>NC_081841.1:76078606-76685273 GCF_963259705.1 Myotis daubentonii | reverse complement strand
TTCCATTATAACAGTTACTTGAGTGAAAACTAAATCTGTGTCTCTCTCACACACACAGACACACAAGAAGAGCACAGAAATAGCTCTGACACTTTGCCAAATACCATTCATCTTTCCCTTTTGTTGTTAGAATTTGGAAGTTAATGGGTGAGTCCTATGAAAGGACTTATGGAATTTTCATATCTTTTTAACTTTTATCTCTGAAATCTATGAATTTTAGAACTTTGAAAGCAACTCTTATATAATCTTTTTATCCCTGTAAAGACAGGTCATACAGTTGCATGATGGGTCAACCATAGCAGTTTACTTTTTTAGAGAAAATTTAAAAAATATACTTGGTGGTAATTTTAAGAAGAGTTACAGAAGAAATGCCTAGGGTTACTCTGTAATAAAGTGCACACTATACTGACAACAAAGCTCTATTTAATGTCAATGGCACCAGGCTCCTGAGTGAAATATTCCAAAAGCTCACTCATCATATACTTTATGTCAATCTAACAGTTTGGAATCACATCAGGTACAGTTCCTATGGGGAGAACTAATGGGCATCTTTAGGCACTGTGGCTAATGTTGGCAGCAAAGGTTTTAAATATAGACAAGCTTAAATTGGCATCTTGGATAAATTTCTTAACATCTGAGAATTTCCATTGCTCAGTATTATATCTCCACATTCATTTACAGTACTGGAACCAAAGGAGACTAGTTATAGGAACACTTGCAATGTAATTCAATTTTCAAAATGTTTTTTGGAGGAGCCTGTCTACAAAGTAGAGTAGCCATCATTTAGTGAAGATAAAAGAGCAGGAGAAGCCTAGGTAATGATTCTAATCTTACAAAAAGGTAATAGAGGTGAATCTATAATAATAAAAGCATAATATGCTAATTAGACCAGACAGCCGAACGACCTTCCAGACGCCCTTCCGGGCCACCTTCCAAGATGAAGCCAGGGCTGTCAGGGCTGAGGTAAGCCTCCACGGCTACGAGGGCCAAGCCCTCATGTGTTTCACTCCTATTAGCTTTATCTCTACTTGAATGAAAACCTGAGAGGCGGAAAATCTGATCTAGTAAATGGGTTGAATTCTATAAAAATTTTTTGGGGGATGAAGTGGTAATGGGAGTAAAATGGTTGATTAATTCACAAGTGTACGTAAAATACCTGACCACCCAGCAAACTTGGCTTAGTAGTTGAGTGTAGACCTATGAACCAGGAGGTCATGATTCAATTCTCGGTCAGGGCACATGCCCAGGATGCTGGCTTGATCTCCAGTGGGGGGTGTGCAGGAGGCAGCCCATCAGTGATTCTCTTTCATCATTGATGTTTCTATCTCTCTCCCTCTCCCTTCCCCTCTGAAATCAATAAAAATATATTATAAAAAAATAATAAAATACCTGACCTGCCATGTTTGCAAAGAGAGTGCAAACAAGTTGCAAAATGAATTTGATCATTAGGTCTTCCCTCTTGGTCAATCTAGTTAAGATAATATTGTTTTCAGTGACAATCCATTCACACATTCTATAATAATAGTGTCTTATTTATTGTTGCAAAGATATTTGGAAAGAGAATTCAATGATTTCATGACTTTTTCATTTTAACCTGTAAAAATTTGTTTATAATATGCTATATATTTATTTTTCTTCATATGTAATTCAGAACCATAAACTAATTGACTATAATGTATTTTATATTATATGTGTTATATAGCTATAATAATAAAGTTTATTGCTATCATCATAAAAACCTTAATATGCTAAGTGAACAAGCAGTATAAAAAACTGAATGAATCTCAACTTAGCTAAAAACAGATATGTGTGTGAAGAAAGACTGGGAAAGAAGAGAAAAATGGTGACAAACCGCTTTGATAGGTGAGGATTTTTTTTCTATTGAGCAAAAGCTTTCTATGATGTTATATTGCTTTTGCAACAAAAAATAATACTTCATATTAATCATGCTGATCTACAAGTAGATATTCAAATTAATCTTCTTTTAGGAGCTCATCAGTTAAACTAGAGCAAATAAATGTGTTCTTAATTAAATATCAAGCATCTATACAGGACTATAAACATAATTAACTGAATATTTTAATTCTAAAACATTCCTTGTATATTATACTGGGAACAAACTCAAAAGAGGACAATTCAATTTAGTGGCTGCATTTATAAACTATTATTTATAGGAACAGACAAGAAGGTGAGGCCTTACACTTTACAATAAATCTACTTGCTGTCATCAAATTTTTTAAAATGTCAAACAACATAAAACTGCATGTTAAATCTGACCCAAGTCGCCACCCTACCCCTAAGCACAGATTTTGTGGCTGTGCATTGCCATCTTGGGGAAGTTACACTGGGGTTCCTTATGAATATATCAGACCACTTCCCAACTCACTTCTGCAGCACCTGACAGAGCACACATGTGGATGCCACTATAACCTGTAATCCTCCCGAGGCTGTTGATTTGCAGCTAAAAGTTTGATTTCTGGAATTAGATCATACTCGTCAAGGTCTGTTCCAAAATCAGCTCGCACAGAAGATGTATGGATCCTGGCAGCTTAGCAAAGAAATCCTCAATTTCAGGGAGATCAGCAGAACCATTTAGAAAACCGCTGCCAGACCTGAAGCTAATTTCTTTTAATTCTAGAACATCTGTAAGTCTCATATGGGAGTCTGCGTTTTAATCAGCCCTGCAGTCTAACAAATGTCTAGTGATGCTTATAGAAAACAAACACCAAAAACCATTTCACAAGAAAACCCCAAGATAGCATTAAAGAGTAATATGGGCTATAGGATCTAGAATACATGCTGTTTCATGACAACTGTTAAGTCTTCAAAGGAAATTAATTCAAAAATACAGACGAGTACTGGAGGCATAAAGAGAATCTTCTTTACTAAAGATTACTTAACTTTTTTCCCAGTATGAAAGATGGGCAGTAAGACCAGTATAACTCCAACTCACAAATCTATCTCAACGGAACTCATATGTCAGTTGGAAAGAAGTGCCCGTAGAGAACAAAATGCGAAGTGATTCAAGACTGCAAGCGGACTGCAGATGCAGAAATATTGGCAGTGAACTAGACATATCTTTCCAAGTTTTTAATTCTAGCCAGTTTTCAAAGGTCACCTTTGTTTAAACTTCAAGCTAAATGGAATTGTCCCTCAGCAATGTTTAATCCCTTTAAAATTATCTCATTACCATATGATATCTCATTAAGCAAAAGAAGCTTAAGACATTGAAGATAAAAAATACCAACATTGTCCACACAGTCTTTCATACTTCCACTGAGATAAAAATATCCTATCTAATAAAAGAGAAACATGGTAATTGGCGTACGACCTCTACCCTTCCCATTGGCTAATCAGTGAGATATGCAAATTAACTGCCAGCCAAGATGGCGGCCGGCAGCCAGGCAGCTTGAAACTAACATGAGGCTTGCCTGCTTCAGTGACGGAGGACTCCAACGTTCCCCACCTGCCACTGCCGGCCTCTGAGCCTGCAGTTTAAGAAACATTGTAACAAATATAGAAGCTAAACAAAATCCCAGAAACCTGCTTTCAGCAAGCCGGGATCTCAGAGCTGGAGTTGATACAGAGTTTCGATTATAGAACCGAAACAAACCAGATACCTGCTTTCAGGAGCGGAGGCCTAAGAACTGGAGCCTCAGAGCTAAAGCTGGCTCAGAATAAAAAAAGAAAAAAGAAAAAAAGGAGCAGTTGGGAGCTTCCATCACCCGCCAGCCTGAAAACAGCCCTCAGCCCCTCACCCAGACTGGCCAGGCACCCCAGTGGGGACCCCCACCTTGAAGGGTGTGTGAACAGCTGCAAACAACCATCATCCCCTCACCCAGACTGGCCAGGCACCCCAGTGGGGACCCCCACCCTGAAGGGTGTGTGACCAGCTGCAAACAGCCCTCAGCCCCTCACACAGGCTGGCCAGGCATCCCAGTGGGGACCCCCACCCTGATCCAGGGCACCCTTCAGGGCAAACCAGCCGGCCCTCACATGTGCACCAGGCCTCTATCCTATATAGTAAAAGGGTAATATGCCTCCCGGCAATGGGATCAGCGTGACAGGGGGCAGCGCCCAAACCCCTTGATCGCCCTGCGGCTCTGTGTGTGACAGGGGGTGGGGCCACAACCTCCCTATCGGCCCTGCTCTGTTCGTGACAGGGGAAGGTGCCCCAACCTCCTGATCAGCCCTGCTCTGTGCCTGATATAGGGGAGCTCCCCAACCCCCTGATCGCCCTGCAGCTCTGTGTGTGACAGGGTGTGGTGCCCCAACCCCCCTGCCCCTCTCACGGCCCTGCTCTGTGTGTGACGGGGTAGAGCCATAACCTCCCTATTGGCCCTGCCTTGAGTGTGACAGTGGTGGCGCCCCAACCCCCTGATTGGCCCTGCTCTGTGGGTGATAGAGGGCGGCACCCCAACCCCCTGATCCACCCTGCTCTGTGTATGACAGGGTGTGGTGCCCCAACTCCCCTATCGCCCCTACTCTGTGAGTGACAGGGGGGAGCTCCTCAACCCCCTGATGGGCCCTGCTCTGTGCGTGACAGGGGGGAGCTCCCCAACCCCCGATCAACCCTGCTCTGTGCGTGAAAGGGGGCAGCGCCCCAACCCCCTGATTGGCCCTACTCTGTGCGTGACAGGGGGTGGCACCACAACCTCCCTATCGACCCTGCCTTGAGTGTGACAGGGGGTGGTGCCCCAACCCCCCAATCAGCCCTACCCTGAGCGTGACTGAGGGTGGCATCGCAATCTCCCAATCCGCCCTGCTCTGTGCATGACAGGAGGCGGCGCCCCAACTCCCCAATCGGCCCTGCTCTGAGCCCGACCAGGGGCTGCACTTAGGGAATGGGCCTGCCCTCTGCCAACCGGGAGCAGGCCTAAGCCAGCAGGTTGTTATCTCCCAAGGGGTCCCAGACTGCGAGAGGGCACAGGCCGGGCTGAGGGACCTCCCCCCCCCCCCAGGTGCACAAATTTTTGTGCACCAGGCCTGTAGTCCTATATAATAAAAGCCTAATATGCTAAGTGTCCGGTCGGCCATTCAACCAATCAAATCATAATATGCTAATGATATGCTAAGGCTGCTCAACTGCTTGCTATAAATTGCACTGACCACTAGGGGGCAGACACTCTGACTGGTAGTTTAGCTTGCTGCTGGGGTCCAGCCAATCAGGGCTGAGCGAGAGGGGCTGGACATGCCCTGGAGCCTTCCCGTGGTTCCTCCCTGGCTGGCAAACCTCCCGTGTCCCTCTCTATCCCTGATCATGCACCAGTGGAATCCCTTGGCCTGGCCTTCACCCTCTCACAATCACGTACTCCTCAGGGGATGTTGCAGTGCCATTTTCCGCCCCATCCTGCAGGCCAGGCCGAGGGACCCCACTGGTGCACAAATTTGTGCACTAGTAAATATGCATCAGGCACAGCCACACTCTTGCAAGGAACAAGCATTAAGCATTTGGGCATAATGAATCCAGATAAATACCTTATTACTCAAAGTGCTGCATAAATTTTAAAATTTAATCTTATTTGCATTTCACATAATTGGCTAATAATAATAATACACATCCCAGGCATTCTTGTTAAGTTGTCAACAGAATTTTTAACACTAGTAAATAAAGAACATATGCTTCAACAAAAGACTTTAAGTAAAGCAAAGGTAAGCAAAGCCAGAGTCAAACTGTTTTTTTGGTAATGCTTTTAGCAATACTACTAATGCCAATCAGTATTTAAAACAAGCCAGGAGCTATCTGAACACATTACAGACATAATCTCATTTAGCCTCTCAACACTCTTGTGAAGTGTATGTTATTGCTACTATCTTGCAGAGAAGGAAACAGGTTTAGAGAAGAGAAGCAATTTGCCCAATCTGAAAGAGTTACAAAATGGCTGAGAGGGAAAGTAAACCCATATCTTGAATTCCTGAGTTTGTGTGTGTGTGTTTTTTTTAATTTTTAAAAATATTTTTTTTATTGATTTTAGAGAGACAGGAAGGGAAAGGGAGAAAGATAGAAACATCTATGAGAGAAATATTGATTGGCTGCCTCCTGCACACTTCCTACTGGTGATCTAGCCTGCAATCTGGGCATGTGCCTGACCAGGAATCTAACAGGCAACCTCCTGGTGCATGGGATAATGCTCAGCCAGCGGAGGTACACTGGTGGGGCCTGAGCTTGTGTTTTTAAGTTGTATGCCATATTGTCACTGATGAAGTCACAGAACCCAGAACCTACTGGTAAGTGTGGGCAACTTAATAGGGGGTCACCAATTCATATATTTTTGAAAAAATATTTTTATTGATTTCAGAGAGGAAGGGAGAGGGAGAGAGTGATAGAAATATCCATGATGACAGAGAATCATTGACCGGCTGCCTCCTGCACGCCCCCCATTGGGGATCGAGCCCACAACTGGGCATGTGCCTTTGACTGGAATCGAACCCAGGGCCCTTCAATTTGCAGGCCAATGCTCTATACACTGAGCCAAAACCAGCTCGGGCCAAACAATTCATATTTTTATGAGGATGCATTTTACTAAATATTTGAGCTTGGCTTTTTATACTTTGTGAGTTCTTTAATTCTGTTCCCTATAGTTGTGTCCTTCATCCCCCGTCGCTGGAAGGGGGGTGTCCCCAAATGATCTGTTCTTGGCTCTACCAGAAATCTCCAGCCCTGACCTTTCCCTAAGTGCCAGTTTCCCATTTCAAACTGCCTGCCTGACATCTCCTCCTGGATGCTCAGCCCACACACAATATGTTTCTCACTGAATTCATCTTCCTTCCCAAATCCATCCTTCCTACTAGATTTTCTATTTCTGCTCATTATTTTTACAATCACTTAAAAGGATAGAAACGAGTCTGAACTGCCATTATAGAAAATGGAATTATTGTTCAGAAACTGTTCATTCCATTCTGTGGCTTATACCTGCCTGTGCCATTGACTTTGACTTTGGCCATATGATTGCTTTGGCCAATGGAATGTAAGCAGATATGACATACATGACATATGACACATGTATTAAGGAGCATTACAAGTTTCCGTCGGCTCTCTCCTTCTTCCTCTCTGTCTCAAGAAAAGATATTCCAAACAGGGCCAAGCCCTTCAAGTCTAGGTCTAGGAATGGGAAAATACCATGTAAAGTCAAGCCCAGCAGCCAACCCACAGTTGTGCATATATTGTAAATAAGAAATAAATGTGTGTTATTCTAAGCCACTGATATTAGGGGGTTCTTTTTATTACTGCAAATGCAGATTTTAATTTTAGTTTCACCTTAACATTAAATCCATTGCAAGTTGTGTTAGTTCCACATTTATAAACTATCTTCTATACTCTACTTTCTTTACTTTTATACCAGTGTTACCCTAATTATTTTTATCATTATCCATCCCTCTGATGACTGCAATTCTTTATGCCAGAGTTTTTCTCTAGTTTCTGTTCTATCAAGGTGACCCTTCCTCAAGTGAGCCTTGATTATATCACTGCCCTATTCCAACATCATAAATGATTCTCCAAGGGGCAGAGGTGGGGAAGGTCTCACACATGACTAAGTAATCAATTTATCAAACAGGGCTGATAGGTCAGAAGAAAAATGAGAAATGACCACTGGGGATTCAGCAACTTGTATTTGACATCAAGGGAAATCATTGCTGACCTTAATTTTTTTAAAAAGCCATTCATTACCTAAGAAAGATCAGACTTGGAAGAGTGGAGTGGATTCAAAAAACAAAAGAGAAATTAGAGATATCAAGAGATTTTTTTTTTTAAATAAATCTTTTCAAGGGTTTTGGTGTAAAGCAGAGAAATGTGAAATTTGGGGGTGGCTTTGGCTTTATTATGTCTTATTTTGTTTATCATGAGAGAGAAATTTCACATGTTGGTGTACTGGTAGGAATCAGCTAGGGAAACAAACAAGCAAACAAACAAACCAAAAAGATGACGCAGGTTGGGCGGGGGGTGGGGGGACGAAGGGGGAAGGGCAGGGTGGGACCCAGTGCCTATTTGAGTGTTTGGCCTTGTGTTGTATAAGACAGTTCCTATAGAGTAACAGGAGGTAATAAGTAAGTGAGCTGTAAGTAGGTTGGAAGGGAGAGTGATGACAATTATATTTACACTGCTTCCATTTTATCAGTAAGCATGCTGAGAATCAGAATGGGAAGAAGAGACTAGAAGTTTGAGGGGAAAACTAGGTGTGAATTATTTGATAAGAGGTTGAAGAGTGAGTACACCAGGGAAATAGGGAATTTTGGGGCACACAAGGAGTCCACTTGAGATCACTAGTTATAAACTTACTATGAAATCAACCTATATGATTTTTGAAAATTTTTTTATCACTTTCTGCTGGGTAGGTACGGAGTAGAATGAAACGTTGGGTTTAACTAAAAAATGTTGAGTTTAACTAAAAGTTTTGCTATTTAAATAGGCAAAGGGTTCAGATATTTGGAAGGCATGAAAAATGAAGGATTTACAAAAGGTGGATTTACAGAACTGCACAGCTGTGGGGATGCAAGTATGAGGGAAAAACTTTTACTGCTTTATTTTATTTTTTATTTTTTTGTTAATCCTCACCAGAGGATATGCCGGAAGCCGGTCCATCCTTGCTGCTTGACACAGTCACTGCAGGAAAGAAACATCTGCACAGCATATGTTTCAAGGGACCTGGCGTATATAGCATACTGTTCTTAATATGTTTGCTCCCCTTAGCACTGTGTGTTTTAACCAAGGTCACCTCTCCTAGAAAGGTTGTTTCCCCAGGTAGGAATTTTTCCCTGAAGTCAGGGAGGGGATGAAACTCCTTAACTAAGTGCCAGGCGGGTAGTTAATCACTACAAACAATCATGCTTAAGCTACATAATCTTTACTCCCTGGAATGGAGATAAGAAACGCCCTAGCCTTTGTAATAGAAATTGACAGGATTAAAATCAACTGGTATAAATACGGATGTAACAAGACAATAAACAGCAGAGCCTCTCTGGAGATCAAGACCAGAACTTGGCTGGAGATCCTGGCTAGGCTGCTGATCAACTGAACGCTGTCTCCGTGTCATTCCTTCTTCGCCGACTCCGTCCACACCTTTGGGGACCCCTGGACCTGCTGGGGTTGGACCCCGGCAAGGATATTTTCCCATTGATTTTTAGGGAGAGTGGAAGAGAGAGGGAAAGGCAGAGAGAAACAGGGATATGAGAGAAACACATCGATTGGTTGCCTTCCATAGGAGTCCAGACCAGGGCCTGAGTCAGGGAGGAGCCTGCAACCAAGGTATCTGACTATGATCGAAATGGAACCTGGGACCCTCTGTTCTCAGGCCAACGTTCTATCCACTGAGCCAAGCCAGCTAGGACTAGAGAAAACCTTTTAATTATCACAACAAGTGCATGTCTTAAGCGTTTGACCCAGTTTGTAAATCAAGTATCTTCTGTTAAGATATTAATAGTAAACTGGTTTTGTTTAATAATAGATGAACAGAAATCACACCCAGCACGTCTTAAACAAAACACCGAAGTATTCAACACACAGTGTGTGACCTTCAAGTTAAAAATCACCAGGAATAAAGTTAACTGATCTGAAAGAGCAGTGCTTTTTTCTTGAAACCTATGCACATATATTTTCAAAACAAGTCACTGGTTTGACAAAAACAATTAAGGGGAAATAATTCAATCAGCCCATACATTCCAATTGGAAACATGCATATGCTAGTGAATGAGATAAATTACAGAGCCCTCAGGAAAACTGCTAATTCACATTTTTACCCTTAGGAAGTTTGGCATCTTTAAAATGAAAAAAAATTCTCTGGGTGTGGTCAGGGGCAGAAATGCAGGATTTAAGTTACAAAGGAAAGGGACAGATGAACGTGGAGGCTCGGCACTGAGGATGCCTGACCCAGGGAGGCCGAATGATTAGGCCTTCCCGTGGGGCACAGAGAAGTATTACACCACCTGGGGGAACAGCAGAGCTCCTCAGACAAGCCTCTCTCCCACTGCAAGATCCGTCCCCAACAGATTTCCCACATGTGTAAATAGGTTTTAAAAGAGAAAGCAGCAAAGAACAAGGAGAGTAATGATTGTTGACAGTGAGCAAGAGATTGTCAGCAAGACAGACAGCTGATGGAAAGAAGCTCAGAGGAACCTCTAGGACAGAGGGCTCTTCTCCTATTCAACTGCCATTCACATTCCATTAAGGGTTGCAATCACCTCCTTGCGGCCCTCAAGCTGGCTGAGCACCCGATCTGCCTTGCAGCGCTGAATTAACAGGCTCATCAGCTATAGCTATCCATAGAGAATAATAAAAGGCATGAGAGTGTCTCTTGACTGACCAGTAGAGATTCTCTAAAAAAACCCCATAAAACATTTCTGTGAGTCTGAAACATCAACCTCACTTTCTCTTAATATTTTAGAAAGATATACAGCTAATAACATATTAGGGATGGATTATAACAATCCTATATAATAAAAGCCTAATATGCTAAGTGCCCAGTAGTCTGGTCGGCTGTTCAACCAATCCAAGCGTAATATGCTAATGATATGCTAAGGTGGCTCAATCGCTCGCTATGACGTGCACTGACCACCAGGGGGCAGATGCTCCAACTGGTAGGTTAGCTTGCTGCTGGGGTCTGGCTGATCCGGACTGAGCAAGACAGGCCGGACACAACCTGGAGCCCTCCTGTGGTCCCTCCCAAGCTGGCCAACCTCCTGTGTTCCTCCCTGGCCCTGATTGTGCACCAGTGGGGTCCCTCAGCCTGGCCTGTACCCTCACACAATCTGGAACCCCTCGGAGGATGTGGGAGAGCCAGTTTCAGCCCGATCCCGCAAGCCAGGCCAAGGGACCCCACTGGTGCACGAATTCGTGAACCAGGCCTCTAGTATATAGACAAATAACTGAATGTTTCACATACACATTAAAGACTCACATACGCTTGGTAGCTTTTTCTCCTGAAGAAAACAAACATCAAAATCTGCTTCTCTATTTCTTGCCTTATTGTCTTCCCACTTCATACCTGCTAGCATGTCACATGGACACAGTCTCTAAACGCACCAGACCCCATTTACAATTACTGCATTGCCTGCGGTTGACAGGAGCTGGAATTAGCCTATTTGTTATTATCGTGTGCATGTGCTCAGCTAAATAAAGTCTTAAGACAAACAAGTTTGAGATAATTAGATGGTGCTGATTGTACCTGCAGTATGCACTTGACTTTTGTGATTAATGCTGCAGAGAAGACCACAGACACTATTGTATTCTGCAAAACAGAGCATTGCAGTAGGGAAAAAAAATAGTCCAGGTTCCCTGGTGACCTCCAGTGTCAAATTGAACACTATTATCTTACCATGAATCCAGCATCTTGGAAAAACTCCAAGGTGGCCGCAGATTGAGAGTTATGATCTATTTTTAGATAGAAATTAAACTCTAATGAGAAAAAGTAAAATCTAAAAGTCATAATCAATATTGACACCCACTGAGTTAAAGAGTCGCTGTCATTAGTGTAACAATGGAATCAGGTTAATAAAAGCCTCTCTTTAAAGGTGATTAAGCCTTTAAGCCAAAGAGTGCATTTATGCAGGTGAAAATTTATCTTCAATGCATGTTTCAAGATAGAAAACATTTAAAAGTTAATTTCAGGCTCACTCTATATATCACACAGACAGCTTAATTTTACACAAGGGTTACTATTGATCTTTAGAAAAGGAGAGAAGATGGCCAGCTCTCCTGCTTCCTCTAGGGCAGTGGTTCTCAACCTTCTGGCCCTTTAAATACAGTTCCTCATGTGTGACCCCACCATAAAATTATTTTCGTTGCTACTTCATCACTGTAATGTTGCTACTGTTATGAATCGTAATGTAAATACCTGATATGCAGGATGGCCTTAGGTGACCCCTGTGAAAGGGTCGTTCGACTGCCAAAAGGGTCGCGACCCACAGGTTGAGAACCGCTGCTCTAGGGGATGGGACACTCCCCTTTCCACTTTCTCTTGGCTGTGGAACTTTTACACCTCACCCCACTCCATGCGAACGCCTACTAGGCAACAGACACTTTAAAGCTAGAAAATCTTAATTGTACTCTATCCCTAACCTATTCCAGACTGAAGTGTCAGTCAAGAAAGCCCATGTGGATACAGCTCGAGATTCTATTGTCAGTAAAATGGGAGTGGCAGGTACACACTCACAGATATTAAAATATAAACAGAACATATTTAATAACATTTAGGCAAAACATATTTAGGTAAATATGCTCACTCTCCATGCTTCAGTTACCTCCTTTGCAAAATGCAGAATACAATACCTTCCGTTATGAATATAAAGTGCTTGGTACAGCCCGTTTCATAGAATTAAACAGATGTAAGTCCCCTTCCCTTTCTTTACTGCCATATGTCACTTATTCTGTATGGAATTGACAGAAACCCCATTTGGTGGACAGGCCTAATCACTTCTCCAGTGTTTACTTTGAAGGTGGTTCCATTCTAGAGGTAAGGTCAGAGTAGCCATTCTGTTACTAATTAAAGCCTCAGGTTTGTTTTCTTATTTGTAAAGAAGTGAATGTTTTTAAAAATTTGCTCAACACTTTCTTCTGCGTAGAGAAGAAAAAAGAGAGTTGTCATTGGCACTGTGTAAGATCATTTTTATATATTATCTTATGTCTTCTTGTTTGTTTGTTAATACTCATCCAAGGCCATTTTTTTCATTGATTTTTATTTATTTTTTTATTTTTAAAACATATTTTGTTGATTTTAAAATATTAGAGAGGAATAGAGAGTTAGAAACATCGATGAGAGAAACATCGATCAGCTGCCTCTTGCACATCTACTGGGGATGTGCCCGCAGCCAAGGCACATGCCCTTGACCTGAATTGAACCTGGGACCCTTCAGTCAGCAGGCTGATGCTCTATCCACTGAATCAAACCGGTTAGGGCTCATTGATTTTTAGAGAGTATGGAAGGGAGGAAGTAGGATTGAGAGGAGAGAGACAGAGAGAGAGAGAGAGAGAGAGAGAGAGAAAGAGAGAAACATCGATGTGAGAGAGCCATTGATTGGTTGCCATCCACACACACTAATCAGGACTGAGATCAAATATGCAACCCAGGTACGTACCCTTGACAGGAATTGAACCTGAGACTCTTTGGTCTAACCACTGAGTAATACTGACTAGGGTGTTATGCATTCTTTACAATAGTTCCACTAAAGTAGATTTAGGATGATAAAGGAGATATCAAATGCCAACTATCAAGCAACAAATACCAAAATATACTGCCTCATTTTGCTGATAAAAATACCACCAGTCATGAAAATAATGTATGGATCGAGAGAGAGCAGGCTAATAAGGTTTCTAAGAGATCGAACAGCATGCTCTGTTTTAAAGTACATAGCTTTCAAAATTGATGTCTACAGATGAAGTTTTCCAAGGACGGTTTCAGGCACATAAGCTATAAATCTAAATTCAAATAGCTGGGGTTTTTTAGAAAAAAAATACATGGTTATAGACATACAATCAGATCAGGAAGATTCTGCTAATGACTGCCGATAAAATCAGAAATTTGATGAATTTCTTAAATGTAATGGTTGACTAAACAACCTCCTTATATGTAATTTATTCCATATGTTAGAATAGCATACAATCATTAAAATTCATAATTCAAAATAATATTTCATACTATGTGGTAGTGCTTGTTCATTATGTAAATTAGGTGAAGAAAGCAGGGTAATATATAGTATCGATGGTGTAACCCAAACTGTGTAAATAGAGCAGGTAAGCAAGCCTGGTAGGAAAAACATCAGAATAATACACTTGGTTGTTTTGGGGATGGGATATTTATAGCTTATTTGTAGATTATTCTTTATACTTTTATTTATTCTGTGAATTTGCTTCAATAATCATAGAAAAGCTTTATAATAACAAGATAACTACTGAATTCAGAAAATAAGCACTCATTTGTAATGAATACACTTTCATTTACAACTTATCTGAAAAAAAAAAACATATGGAAAGCCTGTTGCTTTTTAAAAAGAAATCCAGCTTATATAAATAATTTTAACCATTTCAAATACAAATTAAGTCAAGCAATAAAAAATGAATATAAATGGACCACATATGACTCTAATAAAGAAGTCTATGCCCCTACTCTACATAGCTGGGGTGAAGAAGATGCAGAATTTATCAGTTGTCAGCTGGAAGCCCTCAACTTCATTATCCCAAGTTGAACGTCTCACCCCATTAGTTAGCCTATTCTATTACAAAAAGAATTCATCCTTAGTTCTTGCAGGGAACAAAACAAGTGTTTCATGTGTAGATGTAACTCCTTAAATCAAATTAAACAATTAAATTAGCTGACAATCTCTTCTGTTTTATTGCTCTTTGTGGCAAAACAATCATGCAACATAAAAGGCCTGAATTGCTTTTTCCTTCATATAAGTACTCTTTTAGTATTTTCTGTATATAAGCTGAACATATTTCTTCCCTTTCCATTTTCCTGTAATTTTCTTGAGCTTGTTAGAAATAGATATCTCAACAGACAGATTTCCAGACTATGATATGTGTATATATATATATATATATATATATATACTGCTAAATTGCTTTATTGGTATGAACAGCTTAACTAGCCTTTTAGAAACTCTAATGCATGTGAAATTATTGTTGTCAATTATGTTTTTAGATTTATTGACAATCTACAGTAGAACTAGATATGATTACATATTAAAGAAACATCATTATCAGCAGTTATGAAGTTGAATAAAATATATCTACTCCTATTATGCAAGTATGTTTAGATCAAAATGGAAACATGAAATAATTTTAAAAATCAGAAAATGTCTTCTAGCATTATAAAACCCTTTATCTAAATTAATACTTTTATGAATAATAGTAAGAGCACAATAACTAAATTCAATTCTTTCCATTTATTAACAAAGAGTCTATAGGCAAGTTATTTGCTCTAAGAACTCTTTGTCTTACAAAATGGCAGTAATAAAACCCACTTCACAGAGCTGTTTAAAGATAAAACAAAATAATGTATTTAAATAATATGGCATGTTGACTACACATCTAGAACCTCAATATTGATAATGACTATAGCTTTTTTATTATAAGAACCTTGACTTCATCATCATCATCGTTACCACCAGGACCATTTCATAAGATTCATTAGTACACTGTTGTGAAGAAGGTAAAAATACTGCATAAATAAGAGTAGTGGGGACCATCTCCTCTATTGAGAGATTAATTCTAAAATGATAAAGTTTAATGTCAGGGCAGTCTTTAAAATGGTGCTAGAGCCCTAGACAGTTGGCTCAGTGGATACAGCATCAGCCTGCTAACTGAAGGGTCCCACGTTCGATTCTGGTTAAGGGCACATACCGGGGTGTGGGCATGATCCCCAGTAGGGGACATGCAAAAGGCAGCTGATCAGTGATTCTCTCTCATCATTGATGTTTCTATCTCGCTCTCTCCTTCTTTCCTCTCTGAAATCAATAAAAATATCTACTGCTATATATATACATACACATATATACATACACACACACACACACACACACACACATATATCCTATCTAATAATAGAGAAACATGGTAATTAACCATAACTTCACTACCCTTCCCATTGGCTAATCAGCAAGATATGCAAATTAACTGTCAACAAAGATGGCAGCTGGCAGCCACGCAGCTGAAGCGAACATGAGGCTTGGTTGCCCCGGAGATGGAGGAAGCCAAGGTTCCCCGCCTGCACGGCCCAGCTCTGAGCTCCGGATACAACAATGTTGCAATTATAGAAGCTAAACAAACCCCAGGTACCTGCTTTCAGCCGGCAGTGGGCTCAGAGCTTAGAGCATCAGTGATGGTAACAGAGTTTCAATTTATAGAAGCTAAACAAACCCAGATACCTGCTTTCAGCCAGCCAAGGCCTCAGAGCTGGAGCCGGGCCTCAGATCTGGAGCTGGCTCTCGGCTCCAGTGACAGCTATAGAAGGTAAATAAATCCCAGAATAAAAAAAGAAAGAAAGAAAAAAAAGGCTGGGAGCTTCAGTCACCTGCCAGCCTGAAAACAGCCCTCAGCCCCTCACCCAGACTGGCCAGGCACCCCAATGGGGACCCCCACCCTGAAGGGGGTGTGACCAGCTGCAAACAACCATCAGCCCCTCATCCAGGCTGGCCAGATACCCCAGTGGGGACCCCCACACTGAAGGGGGTGTGACCAGCTGCAAACAACCATCAGTCCCTTACCCAGGCTGGCCAGGAACCCAAGCAGGACCCCCACCCTGATCCGGGACACCCTTCAGGGCAAATCAGCCAGCCCCCACCCATGCACCAGGCCTCTATCCTATATAGTAAAAGGGTAATATGCAAACTGACCCTAACAGCAGAAAGACTGGGAATGACTGGTCACTGTGACACACACTGACCACCAGGGGGCAGATGCTCAATGCAGGAGCTGCCCTCTGGTGGTCAGTGCGCTCTCACAGGGGGGGATCTCTGATCAACCACAAGGCAGGCTGATGGCTGCCAGTACAGCAGTGGTGGTGGGAGCCTCTCCTGCCTCCTCAGCAGTGCTAAGGATGTCTGACTGCAGCTTAGGTCTGCTCCCCGCTAGCAAATGGACATCCCCTGAGGGCTGCCGGGCTGCCAGAGGGATGTCAGATTGCCATTTTAGGCCCAATCCCCTGGGGAGCAGGCCTAAGCCAGCAGGTGGTCATCCCCTGAGGGGTCCCAGACTGCAAGAGGGCACAAGCTGGGCTGAGGGACCCACCGTCCCCCCTGAGTGCACAAATTTTTGTGCACCGGGCCTCTAGTATATATATCAAAGTCTAAGTTACCATTGGACAGTTTGACCATTTGACGGTTAGCTATGATGTACACTGACCACCAGGGGGCAGACACTCAATGCAGGAGCTGCTGAGCTGCAGTGACTTGGCAGCTGTGGTTCTCGGGTGACACACCTGAAACCAGAGAAGAGAAAGCCCAATTCCAGGGTGCGTCACCCGAGAACTGCCCTCTCGCAATCTGGGACCCCTCAGGGGATGTCTGAGAGCTGGCTTTGACCTGATCCCCACAGGCCAGGCCAAGCGACCCCACCGATGCACGAATCTGTTCACCAGGCCTATAGTATAAAATTAAATTAAATTAAATTAAATTAAATTAAATTAAATTAAATCAATAAAAAATAATAAGATAAAATAAGAGAGCTTAGAGCTACCTATATGTATGTTTTGATATATGTTAAAAGGTATCCCAATAAAAAATATTTACAACTTTTGCTACTTGTACTATCCAGTATCCTTTGAGTCTCAATTTTTTTAAGCTTTAATAATCCCTATTCTAATGTCCTTCTAATTAAGACCTCTGAGTGCAGGGTCCAAGGGATTGAGCATAGTGCCTGGCAAAGAGTAAGTTCTCAATATATATTTACAGCAGGGGCCCACGAAATCATTTGGTCTGGCCCTGCCAAGGCATTAGGGGTGGGTTCATTAATGTTTGACCAAATATAGCAAGCTACTTTTTAAGTTGATAATTTTGTATGGCCTGCGAATAATGCCATAAATATCCAAATGGCCCTTGGCAAAAAAAATGGTTCCCCACCCCAGGTCTACAATGTGAATTAATTCCATGAGGGATATTACTTAAAATATTAGAAGTTAGTGAGGCTATTTACAACGAGTTCAGTTAGTTCTGAGAATGGACAAAGTTCAGCATCAGTTCACAAGCCAGTGTCGGAGAGCAGGGGCCAGGGAAAGGTGAGAAGGAAAATCAAACATTTTCTACTTCCCCAGTGTTTTGCATTTGTACCTCTCTACCTAAAGTGAAGAAATGTGGGAGAAAAAAATGCAGGCCATTTAATTATGAAATGAAATAATTATATTTACTTTATCTATCTCCATCTCAACCTATTAATCTTTTCTGTGTTTGCTTTTAATTAGTATGGAAAAGTCAGTAAGCTAATGAAGGAAATACTTGAGATGTGGGACTATACTGATTCTGTGATTATGCTGGAACAAATCAGCACAGAATAGAATGAATTATGAGAGTGTACACAGGCTAGTGGCAAGCATCATGAGTCTGAACCCTGGAGATACTTGCTTGGTGGCTTCAGAGAATCTGTTGCCTTTACCCCTCCTATTTGGTGAAGTCATGTAAATACCAAAGGCCTCCCTCCTTTAGAATTGACTCCCCACCTGATTTAATAAGTATTTGTCATACCCAGCTGGCATTTGGTGGAGAATCATCCTGTGCACCAAAAGGTTGCTGGCTTGATTCCTGGCCAGGGGACATACCTGGGTTTCCAGTTGGATCCCCAGTCGGGGCAGGTATAGAAGGCAGCCAATTGATCTCTCTCACTCTTGCTCTCCCTTCCTCTCTCTAAGCATGTCCTCTGGTGAGGAATAAAAAATAAATAAAGTTAAGCCCTGGCCTTTGTTGCTAAGTGGTTAGAGCATCAGCCTATGCACTGAAGGGTCACAAGTTGGATTCCCAGTCAAGGGCAGGTACCTGGGTGTCCGGTTCACTCCCTATTCCCAGCCAGGAGACAGCCAATAGCCACCAGCCAATGTATCTCTCTCACATCCATGTTTTTCTCTCTCTCTCCCCCGCACCCCTCCTCCCCTTCCTCGTCCTTCCACTCTCTGAAAAGCAATGGGGGAAAATATCCTCAGGTGAGGATTAACAACAACAAAATTAAAAACATTAAGGCAACCTTGGCAAAATATTTAATATGAGAATTTGCCTTACTCCCTTTGTGGATTTAGTGAAAATTTCTACACGTTGATAACAACTATAGATTTAGGGTGAAGGGATCCAAAATATAGGGTGAAGAGTTGGGTCTTTTTTTCTTTTGTTTTCTGAACTCACATTATTTCCCTAAAAACAGAGCATCCCAAAGGAATTGTCATATATCCCCTCCTTCAAATTTTACACTCAGAGAAGATTGCCTCCTATCACCTGAGACAAGAAGTAGGTGTAAGAAATCACCTAAACAGACATTGTCACAAAACTACCATATCTCCTATCTCACCTTCTATGGGCCCACTTATCTTTCCAAAAAGTCCTTTATTTTTCCATGAGTGCCCTTCTCCCACTCCCTTTCCCCTATTAAGATGAGAGCCAAATTCTAACCATCTCGCAATATTTTCTGCAAACAACTACATACATACATAAATTAAAAAATCTCTCTTTTCTCCTGATAATCTAGCTTTTGTCAGTGTAATTTGCACACCACCAAACACTAAACCTAAGAGGATAGAGGAAAAGTTTCTCTCCCCGCCCACTGAATCAAGTGCTGCAATATGAGTAGATGTTTAGACCTGGGCTGCCCCTAATATATTAGGAATTGTGAAGACTGGTAACCTGAGAGGCATGTGAAACCATGACAATTCCTTTGGGCCCTTTGCAAACTCCTTCCTCAGCTGTGACTTCAGCATCTGGATTGTGGTATCACAAACAAATCTGTCAGTAGCTACAATACAAAAATAATAATTTCTACTATGCATTAAGGTTTTAAACATTCAAAAAATCATAATTAAACATGCAAAATCAATTAAAATATGAATAGTAGTCCTGGCTGGTGTGCTTGGTGGTTAGAGCATCAGCCTGTGCATTGAAAGGTTTCAGGTTCGATTCCCGGTCAAGGGCACACACGGGGGTTGCGGGTTCGATCCCCAGCCTGGTCAAGGCACGTGCAGGAGTGTCCCTTACTCCTTCCTTTCCCCTCTCTCTTAATAGTAATAGAAAAATATCCTAGGGTGAGGATTAACGAAAACAACAACAAAAATATGAATAGTGATTAATTTATAATTGAAATCAACCATCACTATATTTAAGAATATAATTTAGCTAACAAAGTAATAGACAATCCAGAATGGACCTAAAATAAGTATCTTTGTTACTACATTTTGTATAATTCTGCTCATATTTAGTAAAGAATTTGATATCTGAAGCTTTGTCTTCCTCTCCTTTAAGACTCATTCAGTCAGCCATCATTACGATCACCTGGATACATCCTCTACATAACCACATTTTGACTTCTACGACACTCTATTTTAGAAATTCAGGCTGTGGCTTGTACCTTGCTTAATCATCCAGGGGACTTCTACCTTTCAAATGTTAAACTTCTTATTACTCTCTTTTATATTTTGGCACAAACATTCACTTAACTACACTTATTCAGAATTTGACATAGTTGCCTCTGCCCTCTTTTCTCCATCTCAAAGTTATCAGTTAACCCTATTTGTTCCTCAACATCATCTCAGAGCTGATTTCTTTGTGTCTTTAATGGCTATTCTTCCTTTATTTACTTTTTAAATGTCAGGGGTCCATTCTCAGGGCTTGTGTTCTCCCTCTACATCACAGATACAAATGTGTGCTTAGCCTGTACAGTGTTGATTCATATAATAGTTTAAATAAAATTAATTAGTTATTTCCATAACAGGTCTCGCAGGCAGATCTGAGGCCAGCTCCGCTGAAGGATACTGTGGCTGGGAAATGGATCTGAGTTAGATTTGTCCTGTCTTGCACTAAACCCTTGGAAATGACCTCAGATAGTTTTGTGCCTGTGTGGTCCAGCTTCTCATAAGTAGTACATTTTCATTCTGTACAGCAGGTTTCAGCACCAGTACCTCTGTGGGAAACTTTATGGAACCTAGGAAATTTACATGGCCATATATGAGAATGTTCATTGTCTCTTATGGTATATAGTTCCCTGTGATTTCATAGACAATTTGCCATTGAAGAAATTTATATGTTTAACTATCCATTGAGATCATAGTTAAGACAATTAACAATATATTTAAACTAGAGGTCTGATGCACAAAATTCTTGCACAGGTAGGGTCCCTAGGCCTGGCTGGCGATCAGGGTTGATTGGGCCTTCTGGCTGTCAGCCAGGGCCTTCCTTCGTTCCACACCACTCCCTGGTGGTCAGTGAATGTCATAGCAAGTGATCGGTCTCCCGGTCAAACTCCCACAGGGACAATTTGCACATTAGGCTTTTATTAGGAGATTTCTAACAAAAGTCCAGATGCTTGACTTCACTTGAAGAATCTAATGGTTTGGCAATTCTCAGCCCTCCTTTCCATGATTGTGCATTTCTACAGGAAGCAACCGCTAGACCTCAGGGTGACTTCCCCCTTTGGAATGGTCATGTTTACCATCTCTCTTCTGCTTCATTCATTTTGTGTGATCTTCCTGATTCCTGTAGGATTTGACCTTAAAGTGTGTATATGACATATACTTTATTTTTTTAAAATATTATTTTATTGTTTAAAATATTACAAATAGTAGTACTTATGTCTCCTTTTTCCCCCTTTGACCTTTCCCTGGCCTCCCCTACCCCCCGGCACATGCCGTCCACCCCTCCCCCAGTGTCTTGTGTCCATTGGTTATGCTTATATGCATGCATACAAGTCCTTCGGTTGATCTCTTACCTCCACCCAACCCTCCCCGGCCTTCCTGCTGTAGTTTGACAGTCTGTTCGATGCTTCTTTGCCTCTGTATCTATTTTTGTTCATCAGTTTATAATGTTCTTTATATTCCACAAATGAGTGAGATCATGTGGTCTTTATCTTTCACTGACTGGCTTATTTCACTTAGCATAATGCTCATCCAGTGAGTATATGGTGACTGAACCTGTAGCTACAAGAATAGAACTACCTGAGAGTTACACAGTGATATGGACTGAATTGTTTCCTCAGCCCCTCCAAAATCCATATGTTGAAGCCCTAACCTCTAATGTGTCTATTTTGGAGATAGAGCTGTTACTGAGGTAATTAAGGTTAAATGTGGTCATAGGGTAGGTCCCTATTTCAATACAACTGGTGTCGTTATAGGAGAAATAAATAGAAACTATTTCTCTCTTCCACCCTGAGAGAGTACAGAAGGAAAGTTACATGAGAACATAGTGGGAAGGTGGCTGTCTATAAACCATAAAGAGAGTCTTCACCAGAAATAAATTTCCAACACTGTACTTATGGGTTTGTAGCTTTCAGAATAGTGAGAAGATAAATATCTGTTGTTTAAGCCACCCAGTCTGTGACATTTTGTTATGGCGGTTCAAGCAGAGAAATACACATAGACCAAACCCAGACTCCTCTGGACATGGTTTCTCCACATCCACTCTTCAGTTAGGTGCTTACCTTCTTCCACCTAAACTTTTATAGACACTTCCTAAGCAGTTTACCTGTCTTTGCATCATCCATTTTCAATAGTTACCATGGAAGAGTTCTTTTTTAAAAAAATTATTTATTTCAGAGAGGAAGGGAGAGAGAGAGATAGAAACATCAATGATGAGAGAGTATCCTTAATTGGCTGCCTCCTGCATGTCCCTTCCCCGCCTACTGGGGATCAAGCACACAGCCCACAACCGGGGCATGTGCCCTGACCAGGAATCAAACCGTGACCTCCTGGTTCATAGGTTGACACTCAACCACTGAGCCACTCTGCCTGAGCAAGTTTTTTTAAAAAATGCAATGATTATAATATATACTCTTGCTTTGAAATTAAAAACAAAACAAAACCAAAAAACCCTAAAATTAACACCTACAGGTCCACACCCTCTATAATGGCCCTGCAGATCCTTGGTTTCTTATCATCCCTGCCCACATTCCTAGGGCACTAGCAAAATCACAGTAGCTTTGACCTTGGCCCCTTGCTGCGCCTCCATGCCCAGTTTTAGAAAGAATCCTGCTAGATCAGTTCAGAGAGAATCCCCTCTCTTGATATCTGATCACTCTCAATATCTGGTCAAATTTCTCACTCCCTCAGCAGTTGATCATCTTAGCCAACCTTCAGCAAGACTCCTGTTGAGTAGGTTTAGCATAAATCCCCCCACCCTGATATGTCCTCTTAGTAATTTTCCACCCACTGGCCCCCACATTCTGCTTATCGGCTATAATTCCCCACTTTTTCTTGTTGTGTTCAGAATTAAGCTCAGTTTTACACTGTAGTCTCTTTTCCCCTATAAAATATTTTTATTTCTTTAACTACTGTACACCTATTGTTTTTTTTAAGATCTCCTAAACCAAATTTTTCTATACACCCCTGCTCTTTTACTCCTGCATTCCTTCTGATTTCTTCCACGCTACATGTAAAAAAGGCTCATGCTTTCTTTATGGGCCCATTTAAATCATACTGCTTGTTGAAGTCTTCAGGGTACAAATTATTATTTTTATTTCCTTTTGGTGCTTGTAAGGTACTTTGTATACACATCTATTGTACTTGGTCTATTTTATTATCACTTTTTTTTTTTACATTATTCTCTCTAACCATCAAACTCAGGGCCTTTCATCTTTATTATTTATTTAATTTTTACCCAAGGTTCTATTCTGCTGTCAGGCACTTAAGAGGTAATTATATATTTATTAATCAAATATTTGTTAATGCTAGCATAGAACTCAGTGTAAAGACAATAATAGGAGTAAATAAAGGCCAAAGCAACAACAATTCCCTTCCTTTCCCAAAAAATTACCTTTTAAATATGGCACAACCCAATCTTAAGTGTATATGAGTTATAATTAACCTCATTATAAACAGAGCCAAATGGATAAAGCCCACATATTTTAACTGTTAGGAATTTATTTGTGACGTTTCCAGAGAGCCTCCAATATGTCTATAAGGCATAGTCCCATTCTGTAATCTTTTCTTAGCTTAACAAGGAAATGTGGTTGGTGTTGGATAGATATGGAAAATAAAGGAATTACAATATTTTTGAGTAATAAAATACTTAAAAAACACTCCAGTTGGCTGTTGAAAGCCCTCCTATTGTCTCTGAGGCCATTTCAACCCGCTGGGAAGAGGAAATCGCTGTTATTTTTGGCCATCACACTTTAACCAAAGGGGAACTTACAACATCCACTATAGCAACACAGACAACCCAGGTCCATTGCTATTCCAGCCAGCTGGCTACTTTGACATTATGTCAGTGCATTTCCACTGATGCAGCTTTTGCATCTAAGAAATATGAAAAATTAATAAAGCCCTGTTGTTTTTTGCTTTTAAGCTTTCTTATCAGTGAATTATCTATCACAGGCCTTATCATTTACCAATTTACTAAAATAAAACAATTACTAATATGTTTCATATTATTTAAAACACCATCACTAAGGTAGCTGGAAATTGGAAGTATAGGAGGTAAAAGATGCAAGCCTTTGTGCTATTATAGTCACCAAGTGAGGAAGTTAGGCTAAAATTCATTTGGTGGCTATAATAGCACAGACTTGGGTCTTTTACCTCCTATAGTTCCAGCATTTCCTAAAATACTACAGGAACAGATGAAATATCATTATAGAAGAAAAAATGGGGGAATCTGTGATGGAAAATACTTAAAGAGCACTGCAATAAATAAAGTTAAGGAGGTTTTATTTTGAACTGCAGGACCTCAGTATCTTTTTTGAGTAAAACCAGAGGTATTCATTACCTTGTCACCATCCTTGCCTATCCTATTTGGAATGGGTATCAGAATTTTAAGAAAATTTTATGAAACAACATCCTGTATAAGGAAGTATTTTAAATTAACAGATGGACTTACACAATTATAATATTTAAGACAATACAATTTAAAAAGATATACACTGTGAATCATTTCCTGACTATAGGACTTTAAAAGAGCTTCAGACTGCCCTAGCTGGTTTGGCTCAGTGGATAGAGCATCGGCCTGCAAACTGAAGGGTCCCAAGTTTGATTCCAGTCAAGGGCATGTACCTTGGTCATGGGCACATCTCCAGTAGGGGGTGTGCAGGAGGCAGCTGATTGATGTTTCTCTCTCATCAGTGTTTCTAACTCTCTATCCCTCTCCCTTACTCGCTGTAAAAAAATCAATAAAATATATTTAAAAAATAAATAAATAAAAGAGCTTCAGACCTATCCTATATAATAAAAGCCCAGCGACCAAACAGTGGAACGACCAGACCAACCAGTCAACCAGTTGCTATGACGTGCACTGACCACTAGGGGGTGGGGTGAGAGTCAGTGTGCTACCACAGTGGGAGCACCGCTCGGCTGACTGGGATGAGTGGCTGCTCTCACTGCGAACCCCGGGCTGACAGGGAGGAACTCCGGCTGTGATCGTAGCCTCCTCATCCCAGGCTCCTCTTCCTCACTTCCTGCTGCCTTCTCTGGATGGCCTGCGGGCTGTGTAGCGCTGCCGCTGGGCTCTCAGAGCTGACCCCAGAGGCTGGGAGGTGAGTTTGTGGCCACAGTGGGACTGAGGCCTACCCCACTTCCTCTCAGTGCTATTGCCCCTGGGCCTGGCCCCAATCAGGTCTCCTGGAGAGGCGAGTGCTCCGGCTCCACAGAAGATGCCAGACCAGAGAGCAGCCACTCAGAGGGCAGGTCCACAGCCGCTCAGCTGACCTGGATGAGCAGTGCTCCCACAGCGAGGCGATCCCCACAGGCCACAACCCCACCAGTGCATGATTTCCCATGCACTGGGCCTCTAGTCTATAATAAAGGAGAAGGTCCTAGCTCTGCTAATGGTAGGATTTTTCACTATAGTATTTTTGCTGTTTAATATACACAAGTGACTGCAGTGTATTTTTGTATTTCTTAAATTATATAATTCTTTCAAAACACATAATTGTCCAAAGCTGAATCTAACTCAAGACAATTATTTCAGGTGCGACATATCATTAGCTTATCTATTTTAAAGATTAGTGCCATTGTTATTTTGATATTCTCTTTCCCTTGACCAAACACAGCTAATACAACAAATAAGAGACTTTAAAATGTCTTTTTCTATGTTAAGTGTTTGTTTCCATAGGCCTGGCATCTATCTGTTAATTTTAAGATAGTGGTTTGAGAACGTTAGAGTATATCAGAATCACTGGGATGACTGGCTAAATTCAGACTGCTGGTCCACCCACAAAGTTGTTGATTCAGTAGGTGTGGGATGGAGCTGATACTCTGCATTCCTGACGAGTTCCTAAGTGGTGCTGAAGCTGCTGGCCCAGGTGGCACACTTGAAGAACCACTGCTTTCATAGGTTCCAGTTGATTAGTGCACACCTGGGTCTTTCTGTGAGCTGAGGTTCCTCCTGCAGGCCCCAATCGGGAGCCTTAAAGGAGCAAGAGAGCTGGTTATCCCAACTGCCTCCAAAATACATCACCTCTGTATGAATTCCTAGGTTCTGTCACAATAATCTCAGTTCCCCAAACCCAACACATTTCCCCCCTCTTTAATGTTTCCCACTATCAGGTAATAATGGGTAAGGTCATTAGATTCAAAATGTTGTCCACACTTTGGATTTCTTCCCCTCTAATTGCTGCTTTTTATTTTTCCACAAAACTCATTCCCTCTCTTACATAATATTTTTGCAAGGTCCTGGCTCTTTCCTGGCATCATTTGACTCTCTACCAGTGGATGGTATTGCTAGCCTACTTGAGTATGTAGCCCTATATTCACTCCTGTGTTCATTCATTCCACATACATCTGTTAAAGGCTCAACATATCACAAATATGACAAGAATTCTGCATTCATGGGCTCACATTGTCATGAGGGAGATATAAAATAAATATAAATATAAGTATGATATATTCAAGAAGTGATGTGTAAATTGAAGAAAATGGCATAAAGTAATGGCCGAGAAAGTGACTGGAAGTGAAATGTCTTAGCTACTCTGGAAACACTTCCCTGAGAGGTAACATTAAGCTGCAACAGAAATGCTGTGATGGAGGCAATAAATCAGTGAATGTAGAGAAGGGCACTCCCCGCAGAGAAACCATCAGTGCAAAAGCAGAAAGTTAGTGAACGAGTCAGCCAGGGAAATGGCTGCAGAGGAATTCTGGGGTAGGGGGTGGCAAAAATTTTCATAAGCCACTGATAACTACATCTCTCTTTCTCTCTCTCTCTCTCTCTCTCTCTCTCTCTCTCTCTCTCACACACACACACACACACACACACACACACACACACACACACATCTCTGGGATACAGACTAGAAGAGTGGTCTGAGTGTCAACACTTCCTCTGGCCAACAGAAGTTAAAAGATCAGCATTTGATAGAGGAGAAGCTAAAGATTAACATGAGAATTAACTGTCCAGCCTTTGCAGTTGGCTGCACTAAAATGCATAGGAATCATACCCAGCTCTTATTTCTTTGTGATGATGGACTCACGAAACAGCACTGGACAAAAAAAAAAAAAGCCCTTCACAATCTTGGTTGTGGAGCAAATGGGCTCTCCAGCCTCGCATCCCATTCCCGCCACCTGTGTTCATACCCCAAGGTCCCTGAGGGGTGGTCACTCAGGTTCGCACCCGTCTACAAGCAAGAAGAGCACGGCCTTCCCCTCCAGCGGCTCGCTCGTGGCCACCCATGACTACTACCAGTGCCACCTGGGTTCCACTCCCAGTGACAGCTCCTCTGCCAGTGCCAAGTACCCTGGGGAAGCCACTTTCTACCACTCGGGTCTCCCCAAGGCCCACCCGGCTCATCAGTGGGCGAGCTTCTTTGCCAGGAAGTTCACTCTCTGGTTCATGGCCACCGTGTTGGAGTCCCCAGAGCACCTGGAATCTCCCCAGGCCTCCAGCGGCACCAGCACCTGTGACCTGGCTCAGGAAGCCACAAGGAAGCAGCCTGGTGGCCAGTCCTGCAAAGCCACCCTGGGGCCCCATCCTGAGCGACCGGACTTCCAGAGGTGCTAGGCATGTTTGAGCCCTTCCCCTCTCCCTCCGTGGCTCCTCCTCACCCCACCCCATAGAGTAGGCAGGCTGCAGCAAGCAGCATTAGGTCCTTTTTTATATCCAAATAGCAAAGCACCAACAAGGAAGCTGAGAGAGCAGCGCTCTTTACTACCCAAACCACGCGCCAGCCTACCTGACACCCCATGACTGTACCCGTGTGCCTTACACCAAGTGGAATACAAAGGACAAGCAGCCAGCTCTTGTTTCAGAATATGGGAACATGACATCTTAACCTCTTGTTCTTTTCATAATGCTGGGATAAAGAACCACTCTACCTATTGATACATAGTAGTGCTGGAAATGGGTACTCGCTTCCCACCCAATAAAGTCAAAATTCTGAGTGTAGAGTGAGCAAAATTAGGTCAGAAGTATGTCTTACAGCATTGTTTTACACAGACAATATTCTCGAACAGCAGTGATTCTGATAAAATTGACAAAACAATGTCCAGCAAACACGCATACACACACACACACACACACACACACACACACACACCTACCTTTAAGCAATATGAAACAATTATGAATCAGAAATTAGCCTAAAGCAAGAGTTGTATGTTTTCAACAAACCCCTCAAGAAAAGCATCAAGCTTACTGTACCTGATCATTTGAAATATGTTTTAATCTTTATGTCATTAGCCTCCAGGTACATCTGAGGGTATCGAAATCGAAAGGAATTTATCAGTCAGGGTTCTTTTTAAATAAAGAACATAAGTCTATGTTTATAATTTTGCTTTAGATCTATTAAAACTTGCAGCCATGTAACCTGAAATTTGTTAAATATTCTCACCAGCAATGCAAATTTTTTCAGTATACAGAGTTTAAAAACTCTTGAAGTCTTAAAGTCTTGAAGTGAAATCACCTTAGTTTTTTTTAAATGTTCCAAAATAATGATTATATAAAAATAAAAGGCCATTGATTTATACTGTAAAACTCCTAGGATCTCATTTATGAAATTGCTTAATACACTCCTCATTATCACATACGCTGATGGCATTACCTGTCTGCATCGACAGTCACATCATGAACACCTCTCTGAATGGCATCCCTGGAAGTCACTGGGTCTGGGATTCGGTTCAGACTTCTAGTGTACAGGTTGAGTCCTCCATCTGTCATGTACCTGAAAATAAATGTGATGAATCAGCAGAAAATTAAATGAGCTCATCTGACAATTGCAGTTAATAAACAAACTGTGTTCACATTTTTCAATAATTATGCAAAAATTCTCTATTATAGTTTTTTTTCTACATAAACATACTCACCAGAAATAATTAGAATATCTTTTCAAGTTTATTAGGAAATCAGTCTTCCTTACTACAATAAGTAACTAGCCAATTATAGAACCTTTTGTTTTCCCCCTTTTGTAATCTGTATTTTGAATGGGCTTGTAAATAAAATAACGCTTAGCAAAATAAAAGCAACATCATTTTATTTTGTGAAGCATTGATGGTCACAAGAGTAAGGGAACATTACTAAACTTTAAATTAATTTATTTGACAAGTGGAATATATGCTACAGTTGGCCATTATCAGAAGTTAATAACCAAGATGTATCAAATGTTTAATATGTTGCCAGGAACTTTTCAAATAGTTGACATGTTATAACATTATTTATGCCCACATTAGAGATAAAGAAATAAGTAGGCACGAAAGGTTAGGACTTACATGAGGTCACTCAGACAGTCATGGCAGATTTGAGAAATGAATCTACAAAGTTTGCTCCAGGAACCATGATCTTAACCACCAGGCATTGCTCTCTGAACTGAAGGACCACGCGGTCTGCCCATGTCCTGTCTGGGATCTATTTTCCTATGGTCACAGTATGGGGTGCGGCTAGTGTTTTGGACAGGTTCAAGCCTTGGACTGAGGAGAGGGCACAGTCCTCTCATGGCCACGTGCAAGTCCCAGCTTGGAGGGCAGAGCCTTCCCATCACAATTATAGCCAACAGCTATAGATGTAAGCTTGAGCCTGTGGTCAGAACACGTGGCCCCACGTGCCTGAGTGATGTGGGCTTGTTAGAGTTCAGGTGCATATAGTTGAGTAGGATTGAAACTAAGGAGAATGTTGTAAACATCTTGATCACACCCTTACTTTGCCTCGTGGCATCTGTTATAAAATAAAGACATGGCTAGTGGGTGCGGGCGCTGTCCAACAGAGGAGCAGTGTCCCACCGAGACCCAGCTTTCATTGTCTTGTCTGTCATTTCTAAGCCTTTCATCGCCCCCACTCAGGGTCACTGAACCAGGCTGAGCTGGCATGAGTATGCCATGGCCGTGCCGGCTCCCCACATCACAGGGCCACCACCATTACTCAGGGTCAGTACAGCCTCAGTCACGTTACTATTAGGTAATCTTGCTTGCTGGACCAAGGAGGATGAGAACAGGGTGTTTAATCTCACATTCCATGCTAAGCTAATTTTTTTCCCCTTGAGAATTGGGATAAAGACATAGTCTTTCTATGTGGATAGAGTGGATGATAATGGAGACCCAGGAGCTATGGGTGTTTATCAGCATTACATGCGAAGAGCTACAGAGAAAGCTGGTCAGCAGAGTAAAATCAATGGCACAGGTGCACAAAAAGAAGCAGAGACCCTTTGCCCCGTGGCTTCAGCTTCACAACTTGCCCTTGGGTTCTGGGAGTCATCCTTGCTTCTTTATAATAGGTGACCATTGTTCTTAAGCAAATTGAAGTTGGTTTCTCTTTTTCGTATCAACAAACGTAATCATGATCATCCTGAACATTCACCAAACTGCTGCAGCAGGATTGTGAAATCGGCTAATTGCTTACAGGATTAGTAAATTCTGTCCTTACTAGTTGAAGGACCTTGAACGAGTCTCATAAACTGTGCCTCAATTTCTTCCTCTGAAAATGGGAAGAATAAAATCTAGTGCAGATAGGTTTTATGACAATTAGAGAATACATAAAGCTCTTACTGTGAGAACCCTATAAATAATAGCTACTTGTTGTTCACAAAGCCTCTCTCATATATTTTGAAAAGGAAATAAATGAATTTTATATGCAAAACAATAACACTAAGTCATGATGCATTATATCCTCATAATATGGTTAAGTTTCTTGATAACTAAAGAATTTAGTTCCACAAAAATTAAAAATTAAAAGATGACTTTGTTATACAAAATGTGTAGAACACTGACATACTCTTTTAATTTGGAAATATTGGATAAAGTCTAACTGTTTTGATAATGATTGGGAGCATCATTGCCTGTACAAAATGGGACAATTAGAGTAAAGGGATAGTTGTCCTTCTAAATGTTATTGCCTTTTTTCTTAAGGTGGAATGTATGTATTTTCAGATAAAGTAAAATGGTTTAGTAGCAAATATTTTTCTCATTCACTCTCTTTTTAAAATTGTGTTTTAAAAGATTGAGGGTGGTGGATATCTTTTCTCCAGACAAATGAAATTCTTCCTTTTTTTTTTTTTTTTTAAGCTATCAACATGCTTAATCCTACACTTAACCTCTGCAGGAAATTGTAACAATGCTTACATGGTATGTTTTACATCTTACTGGTCTGTCTTATTCATCTGTGTATCTCCAAAAGTGTTTAGCAAAGTGTTTTGTATATAAGTTTGGGATCAACAAATATATTAAATGTTTGTTTAATAGAATTTAAAAGGCTTCTATTTTGTAGGAAGAAACTATCATAGCTGACCTCAGCAACTTTAGCCATAATAGTGACACATGTAAAAGGAAATAGATGAAAGAGCACTTATATTAAAGACATAACCTTCCAGTTTTTCAATATTTAAATTTCTATAGACAAGACTATTTTAAAACTAATTATCAAGATTAAAAAACCTGGAAAAAAAACCCCAAGATGGCGGAATAGGTAAACACCAGAATTTGCTACGTCCCACAACAACTTCAAAAATACAACGAAAAGACAAAACAGACATCATCCAGAACTACAGGAAGGCTGGCTGAGTGGAAATTCTACAACTAGAAGGAAAGAGAAAAGCACACTGAGACTCAGAGGAGCTGAGGAAGTAAAGTGCAGAGGTACGGAGGCTCGAGCGCGTGCTTGGAAAGGGGCTGGCACCTGAGGACACTTTGAAACGGGAGGGAGTCACAAGCTCCCGAATCCTCTGAACTCTGGTTCCCGGAAGTCTCTGGGGACCCAGGACTCATACAGGGAGAAACTGGACTGTCTGGCAGCGGACAGAACTTGGAACTTGGGGGCGGCTTTCCCTCAGAGGTGCTTGCAGCGATTATCGGGACACTGAGATGCGCGGCCCCTTAGGGCAGGGCTGAGGATCAGCCATAGCTGCTTGCTCCACCCTGTTGATTCCTTGAGACCCTGCCCCACCCAGGCTGCAGCAGAGGCTTTTGCACATGAATGCCCTGGCCCTTTGCAATCTGAAAATTACCTAACAAATTGCAGCTGGGCCAGACAGACCCAGAACTTCCAAGAGAAGGCCCAAGGCCCCACAGCAGCTTGCATTGCTTCACAGCTGGGCCTCATCTGGGCACCTCCAAACTCCAAAAAAGGAAGGGGAATCTGCAGATCTCTTTGTAGCTCCTGCTGGGTAACCTCAGGCAGAGGCTAAATTAGCACCTCCTTAGATCCAAGAGCCAGTGTACACAGTGGTCAGAGTGGGACCATCCAGATTACAACTCCTCAGATCCATAAGGGACACACTCAGGGGGCAGACTCAGTGAGCACCAAAGCCCCACTGAAGCAAGTCTTGCCCTGGAGGGGTGTCTCCAGCACAGAAGTTCTCCCACTGTAGACTCAGCTGATTCTCACAGCCAATTGGCCTGGAGGTCAATTCCTCCCAGTGATACCAACAATAATCAAGGCATAACTACAACAAGACTGTGCACAAAGCTCACAAGGGGGTGCACCAAGAGTGTCCACCTCAGGTAACTGGGGGGCTGAGCCACTGGGCCCTATAGGACACCTAGCACATAAAACCACTCTATCAACACAGGGAAGTAACAAAAATGCGGAGACAAAGAAACAGGTCACAAATGACAGAAATGGAGGAAAGCAAACAACTGGATATAGAGTTCAAAACCACATTTATAAGGTTTTTCAAGAATTTTATGGAAACCCCCGAAAAATTTAGTGAGACCCTGGAGGATATGAAAAAGACCAACTAGAAATTAAGCATACACTGACTGAAATACAGAATAATATACAGAGATCCAATAGCAGACAAGAGGATCCCAAGAATCAAGTTAAAGATTTGAAATACAAAGAACCAAAAAATACCCAACCGAAAAAGCAAGGAGCCTCTGGGACAACTTCAAGCATACCAACATCAGAATTATAGGGGTGCCAGAAGAAGAGAGAGGGCAAGATATTGAAAACCTATTTGAAGAAATAATGACAGAAAACTTCCCCTACCTGGTGAAAGAAATAGACTTACAAGTCCAGGAAGTGCAGAGAACCCCTAACAAAAGGAATCCAAAGAGGACCACACCAAGACACATAATCATTAAAATGCCAAGAGCAAAAGACAAAGAGAGAATTTTAAAAGCAGCAAGAGAAAAAAAGTCAGTTACCTACAAGGGAGTACCCATACGACTGTCAGCTGATTTCTCAACGGAAACCATGCAGGCCAGAAGAGAATGGCAAGAAATATTCAAAGTGATGAATAGCAAGAACCTACAACCAAGATTACTTTATCCAGCAAAGCTATCATTCAGAATTGAAGGTCAGATAAAGAGCTTCACAGATAAGAAAAAGCTGAAGGAGTTCATCACCACCAAACCAGCATTATATGAAATACTGAAAGGTATTCTTTAAGAAGAGGAAGAAGAAAAAGGAACTCTTACCATTTGCCACAGCATTGGAGGTCATTATGCTAAGTGAAATAAGCCAGTCAGAGAAGGATAAATACCACATGACCTCATTCATTTGTGGAATATAATGAACAACATAAACTGATGAACAAGGACTGATCCAGAGATGGAGAGGCATTGATTGGACTGTCGGGCCTTGGAGGGAAGGTAGGGGAGGGTAGGGGTAAGGGGGAAAGATCAACCAAAGGACTTATATGCAAGCATATAGGCCTAACCAATGGACATGGACAACATGGAGGGGTGAGGGCATGAGCGGGGGGGGGGGGGGAGGGGGTAGGGGGTAACGTGGGGATAAGGACACGTATGTAATATCTTAATCAATAAAAAATATAATTAAAAAAATTTAAAAATCCATATATTTAAATTTTCCATGAATTAGAAAGAAATAATTTTTTCAGGAAGCATTTCAAAGCATATTAGTTTTTCTTTGGCCCTTCCATTTGCCAGGTAAATATCAAATATGTTTATAAGAGCTATTAATTGAACCAAAAAATGTCAGTGTACATATAATTCCTCTGTTTACAGACACTTTCATTTGAATGTTGGCAGGGCATTTCATAATAGAACCATGAGTTTGTATTTGAAAAATTTAAACAGGCACCACACAAGTAAACAAATTTCTGATTAAATTTTTTCTTAGTAATTCTTCCTTCTTTTCATTCTTTCTAGAGGGTTTAAATATCTAAAAAAAAAAACCCATAAATTTCATAGTTCCTCTAGAAAAATTATGCTACAATCCGGGAGCTATAAATGTTAGGGAATCTTTTTGAAAGAATAATGGAATTTTTTAAAAAAGGTTTTCCTAATAATGTTATATCTAAACTTCAGAACTATCAGCCAAGATGAGTTTGAGAAGAAGTAATAGTTACAAGGAAGATTGGTACAAACAAAAAAATTCAAAGGAAATTTGCAAAGGTTAAAGACAAAAATAAATTCTCTCAAACTATAAAAATCTTAGGATAATTTTAAATTTATGCTCAAGTTCTTTAAGCTATAAAATGATTCCCATTCAAAAAACCCAATAGTCTCACAAAGCATTTCTAATCCCTCCTCCCTTCCACTGCCACCTCTCTTCTTCTTCTTTTTTTAATCTTTATTGTTGAAAGTATTACATAGGTCCTCCTTTTTCCCCCATTAACCTTTTCCAGTCGGCTCCTGCCCGCCTCCCCTCCCAGGCCCTCACTGCCTCATTGTCTGTGTCCGCGGGTTATGTATATATACAAGTTCATTGGTTCTGAGCAGAGAAACCTTACACACAGCACACTTCCTTTAGGTGTCTGTTTTCCAAGTTAATATTTCCGGGTCCCATGGCCAACCCTGTTCTAGGATATTAAACTGCTTCCTAGGCATAAATATGTGGCTTTCCCATAATCATATCAAAAATAGCATAAACTGAGCATGTATTATATTCACCGCTAAAGCTCATGCTCCTTTTGCACGTGCTAATATAGTTATGGGAAACATACCATCAACCCAATCAACAATCCAGAGATATTACGTTTTCTTCTTGTCACTTGCCACCCCCAACTATTACAAGATGGTGTCAGTTCAAATATGTGAATCTGCATCACCATCCTATAATTTTGTCTGAAATAAGAGAAAATTGTAAAAAAACTCATTTTCTTACGTTGTTCAACCCTACTTTCTCAATCAACATAAAGATATATAAAGCTACCATCATAATTACTCTGTGCTTTTTAAGGAAAGATGTACAGTGAAACATATTTATGCAAGTACATAAAGTGTAACAATACATTTAAATAATAAAAATAATATCAACTTTCATGTGCTTATTACCTGGCATCAGAAATAGAACATTTCCAGTTTCTTCAATGTCCATATAGGCTCCTTCCAATCATATCCCCAAACCTCTCTTCCAGAGATATCTACCATGTTGGATTTTGTGTTCAGCCTTCCTTCACTTTCCTTTATGGTTTTACCACATGGACATGCATCCCTAATTATGAATATTGTTTAGCATCACTTGGATTTGAACTTGAAATAAACTGAATCATACTGTATGTATTATTTTGTGACTACTTTTCTTCACTCAAAATGACATTTTTGCAAATCATCTATTGCGATGTACTACTCATTTCACAGACATGCAGCTCTGTTCTACCCATGCACTTCAGTGTATAAATCCCTTTCAATACTATGGACATTGGAGTTGTCTTTGTCCTCTGGCTGCCATGAACACCTGTGTGCACGCATTTCCTTGTGCTGACAGGCAGGAGCTTATCTAAAGTCTATAGCCAGGAAGAGAATCACCGGGTCCTAAGAGAGACCCAAAGGTGTTCGATCTTACTAGTCACAGACAAACAGTTCTCAAAATAGTTTCAGAATAAACTTCTACTTGCCCATGGATGAAAATTCTCATTCTGGTTTTAATGTACAAGTTCCATCCAGACTAAAAAGCAGGTGGATCATATTTTTACTTTGTTATAGGCCACTTTTGTTTTGTTTTTGAAATGTCTGTTTATGCCTTTTGCTCATGCCTTTTGCTCATTTTACTATAACAGTCTGTTTTGTTGGTTTGTTTTTTACTTTCCTCAATGTTACTAATCTGTTATTAGTTATATGTGTTGCATATGAGGTTTCATCCAGATACTTTTCTCGTGATTGTTTTCATGTGAAATTAATTTTTCTGCATATCATAAATTTGATTTAAAAACCTTTTTAGTTTTTTCACAGTTACTGGTTCTATTACTTTTGTGTAGTGCTTAAAAATGTGGTAATTAGCTTTAGAGAAGTTTGGACTCTGTTCCCATCTCCTCCTTTAAGATGGACAACATTTTTACCTTGATTGCTACATCCTGTTCAGTTTGGGATCCTGCCCTGAAAGGGAACTGTACCTGGATAGTTTAATAAATTCATAGGAGATTTCTCCATTCGCCTCAGACATGACCTCCAACCCTTCCTCTCCTTGGCTGGTCGCCCAGCTCAGCAATCTTTAAGTCTCCCCTGTGTTTTCTCCTCAGTTTCTCTGGGCTGTTCTTGGGTTCTTCTGTTTCCAATGTTATCAGATGCCCCACTGCTCCCCTGTGTTACTTCTTACACACATGCTGAGACCATGCTGGTCCCCTGGCTCTTGGCTGTTCATCCCTAATGGCTCATATTTTGGGTTTGAGATTATACCTTGTATCATCTTCTTTGGGGTGTGTAAAGAGTAATCACAATTTTTCATCTTTGCTATCTTGTTGCTTTGTCTGTTTTTGTAGGAAATTTGGAAGATTCAAAACCTATACTTCAACCATAACTTCCTAGAATTCTATAATTTTATACTCAATATCTCATTTTAGCCTTTGGGTGTTACAATTAGTTATTTTTTTATCATCACCAAAGGATATGTTTTTTAATTGATGAGAGAGAGAGAGAGAGAGAGAGAGAGAGAGAGAGAGAGAGAGAGAGAGAGAGAGACATTGATGTGGCATAGAGCGTCATTGCTATGAGAGACAAACATCAATCGGTTGCCTCCCTTACACATTCAGACTAGGGACCAAAATCATAATGTAGATATATGCCCTGATTTGGAATCAAACCCACAACCTTTTGGTGTATAGGACTATGTTCTGACCAACTGAGCCACCTGGCCAGGGCACAATTAGCTATTTTTAATGACATGAATACACAGGGCTTCTCAAGTGTTTATTTCCCTTCAGTTCAGCATCATCCCTTCAATAAACACAGATAGAATTAAGAATTGACTCCTAGATCAAATGTGCTAGCTAAGAAAACTACACTGATAATGAACAATTGCTATAAAGCTCATTTATATTTTTTTTGTAAAAACAAACAAACAAAAACAACAACTCCTAGGAGAGAAATGTGTACAAGTAGACATGTAGACAATCTCACAGGATCAGTATGATGGCTAAGAGTTTACACGGGAGCCAGACTGCTTAGGTTCAAGTCCACCATTGCTTGCTTCAAAAAATGTTGAATTCTCACAATGTGTTTTAAGTAATTTTCTGAGTTCTGCCTAAAGTTACTTAAACTTTAAAAGCACAAAACTTTTCCTTAGCATTTAGTAAAAGCTTTATAAGTGTTGGTTAGATTTACCAGCTATTTTTCTACTAGAATTCTTACATTCACTAAAAAATAACTCATATCTTGAATATAAAATTACTGGAAGCATTAGAGTTAGGAATCGGTTGTTTACCATGTAAATCTTTTCTAAATTTTTATTTATTTATTTATTTGATTTCAGAGAAGAAGGGAGAGGGAAAGATAGAAACATCAATGATGAGAGAGAATCATCCATCAGCTGCCTCCTGCACACCCCCCACTGGGGATCAAGCCTTCAACCCAGGCATGTGCCCTGATCAGGAATCAGACTGTGACCTCCTGGCTCATAGGTTGACACTCAACCACTGAGCAGCACGAGCTGTGCTACCATGTAAGTCTTTTTAACCCAACTCAGGTAACCCACACTTTCCAATGTTATGCATGCTTCACTCATCACAAACTTTACCAAAGGAGAAGGGAGGGGGGATCAAGGAAGAAGCAGGATTAAAATATCCACTTCTCTTTTTAAAAACTTCATTCCACAGTATTAAATTTCTTTGTGTTTGAATAATGTAACTTAAAGTAGAATTTTAGGTTATAATCTTGGCCCGACTACTTATCACTGAGACACCTGCTGATAACTTCACTTTCTACTCAATTAAAATAAGTAACTTTCCCCCAATATTCCAGGTTGTGCCTCTTCTGCTTCATAAATAAATTTTTTTTCAAAGAGACTCATTTGAAGCAAGAGGCCTTCCTATGACTAATTCCTAATTACTGGCAGATTCACATCCCCAAGTGTTTAAAGTAATTTTCAAAAGAGAAGAAAGAGATAAGCCTTTGCATGCTTCAAGGAATTTTGAACTCTCAGAATGCTGATTAATTTTCAGAGTTCTACAGTACATGAAAAAATGAAACTCCATTGCCATTTACTTCATGACATTCCTTGTGGTTACATGAGAAAAAAATTCTAAATTAAACATTTTCATATAGTACTGTCTTCTGTGTCCTTTGTCCATTTAATCACTAAACCATATTTGCAAAACTTGGGAGCAGAAAGTTAACTCTATGACTCAACGTGTTTAAGAATTATAGCACAGACATCTATGTGCCCTTTTTTTCTTAAGGAAAAACACCATTAAATTAAAATTCCCCTGGAGTGTCTCTAGCCCTCTCTTCTTTACACCTTTTAATTATGGCTGGAACTCCAGGGTACATCCTGTGGACGCCAACAATGGCACGCTATGTCACCTGTTGAGCAATGATGTACAGCACGCCATGGGCGTCCCCCACACAAAGCCCAGCAGTCAGACCTACGCTGAGACCAGGCATAACACCTGCTGACCATGTCTAGTCAGTCACCTTCTGCCCAGGGAACAGAACTCTGAGTCATTCTTTAAATTTCAGCATCCTGTACGCTATCTACCATGGGAAACAGAAAATGTATAAGTCCAAGCAGGTAAAAACCACCAGAGGAAGTTTTCATGTGGATCTGTATTATTTTTATTTAGTCTATTTATAAGCTAAATATGAATGACTGCTGGTCAACATAAAACATGTGGACCACTGATGCTTATTTAAATGGACTCATTGTTGAACTCTCCAAGACTTCATTTGAAAGACTGATAAGGCACAAAAATAGAGAACAGAAGTCTGAATTGGGTTTCTACTGGAGCATGAAATAAGTAGGAACGACAATGGGAATAACATTTTTTTTCCTTCTTAGTGAATTAAGGAGAAACTGGCCAGCTCTCATGAAAGCAATGTCCTCTTCCTCCTTGGCACACAGCTGAACTATTGGTCTTGGCCTGGCTTATAGTTAGACGTGGCCACACAGCTGTTCTGGATAAAGGAATGTGGATAGAAGTCACATGCACCACTTGTTGGCTTGGTACATATGAAATAGTCTAACACCACGGCCCTTCCTTTCTTTGACATCTGCCTTTTGAATATGAATGCCCAGTGACATTGGAAACATGGCTGGATAAAAGCAAAATTACTTACCGGCCACCTTAGTCTATGAAAGACTATATAGTGCACATTCCCCAACTGAAGGTCAGAAACACCAGTGAGGGTTTCATAGGAAGGAGAAATGAACTTTGTGTGAAGTTACTGAGATTTTGAGATTTCTCTGTTACAGGAGTTAATGTTAACTAACAGAGCCCCGTAAAATTCTTCTGAGTATAGGTATGCCTGTAATATACATTATTATATGCAGAGAGCAGTTGTTTAAGAAACTACTTATCTAAGAATGTATACACACATACACATGTCAATATATTACTATCCATTTAATGAATAAATGGGCACATATAAAAACATTGTGTCTAATTAAGAAGCACTGCACTCACAAAGCCTAAAATGTTGCTTGATACATAGGATGAACTCAAGAAAAAATTTCAATACATGTAGGGTATCCCCAAAAATGTATACATACACTTTGAGTAATTATAAAGGCAGTGTTTATTAAAATGCATTTCATTTTCAAAATTGAACTATCAGCTGTTAAAGTGTGTATACACTTTTGGGAAACCCTGTACATACATACACACACATCTAAGCTCATTATTCCTCTTCTCTTCCTATTCTTCTCTGAGAAGTCCTCATGTCTCCCATAATTTCTACTCTCTACTATATGAGATCATAGCCTCCATTATATCTCTAGCCTGGACACTAGTTTTGTTTTAAGTTACTTTTGCTTTATCCCCCTGTAACCATGCAGAAACCTTATTTTCTTTAATCTGGCTTTTTATTTTGATTTTTTCCCCCCTTTAACTCAAAATGGCCTCATAGGTCAGGCCACCCACCCACCTCCTGACTCACCCACCTCCCTTTCCCTCCAGACAATCAAGTTCTGGTCAGCATCCAGTAGTCTTAGAAACAAGGTCTTGGGTCTACTGACTATTGGGACAGAGTTTTCAGTCAAACTAAACATAATATCTTGGCCTCAGTTGTGTTTTAGCTCCAGAACCAACAAAGCAGAACAATCCCACAGAGCAAGTCCTTGTGAAGTTGGACAGAGCATCTCCATGGCTGACGTCAGGACCAAATGCAATAATCAATTACTCCTACTCTAGCACCAACCAGTCAGTAGACACCACCACCCTCACTCTGTTGGTCACCATGATTAATGATTTTCCCCTATATAACCCATCTCCCAGAAGCCATCGGGGAGCCAGGTCTTTGAGCATGAGCTACCTGTGACTCTAGGCATAGTGCCATCTCCTTAATGAGTCTTTTTTCCGGCTGCAAACTCCTGTTCATGTCTTATTGGGCTTTGATGTGCTCAGGCAAATGGACCCCTTCAGTCCAGTAACACCCTTGTTTCCAACTCTGCAATTTTAACTGTACTTATCATCTCCTCTCTTTGCTTTCTCTCCAAAATAAAAATATCACAAGTTCTATGTGTGCCTATTTTCTTTAATGGTATCATTTTCTACTTCTTGTGATTATAAAATGGGCATCTTGTCTGAATTATCTTTCTCTCTTACTATTATACCCTCATGAGCCACCCATCATTGTGTCTGCAAAATTTTCCTTTGTGATACCTCCTATATCAATCTCTCCCCACTTCATCCAATATTTCTGACCTTAAAACTTGGACCCAAATTCGTGTAATAGTGCCTGAAATCTATCCCCAGTTTCTTCCCTCAATCCAGTTTGCAGATTTCCCTTAAACTGGTCTTCCAAAAACCATCATCATCTTCATATTCTGCTATTATTAGGTAATCTTCTCTAAGACACAGTGCTTTCCATTGTGTATAGTACAGACTTTAGATCTCTTAGGTTAATGTTACTGAGGCCTGTCACAATAGTTCCTGTCTCTCAAATCTTATCTTTAAATATCTTCTGCAATACGTACACTTTTCTTACAAATTTTCTCTTAATATATTTCTCTCCTCTCTAGCTATTTGAATCTCTCTAGGAACTGAACTAAAGTGTTTCCTTTTCTTATTCATTCCATTCTATTTCATGCCAGGATTTAGTGCTTTCTCCTTATTCTGAACTCTCAGCTCAATTTTATCTGTATGAACCTTTTGAAATTACACATTGCACTGTGGATGTCCCTTGATGTCTGAGTTAAACTGCTCCCTTGATACACCTTCTCTCTCCAGATAAGCATGTTCCGTATGTGTAAATAAACACAGTCAATCCTCATTATCCACCAATTCCACATTTGCGAATTTAGCTCCTCACTAAAATGTGTAGCCCCCGAATCAGTGCTTGCAGATCTTCCATGTCACTCACGGACATGCTCAGAGCAGCGAGAAGTCTGAGCTGCCCATGTGGACATTGCCGACAGAGGTCGAATAAGGTGACATTTTGCCTTCTTGTTGCAGCTCTCCTACTGCAAAAATAAAAGTATCCTTTCACATTTTTGCCTCTATTGGAGATTTTGCTATTTAAAATGGTCCCTTAAATGTAGCGCCGAAAAGCTGTCTTGTGTGTAAGAAGGCTGTGATATGTCTTATGGAAAAATATGATATGTCTTACTTAAGCTTCATTCAGGTATGAGTTATACTGCTGTTGCTGTGAGTTCAATATTAATGAATCAACAAATATGTATTAAATAATAAATGAGGTTTCTTTCAACTGAAATACACATGAAACAAGATTATATATTGATCCATTGATGAAAATATTATGGCCAAAGGCTCAAAGGAAACTAAATTTGTATTTCCCCTAGAGGAGTGATTCAACATTCACTATTCATTGTTTGTGCACACTTTATAGAACATAACTACCACAAATAATGAGACTTACCGCATATGTGTGTTAGTATGTAGATATATGTATATATATGAATCATATATGTGTATATTTATGTATACAATTAAATCTTCATCCAGTGGTGAATATAAAAAGTGAATACACATATATGTCCCCATGTAAAGAACTAGAGAAAGGAAAGAGCGGAGGATTTGGGAGGGAGAGAAGAAAGAATGGAAAATGAAGAGGGGAGATACAGAGCAGAGAAAGTTCATGACTTATCCTTATGTTGCCATCCTGTTCCCTGAACTGGATATTCCCTTCTAGGTGATGTTAAATAGTCATTTATTATAATTATTAATGATTACAAATGTAATTATGATGATGATAAACTTATTAATCACTTATACTGTGACAAGGTTTGTGCTATGTTCAATTTTGTGGGTTATTTCCTTCATTCCAAATAATTTCGTGGAGATTCTGCAATGATATCCTTTTTACAGGTGACAAAAATGAATTTGGATAAACTAACCTCCTAAGGAGTCCACAGAGAGAAAAGTCTAGAAAGCGATTTAAATTAGGAACTCTGACTCCAGTGGCAACTCAATTACTTTCTACCTTAATTGACCATAATCTGTCTCCCTAATTATAAATCGTTAGAAACTCCGGTAAGGCGGCTACCTGGAATGCACTGGTAGCTATCAGGATATCAGAGCAGAGCTATGAATCTGATTTAATCTCTTTTGTACTTTTTAGGTCTTGTCACCCTTCAAACAAGCTTTTCAGGAATGAAGTCAGGAAAGGTTAGTCATGTAGAAGAATGATTTCTGACACTGGTCCTCTCAGATGTATAAGGATAAAGGGCAGGTCAAAACCCAGACTCACATGAAAAAATATAGTAAGGTTAATTGGGAAGCTTTTCCTTGCATTCACAGAGCCTGGGTTTTGAAGTCAGACACACCCGATTTCTAATGCCAGTCTGGTCTTTCCTTAGCATAAACAATTGGGTCTGAGTAGGATCAATTTCCCTATCTGTAAAACAAGCATGTACAAAAATACCTCCTAAAGGCTGGTGGCGGAAGGTTAAATGAATCAGTATCTTTAACAACAGTGTAATAGGTAACATGAAGTATTCAAAAGGGCAATTACAATTGTTAATAAAAGTCTATTAATAGAACTATCCTATTGCCTCCATTGAGGCTCATCACGGATTGAACTAAATATTCCAAATTGCCAAAATACTTTAAGAGTTTTATAATCACAACATTTTCTGGGGAATCTAATAGGAAAGATGAGGAAAACAGGGATTAAGAGAAAGAAGCAAATCTGATATCATCACAACAAATTGACGGAACCATTAAACTCTAAAATGATTTTCCCTCAAGTTAGATTGGAGCTGCAAAATGTAAGTGTGCCAGAAAATATGTGAACCTCAAAGCAAAGGCAGCTTTGCCAAGCCCCCGAAAATCAAGCCGCTCAGCAAACGTCCTTCTGTCTCCTGCCCTGTCCTTCTCTACAAAATCTCTTATTTAAGAAGCATGTGAAAGATCACTCTGAAAAACACAGGACACATGTTTCCCTGAACTAAGAATAGAAACATTTAATGGCTTGTAAGGAAAAGATTTTCTAGCAATTTTAGATACTGTACTTTTCATGGATGAGCAGAAGAGAGGACCTGAATACCCCAATACCTTAGATGTCTCGCCTTTTCTAATGCCTTTGTGAACTAAGCTATACGCTCTTTTTATAACCAATACATCTGAGTGGACCATTTTTCCTCTTTACAGAGTTCTGTGAGGGAGCAGGACCGAGGGTCACTTACCCGCTGTTGATGTCATCCGTCCTGAGACTTTTCCCCAGGATATCCCCATCACTCATATATCCACCCACATCGACTTCAGAGGACATGTCCAGGTCACTGCTTGCTTTCTCACTCATGTCAATTTGTGACATGTTTCCCAGCCGAGAGACAGCAGCTCGACGCAGAGGCGTTGTATACATGAACCTGGAGGGGTCCGTGTGGATGAACCGGCTGGTACCGCTGCGAGGATAGCCAGCGCCCAGGGAGGGAGCATCCCCCGCTTGAAGTCGGGGACACGCCTGGCCCAGCCTCCAGGTCATGGGGGTGGGACGGCTTGTCAGGTTGGGTATGGTCCTTCCATTCACTTCCGTTGTCACAGTGCTGTCAAATGTTGTCTCCAGGGTGCTGTTAAATAAAATGGAGAAACAATGGTACTGTGGTTCACATGGAGCCATGACCACGAAGGCACCAGACAGGAAAGGCCAGGATTCAGAGTCATTTCTTAGCAGAATGTTATTTTCAGGAAAGCCAAATTACGCATTCATAATGAGATTCTAAACACCTCTGCAGATGTGAAATTGTGGGAAAGGGCATTCATTTGCAGTTTTTTGCTTTCAAGAGAGACCATCATTAGATTTTAGATTAAAAAAAAAAAACAATTGTTCCACATTCTCAACAAACATTGAATTTACCCTATTCTGGAAATTAGCTACAATGATGTTTGAAAGTCTCTCTACCACTCTTTCTCAGATGCATTTAAACAGCAACTTCCACAGGCATAAAAGTCTACTTCAAAGTGATGGTGGTAGTTTCAGTAGTGAATTCAGTTTGAATGGGAAATTACACTGAAAAACAGGTGGATAGGAGAAAAAAAGTCCGCATGTATGTGCTGAGAAGTAACCCGCTGATTTTCATGTAAAATTTGAGTGAGAAAATAGTAAAGGAAAACTAAAATTCCTTCTCTATCATGATAAGAAATTAAATGCCTAATGGTAATTTTTGTTCTTTACTGGCCCCAAAATATACGGAATTGAGAAGAAAAAAACAACAACCTGTGGCTTATCTGGGTCCCACGAAGACTGGACATAGTCTCTTCTAAATTTTGCCTCAAGTCTGCTATGTTTTTCACTGTTCTCATTCTTCTTGTTTCAGGGTCTTCACCTAGAGAAGTAACACAATAATTCACTTGTTATTCTTGTCATTTACTGTCCTGAGAATAATTATACACATATATAAATAATATAATTTTTTTCCTTAAAAGTAAAATGATAGGTAGGAAATTCCAAATGAATAATATCACCTAAAAAGCATAATTCTTCTTTCTACAAATAAAATATGAATAGAAACAAATGTAATGTTACAAGTAATAATTCGAGGTGGAGATAATGCAATAATACTTTATAGGTCTATGACCTTAATCACTGCAAAATGAGAGAGTCATTTGGAAATGCAGTGTATACTACCCCATGTTACTGAGCTTAATTTAAAAATATGACCTTATTTAGACCCTAGTTATTTCTATAATTACCTGCTTCTAAGTGTACTCAGAATAGTTGAGACAAACTTGCCTTATGAATCAAGAACACATTTGGACTCTGAGATAAGATAATAGCATGGAAGCCTTTTCTAATAGGAACAATATCTTTTTCACCTCCTCCATTTTAATTTTAATTTTTTTCTCCAGTTACAATGGCTTAGTGCTTTCTCTTAGTTCTTCCTCACCTTGTTCATTGAAACCCTGCCTGGCAGTTCTATCAGGGGAACATCCAAAGATTGCCACACTCCTTGTTTAAGGCAAAGGTAGTCATGGGCTCATGGGCGCTGTGCTGCACCTGGTTATAAGTACAGTTCTTCCTGCTTCTGCTGCACTGGCAGAGGTCAGTGTAGGTGGCGCCTGTATTGGCCATCTCTTGCTCACAGAGAGCCCCTGGGTCATGGCGATCCTCAATTCCCTCAGCTCACCACTGACCAGTTCCTCTGCTGTCGTATTGGCAACGAGGCTGGAAGCATGGCCTGCTGCAGGGGGCTCCTGAGGTCCCTGAGGTTGCTGATTCAGCTGTGCACATGGTTCCAGTACTTCATGTCTCAGCTCTTGAGTTCCTGTTAGATATCATCTTTGATTTCTGATGCCATCTTGACAGTGACTCCATAGTCCTTGTCATCTGCCCTCAAGGCCTCAGAGAGCGTCTTCACACACTGTCCAGGACAGAGTCCCCCGTGAGAGAGCAGGGTGCCAGGAGGCAGATGGAGGGAGCCCAGGTGGAGCTCAAGGGGATGCTGGGTGTTTTGGGGGGGTCTCCACTTCTGATGTGCCATTTGATCCTTCTTCCATCGATGGCTTTTGGGCTCTTCCCCTTGTTTTATCCTTGGAAGAGAAAGACCTGCCTCTGGCTTCCAATTGCAAGAATCAAGCCCATTTTCTTTTTTCTTGGCTTCTTCTCTTTCCTTTCCTTTTTTCCTCCTTTGGGAAGTCTAGGGGAGTCCACTAGCCACTTCCAGTCTTTGATGAGGACTGTGGCCAAGGACACCACCTGCTTATCTGAGTAGTGCTTAGCCCATTAATAGGGACGCCAATCCTGGTTGTCTGAGTAACTGGTGCACATCTGGCAGCTGTTTCACTTCTTCAGAAGGTGGAGGCTCCCTTCCATGTTCATCCTAGCTGCCACCTTCTCCAGCTTTGGGGCGATTCTCAGCAGCTCCTCTTCCTGGCCCATGGTGGCCCAGGGGCAGCAGCGGGGCCTCTGGGAAGGAGGCACAGAGGCAGAGGACATGCAATCTGGCCAAGACAATACCTGTTTACGTCTTCTATTCTACACTCATGGGCCAAGACTTACAGCGTTGGAGAGCTTTATTTTCAATTATGTCTCTACTTTCTACAGGGAACAAAACATACACCCACATGTGACACTAGAGTTCCAGTAACATCATAGGCCGAACTGACAATGTGCATAAAGTGCATGGGACAAACAGCTCCGCCAGAGTGACAGATGCCAGCCTTTCACAACCACTACTGTCATTTGGGGCAGAGGTGCCACTGAACCATTTGTTTGTGGCCATGCAATACTTCCCAGGCCAGTGGCCACTGGAAGCTAATGTGTCTGGAAAATAATAACATAACAAGAGAGTAGGGAAAACAGCTTTTATTCTGTTTAATTTAGGCTCAATAAGATGCCCAATGATGAGAAAATTTAATAAGAAAGAAAGAAGAAAAGAAGGAAGGAATTCAAGCGAATGGATTAAGAGGGGGCAAAGTAAAGGGAAGGAAGGGGAGGGAACAGAAAGCTGATGGAAGTAAAAGAAAAAGAGAAGGAAAAGTGATGTTAAAAAATGGCATTCATTAAATTCCACTATGGAAACTGTCATATAGAAATTCAAGATGCATATCTATAATCTGTTGTAAGAGTATAGGTAGATATTCAACCTGTTAATTTTCTTCCACAGTACTCACGCCAAATTTTTAAAAATGCACACCGAATGTGCCGTCTAACACTTATAATTGTAGGGTGGGGGTTTCAGAGATGATCTCGCCTTATCCCTTAGCCAGGGGTGGGCAAACTTTTTGACTCGAGGGCCACAATGGGTTCTTAAACTGGACCAGAGGGCCGGAACAAAAGCATGGATGGAGTGTTTGTGTGAACTAATATAAATTCAAAGTAAACATCATTACATAAAAGGGTACAGTCTTTTTTTTTTTTTAGTTTTATTCATTTCAAACGGGCCGGATCCGGCCCGTGGGCCGTAGTTTGCCCACGGCTGCCTTAGCCAATGAACGAGCTCATTTATTTCTCACTATGGAGACAGCCTGATGCCCCGGCCTGAAACTTCCAAGAGGTTTCTTCCTTCCCAGGAAAAGATTATCCTTCTGATAGTAGATCCATCTAAATGTAAAAACATCTCTAAGGACGGGAATAATTTGCCTCCCTTTAACTTCCACCCAGTGCACCAGCGGCTCTGAAACCAACTGAACAATTTGACTTGATCTTTTCCACGTCAGTCACTCACATATTGGAAGACAGCTCCTGCTAATTCTCCTATTTTCTTCTTCAGCCAAATATCACTACACTGTTCATTGTTCCTCGTTCTGGATGGTTGCCAAGACAACCACCATTCTGCTGCCAGTCTATAAATCTCTTCCTTTCAATTTACAAATTAGTCAAATGATTAAAATATGCTTAAAAGCATTATGATTTCAAACTTAGAAAGTACTGAAAAATTTCCCTAGAGTAAATCTATTTTTAAGAAATCGTAAAACAAATGTTGTGCCCTCATGCACATGGCATAAACCTTTCCTGCTCTAATTCAAGTCACGCCATCTCTAACTTTATAGATGAACATTTGTTTAAACTCAGAACTCTAACCATATCCTCCCTGGAAATTCTTTCCACCCTTCTCTTCATAAAAATAACAGCCTATTGGGGAGAGGGCTGGAAAGAAGTCTACCTTTGACTTTAAATAATCTGGCAGAACCCTGAAGAAAAAGGAGTGTTTGGTAAGGAAAATCTTGAAGGGAAGAGCAACAATATCATTACTTCAAAGGAAAGGCTGAGGTAAAGAAGAGATTTTATTCAAAGTGGACACAAGAAACGGTGAAGAGGCAGATTTGGAGAAGCACTAAGGCCTGGGTTCATAAGGCGTCACACAGTATGGAAGCCTCTGCTTCTCAGCGAGGGTTAGAGATGAGAAGTCTTAAAGGACAGTACTGAGATGATCCTATTTTGGAGGGAGAAGGGAGTACAAGTCGCTGACCTTACACAAGGTCCTGGAATGCGCCGTTATATGTTCGCTATCGCTGATACCCTTCCCTCTGGGAGAACTTTTAAGTGAATCTCAACTGCTTGCCAATTGGAATAATATTAATAACATTCATATTTGAGAACTATTTTCAATATTTGTTTTGTATACACTTTAAGAATATTATATTTTCAGAGGTTCAATTTTACCATTTCTTTTTTTCACATTTTCATCTTGAAAAAAGTTCCTCTTCTAATCCAACAGGCATCTAAGATCCTTGGAGTCTTCCATTGGAATCCATTCCATTATTTGTTTGCATAGTTTCCCTCAGGTTTCAGAACCCTAACCAACCCCTCTTTGGTTTGTCTCGGCATGATACCAACTCATGACACTGCACCACTGATGGACCTTTTCCTCCCAGCACTTATTGAGCAAAACATAATTGCTGCTTCATTCGTGTCATGAAAGATAGCAACCAAACTAAAATGTGTTCCAGTAGATGTTCTCAATGACCTTCAAAATACAAGATATGCTTAAATGCACTTACAAACCCCCTAAAGACTGCTCAGGTCTGAAATATCCTATCAATTTGTATCCAAATAATGTCTAGAGGAATAATCCCTCCAACAGTAATGCTCCAAGGAAATTACAATTTAAAAGCTCAAATGTGAAAGCACAAATAAACTCAGTCTTTAGTTACAAAAGTGAGCAGAAAATTGCATAGGAAGAATGTACTTAGTCACAAAAATGCTGTCTCCCTCTCACTTCCATAATCCCAAAGCCAAATATGATTCCTGAAGGAAGCCTCATAAGTATCAGACCCAATAGCGAGGGCTTGCACCCATTTTCCAGAACAGCATATTCTGCAGCTCACTTGGAGTTGTCATTGTTTGTGCAAACTGCTCTCTCATGCTTGTCAGGTCTCCTCTGTGAGCAGGGCACAGAAAAACTGGCTCCATTTGGTGCTTCTGCAATTTTACTTACTGGCAGACAGACCGTTTAATCTGTGTGGCCCTGCTCTTATTTTCTAGGCTTTAATTACACACATTGTAATTAACACTGCCAGCACTGTCATCTTTTAATAGGAAATCAAATTACATCTGAAAGAACCTGATTCAGAGAATGTTGTCCTCTACACTATCCACATTACAAGTGTTATTATTTAGAGAACAGCTCCCTGATTTATTTTGAGAAATAACCCTAATTTTGTGGAGGACCTCAACAGTGATTTGAAATTTTTCATCTCATCAGTTACCTTTTAAATATAATCTTATAGAGCTAGGGTATAGTCCCTAGTCTGTCTGGTTTATTAGGATATCCAAGAATGAAGAGTTGAAACTCAAGGAACCCTGCCCAAAAATTAAGTCAGAAGAGGCCATTTTGAGCCAGAAGCAGAACCTAGTCAGTCACATGGCAGAAACCCTGAAATTCCTGTGGGCTATGGGCTTGCAAATTATCCACCAACTTAACATGCATCAAGTATTTAGGGAATTGCATTGGATGCTTCATTATCCTGCTATGATTATTCATATCAGAGCTATTTGAATAAAACTCTTCCTCCTACTTTCTCATTTGCATTTTTGAGTACTGGTATAAGTGGAAAAAATGGCTTAAAGAGAATAATCCCACAAAGTCAGTAGAAGCTCACTTAAAAAACCCTGGAATACACAGACTTCTATTGAGAGAATCCCTCCAACAGTAATGCTCCAAGTTCCTTATGCACAGAAAGGCATGTGTCCTATATACACCCACCCACAGCATGCTATACCTTCACAGAGCAACCAACCAATACTGTCTGGGGAGGCTCTCTGTTCATTTTTGAAAACACTTACATAAGAAGTACTTAGAACAAGACAAATGCTTCCATTTTAAAGGCAAGAGATGAATATCATAGGTTTTACAATTCCCAAGAAGCAAAGAAAGGAAAAAATCCTTAAGGGTCAGGGCTCCCTGCCTTGCCTTTGTACTGCAAACTGGTCTCTTGGGAAGAACAGTTCATGGCAGAAATCACACAATGGTGTAGCAGCAAATCTTCAGCCTCTGAGCACCTGGTGTATTCAGATTCAGAAACCACCATTTCCGCAGCTGGGGACACATTACTCTTTTGAAGCCAAACTAACGTTAAAGATTGAGCAGTAATTGCCTCTGCTGTCTCCCTAAGCTTTGTGCTTCTAAAGCTGGTTCACTAAGATTCCAGAAAAACCCATACAGTATCTTCTAACAGAAGGGCCCACAGAAAGAATAAAGGCAAACCTATATTTAGCATCAGTTGTGGGAATCAGAAACAAAGAGATAACTGGTTGGGTTCAATTCTTTCCAATTTAAGGAGTCCTCTATGAAGTACTTTGTGAAAACATACATTGACATAAAATACGAGTTTAACGGTTTAGTACTTGTGGATTTTTGAATAAGGGACTATTTATGATGTAAATACCCTTCAGTAAAGCCCTGAATTCAGTCATACAAATTAAAATGTATCTCGTTTGGTTATTCAGGCAAGTGGCAAACTGGCAGTTAAAGTTTAATCACAAAACTGAAAAATAACTTCAGACATCTTCATATCTAGTTAAAGATAATCTCGGAAGTTACTATTGAGAGCCATGTAATCAAAAAGGCCTAGCTTGTAAAGTATAAAAACAGTTCCATTATCTACATAGCAGTTTAAGTACACACACTTAGGAGCATTTTTGCCAACCACTGAAAAACAGCAACACCCCTAAATGTATGTGAGTAAAGCTGTCAAGAGAGGCCTCCGCATTTTTAAAGTGTTACTAGACTCATGGTGCTTGTCACTGAGGTCTAGACAAGGGCCACGTGCCACTGAGGCAGCAGAGGAAACACCTGACTACACAGAAAATTTACTCACGAGGCCCTTCCTTCTTCTTTATATACCTGGGGTGAGGTTCCCTCGAGAGAAGTTGAATAAAAAGTCCCCAATAATGACTAAGTAAAAACATGTTTGGAGCCCTAATTGGTTTGGCTCAGTGGATACAGCATCAGCCTGCGGACTGAAGGGTCCCAGGTTCGATTCCAGTCAAGGGCATGTACCTTGGTTGCAGGTACATCCCCAGCAGGGGGTGTGCGGGAGGCAGCTGATCGATGTTTCTCTCTCATCGATGTTTCTAACTCTCTATCTCTCTCCCTTCCTCTCTGTATATAAAAAAAAACACACAATAAAATATATTTTTTAAAAAAACATGTTTGGAGTCTTAAAATATGAACACTTACTTATAGATGTCTAGAAGGTACTGAATGCCAAGGCCAATAACGCCCAGGGCAGATTGGTCCTATTTACTTTCTCCAAACAGACTTCACCCCTGGTTATCACAACACAGCTTTACAAAGAAAATAATTACAAGAAACAAGGAATTAAAAAAAAAATTTTTTAGTAACTACACTTTAAAAACATCAGTCGGAAGCACAGAAGACACCGGGCTCATGCAAATGTGCGGCTTCTTCGAACGCCATCCGCATGTAAAGAGCAAACCTGACTTACCCAAGAAGTCAGTGTAAAGCGCCTGTTCCAGGTCGCCCAGCATGGTAAGGATCACGTCCTCGTCCAGGTGGGCTGTGCCTTCCCGCAGGCAGCTCTCTCCCTCCTCCTCGGCCCAGCTCCTGCTGATGCTGCTCAGCTTGGAGGAGCCGTTTTCATCCTCAGACCGGCTATCTTCATCACTCTCACCTTCCAGTGCTTTCCTGGAAGACCAGTCCCCCAAGCCCTCGCTGCCTGACTGGCTGGCAGGCAGGAGGCTCCAGGCCCCGGAGCTGCTGGGGTGGTACAGGGACTGCACGGACCGCGAGAGGAACCTGGACAGCGAGGGCCTCTCCGCATAGTGGGATTCCCTCTGGCTGGCTTTGGCAGCATTGCCAAACCAGTTGGAAATGCGCACAGTGGGTCTCCTCTCCCCGTCACTGGTGAGGGATAGATTGGTCAGCGACTTTTGCTTCTGAAGGCAAGCTCCCTTCCTCCTTACTCCTTTGCCTCGAAACACAGAGAGTTCAGCCGGCCGCTGCATGGTGCTTCTGGTGGTTTCTTCTTTTCAATGGGACTTCACATCGTCTCTTTGCACTGAGATGGCATCTGGCCTTTTTGCTTTTAATTGACACATGCACTTCAATAAAAGCCCAGGCAGGCTCAAGCGTTCACATAAGATTCCAGAGCGATAGCACAATTAAGTCGCTGGCCACACTTTAGCTTGCTGCATCAGTTCCTGAATCAGCAGTACTTACAGATATTTTGCTTGAACATCTGAAGCAGAAAAGAGTTCACCAAAGACGCTGCTCCAGCTGAAAAGTAGCACAGGAAGCCAACTACGTTTTCCCATCTTCCTCCAATCGCAGGTCTCAGCAGGGCGATGGGTCCGCAATTCCCTCCCTTGCTTCTGTGCTCCCAAACGCGAGGTGGTGAAGCACCAGCTATGTCTCTCGCTTTTTTTTTTTTTCCACCTCTCAGCAGCCCTTCACTGATTTAGGTCTGCAGCCCCTGACTCTCCATGAGCTGACGGAGCAGCATGTACGCCTCTGCATCAGAGCCCCGTAAGAGCAGAAATTAAGCACTGAAGCCCAGCCCTGCACGAGCGTCTCGCGTTTTAGTATTCCACCTGCATTCCCAGATCTATGGCTCTTCCTTGCTGCTGCAGTGGATGCTGCTGGCTGCCATGGCAGCAAACATAGTGCTAAATTAAACCAGCGGCACCGAAGCGCCTGTCCAGCCTCGAATGCCACAGGTTTCAAAGCCAGGGCTGAATGAGAGCCTGTGCTATTAACCCATGCACATTTAAATCACTCTTGGCCACCCAGTCTCCGATGTGGACACACACACTCACAGTACTCACACACACAGCGCTCACTCCCCGACACCGAGAATGACAGACTAATTCTCTTTAGCTCCAGGCAGCTGAAGCAGGCAGAGCTGCCTTCTGAATGTTGGGATTTGTGCTGTAAAAGCACAAATCAAATTCAAGAGTGTAAAGGACCTAAAAAACGGAGCATGACATTCCGGCTGACAGATAATGCTTTAAAGGAAAAGACTTCACTTCATCTTGTACAAATTCAAGGGCTTTTCATTCTGAGCTATTTAGGAAAATCCTAATGGAACAAAAAAATATGTGATTTCTTTTATAAAAAAATAGCAAACAAAACAAAACACATACACAAAAGGTCCCCCCCCCCCAATATTTTTACTCAAAGCATAAAACTGAAAGTTTATGGCCAAGTGTGTAGAACATAATGATGTGATAAAAAACATAATAGGTACAATATATCTGTTGATATTGAGCATTTTTCCTAGTCTAGTCCATAAATCTACTGCCGCATAACCAAATTTTTTATATTTTGATAAAAAACAGAAAATTAACAAAGATAAATATCTTGCATCTATCCTGTACTATACCACAATCCTGAAATTCTGATTTTAGGAAAACTTTTAAAATACTTACCAGGTATAATAGAGACCATGTATACTACTGAGCGCTAAGGGGAACGTATTTAAAGAAAAACATTTGAGGTTTTCTGTCCATAAGCATTCTTTATTAAGAGGGGAAAAGGGAAGAAATATATAGAAATATTCACATGTCATTGAAATTGATTTATAAATCCCTATCATTGTCTGCACTAATATGATTAAATTAATTCTGATATTTCACCTCAGAAAAATCAACTACTTGAAGTACCCAATCTCTTAATCACATAAATTAGCATATTGTTGCATATTGCCTATACTTTTAAATATGATGACAATCTACTTTGTAAGGTTAACTATTCCTTATGCTCAGGCTCAGGGCACACTATCCCTAGATCCATTCCACACAGATGCACAAAAGGGAATCAGATGGAAAGAAGAGCAATTAGTTGTGATAAAAAAATTTTCAATTAAACACACAAAACTGCGAGTTATAAATACTGATTCTCGATGTTAGCTCTTTAAAAAATAGATTGTACTTATATAAGATGTGTTCAAATAAAATGAAGACACAAATGTCAAATTATATCAATGATGCTCTAAAAACATCACTTTCTAAATATTTTTTAAGGATCAAAATGCCACTTCTATTTGGATTTCTAATCAGGACTTTTTCTTTATTTTTAGTTATTGTGACTCAGTGAATTGCTAGGCTATGAGACCATGGTAAATTTGGTGAAGTTCTAAAACTTCAATTTGTCTGAAAGGTATTACACTGGTATATTGTCATGTACTCTAAAGTCTTACAGATTCACAACCAGTGAATACTGTTATGCTTTAAAAGTCAATACAGTTAACTTTCTGTGTATATTAGTAAAAGCAATAACTATGCCCTTGTTTATATACGGGTGCTTGTGTACCATCCTTCTCAGGCACGTGGTGCTTAAACTTTAATGTTCACACCTCTTGGAAGGCTTATTAAAATATAGCTTGCTGGGCCTCAGCCCCACCCCTCCTTACTCAGCAGGTCTGAAGGGTCTGAAAGGAGCCTGAGACTTTGCTTGTCTTACATATTCCCAGGTGATACAGATATTGCTGGCTCTGGGACCCCATTTTGAGAACTATTAAGCTAAGACTAGTGTTTTTCAACTGGGGGTGATTTTTAACTGGCTCCCTCAGCAATATCAGGAGATATTTTTGGTTGCCATATCTGCGATGTGTGATGCCCTTGACATCTAAATGGCAGAGGCCAATAATGCTGCTAAACACTAAACATCCTACATGACAGGAAACACCATCCCCCTCTCCCCCCCCCCCCCCCCCGCAATAAAGAATTATGCAGACTCCAATGGGGATAGTGCCAAGGTTGAGAAATTCTGGTTTAGGCTAAGTTATATTGCATTGACAAACTTACAAATTTCAGTGTCTTACAAAAAAACAAAACAAAGATACGCATTCATGTCCATTCTATGCAGCCTGCCTATTTGATCCAGGTACCCTCAGAGACATGCTGATGAGAGAAGGAAGAAATGAGCAATTCAAGCAATGGCTTTTAAAGCTTCTGCTTGGGAATGGCCCATGTCACACTTCCACTCACACATTCATTGACCAAATCAAATCACATGGTCCACTCTGACTCAATGGGGCAGAAAATATAATCTTCCTGCAGGGCCAATCCAGACAGGGATTGGCTAAGTCTAATGGAGCAAGTAAGGAGGGGCTGGTTATTTTTAAAGAAATAACCCAAATGGAGAAAACATCAAAATAGCATTTTATTGTTTTTTTCTTAAAGATATTGTTGTCAATTTGTAATCACAGTAGTTTTTCACCCTGAAAATACATCAGTTCATAAATATACCCTGAACAATAGCAAAGAACCCACAAACTGCTCTAGAGGCAGCTATTTCTGCTTACTTTGGGTGTATATTTATGCATGAGTGTTGTATTTATACTTCTTTGAATTCACATGCACAAATGGATGTAGGTGAAAGAAGAAGCCTAAATGCATAGGAGACAAATAAGACCAATCAATACGAAAAAACGAATCACTCTAATTTTGTCAAGACCTAAAACAAAGTAAAGTTTCTAATAGACCTAAAGTTTCTATTCTGTTCTGAATTGGAAATCTTTTCAGCTCTTTAGTAAACATAATTATAAAGTGATTATTTAAGTAAAAGATCTAAACTGACTTAAATTACCCCAACTCAATCTTCTTAATCTTTCTAAGCATTCAAGTAAAAGGCAACTTAAGTGACTATATACAAGGGTCTTAAATAGCAGATATTTCTCATTATTCAATAAGAAGTCTGGTAGGTCAGAAATAATACATGCAACCATTAGCTTATCTCTCTATTTAAATGAAATTCTCACTTTAAAAATGATTTCCTGAATTCATCTACTTATTTTATTACTTTTTTTTTTTTTTTTTTACAAATGACAAGCCAGCTTTGGGGATACTGAGCCAGTCTGGCATCTAGTAATGTTTTTCAGTTGAATATAAATTCTAAATAAAGGTTAAAAGTGCATTAAACAAATGTCATACATGTTGGCAGATGATCTTATGCAAAAAAGGGCAAGTGTGAACCTATGTAGAAAAAAAAATCTAAAAACTTTCTTGAATGATTCTAGTGGAATGAAAAATAAAGCTCACTTTACATTTGGCAGGATCTCCTGGCACTGGATGAAAGGGATGGTCTCTGGGGCCAGATTCCTTTTGTCAATGAATGTGAGAATAAAGCCCAAGCCAAAGCTGTAAAATCTGAACTGTCAATTCAGCCAGATTTGTAATATCAAGGGGATGGCATGAATCTTAAAAGGATAGGCTGGAAGCAAGAATCTCACTCACTACTTGCCACACATAACGTAATGCATTTCACTGTATGTTATCATTAGTGGAGGACTGCACAAAGGGAACTTCTCTGAACACTAGTGGGAGTGGGGTTCTTGCAATACCTTGAGAAAAAGAATGTTCTACGACTTGCATGGGAGAATGAATGGCTTTTATTTGCGTGAAATTACATTCCTCAGTTTTTAAAATCCCATTTTCCTTAAGCCTGTCCTGGAAAATGTGCAGCTGGGGCTTCAGTAGAGCTACAAGCAAAGGCAGTGTCCGGAGTTCCCATTCCATGGTGGAGCTGGGTGCCCTGTAGCATCAGGCTAGTTAGTCCATTGGTTCATTGTGTGTGGGGTCCACGTGGCCATGAGCCATGTGGGCAAGTGCAGAGCGTGAGAGCCCCGCAAGCAGTGAGAGACTTAAATATCAAATTTTCCCATGCTTGAAGTGGACAGGCCTACTTTGGTCAATGCCCTGCTCCCAGGTATGGCTGACAGACAAGCACCTTCCCACGTCACCTGGACCATAATGGGCATGCATCTAAATTGCAGCTTTCTTTTGCTTCTTTCCAGTTATTAATTAATAACCAGGTCATTACAATGGTATCAGAACCATCAGGTTCAGATCAGGTTAATATTACTAGTTTTCCTAAGAACATGACAAATAGTAAGACATAGAATGATATACCTAAGGACTTCGGAGGGATGTAAGACTTGGGAAAGTTTTGAGTTTTTTCCAGTATGCCATTTTATTGTGTGTCCCTCATTTCTGACGTTTAACTCCACACCATAATTTAACTACAATTTGAACTTCCACTATGTTTTCATGGCTTCACCTGGGTTACTGCTCAGTTGAAAAAATGAACAGCAAAGCTTCCCGGATAACTTAGTGAATCCTTCTAACAAATCTGCCTCAAGTTTGTTCCTTAATAGTATCACACATCATTCCATGTTATGTCTCTCAGGTTATGCAATAGGAATACTATTTACATTTGTTTAAATATAAAAAGGTTTTCCCATAACAGAAAATTGAAGGGAAGGTGGGAGGAATAGTTTCAGATGCCTCGTTCAGGAGCTCAGTCAGACATTTTCTACAAAGACCTTGAACTCACGGTTTCACTCTCTTATGTCTCCTCTATGTCTGCTTCACTTGAATGAGTAGGTAACCAAGCTTTATTTTTATTATTTTTAGGTCTAGTGAAAAACATCGAGTGTCTCTTTTCTAATAGTCTCAGGAAAAGTCTGAGATTGATTGGTTTTGAGTGATCTGAGTTGGGTCACATGTCCATTTCTAAAAGAGTGACGGTGGTGAAGGGAATCGTTTGTTCTGATTGGATCTGCTTGGGTCAATTTCATTTGGCCCACGTGAACACAGAATGATGAGGCCATGGTCTCCCCCCCTCCAAAAAAAAAAAAAAAATCAAGGCGCTGCTATAAACAGATGGGGCAATGGATGCTAATCAGGCAAAACCACACCAGGCTCAAGTTATGCCACTGTGAAGCCCATGGTGCTTAAGACATGGGGCTCCTAACTGTTTGAGTCCCTTTCCTAAACACTATATGTCATTTTGTATTTTCTATTTTTGTATTATTTTCAGACTCCCCCCAAATGTATGGGCTTGAAAAATTTATAAAAGCTGGATCTTATCCTGTGAAGGCTAACTCATTCAGAGTTCTGTATCATTCAGGCTATTTCACTTGGGGAGCAGGACAGAATTCCCCCCTGTAAGGCCCCCACACTATTAGCAATAGGAGTTCAACAACAATAGCAGTGAAACTTTGGATTAGAAACCCCATGGGCTACCAAGATCTCAATAAAGTTAGAAAAATGCTGTTTTATCATAAGAAACTAATGAAAATCATAAGGCAAGTAGAATTTCCCCCCCAATTATTTTCACTGAATTTATTTCATCCTGAAATATTATTCCCTGATTTCTCTGTCCACTAGAATTCCAAAATATACATGTGTGACCTTCTTTTAAGCCCTATATAACTCTTTATAGTGAACTTAGTTGTTCCCATATGCCTAGCAATTTGATTATTTGACATTTTAGAGTGTATTTTTCTCTTACTCTTCTATAAGGGAACTCATATCTTAGTCCCGTTTGCTTTCCCAATGCTTTGCGTGCCTGGCATGTATAAGATCCCAGATGATAATTACCAAAAATATGGATGGAAAAATAAAACCTTATCTCACAATAATCCTGTGAGTTTAATAAGCATCGTAGCAGTCGCATCACAAAAACAGGTACCAAGGAACAATTCGACCAGCTAAATAATGGCAGTGCAGAGGGCAGAATCAATTTTTCTACTTTCTAGAACACTTCTCTTCCCGTATCTCATATTGTATCAGAAAGAATATCCTGTGAGCCAGTCTAAAGTAGGGCATGGCAATACATTCAAGTGCTTATGTGGTCTTTGGTTTCTCTAGCAGCCAGAATGAAGAGGCAATAACAGAAATAAGAAAGAGAAGGGAACCTGGAAAAGGGCTGAAGAAAAGTTGTTTTAATTAAGATTGAAGAGATGGTAACATCCTGTGGGCTAAAGAGAATGATTTGGTGGAGATGGAGATATTAAAACGAGGAAGGAGATAAAATAATCCAAGGAAAGGCAGAGAAAGTGGGTACACATGCTGTACCTGGTAGATGTGGTAGCAGGGGGTTGTGAATTCTGTCTGCTTTAATTTTTTTTTTCAGTGACGTCAACATCAACATCACTGGTTAAGAGAAATAATGGGAGACGTGGTATGTAGGTTTGAAAAGAAAGTAAAAAGTGCAAAAAAAGGGTAAATGGACCAGAGAAATACAGAATGACTGTTGGGAAGCACTAAATATTCACTTGAGATCAGTAGTCATGAAGGTAAAGTTAGTCACATCAACATGTGATATGTTTTCTCCAAGTCCATTCACTGCTGGTATGGACTAGGTGGAGAATTGAATGTAACCAAGTCTGATTTCACCAAACGCATACAACGAAGTGAGAAGTTACCAGGTGTACCAGTTAATAATGCGGATTTTTTTCACTAGATGGGGTTACACATATGTTGATATATATGCGATTTGATATGTATGCTATTTTGTTGTATTGACAACAAGCTTCAAAACTTCATATGTCAAATTTGCTGAAGGTGTTAACATCATAGATATTTTTACACTTAAAAATGTCAAATTTTGTGCCAAAAAAAGAGCATTTGCAGAAAGTTATAATTCATTACTTTATTTTGAAGAAAAGTGCTGCTGAATACTTCAGGAAGCTTAGGGTGAACATGCTCCATCTCAAGGTACTTGTGAATGCTGGTTTAAATGCTTTAAAAGTGATGATTTTGATGTGAAAGACAAAGAACGTCCAGGTCAACCGAAAAAGTTTGAAGACCAATTACAAGCATTATTGGGTAAAGATGCGTGTCAAACTCAAAACGACTTGCAGAAAGATTAAACGTCACTCAGCAAACAATTTCCGATTGTTTACAAGCAATGGGAAAAATTTTAAAGGAAGGAAAATGGGTGCCACATCAACTGAACGAAAGACAATTGGAAATCCGGAAAGTCATCAGTAAAATGTTGCTTCATCAGCATGCAAGAAAGTCTTTTTTTGCATCAAATTGTGACTGGTGGTGAAAAGTGGATTTATTTTGAGAATCCCAAATGCACAACATCATGGGTTGTTCCAGGTCAACCATCAACATCTACTGTAAGGCCAAATCGCTTCGGAAAGACGACAATGCTCTGTGTTTGGTGGGATCAGGAAGGTGTGGTGTATTATGAGCTTCTAAAACCAGGTGAAACGATTAATACTGATCACTACCAACAACAAATAATCAATTTGAACCACACTTTGATCGTGAAACAACCAGAATGGGCCGGAAGACATGGCAAAGTAATTTTGCTTCATGATAACGCACCATCACACACTTCAAAACCAGTTAAAGACATGTTAAAAGATCTTGCCTGGGAAGTATTAACCCACCCACTCTATTCACCAGACCTTCCTCCTTCAGATTACCATTTGTTTAGATCGATGGCACATGCACTTTCTGAGCAGCACTTCAAAACATATGAAGAGGTGGAAAATTGGGTCTCTGAATGGTTTGTCAAGAAAAGTTCTATTGGGATGGTATCCACAAATTACCTGAAAAATGGGGGAAATGTGTAGCTAGCGATGGACATTACTTTAAATAAAGCACTTTTGATGTTTCTCTTGAAATTATCGTGTTTTCTTTGATTACAAAATCCGCTATTATTAATCGGTACACATAGTAAAGGACTATGGAAGAGTAAAATTACATTCAGTTACCACAGGAATTCAGCTGATTAGGTCGGGGGGCGGGGCAGAGGGCGGCAGAAATAATACACAGAATTCGGGGAGGGTAGTGGAATCAATGACTTGGAAAACCTAGTACAACCAGTGGTAGAGTAAGGAAACAAAAAGAACACTGATAAGAGAGGAGGCTGTAATCAGCAAAAATGAGGTGCATGGAAGTCAGTTTATAGAGAAGTTGCAGATTCTGAAGATGCCTGGATCTAGGGTATGACCATGAGAATTAGCATCTCGGGAAGGATTAGAAGACAAGATCACTGAAGAGAAGGTCAGAATGTGTCAGTCATCCTCTCAGCATTGGTCACTGCTGTACCCTCATCCAGAGGTCTCAGATCATGGAACTCAATGTATAGCTTACGAACCATCAGTGAGTACCATCTCCCTTCCACAAATTTCAAGTTTGCATTGAAAGAAATTTTCACTACAAATAATAATAGAAATTACACAATCAGATGAGCCTCATTTCAGCACTTATTTTATGTTTTAAAAATATATATTTTTATTGATTTCTGAGAGGAATAGAGAGGGAGAGAATGAAAGAACATCAGTGATGAGAGATTAGCATTGATTGGCGGCCTGCTGCATACCCCACACTGGGGATCAAGCCTTGACCTCCTGGTTCATAAGTTGACACTCAACCACTGAGACACACTGGCTGGTGGTTTTCTTTCTTTTATTGTATTCCTACCTAAATCACAAACTCAAATCCATGATTCTATATAAATTAATTATTGCTACAAAATAATATACACACTTTCTAATATTATTATATTATGTTAAAGTCTAGTTTATATTTTACTTTTAAGTAGTATCCCATTAAAAGATCAAAACATTAAATAAAAATATTAAACTGAAATATGAAAAAAATAATCTAGTGGTAGACAAAATAAGAAATGAGAGAAAAATCAAATAGGGATTATTTATTTAATTAGAAATATATTAATTTCAGAAATAAAACAATGTTCATTTGTGAAATTCACATAAGATTAGTATCCAAACTGTACTAAAAGTATTTTCCCTTACAGATTTGAATTCTAATATTTTATTTATGTATGTATTTTATTTTTTTATTTAATTAATTAATTTATTTATTTTTAGTTTTATTGCTTAAAGTATTACAAAGGGTATTACATATGTTTCCTTTTTTCCCTCGCCCTTGACAATCCCCTGGCCTCCCCTACCCCTCAGTGTCTTATGTCCACTGGTTATGCTTATATGCATGCATATAAGTCCTTCAGTTGATCTCTTACCACCCCCTTCTGCCCCCCTACCCACCCCGGCCTTCCTGCTGCAGTTTGACAGTCTGTTTGAGGCAGCTTTGCCTCTGTATCTATTTTTTGAACTCTAATATTTTATAGGCATATTGATGACATTCATGAAAAAATACATTCATGAAGCATATGTATCTTCATGCCACACTAGGTTTAAAAAATATCTAGTCTCAATGTGGATATGCATCATCATTTTGCCCCTAGGGCTATTGGAGCTATGGGAAAGGCAACACTTCCCCCAAGTATTTGGAAAATCTACAAATTCCAACCCCATAGCTATGCTTTGGCATCACCATTTCTACCTTTCCCCTGCCATGGCCCTCTGTAATAGTCACACGGAACCTCTGATGCCTACATGAGACCACTGGTGTTAATTACAAAAGGAATCTTGGGGTGCTGTGCTGTTGTTGTTGTCAATACCCATTGGTGGGTATTGCAGTGATGGCTAATGCTTGCCAACATGTTGTAGGTCAGCCCAGGTAGGAGGTTTCTCAACCCCAAAATGTGTGATATGGTTACTTTCATGAGCTTCAGGGCAATACTCTGCATCCTTGGAGTACTACAGTAATATTTTAAATTAAGCAATTATTTTAGGTTTTTGCTTTGGAATGTAAAAGGGCTGAGCCAGAGATATTTTGGGATAACAGACATATCTCTACTCCCATGCATCCTTATGCTTAGTAACAGATAAAAATGTTCTTAAACTCTCTTTCCCCTTAGGAGCAGTATATTTTGCTAAGAGCTTACTTAGTTACTCATGTACCAAATTATCTATAAAAATAAAAGTATAATATGCTAATTAGACCAGACATCCTTCTGGATGAAGCCAGGGCTACAAGGGAAGCCTGGGTCCCGGGTGCCAGAGGGAAACCGGTGCCGGCAGCCAGGGGAAGGAAAGCCTACGCCTGCACGAATTTCGTGCATCAGGCCTCTAGTATGTAATAAAATTACACCAAAGGCCTTCCATATATGCTTAGGCTTATGGATTCTAGGAAAAGCATTAGACTAAAGTTGAGAATTCTGTTTTATACACTTAAGTATCTGACAAACTGTGTCTAGGGTATGTATATGCATTTGTTTTCTTACATTATTCATATATTTAAAAATATTTCCGTAATTAGATTTTTTCCATAACACACATTTGCAGTGTTGAGAACTGAAGATAGGGCAGGTTGTATTGGTCATGAAAAACGAACAGTGACACCTGATCCTCAATATTTTTAAAAAGTCTAAATACATCCAAGGGCTGCCTTATTAACAACAGAACATTCTCTAGGTTTTCTCTTATTATATTCAATCTGACCAAGGGCAACAATTACTTAAAATACCAGGCCCTGAAAGCACTACTATTCTCTACAGAAATCTTCACAAAGAGATCACCCTGAACAGAACAACCAAATACCTAACAATCCGTGAAGCATGAGATGTACACAGTCCATTTACACTCAAGAGGAGTAAGATAGCACAAATGTGATTTTAATAAAAGACTTAGGGAGATATTTCAAAAATTCTGAGGCTTGACTCACCCATCAATCAGGTTACTTACCAGATATCTCCTCTAGGCACTGCTTAGCCGTCTTGCTGTATGACAAATCCATCTTAGTAGGACTGGTACAGGAGTCAGCAGATGATAAAGAAGTACCTTCATTTTCTGAATGTGCTCTGAAATTAACCAAGAAGACAGAAACAAATAGCAATTGCTGTTACCAGGGACTCATTCAAGTTCTTTATTATAAGAAGTCGACATATAAAGGTTTCCTATAGAGGTAAGTAAGCCTTTCTTTATGACTGGGGCATTCCAAAGCTGTCTGAATATAGGAGAATTTCCCTGCCCCTCCCTACTGCCTTCTGAAGTCTACTGCATTCTATTCCACTTGGGCTTGTTTCTTGTGGGCCTCGGTGCCTTCCTTAGCCCGCTGTCTATAAAGGAAGGGGGGAAAGTCCTCTGAAGTTTTCTAGGATTTTTATTACTCGCTGAGTAAGTTTAAATGGAGAGTATGTAATGAGATTAGAGACCCCAGGGAAAGCTTACTGGCTGCCCGCCAAGAAGCCTGGAGTCTCGGTGCCTTGGCGCACTGGCTGGGAGCCAGGGCTGGCTTAGAGTCATGCAGGCTCAGTATTCGCCCACTGATCTCACAGAAGCTGAGTCACATTAAGTGGTTCCCCGAGATGGCTGTCTAAGCCCAGTGCCAGCAATTCTTATCAGAACAAGACCCACGGCTGTCACAGGAGCCTGAGTGCTCGTGGCCACGCTGGTTATACACATTCACAGTATCTCCCTCTAGGAAAATCCGTATGGAGCAAAGGAGTATTCAGAATGTATTTTGGGAGTTGAGTTTTTGCTTTGCTCAAAAAAAAAAGAAAGGAAAGAAAAAGAAAAAAACATCCTAAAGAGTATTCCTCAGGAGCTGACTGTGGCTATCTTCCCCTGAATATGAGACCGAGGACTCAATTCCATTGGCTGAGTCCTACATCCCCTGCCTGAGACGCTCCTTTATCAAAAGGATTCATGCTTCTGACAGCTCGGTCATCTCTTAGAAGCCACTGTTTTATTTTATTTTTCATGTGGCAGTGCATAGTTCTGGCTGATTCACCCTTTAATGTGATTTTGGTTTAAATCACAAAATATCATCTGATTTACCCTGTTTTTAACTTCTTTAGTGTATTTTCGATGGTATTCCCTATATGAGTTACCGACATTAGTGATGAAGAACATGGAAGAGGTAGACTTCAAATAATTACAAAAAGGACGTAGAAGTCATCTTTGATTTGTATACACATCTAAATGGGCCCTGATCTCGGCTCTACACAGGTCATAGCCAGCCATTTCACCAGGACTTCTACCTCATTATTTGGAGTCAGGTTTTTTTGTGTGTTTTTTTAATATATTTTATTGATTTTTTACAGAGAAGAAGGGAGAGGGACAGAGAGTTAGAAACATCTATGAGAGAGATCAATCAACTGCCTCCTGCACACCCCCCACTGGGGATGTGCCCACAATCAAGGTACATGCCCTTGACCGGAATCGAACTTGGGATCCTTGAGTCCACAGGCCGAAGCTCTATCCACTGAGTCAAACCGGTTCGGCTGGAGTCAGGTTTTAACTCCGCTATCTAGATGGACACTCATTGCTAACTGGTTAAGATGTAAAATTTATACCCGAAACCGGTTTGGCTCAGTGGATAGAGCGTCAGCCTGAGGACTGAAAGGTCCCAGGTTCGATTCCGGTCAAGGGCATGTACCTGGATTGCGGGCACATCCCCAGTAGGAGATGTGCAGGAGGCAGCTGATCGCTGTTTCTCTCTCATCGATGTTTCTAACTCTCTATCTCTCTCCCTTCCTCTCTGTAAAAAATCAATAAAATATATTTTTAAAAAAAGATGTAAAATTTATACACATGCTCAAAGAGGTTCAGTTAGCTATCTGAACACTCCCAGCAGGTCTTCTGTTTGGGGTGTGCTTCATTCCAGTAAGATAAAAGGTGTGGGAATGACTAATGAAACAATTTATGAAGACTTCAGAATCAATGGTATTCTCTAATCATAAGGCGCACTTTGACATATTGCAGTGGTATCATTCACTGCTCTCACATAAACTGACACTGTAATTCCTTCATATTTGCTAGAAAAGAAAAGTGAGCATCATGATGGTCCTTCAAAATATTCAGCAGAGGCAGGCATGCACACACTGCCTTACTGCACATTTACAAGATGGCCGGCATGTTACGAGTACCTATTGCAACCATAAGATGTAGCATTGTGACAATTCCATTTAATTGAGTTAGAGTTCGAATAAGCCAGACCCTTTGGGCTAGTGTCTGTTACTGAGTTGTAGTGGTTAAAAGTCTAGACTTCACCAATGATTAACACAAAAGCTGTTTCCTGTTTATTTACTGTGTATTTACTATGAGCCAAGTATTATGCCTAGTGTTTTACTTATGGCATGTCACTCAAACTTCACAACCATCCTGCTGTTATGGTTAAATGATTTCCCCCCAAATTTATATGCTGAGACCTAATGTAATGGTATTTGGAGGTACAGCCTTTGGGGTGTGCTTAGGTCATGTGAGTGGAGCCCTCATGAGTGGGATTAGTTCCTGTATAAAACAGGCAATCAGAGGGCTCCCCTGTCCCTTCTGCCAGGTGAGAAGGACGTCATGGTGAGCCAGGAAGCAAGGCCGTCACCAGATACCAAATTTGCCAGCACTTGATCTTGGACTTCCCCAGCCTCCAGAAAGTGAGAAATAAATGTTTGTTGTTTAAGCCAATCAGGATATAGAATTTTTGTTACAGTAGCCAGAATGTATTAAGATACCTGCAATGTATGTGCCATGGATAAATTAAGGCCTCTAGAAGTTTAACGTTTTGCCCTACATAAGAAGCTGGTAGATACATAAGCTATACTTAAACCTATAAAATACTATTCTGTTAACCACTACCCTACAATTGAACTGCTTCCAAATGCCTCTGGACACTGAGTATTTTATTACATGTCAGGTTCCCTTAGCTGAAAGTTAGCTCAGTCACGAAGTTAATAACAGACAATATTTGAATGTGACAATATCCACTAGTCTATACTAAATTTTAATCTTTATAACTTAAGTTTTACTGGTAAGAGAAAGAAACTATTAGTTAATGTGCCATTTAAAGGAACTCAGCAATAAATCCCAGATACTATCAATCTTCAAATTATATATATATGGATTTATATATTGATTTATATTTTTAAAAATCTCCCTGTGGATTTGTCTTGATATGATTATAGTCATAAATGTTGGTACAATAGAACTAGTTTGAGTCAACAATATTAATGAATGGGCTTGTAGCTCCTGCTCCACAAACCTAACAAAATGGAATGAAAAGCAAATATCTTTCTAGAACCAGCAATAGGTGTGCTTTCTTCTCTCCTTCCTGGTGGAAGGCAGATAGATGACAGTCAGGGCCCAGGCCAGATATAATATTTATATACTAGAGACCCGATGCATGAAATTCATGCAAGGGGCACAGCCCTTGCAGCCGCAGTGGCTGCCTCAGCCCTCACAGCCCCGGCTTCGTCCGGAAGGTTGATTGGAAGGTCATTTGGCTGTCTGGTCTAATTAGCATATTACTATTTTATTATTACAGATAGTAATAGATAATGAGATAAATCCTATATAATAAAAACTTAATATGCTAAGTGTCCCGTTGTCTGGTCGGCCATTCAACCACTCAAACTGTAAAATGCTAATGATACATTAAGGCCACTCAAACACTCGCTATGATGTGTACTGACTATCAGGGGGCAGACAGTCTACTGGTAGACCAGTCACTATGACGTGCCCTGACCACCAGGGGGCAGATGCTCCAACCGGTAGGTTAGCTTGCTGCTGAGGTCTGGCTAATGGGGACTGAGTGAGATGGACTGGACAAGCCCTGGAACCCTCCCATGGTCCTTTCCTGGCAGGCCAACCCCCGGTGTCTCTCCCCGGCCCCAATTGTGCACTGGTGGGGTCCCTCGGCCTGGCCTGTGCCTCTTGCAATCCGGGACCCCTCAGGGGAAGTCAGAGAGCCGGTTTCAGTCCATCCCACAGGCCAGGCCAAGGGACCCCACTGGTGCATGAATTCATGCACCGGGCCTCTAGTAATGATATAAAGAAGTGTGTGTGTGTGTGTGTGTGTGTGTGTGTGTGTGTGTGTGTACCAACATATTATTTATCCATTTAGGAAAAGTGAGGAGCAGTGAGGTCTTGTCAGGACTCCTTAGATAAAAGCTGAAGCCATAGTAATGAGGGTGTAAGATCAACTTAGAACACCTGCAGCCAAAAAAAAAAGGGGGGGGGCATTCTCAAAAACAATGGCAAAGAAGTTGGCTTGAAGGGGCTTCCAGTGGCCAAATCAAAGAAAATTTAAGCATCAAAACAAATAGTAATATCAGTAGACTATGTTCCATTGAATACAGGGGGCAAAAGGAGGTTTACAGTTGTGAGTGCATGAAACACAGATTTTATTCTTGTGCTATTATTGATTAACTAGAGGCCCGGTGCACAAAAATTTGTGCACTCGGGGTTGGGAGAGGAGGTCCCTCAGCCTGGCCTGTGCCCTCTCACAGTCTGGGACCCATCAGGAGATAAGGACCTGCTGGTTTAGGCCTGCTCCCGGGTGGCAGAGGGCAGGCCTAAACCTAGGTATAACCCCTGGTCGGGCTCAGAGCAGGGCCCATTGGGGGGTTGGGGCACCACCCCCTGGCACACTCAAGGCAGGGTCCATAGGGAGGTTGCAGCGCCACTCCTGTCATGCACAGAGCAGGGCCGATCAGAGGGTTGGAGATCGCACCCTGTCACACTGATCCCTGTGCTGGGAAGCCTCCCTGCTCCGCTGATCCCAGGGCCAGGACGCCTCTCGGCTCCCCTGATCCCTGGCCCGGAGGCCTCTGGACTCCGCTGATCACCGGGGCCGGGAGGCCTCTCGGCTGATCACCGGGCCGGGAGGCCTCTGGACTCCGCTGATCACAGGGGCCGGAGGCCTCTCGGCTCCGCTGATCACCGGGGCCGGGAGGCCTCTCGGCTCCGCTGATCACAGGGGCCGGGAGGCCTCTCGACTCCGCTGATCACCGGGGCCGGAAGGCCTCTCGGCTCCGCTGATCACCGGGGCCGGAAGGCCTCTCGGCTCCGCTGATCACCGGGGCCGGAAGGCCTCTCGGCTCCGCTGATCACCGGGGCGGGAGGCCTCTGGGCTCCGCTGATCACCAGGGCTGGGAGGCCTCTCGGCTCCGCTGATCACCGGGGCGGGAGGCCTCTGGGCTCCGCTGATCACCGGGGCTGGGAGGCCTCTGGGCTCCGCTGATCACCGGGGCTGGGAGGCCTCTCGGCTCCGCTGATCACCGGGGCGGGAGGCCTCTGGGCTCCGCTGATCACCGGGGCGGGAGGCCTCTGGGCTCCGCTGATCACCGGGGCTGGGAGGCCTCTGGGCTCCGCTGATCACCAGGGCTGGGAGGCCTCTCGGCTCCGCTGATCACCGGGGCGGGAGGCCTCTGGGCTCCGCTGATCACCGGGGCTGGGAGGCCTCTGGGCTCCGCTGATCACCGGGGCTGGGAGGCCTCTCGGCTCCGCTGATCACCGGGGCGGGAGGCCTCTGGGCTCCGCTGATCACCGGGGCGGGAGGCCTCTGGGCTCCGCTGATCACCGGGGCTGGGAGGCCTCTGGGCTCCGCTGATCACCGGGGCTGGGAGGCCTCTGGGCTCCGCTGATCACCGGGGCGGGAGGCCTCTGGACTCCGCTGATCACAGGGGCCGGGAGGCCTCTTGGCTCCACTGATCACCGGGGCCGGGAGGCCTCTCGACTCCACTGATCACCAGGGCCAGGAGGCCTCTCGGCTCCGCTGATCACCAGGGCCGGAAGGCCTCTCGGCTCCGCTGATCACCGGGGCGGGAGGCCTCTGGGCTCCGCTGATCACCGGGGCCGGGAGGCCTCTGGGCTCCGCTGATCACCGGGGCCGGGAGGCCTCTCGGATCCGCTGATCACCGGGGCTGGGAGGCCTCTGGGCTCCGCTGATCACCAGGGCTGGGAGGCCTCTCGGCTCCGCTGATCACCGGGGCGGGAGGCCTCTGGGCTCCGCTGATCACCGGGGCTGGGAGGCCTCTGGGCTCCGCTGATCACCGGGGCTGGGAGGCCTCTCGGCTCCGCTGATCACCGGGGCGGGAGGCCTCTGGGCTCCGCTGATCACCGGGGCGGGAGGCCTCTGGGCTCCGCTGATCACCGGGGCTGGGAGGCCTCTGGGCTCCGCTGATCACCGGGGCTGGGAGGCCTCTGGGCTCCGCTGATCACCGGGGCGGGAGGCCTCTGGACTCCGCTGATCACAGGGGCCGGGAGGCCTCTTGGCTCCACTGATCACCGGGGCCGGGAGGCCTCTCGACTCCACTGATCACCAGGGCCAGGAGGCCTCTCGGCTCCGCTGATCACCGGGGCCGGAAGGCCTCTCGGCTCCGCTGATCACCGGGGCGGGAGGCCTCTGGGCTCCGCTGATCACCGGGGCCGGGAGGCCTCTGGGCTCCGCTGATCACCGGGGCCGGGAGGCCTCTCGGATCCGCTGATCACCGGGGCTGGGAGGCCTCTCGGATCCGCTGATCACTGGGGCCGGGAGGCCTCTCGGCTCCGCTGATCGCAGGGCCGGGAGGCCTCTTGGCTCCGCTGATCACCGGGGCCGGGAGGCCTCTCGGCTCCGCTGATCACTGGGGCCGGGAGGCCTCTCGGCTCCGCTGATCGCAGGGCCGGGAGGCCTCTCGGCTCCGCTGATCCCAGGCCCTGAGGCCTCCCTGCCCTGCTGCTTCAGGGCTGTTTGGCTTCGCTCTGCTTGGAGCCTGAGTATGCAAATTAACTGCCATCTTTTAGCTTCTATAACTGAAACATTGTATCTTTTGGAGTTGTTGCTTCAGGAGCTCAGAGCCCCGCAGCTGCGGGGATCCTTGACTTTCTCCATCGCTGGGGCAACCAAGCCTCCTATTCTCAGCTGCCTGGCTGCCAGCCGCCATCTTGGCTGACAGTTAATTTGCATATCTCGCTGATTAGCCAATGAAACAGGTATCGGTTGTACGCCAATTACCATGTTTCTCTTTTATTAGTATAGGATTATTGCATTATTTTCCATATGAACAACTGTAAACATATTTTTTCCCTACCCTTTTGCCCCCAAATAGTAATCCATTAGTCCACACAATTTAAAGAGAGAGAGATGAAAAGAGAAATCTCTTTCTTAAAGTAGATTGCCAGGGCCTCAATGTAAAAGAAATAATCTTATTAAAAACTGAGGCCCAGTGCAGGAAATTCCTGCATGGGGGTTGAGGGTCCCTCAGCCTGGCCTGCACCCTCTCCAATCTGGAACCTTTTGGGGGATGTCTGACTGCCGGTTTAGGCCCAATTTCTGCGAGATTGGGCCTAAACTGGCAATCGGACATCCCTCTCGCAATTCAGGACCACTGGCTCCTAACTGTTCAGCTGCCTGCCTGCCTGCCTGATCGCCCCAACCACTCTGCCTGCCTACCTGATCACCCCTAACCACTTGCCTGCCTGCCTGATTGCCCCTAACCCCTCACCTGCAGGCCTGATTGCCCCTAACCACCTCTGCCTCAGCTGCTGCACCTGGGACCTGGGCTTCCCTCCCTCTGGCTGGCTGCAGGCACCTGGGACCTGGCCAGCTTTGCCTGGGGCCTGCCTCAGGCACTGGGGACCCGGGCCGGCTTCGCCCGGACCCCGGCTTTGTCAGGAAGGATGTGCGGAATGATGTCCGGTCTATCTGGACTAATTAGCATATTACCCTTTTATTAGTACAGATCATTTATCATCCACTAGAGTAAATTATTAATTCAGGCAAGAAACCTCAATGGATGCTAAGTAAGGGTAAAAGTAGATTAAATAATAGAATTTTTACACGCAGTCTCAAAATACTTAGTAAATAAAAATGGGGTAAAATAACTCTAGAGTAGAAAACCATGGCAGACATTCTCTTAAGTGATCAGTTTGATACCACCAAAATGGAAAGTATCAACACTGTATGAAACCTAATAGAAAAACACTGAATTATTTCCATGACAGTCCAGACAAATCAAATGCATATATATACTATGGGTCTAATCATGAGGAACTATCAGATAAACCTAAATTAAAAAACATTCTAGCAAATGCCTGCCCTCAGCATATCAATGTCATGAAAATAAAGAAACTACTGAAGAGCCATTCTAGAATGAGGGATATTAGGAAGATATGACAACTGGCTGTGAGGACTTAAGTGTGTATGGGAGTTCTTTGTATTATTCTTGCAAAGTTCCTGTAAGTTAAAATTTTTTCCCCAAGAAAAAGCAAAATGCAGAAAGAAGAAACAAGCAGCAATGGCGTGATTAGGCGATCTGGCAGCGAACCTTGTAAGCCAAGTGCAGAAGGGCCCTTAATGAAGTTCCCCTGCTGAGAGACTGACAACTCCCAGAAGTGCTACACAACAGGCCCTCTTCTAGAAGTGTCTCTGTTGTCCAGCCTAAAAAATATTGCTGTGCGAAGGCATTAAAACTGCTGTCTGATGCACAGATATACATCCAACCTAGCAAATTTAAGCTTTTAAAGCAAGCCTTCAATAAGCTTTTTGTGCTGATGACCAATTATACCCAGTTCCCATAAAACCACAATTGCAGCATAATCTGCAAAAGTAGCTTCGGGGCTTACAAAAGCTCTCTCTGCATGGTTATATGCTCTACATTTCAATCTCTGTAAACTCACAGATCCTCCTACTCAATCTATTGGTTCTATAAATAAGCCAAATTTACAACCACATGGGTATCTTCAAATCTAATATGTTGCATTCTTTGTCTTTTAGAAGAAAGTATAATTGTCAATTTCTCATTGTCACTTTCAGGCAAATTTGAAATCTCACAAAAACTTGTTACAACAAAAACCTCTTTTGAGAATCCATGAAGCTATATATAAGAAACATTATATATTTATAAAAAACACTCACCTATAAATTCAGACTTTCTTGACCTAAATTTACAAATCGAATGTGTATAAAAGGTCTCTGCTTATGTTTAATGAATGCATTTAAAAAGCAAGGTGATTTTCTTCTCCGTATAACATTGCCTTGCCTCATCTAAGGATTGGGCTTCTCTTTTCTTTTGCAAATTACCCACACCCCTGGTTCTGCTCCCTTTGACTAACAGTGGTTCTCAACCTTCCGAATGCCGTGACCCTTTAATACAGTTCCTCATGTTGTGGTGACCCCCAACCATAAAATTATTTTTATTGCTACTTCATAACTGTAATTTTGCTACTGTTATGAATTGTAATGTAAATATCTGATATGCAGGATGTATTTAGGGGACCCCTGTGAAAGGGTCATTCGACCCCCAAAGGGGTCGCGACCCACAGGTTGAGAACTGCTGCTTTAGGAGTTTGCTTTCTGTCCAATGCATTATTTTCTTGGCATTCACTACAAATGGTCAGAAAATAAAGACAAAGAATGTAGAGCTAAAAATAGTTGAGTTCTCAATCTTGTTCATGGCTAGTTTGAAATTTTGTTAGGAGCTGCTAAAAAGACTGATGATTAGGAATAATGTACATGTCTCTCTTTTCTTCTGAATTTTACTAATTCACTATGTTACTGCACATATCTTTGCAAGCACAAAGAATGTAGCTCTAAAGTAATGAACGAAAAGCAATGGAAGAAAAATGACTCGTGGAAATAACATAGGTATTTTGTGGAAGGTCTGAAGAAGGTAGGATAATTTTTGAACTGCAAGCAAGAAAAACAAAGTTGAAAAATACAATATAAAGGGTAGACACCAAGAAATAGGAGGAAGAGTTAAAAATAGGCTCCCCCCCCCCTTTTTTACTATGTTCTTCTCCTTCCTCTTTATTTACTTACTAAAATTGGGACCTTTAATTCAACTCTTAAGAAAGAAACCTCCAAAAGTCGGTAACTTTCTCCTTCATCTAGCCATTCAGTGTGGTTTATACTACCTCGACCTCTCCCAGTTATAATCCATTTTACAGGTTGAAGACATAGTACTTTCCTCATCATGCTTCATACACATATTAACACACACAGAGACTCATACATACTGAGAGGGCCAGATTATGCAGCTCTTTATAGGTCTTTGTAACACATTTGAGTTTCATATTTTAAGAGTTATAGACATCCAATAGATGGTCTCTATTGAAAATGACATCTACAAGTAATACTTTTATGTATGAAGAATGATATTGGAAAGGTCTACAAGGGGAAGTTGGAAGAGTCATTGGAAACTAGGTGAGCATTGGTAGTGACAATCTTGGACCAGGAAAGGGAGGTGGAAAGACAAAGAAATACTGATATAAGATATATTTTGAAGGAAGAGTCGAAGGTGAGAATTTTAAGAAAGAAACTTTTAATTCAATGAAAATTGTCACCTTTGACCTTAGTTATATCTACTCATTAAATGGTTAAACATATACCAAATTCAAAACTACTTTTACTACATTTTAGTGATAAATGAGTTATAAAAATTTAATATAGAATATCCTTGCATTGCATAGGAAGTAGGACTAAAAAGATATCCATTAACTCCTAGAACCCAGAATTATATTTTTAGGATTCTGAACATTCAATTTGCAAGAATATATTAGGAGGAGTATATTAGAGTCCCAGAAGGAATAATTAATGACCTAGCATGACCTAGAAGTTGGCCGAGAAAAGGGAAAAAAAATCTGCATCAGACATCAAACTTTTCTTTTTTTTAAGGTTATTTATTTTTAAAAATATATGCCTGGGGAGGGGTGGGGACTGGGTGGATAAAGGCAAAGTGGGGGAAAAAGGGGACATCTATAATACTGTCAATAATATATATATATATATATATATATATATACACTAGAGGCCCGGTGCACAAAAATTTGTGCACTCGGGGGGAAGGGAGGGTCACTCAGCCTGGCCTGTGCCCTCTCGCAGTCTGGGACCCCTCGGGAGATAACGACCTGCTGGCTTAGGCCTGCTCCCGGGTGGCAGAGGGCAGGCCCAATCCTTAGGTGCAGCCCCTGGTCGGGCTCAGAGCAGGGCCGATTGGGGAGTTGGGTCGCCGCCCCCTGTCATGCACAAAGCAGGGCAGATTGGGAGGTTGTGATGCCACCCTCAGTCACACTCAGGGTAGGGCCGATTGGGGGGTTGGGGCACCGCCCCTGTCACACACAGAGCAGGGCCCGTGGGGGGGGGCAGGTTGGGGTGCCGCTCCCATCACACACAGAGCCGCAGGGTGATCAGGGGGTTGGAGAGCTCCCCCCCATCAGGCACAGAGCAGGGCCGATGGGGGGTTGGGGCGCCTTCACCTGTCAGGAACAGAGCAGGGCGGATAGGGAGGTTGTGGCCCTGCGCACTGTCACACACAGAGCCACAGGGCGATCAGGGGGTTTGGGCGCTGCTCCCTGTCACGCTGATTCCAGTGCCGGGAGGCCTCGCGGCTCCGATGATCCCAGTGCTGGGAGGCATATCACCCTTTTACTATATAGGGTAGAGGCCTGGTGCATGGGTGGGGGCTGGCTGGTTTGCCCTGAAGGGTGTCCTGGATCAGGGTGGGGGTCCCCACTGGGGTGACTGGCCAGCCTGGATGAGGGGATGATGGCTGTTTGCAGCTGGTCACACACCCTTCAGGGTGGGGGTCCCCACTGGGGTGCCTGGCCAGTCTGGGTGAGGGTCTGACGGCTGTTTTCAGGCTGGCGGGTGACTGAAGCTCCCAACTGCTCCTTTTTTTCTTTCTTTCTTTCTTTTTTTTATTCTGGGCCAGCTTTAGCTCTGAGGCTTGGCTACAGCTCTGAGGCCTCAGCTGCTGAAAGCAAGTATCTGGTTTGTTTAGGTTTTATAATAAAAACTCTGTATCAACTCCAGCTCTGAGATCCCGGCTCGCTGAAAGCAGGTTTCTGGGGTTTTGTTTAGCTTCTATATTTGTTACAATGTCTCAAACTGCAGGCTCAGATGCCTGCAGTAGCAGGCGGGGAACGTTGGTTTCCTCCGTCACTGAAGCTAGCAAGCCTCATGTCACTTTCAAGCTGCCTGGCCTCCGGCCGCCATCTTGGCTGGCAGTTAATTTGCATATCTCGCTGATTAGCCAATGGGAAGGGTAGCGGTCGTACACCAATTACCATGTTTCTCTTTTATTAGATAGGATGTCTATATATATATATATATATATATATATATATATATATATATATATACACACACATATATATATGTCTATATATATATGCTTATTTTTATTTTTTAAATATATTTTATTGATTTTTTACAGAGAGGAAGGGAGAGGGATAGAAAGTTAGAAACATTGATGAGAGAAACATCGATCAGCTGCCTCTTGCACACCCCCTACTTTGGATGTGCCTGCAACCAAGGTACATGCCCTTGACCGGAATCGAACCTGGGACCATTGAGTCCAAAGGCTGACTCTCTATCCAATGAGCCAAACCAGTTAGGGCTGCTTAAAAAACATATATACTACTTTTGGGTGATTATGTATTTCCCATTATAAAGGAATTACTAGAGGCCCAGTGCATGAAAATTCATGCACTGGAGGGGGGGGTCCCTCAACCTGGCCTGCCCCCTCTCACAGTCTGGGAGCCCTCAGGGCGGGGAGGCAACTCAGCAATCAGGGGGAGGTGACGCCCCAGCACACCCTGCTGTTGCCACTGCCAGCAGCGCAAGCCTCGGCCAGCCCTGGTTACCTGAGCCTCAGGCAGCCCTAGGTAGCTGGGCAGCCTCCATCCGAGGCTTGCCTGCACCTCGGGCTGGCCCTGGGCGGCTGCCATCCGAGGCTGGGGGGCTGAGGGGACTGGGGGACTCTGGAGGCAGGCGTCCCAGCGGGGCTGAGGGGACTGGGCGCTGCTATCTTGTGGCTGTGGGTGCCGCCACCTTTGAGGGCATGGTAGTCAATTAGCATATTCCCTCTTTATTGGCTGTGGGCACTGCCATCTTTTAGGGTGGGGCAGTCAATTAGCATATTCCCTCCTTTTTGGCTGTGAGCGCCACCATCTTTGCGATTAGCATATTTCCTCTTTATTAGATAGGATGTTTGTTTTTTTCTCTCTCTTTATTGATTAAGGTATTACATATAATTTTTAAAAATCTACCATTGACATTTTCCCAGCCAGAATTTTCCCCGTAACAATACCTCTTACTTTTATAATGCAGAAAGAACTGATCAGCAAAGGAGGGCATGCTGTAGACTCAGGCAGATTTGGGTTCAAAGGTAAACTCCTAGTAGCCCTGTGACTTTAAGAGATTATCACTAATCTGACTTGAAATCTGTTTCTTCACCTCTATAGAGTGGGAATAACATTCCGTTCTCATGGTTTCTGATAAAGTACAAATAAGAAAATGCTCATAAAATGCACAAAAATTTGCCCTAGCCAGTTTGGCTCAGTGGATAGAGTATCGGCCTATGAACTGAAAGGTCCCAGGTTTGATTCTGGTCAAGGGCACATGCCCGGGGTTGTGGGTACAATACCCAGTGGGGGACTTGCAGGAGGAGGCCGATCCATGATTCTCTCTTATCATGGATGTTTCTATCTCTCTCTCCCTCTTCCTTCCTCTCTGAAATCAATAAAAATATATTTTAAAAAATAAAAATAAATAAAATGCACAAAAATTTTGTAACAGAGACTTACAATAAGTAAGCAATCAGCAAGTGAGAATCTATACGAATAAAAAGGGTAATATGCTAATTAGACCGGACATCTTCCAGGTGTCCTTCCAGACAAAGCCACGGTGGCGAGGGCCACGGCAGAGGTGGTTAGGGGTGACCAGGCTGGCAGGGGAGGGGAGTTAGGGGTTACCAGGATGGCAGGGAAGTGCAGTTAGGGGCAATCTGGCAGGCAGGCAGAGGAAGTTAGGGGAAATCAGGCAGGTATGCAGAGTGGTTAGGGTGATCAGGCAGGCAGGCAGGTGAGCAGTTAGGAGCCAGCGGTCCTGGATTGCGAGGGGGATGTCCAACTGCTGGATTGGGCTTAAACCGGCAGTCAGACATCCCCCAAAGGGTCCCATATTGGAGAGGGTACAGGATGGACTGAGGGACCCCCACCCCCATGCACAAATTTCGTGCCCTGGGCCCCTAGACTATCCTATCTTATAAAAGAGAAACATGGTAATTGGCGTACAACCGCTACCCTTCCCATTGGCTAATCAGCGAGATATGCAAATTAACTGCCAGCCAAGATGGCGGCCGGCAGCCAGGCAGCTTGAAACTAACATGAGGCTTGCTTGCTTCAGTGACGGAGGACTCCAACGTTCCCTGCCTACCTTGCCGGTCGCTGAGCTTGCAGTTTAAGAAACATTGTAACAAATATAAAAGCTAAACAAAACCCAAGAAACCTGCTTTCAGCGAGCTGGGATCTCAGAGCTGGGGTTGATACAGAGTTTCGATTATAGAACCCAAACAAACCAGATACCTTCTTTCAGCAGCAGAGGCCTCAGAGCTGGAGTCAGAGCTAAAGCTGGCCCAGAATTACAAAAAAGAAAATAGGGAGCAGTTGGGAGCTTCAGTCACCCGCCAGCCTGAAAACAGCCCTCAGCCCCTCACCCAGACTGGCCAGGCACCCCAGTGGGGACCCCAACCCTGATCCAGGACACCCTTCAGGGCAAACCAGCCAACCCCCACCCATGCACCAGGCCTCTATACTATATAGTAAAAGGGTAATATGCCTCCTAGCACCGGGATCAGTGGAGCTGCGAGGCCTCTAGGCACCGGGATCAGCGTGACAGGGGGCAGCGCCCAAACCCCCTGATCGCCCTGCGGCTCTGTGTAATTGGCGTACAAGCTACCCTTTTCATTGGCTAATCAGGGCTATATGCAAATTAACTGCCAACTAAGATTGGCAGTTAACTGCCAACAAGATGGCGGTTAATTTGCATATGTAGGCACAATGCAGGGAGGCGAAAGGGAAAGCAGGAAGAAGCCCCCTGCCACTGACAGTGATCAGAAACCCAGGGGGGAGCTAAGAGCTGGGGGGCAGGGCAAAGGTGGCCCTGGGGCCGCCTTTGCCCTGCCCCCCAGCCATGATTGGAGAATCAGGTGCCTTTCCGCCCTGGCCAGTGATAGCAGGAAGTAGGGGTGGAGCCAGCGATGGGAGCTGGGCACGGTCGAAGCTGGCAGTCCCGGGAGCCAGGGGCCCCTTGCCTGGGCCTAAAGCGAAGCCCGCGATCCTGGGGCCTCTGCAGCTGCGGGTCCCCGCTGCCCGGGCCGGACGCCTCAGCCGGAGGCGTCAGGCCTGGGCAAGGGGCCGATCCTGCGATTGGAGGGTGATGGGGGTCAACGCCTGAGGGCTCCCAGTATGTGAGAGGGGGCAGGCTGGGCTGAGGGACACTCCCCCCCACACACACACACACACCCAGTGCACGAATTTCGTGCACCGGGCCCCTAGTGTGTATATATATATATATATATATATATATATATATATATATATATGCAACCAAACAACTGTGAGCAGACGCTCAATGCACAGGCATGGGAACATGGAACAGACTGATGAATCTCAAAGGGAAGAGGGGAGGGGGAAGGGTGGGAAGAGATTAACCGAAGATCTTATATACATACTAGAGACCTGGTGCATGGATTCGTGCACCAGTGGAGTCCCTTGGCCTGGCCTGTGGGGATTGGGCCAAAACTGGCAGTCTGACATTCCCCGAGGGGTCCTGGATTGCGAGAGGGTGAATCTGTGCACCGGGTCCCTAGTATCATTATAAAACAGTAAATGATTATTATTTATAAAATGATTTTCAATTCTAAAGTCTGTCAGGGATTTTGCAAGAATGTCTTTCAATGGGGTTGGAGCATTCAGAATTGAAAGAATATCAGGGGCTACATAATCCAAATGACATATTTTATTTTTAAGGGAAAATAGATCATTATACAATGGAACCTCGGTTCTCCAACTTAATTCATTCTGGAAGGGGGTTTGATAAGCAATTTTTTTTAATATATTTTATTGATTTTTTACAGAGAGGAAGGGAGAGAGATAGAGAGTCAGAAACATCGATGAGAGAGAAACATCGACCAGCCGCCTCCTGCACATCCCCCACCGGGGATGTGCCCGCAACCCAGGTACATGCCCTTGACCGGAATCGAACCTGGGACCTTTCAGTCCGCAGGCCGAAGCTCTATCCACTGAGCCAAACCGGTTTTGGCGATAAGCAATTTTTTTGAAAACAGAATCATTTCTTTCCACTAGAAATAATGTAAATTGAATTCATCTGTTTCAGACTCCCAAATGATTCTCTATTTTAAACTTTCTTATGTACAGTACACATCTAATGTACTGTTTAACCTATAAGTACACACTTATTTTCTTAAATTATTTGAGCAACCCCCTACTAGCCTTAAGGGAATCACTTTCAGCACTTGTTCCAGGGGTTTCTTTCAAGAAGTCAGTATGCAGCATCTTCGCTATTTCATATATCACTGCCTCCGAAATGCAGTCACTGGCTAACTAACTGCTTTTCCTTTATCCAAATCAACAATAGATTTTCTGCCTCTTCAATTGCCTGGGATCATTACTTCTTTCACACCTTTAGCAACATTAGCACTCTGGATGGCCTCTTTATGTTTTAAAATTGTGTTAATTGTCCATCTCACCAGCAACAAAAGTATTTCTCCTTTGTTTGTTGCCTGAGAGACTTTTGGTTCAACAATCAACAGAAACACTTTTTCTGTGAACAACTTGGTGAAGAACAGAATGGTTCCAGAAGGAAGATGTTCGAAAAATGAGGTTTGCCTGCAATTATTTACTTTACTGAAAAACCCATACATTTAATAAATTTAATAAACTGTAAACTATATAACCAAGACTCTGTCTGAATTGTAGCAGATGCCATTTTCTGTTCAGGAAATTTCTTTCCTGCTACTGAACTGCCGACCTGATAAAAGGGCTGACATTATTCCTCCCAAAGCTCTTTCCTCTCTGAAGGGACAGGGAATAAAAATAGAAACACGTCAGTGACTGACATATTTCTAATCGATTAAAACAAACCTCGGAGCAATAGGCAAATGTGCTATTTTTATAACTGTATAGTAGAACACACATTTTAAAATATACAATATGATATAAATTTAATACATACACAATAAAATAAATAGAATGCAATTTTTTTAAAAAAAAATAAAGTATAAATATAATAAATATAGGGTATCCCCCAAAATGTACATATACACTTTGAATAATTATAGAGGCAGTGTTTATTAAAATATATCTCATTTTCAAAATTGAGCTATCAGCTGTTAAAATGTGTATATATTTTGGGGGGATACCTTGAATATAGGCCATTATTCTTTGCCTAGAAAGTCATGCCTAGGTGTGGGAAATTAATATAAATTCTATGTTGGGAAAACAATGCCTTATAAAGAATATATACTGAACATTTACAATGTGCCAGGATATATAGGAAACATTTTATATACATTATCCCTGCTATTCTCCCCAACCCTATGCGGTAGATACTATTGTTCCTACTTGACAGCTGAAGAAAAAGAGACAGATTTAAGTAACTGTCCAAAGTCATGCAGCTGGTCAGTGGCAAAACTGGGCACTCAAACTACCTTTGTCTGATTCCAGAGCCTGCCCCTTTATGGTATACTCTCTCACAGTGAAAACAAAAATATCTGTAAACTCTATAAAACTTAGAACTGTTTTTAAAAGACTAATCATAAAAAATAAGTCTTATTAGTAGCAGCAATAGCAATAGAGAAAGTCATGCCCCTGGCCTCTAGTTTGCTTCTGACAACAAATTGGTTAACTTTTGAAGACCTCAAGTTCTGGAGGAGAGGGGATGGGAGGGGAGCACTAGAGCATAGTGAAGGTTTTATCTTGAAAAATTAAATTCTGGGTCTCTATCTTCAGAATGAAACACTGCTCCAAAATGACTATGTAAGACATGACTCCAGTAACCTTTCTTATTGCACTGAGTGCACAGGCCTGCAGATGTTTCCAGCTGTGGATGAATGGAGGCCAGCTTACCTGTAAATGAACGGAGCCACCGTGGCGGTGTTCGGGTGGCTGTGCTGCTGCTGTTGAGGGAGCTGGACAGCACCATTTCCCGTGGTCTGCCCACTGCCCTGTGCCACTGACCCAACACAGGAACCAGAGGGAGAAGCTTGGCCGGCCTCCCTTCCTTCCAGCGGAGCAGGACAATTGGATGTGCTTGCTTTCTCGGTGATTACGGGCTTAGGTAAGGACTGGGAAGGGCTTCCCTTGGTAGTCCTGAATTTTTCAGACTCCTTGTTGGCAGTGCTGCCCGGTGAAATGGTCTGTTTTGCCGTTGGCACCTTGGAGCCCGGTTTTGGAATCCCACTGGAGGACGGGATTAAGCTTTCCTTCTTGGTGGCTGTCGTCTTGCTGCCCTTTGGGATCAAACTTGCAATTTTAGAAGTCTTTTTCGGAGCCGTCTCCGTCACCGGGTCCTTCTCATCCTTGACTGCTTTTTCAGCGCAAACCTTACTTTTGTCCCTGTTCTTGTCCTCCTTTTCCTTTGGCTGGAGCAAAGACTTCTTATTGCTGAGGTTCTTGCTGCCAGCTTTTGGAGGGGCTAATTTAGGGGACGCTTTGGGGCTGCTATTGGTTGAGCCACCGCTATTCAGACCACAGTTGAAACCTTCCATTTCACCAGATTCAGAAAAGACATCGTCATCCTTCCCACCATCACTGGGTCCTGAACTGGGAGGCTGCGGGGGACGTAAAGCAGTCCTGGCATTGACCAGCTTGAATTTTTCTAGCATGGACTTCTGTCCCGAGGGAGCTGTTTTGACCCCTTCAGAGCCAGGGGGCTTCAGTCTGTCTGTAGGTGGTGTGGGAGAGGTGGCTGGGCTCGACTGCTTTACCGTCAGCATGGTGGAGGTGGCACTGTGCTTGACATTCATGGACTTGCTGCGCCAGGGCTTGGCACTCGGAGAAGGGATGGCGGAGGCAGGGGGCTGCCCAGCAGTGGTGGGGGGCTGCATGTTCCCATTTATACCTGAAGATGGTTGAGGTCCTTTGGAGGAATCTGGACATCAAGAGAAGTAGTACAGAAAAGGCTGATTAGATTTGGCCACTTCTACCATACCACTGCGTAATCCTAACTGCAGACACATAGAAGTATTTCTTCTGTAACTGAAGACAGCCATGCCCTGTGGCATCAGGCACTTTTGTGATGTGGTTGTTTTGCTTTATTTTAGCTTCTAAGACTACTTTGACCCAAATGGACTTTGCTAGGCAGAAATATCTAAAGATGAATAAAACACTATCCCTCCTCCTAAGCAATTCTGCATGTTTTTTAAAAATTATTGATGTAGCTCATAGAAGTAAACTGATATTCCATTTAGCCTTATAAAAATATGCCATATAGTGAATATTGAGAAATTGCTTAAACCTATAGGTAGCCTACCTTATTATTATCTGATTAAATATGCTTATGAATCACGATTTAGCTTTTTGTTAATATTGTTTATTTTTATTTGTATAAAAAGCCTTTAAATGGGTCAAATAATCTTATATGGGTCAAATAATCTACTAAGACATATAAAAATACATATATCCTATATAATAAAAGCCTAATACGCTAAGTGTCCGGTCAACCAGTTGGCTGTTCAACCAATCAAAGTGGAATATGCTAATAAGGCCACTCAACTGCTCACCATGACATACACTAACCACCAGGGGGCAGATTCTCCAACCAGTAGGTTAGTTTGCTGCTAGGGTGCAGCTGATCAGGACTGAGTGAGACAGGCCAAAACATGCCCTGGAGTCCTCCCACAGTCCCTCCCCAGCTAGCCAACTTCCCATGTCTCTCCCCACCCTGATCGTGCACCGGTGAGGTCCCTCAGCCTGGCCTGCATCCTCTCACAATCCGGGACCCCTTGGGGGATGTCAGAGAGCTCGTTTCAGCCTGATCCCTCAGGCCAGGCCGAGGGACCCCACTAGTGCATGAATTTGTGCACTGGGCCTCTAGTCTATCAATAATAACCTTACCTGTAAATGGATTAAATGTTCCAATCAAAAGACATAGGGTAGCTAAAAGGATATGAAAACATGACCCAAATATATGCTGTCTATAAGATACCCAACTCAGAACAAAAGAATCACACAGGATGAGAGTGAAGGGATGGAAAAAAATTTTTTTCTATGCAAATGGAAACAAAAAAAAAGCGGTGTGGCAATATTCATATCTGACAAAATGGACTTCAAAATAAAGGCCATCACAAAAGACAATAAAGGTCACTATATATTACTAAAGGGATTGATCCAACAAGAGGATATAACCTTGGTAAACATATATGCACCCAATATAGGAGTGCCTAAATATATAAAAAAAACTTCTGGAGGATGTTATAAGAGAGATCAACAATACAGTCATAGTAGTGGACTTTAATATCCCGCTGATTTCCCTGAATAGATCTTCCAGAGAAAAAAATTAACAAGGAAACAGAGACTCTAAATGACACACTGGATCAGATGTATTTGACATTCATAGAACATTTCACCCCAAAGCATCAGAATATACACTCTTCTCAAGTGCACATGGGTCTTTCTCAAAGATTGACCACATGTTAGGACACAAAACAAGTCTCTACAAGTTCAAGAAGATGTAAATCTTATCAAGCATCTTCTCAGATCACAATGAAATGAAATTAGAAATAAACTACAGTAAAAACACCCCAAAATATTCAAATACATGGAGGCTAAATAGCATGTTATTAAACATTGAATGGGTTACAGATATCAAGAAATAAATAAAAAAACTTTCTAGAAACAAATGAAAATGAACACAGAACAAACCAAAACATATGGGACACAGTGAAAGCAGTCTAGAGGGAAGTTCATAGCACTATGGGCCTACAAAAATACAAGAAAAATTAATAATAAACTATATAACCCTACAACTTAAAGAATTAGAAAAAGAACAAGAAGATCCCAGCATAAGTAGAAGAAAGGAAATAATACAAATTAGGGCAGAAATAAATGACATAAAGACAAAAAAAAAAAAAAAATACAAAAGATCAATGAAACCAAGGGCTGGTTCTTTAAAAAGATAAATAAGATTGATAAACTGTTAGGCAGACTTACCAAGAAAAAAGAGAGAGGACCCACATATATAAAAGCAGAAACAAAAGTTTTAATTAACACGCTCTTATTTAAATAACACCCTCATAACACAAAAAAAACCCTGAAACACAAAGAGGTTAAACAACCTGGCCAAAGTTATAAAATTTGTAAGGCATAAAACTGAGAACTGAACTCACCTTGGATTCCATGTTAATTCTATCAATGGCCATATTATGCTATTTTGCAAATGTATATGGATAAGTTTAATGGCTCATTAAATATAGTGTTATTCCTTAACTATAGAAAATAGTGATTATCAAAGTCATGTCTTTAGTTGAATTATGTCAAGTGAACTTTCTTTCTTAATTGCCTTGATTCAACTGAAAACTAAGAACACCTCGAAACAGTGAATTTTCTTAACTTCATTGAATTGTGTACATGTTCATGACCTCACTGTTTTGTCCAACATATATGCCTCTATTTTTCTATTAATTCCAGCAATATTGATCAATGCTATTCAGTTCCTACAATCTTTAGAATTTTAATCTATGCACACCATCTGTTAAAATTTACTGAGTGGCTAGTCTATGCAAGACAGTCTAAGACACCACATACTCTAGTCAGAGGAAAGAAAACAGACTTATACATGATGAGAGGTATATATTAAATATTAAATGACTAGGAAGTGGGAAAGAAAATGGTCAGAATCAGAGTTGCACAAGGGCTGTACAATATTTAATAAAGTCAAAACAGATGAGCTAAGGGTATTATGTAAGCATTCGAAGCAGGTGGAACTTTTATAGAATTATTTTAGGGAACTATGTGAAAATTTTGTTCTATTTATATTTAAAAATACATACATACATACATTGGGACGCAGAGTTGTAGAGAAACATTGCCCTCCACCCCCAATCAAAGCATAGTACGCTGTGAATATTGGTAAGGGAAAGATAATGGCATCATGTTGAATTCATCCTCACTTTCTTATATGGCTCTCAAACGTTATTTGTAATATATTTTATTCTATAATGAAAATAATGTTAATAATTGCTACAAATATAATAATGCTAACTGGCATTTTATTGAAGGTTCTTCAACTGCATTATCTCACGTTAGTGTCCCAACAATCCCATGAGGTGGGAAGGGCTCCTATTTCTAATTCGTATTTGTCGAAACAAAGCTTTGAGAGCCTAAGGAACTCATTCACCACTAGTGAGGAGTTTGTGGGGAGCTTGGATTTGATCCCACATTGTGTGCCCCTAAAGCCCAAGCTCTATTACTCTCACGGAGGAGTTAACATAGAGGCTCACATAGGGGTGCTCAATCTGTACTGTGCACACGAATCACCAGAGACCTCAAAAAACGCCCACCACGTGATTCTGCAGGTCTGCAGTGGCTCTGAGATGCTACAATTGCTAAGGAGCTCCCAGATGCCACCAGTGCTCCTGGTCACAGACCCTGTTCTGAGTAGCAACAGTTTAACAGACTCAGAAATCCTGGCAATTGCTTGTACTATCAGTTTCAAAGGCTTGTTTCTTATGGCAGTACCCAGACTGGCTAAATTTGCTAAATGTTTCATAGCTGTGTTGCATTAACTTTCTTCACTCTTTGAACATTCGAAACCTTTGCCAGTTCCACATTCACCTGGATGGTTGGCAATTTATGGCGAGGATCACAGAAAACAAAAAGCGGCCCATCAGGTTTCCCTAATGTCCTTTATTTCATCATTTTAGTCACATATTTAGCATGCGTCATGCATGTTTATGCAACTGGATTAAGAAGTCAGGAGAACTCCTACCCTGGCATATCTGGGAACTTTGGTGGCAATGCGAGGAGAGGGTGGAAAAAATAGTCAAGGTGCTTTTGAAAAGTGCTGACATTAGCTAGATAGACTGCGATCAGCGCTCAAGTACAGAAGAGGAATTTCAATATAACTGCACTGAAAACGGAGACAGGAGGGACTACAAATTAGAACATCCACCGTCACGGTCACAGCAACAGCTTTAAAATTATTCTCAGATGAGTACACACATATAAGACACTTCTCTAAGCTCAACTGAAATCTGTCCCCAGCCTGTCTCTATATAGCAGCAATGAGGAGCTTCAAGTTTCATTAAGAGGGCAAATCATAAGCTGCTGTGCATCAGGAGGGCATTGGAATAATGAGTCTCTCCAGACTCCTCTCAGTGAAGGTTGCATAACAAACCCAGCTGAAATGACAGCGTCTACAGCTCTTACAGAGTGGGTGTCACCACAAATTCTAGTCTCTGTGCCATTTATATAGTCAACTTGAAGGCCAGTGCACAAAAATTTGTGCATGCGTTGGGGCGGGGGGGATCCTCTCAGTCCGGCCTGTGCCCTCTCGCAGTCTGGGACCCCTCAGGGGATGTCCACCTGCTGGTTTATGCCTGCTCCCGGGGGATTGGGCCTAAGCTGGCAGTCAGACATCCCTCTGGCAGCCCGGGAGCTCTCAGGGGATGTCCACTTGCCAGCAGGGAGCAGGCCTAAGCTGCAGTCGGACATCCTGCATTGAGCTTCTGACCCCCTGGTGGTCAGTGTGTGTCATAGTGACCAGTCATTCCCAGTCGTTCTGTTGTTAGGGTCAGTTTGCATATTACCATTTTGTTATATAGGATAGAGGCCTGGTGCATGGGTGGGGGCCAGCTGGTTTGCCCTGAAGAGTGTCCCAGATCAGGGTGGGGGGTCCCGCTGGGGTGCCTGGCCAGCCTGGGTGAGGGGCTGATGGCTGTTTGCAGGCTGGCCACAGTACCTTCAGGGTGAGGGTCCCTGCTGGGGTGCCTGGCCAGTGTAGGTGAGTGGCTGATGGCTGTTTGCAGGCTTCCCATGGCCCCCAGCCACCCAAGCTCCAAGTGGAGGCTGGCTGGAAGCAGGTATCTGGGATTTATTTATCTTCTATAATTGAAACATTGTTGCCTTGAGCAGAGGCCACAGCCATCCAGGGCAGGCGGGAAGTTTGGCTTCCTCCATCGCCAGGGCAGCCAAGCCTCCTGCTTGCTCCAGCTCCGTGGCTGCTGGCCACCATCTTGGTTTGGTTAATTTGCATATAGTCACTCTGATTGGCTGGTGGATGTGGCTTGGGGCGTAGCAAAGGTGTGGTCAATTTGCATGTTTCTCTTTTATTAGATTAGATATTGAGTCCCTGGTCAAACTGAGATATTTCTGAATGTTAATAACTCAGCTTTTGACTGTGAATGAGTTGCTATCTAGCTATGGGGAAAAGAACAGATGCCTAATGTACTTATGTAAAGGCATTCCTGCCGTTTATTTTATCTTGCATTTTCAGGGCCTATTTGTGCCTACAGCACTGTTTCTTGCCTCTGGCCTTCAAGGAAAAATTTCTTCCACTCCTTTCCTCTCTTTTCCTTCCCCTTCTTCTCCCATTTCCATATCTGCCATCACCAACTCCACTACAGACAAATAATGTAATTCATCAATTGCCTGCTTTTTCCAAGTATTCTCATACATGGTATCAGATTTAAAGATCATCATCATGGTATCTCATTGAAAGCCATAATAATCTGCATTATATTCATGATTTCTCTTGTTAGAAATAAGAAAACTGAAGCTTAGAAAGACAAACCAACTTGTTCCAATTCATACAGATAGCAAAATTTAGGGGGAAAAAAGAAAATTGGGACTCATCTGACTCCAAAATTTGGAGGCTTTGACTCTCTCTTCTTTCCATGTTTGATGTATGTCCAGAAATTCTTCTGGGACAGCTCTCCAGAAGGCCACATGTTGGGCACAACAGTGAAGTTAACTGGGTAACTTGTGAAGTGTGGTTTTCTTCCTCAATGAGCAGTGTATAAATGAGGAAAACATCATAAAGATACTGTCTACTCAGTGAAATATATGTAGGTGGCCAAAGTAGGTTACAGTTGTAATACAAATGACAATACAATGATTAATAAATAATAACATAAGAATAAACACTGTTTTGCTTACTCATACCTGTAAACCTACTTTTGCCCACACCTATATACTATATCCTTGGGCATTCTGCTTGTGCCATCCTTCAGAATTGATATAAGAATAGATTTTATTTTTATATGTTTTTATTGACTTGAGAGAGGGGTGGAAGGGAGAGGGGGGATGGAGAGAAACATCAATGAGAGAGAAACATTGAACATGTGCCCTCACAAGGAATTGGACTGGTGACCTCTTGTTCATATATCTACAACCAATCACTGAGCCATGCCAACCGGGCAAGAATATATTTTAATTCACACTTAGAAAACATCTAAATTCTAAAACATTACATTCTAAATTCTAAAAATCCCAGAGTTCATTTTTAATGATCTCATGTTGCAAAACAATAACACTGATGACCTGGGGAAAATGCCAATGTAGTTCTAAAATTAATACATGGAGGTAAATGTGGAGGCCACAACAGGCATATGGGAAATATATATATATATTTTTTAGTTGATAGTATTACAGATATCTCCCATTTTCCCTTCCTTTCCTCCTCATCTAGGAGATTTCTCTGTGGAACTTTAGTTTGCTCTCGAGCAGTGGTTCTCAACCTTCCTAAAGTTGCGACCTTTTAATACAGTTCCTCATGTTGTGGTGACCCCCAACCATAAAATTATTTTTGTTGCTACTTCATAACTGTAATTTTGCTACTGTTATGAATCATAATGTAAATATCTGATATGCAGGTTGTATTTAGGCGACCCCTGTGAAAGGGTTGTTCAACCCCTAAAGGCATCACGACCCACTGGTTGAGAACCGCTGCTCTAGAGCCTAGCTCGATGTGCCAACAGTGTTATTAGCCTCAGAAAGGATACAGGGAGCATACTCAACTATCTCCTCTTCCTCACTGAATAGCGTATTACTTAAATGGAAGCAAACCAGCTTTCAACCCAAATGGTAACAAAAGTAAAAACCATGTGGATGACAACAGCAGGATTCTTTTGAAAGGATTCACTGTGTAGCAGCATTGCACTCAGTGATATATATGCCTCCTGCTAAATTTAGGACAATTTAAGCATCACAGAACACTGTGAAAGGGAGAAAATGATTAATCAATGTGGCCATAGCAATTAGTTTGGCAAATAATACATTTAGACTCTCATTTCATAATACACACCAAAATACCTTTGAACATTTTAAAAAGTAAAAAAAAAAAAAAAAGTAGCATTCAAATCCAAATATATATACATACTGTAACCTGCTGGCCCCTTGTTCACCTCACCAAACTCTCTTCCATAAATGATTGCTTGTGCAGTGCCTCCATCACCAATTTTATGACTCAGCAAAAACATGGATCCTAGGAGCCCTGTGCATTCAGCACATGCTTATTTTGTACCACTCCCAATGTTAGAGTGCCACTTGGTGGAGTATTGTAAAATTTAGGGAAGCTTCCATTCACCAGCCGGTTTTAAAAAAGTATGCCATTTCTGTATAGGCATGTATAATACGTATACACCTCACTCTGAGCATTTATACATGAGCAAACAACATATGCTCCCATGTCTATTTAACCATAGCACCTGATATATGTACCTAATTACGTTGCCTCATGAAAATCCCAAAGAGTAAGTTGAAATTATCATGTAAACATTATTTTTCAGGCTTATTTAAGTATTAAGAAAATAAAAGTCATGGCAAAATACATAATTAATCAGTGAAGGAATATAAATAAAATATATCTGCATTGCCTTGAAAAGGAAATAAAACAGTTCATTGATCTCACAGTCATTACAGAGTGATTGAAAACATCAACAACCCACAAGTCAACAAACAACAAGTGTTGTTGAGGATGAGGAGCCAAGGGAAGGCTCATGCATTGTATGCGGGAATGCAGACTGGTGTATATGGGAAAACAGTAAGGAGTGTCCCCAAATAATAAAAAAATGGAACTGTTTTATGACCCAGTGATTTCACTTCTGGGTGTATAACTGAAGAAACCCAAAACACTAATTCCAAAAATTATATGCACCCCTATGTTTATTGCAGAATTATTTACAATAGGCAAGTTATGGAAGCAACTCAAGTGCCCATCAATAGATGAGTGGATGGCAAAGCTGTGGTACGTATATACAAAGGAATATTACTCAGCCATAGAAAAGAATGGAATCTTACCATTTACAACAGTGTGGTGAACCTAGAGGATACTATGCTGAGTGAAATAAGTCATCAGTCAGAGAAAGTCAAATACCATATAATTTTGCTTATATGTGGACTCTAGAGAACAAAATAAATGAACAAACAAAACAGAAACAGATTCACAGATACAGAGAAAAGTCTGATGGCTAGAGAAAATGGGTGAAAAATGTGAAGGGATTAAAAAGTACAAATTGGTAGTTACAAAATAGTCATGGGAATGTAAAGTACAGAATAGGGAATAGGAAATATGTTGTAATAATTGTATATGGTACCAGATAGGTACTGGAAATATCGGCGGGGGGGACACTTTATAAAATATATGAATGTCTAACTACTATGCTGTACACCTGAAACTAAAACAAAATAATATCGAATGTAAACTGTAATTTGACACTAAAATTTAGCCCTGGCCAGTTGGTTGAGTGTCATCCTGTTTTGAAATGCCAGTTCAATTTCCGGTCAGGTCACATGCCGGGGTTGCAGGCTTAATTCCCAGTAAGGGTTGTGCAGGAGGCAGCCGATCAATGAATCACTCTTACAACGGTGTTTATCTCTCTCCCTCTCTCACTAAAAATCAATTAAAAATAAAATTAAATTTAAAAAAAGTACTTCCTAAATTAGTTAATCTCGGGGGCGAAGGGGTGTCAAAGGATTTACATTCCCTTAAAAGAAAAATGGAGAAAATACTTAAGAACTAGATATCTATGTTTATAGCAGTCAAAATTCCATGGCTAATCAACATTCACATTAAACCTTATAGTTTTCAAAAGTTTAGTTGAAAATGTTGCTAAATTCTTAGTATGGATCCTATTACATGTATGTTGTGTCAATGAAAGTAAACACTTCCACCCAGAAGATACTACATCAGGACCCAGGAGAAGACGGGATGGGTGGTCTTCAGTCAATGCACAGGTACAATGTACACATCACACGGGAGAAACAAGGAAAAGATGGCAGCATGCCCTCTGGTGCTGGGGCATGTCTCCTAGCAACAGGGAAAAACAACTCTCTGCTAACAAACTGTCAAATAATAAGTGTTTACAGATCATCATTTAGAAACTGAATTCCAGATAGAGCTAGGAATATTAACATTCCCAATAATTCCAAGCTGTTTAAACTTTTTCATACTTATCCAGATTTTATCAAACAAGAATGATTTCTTATGATAATTTACTTCAGGAACATAAAGTGTATGTCCAAATGAATCAGGGCATCATTTTCTTAAGATCCCTGATTCCCAGTGAACAAATATTTGATGTTTCTTTAAAGCATATATCTGTCTAGGGTACTCTTGTCAGGTACATGGGCAAAGTGATAAATACTGGTGTCAGGACATATTACTTATTCATGGTTAGTTTCTAAATGGCAGGTCACCAAGAGAATAAATTTGGACTCTCAAAAGAAATGATTTTTCTAGAAACAATGCTATCTTTGTTTCACCACTTGTTTTGAGAAAAAAATTTCCCATTTCAACAGACTGGTGAGATGACATTGCCTTCTATTACAGCATTTCTGTTTCAGCCTTCTCTTCTAGTGATAATCTATGGCAGGGGTCCTCAAACTACGACCCGTGGGCCACATGCAAATACAAATATTGTATTTGTTCCCGTTCTGTTTTTTTACTTCAAAATAAGATATATGCAGTGTGCATAGGAATTTGTTCATAGTTTTTTTTTAAACTATAGTCCAGCCCTCCAACGGTCTGAGGGACAGTGAACTGGCCCCCTGTTTAAAAAGTTTGAGGACCCCTGATCTATGGCCATGTTCACTGATATTTAATTCATTTACTGAAACACTGAAATGAACATTATTATTAAAGTAATGTGGGATATATCTTTTGAAGTGCAGTTTATGATTCTCTATGATTTCCTTTCATTAGATGTCACACAATTTGCAAATAAGCTATTTTACAATCCCATATATGTGAAAAGCAACTGTGCTTTCAACAGGGAAATGGAATTATTTTAATTGTGAATAAACCTTTACTGTCATATATAATAAAAGGCTAATATGCAAATTGACCGAACAGTGGACCAACTGGTCACTATGATGTGCACTGACCACCAGGGGGCAGACACTCAACGCAGGAGCTACCCCCTGGTGGTCAGTGTGCTCCCACAGGGGGAGCACCACTCAGCCAGAAGCCAGGCTCATGGCTAGCAAGCGCAGTAGTGGTGGCAGGAACCTCTCCCACCTCTGCATTAGCGCTAAGGATGTCCAACTGATGGCTTAGGCCACTGCCTCTGGGGGTGGGCCTTAGCCATCAGTTGGACATCCCCCGAGGGCTCCCGGACTGTGAGAGAGTGCAAGCTGGGCTGAGGGACCCACCCCCTGAAGTGATTGAATTTTGTGCACTGAGCCTCTAGTCTATTATAAATTCTAGAGATTCTTCAATACATTCATATTACTCATCAACTAAGACTTGTAAAAGAAGGAAGAAAGTATCTTTATACTTACAAGTATTTAGGGAGCACATGAGAGTTTAATTTGGTTAATCCTTTAGAAAAATTTCCTAATTTATTAATTTTAAGAGTTATAATTTCTAAGAATTTAAAGGAATAGCAATTAGAATTAGAATACTAAAGTTAGCACTGTCTGAATTCTGTCATTATAATATTATAACATTTGAAAATTCTTATTTAATTTTAATCTCATTTAGTTATGGCCAGGATATGTATGCAAATTAGCTTTGACAGAGATCAACTTGTCAGCAGATGGAATCTTGTATTGTTATGTAAGTTATGCCACCACTACAAATCTTCATGTCAAAAAGGTTAAATAAGATATTCATACCAAAAAAGATATGCCACTGAATAGTGTAAAGAACAAATTATAAATAGTTTCACATGAAATGTTTATTATTGTTTTGTTTGCTCTCATAATTTCTGTTTTTGAAATATAAAATATCATGACACAAATATTAATTTAGAAACATTGATATTGGATATTGGATATATTGACATAAATTTGTAACTCCTTATTTACAGAAAATGCCATGTAGCATGTAAAACAAATTCCAGATAGATATATTATATCGTATTATACAATTTATACTAAAGTTATTATTGGCAACTTTTAGGCATTTAATGACTATTTGAGGTATTGTAAATATTTGTGAATGTGAGATCACACACATTAAATATTTTGGAATTTTTAGTTAGTTGGAATTAAAAGTAATGGCTAACTCGCCATGAAAACTTTTTTTTGCTCTAGTTTTGGACCTAAGGATATCTGCTTTTCATGGTCAAGAACCTTAAAATGTATGTCATCTGTCTCCACCTTGTGGTGACTGTAAATATTGCTATTTTCTAATTTAGCACCGCTTCCTAAATATACTTGAGAGACTGAGAGACTATGAAAATATATGACTGCTTGCCTACCCTTGAATTTTTACTTTTAAACAACAGACATTTTTTAAAAATTATTTCACACAACAGGAAAATTCAGATACATTATGATATCAAAGTGTTAGGTCATCTAAAGCATTTCTAGGTCTCTTTGTCAATGTTATTAGTAATTGCTTGAAAAATACTATATAATTGTAGTATCACATAGCTAAATTGGATACTTAAGCAGCCTGTTCAGGACAACTCCATATATGTTTAGTTTCCCTTAGAATTTCACATTACATACAGACTCTGTATGACACTTTCCAGGAAAGCCTCAAAACGAGGGAAATGTTTTTCTGATAAGAAATTGTTCTCCTTTTTCTCCCCATGAAAAATAGAAGTCGTAGGTAATACATCTTAGGTTCTTCAATCAATGGTTTATTCTATATCTTGAAGACAAACACCTAACTTCCAAATACCCATTATTTTCTGATTTTTCCATTAGGTTAAAAAACTGGAGCTATTTCAGGATCAAAACACATTGCTTTGCCCTAACTGGTTTGGCTCAGTGGATAGAGCATTGGCCTGCGGACTGAAAGGTCCTGGGTTTGATTCCAGTCAAGGGCACATGCCCAGGTTGCGGGCTTGATCCCCAGTAGGGGGCGTTAGGGGGCAGCTGATCAATGATTCTCTCTCATCATTGATGTCTCTCTCTCTCTCTCTTTCTCTCTCTCTCTCTCTTCCTCTCTAAAATCAATAAAAACAAACAAAAACACATTGCTTTCAGGAATTTATGGTCTGTCCAGTTTTGTATTAATGATGGGAAATTCTCACAAAAGTACTTAATTCCTAGTCAACTTGTCTGAGTAAGAGAAAGCGGCCTAATCAAATCATTTAGGAAACAACTTGAAATGAGCAAAAAAGTTTCTACCTGGTTAAATTAGTTAAACAAAATTTGCCAACTGTTACATTAACTAAACATATTTGTCACTTTTGAGTTTCATGTCTTGTTGCATGTATAGTTCTATACTGTGAAGAGAAGTTTAAGTTCTGTTGATTTGAAAAAGCTACTTCAAAATCCAGCAGAATGCTGCAGTCCCTCACACAGTCACATTACTTACAATAGTATAGGATCTTGATTTTTCTCATGATTTAGGTGTAAACTACATACTCACTTGCTTGTACCCATGCTCCACAGAGAGATGCATCAAGCCAGCACCTCTTTAAATGCACATTATGGACATTGCAGAAAACTGTGCATCATACAGTTAACATATAACCTCACTTTAGCACAGACTTCCACTGTGTTCTTTCTTGCTGATTACTTTGAGTTTTAATATTTCTATTATGCATTCTTTCAAGAAAATAAAATAAACATGAATAATTTGTTTCTTTACAAGTTTCAAAGATTAAATACCCATCATAATTATCCCTCAAATGTTTATGCTCCAACCTTAATTGCCCAAAACACTATGGTACTTATTTATGTTAACTAAAGCTAAGGATTCAGATAATTTAATATAGATGTACGATTGCAGGATACATGTTCATAAACATGAGGAGACAAAAGAAAATGCTATTTATATGCCTCCAGGAGAAACTATTTGAGAAAGAGATCTTACTCTGTATACAATTAACCACTGAAACATACATGAGTCTGTATCTTTAAAATGATCTTCAGATAACAAAAGCCCTGAAGAAAGCCGGAATTCAGGAGGGGCAGTTAGAAAACACAGGAAACTTCACTGGTAACATTTCCATTCCAAAAGCTGTAACACTGCTCAAATATCGCATTTAGTATGTAATTTAGGATACACATATGTTCAACTGATGTCATCATGCTGTAACGATACGTGTAAGTTAGACTGACGCCATCATGCGGTAACAGGCTGACACTTACCCTTTTCATTGCCATTTGCATATGTTGGAGGCTTGTTTTTGTCAATGCTGTTAAAGCTCTGACTTCTCCTATTTAAGTTAGAGGCTCCCTGGGCCTTGCTGCTGCCCGCAGCGGGCACCCTAGAAGGTCCTGGAAGCCTGAAATAGCACAAGAAAAACTACATCATTATTGTACATTCTGAAAAGCTGTGGAGCAGGAGGTTCTGAGCAGGGAAGTGTTCATAGGAAAATCACAACATATGACGTTCTAAAATCTACGCAGCAGAGAATGTTGTTTTAAGTGACAAATAAATAGCTAAGGTGTGAGAATCTTCAGAAAAAAATCTTGTTTCACTTTTCAATAAATATAGCTCCAAAGTATATTAATAACATAGAGCAATTAGAAATCAAGTCACCTTTAACTGAAAGAAACCATACTTACCATATCCTGATGAATAAAATGTTGACTTAAAAGTACTGTAACAATTACATAAAAAGTGAGGGAAATAATAACACTTTATTATGTTCTCAGGGCATTAACCAGCTACCTGTAGTTGTTTAAGCTGTTCTTATCACTGTATAGATATTTGTTTTTATCTCCAGTAGCTGTATCCTAAATCAACTTGTACATCAATAACAAGAAGAATGAAGTTACTGAACCAACTGCGAAGAGCAACTACTTATTGAACACTTAAGCTAGCTGGCTACTATAAAAGCCTGAGTTCAGAGCAAGGTCATGAGTCCATTCATTTCTGACCAATCTCATTGTCATAAAAACTTTCATTCTTTTGCCAAAAGTAAGCACCTCACAAGTGTAGCCAACTGATCATAGAGGCACTATAACAAGAAAGACACAGGTCTCAGCAGAAGGAAATCTCTGTTCGCAGAGAGACAATTTAAAATACACCTACACTGACAGTAGCTTCGGCTATTCCTTGTCTACGAAGGACAGGGCATTATGAAATATGTGCAGAATGTCTTGAAATTAGAGGAAGTTTGACAGAAAGTTATAATCTTCAGTTATTGTATTTGGACTATAAATATCAGTTTGGATCTTTTCTTTTACTGTTTAAATGATTTCTATATTAAAATTTTAAGTATCAAAATTTTTTCGTGAATTGTGCTTAAAATGTACAATTACTATATTTTATACTACTAACATATCTTGTACATATAATAAAATTGATCCACATAAATTAAAAACTAGAAATTAAGAACTAATACTGGAATTCTGAGATATATTTAAATGCATGACAGTTAAGGTTGCTATCCACGTGGTAGTGTTTGCTGCCACCAAGTGAATTCCACTGTGTACTGCTGTGATAATTTCCTTTTTAAAAGAAAAAAACACACAAAAATAACCCAGAACTTATAAAACATCACTACATTTTTTTACTGGTATCTTTTATAAAATGTCTAAAATAATGTTTATATCTGTTATATTGGTGCCTAATATATCACAATTTCACAACCAGTTGTGACAATATTCACATTTTAAATCAATTTACAATAGTACTTAATATATTATTTCCATAGATGATTAGGAAATTGAATGCTTACATAATGTAGACACTTTTTAAAACAGTAACGGGTATTGCAAAATGGAATGAACATCAGGAAAACACAAATAGCAGCTTAAAAACAGAAGTCTTGATTTCTTGGAATAGTTAATAGTTTCAAAATGCTGATTGTATTTTGGAGTTTAAATATGTGGCTAATAAAGATCTCATCAACTATTTTGCTAATGAGAGGTTGTGTCATACACAAAATTAGAATTTTTCCAAATGATTAAAGCAATTAAATTTTTGCTCAAATTGAATAACAGACATTGTAAGTAAAAGCACAATAACCACAGACACAGGGATTCTGAGAATTAGTGATTGCTTTCTGCAGAAAGGACTCAATTAATTAATTTGGCCAAATGTCCCAATCATAACAAATCTGAAAACTATTCCTGTAGACCTTGTCATTGATTTTAAAAGTTCTTTCCAAACTCACATGCATAAACAAACTTTGCCATCAAACTTGCCCTGCTTGCAATAAAAGTTCATCTGTTTCTAGAAAGCAATTAAAATGCATTTTAATCTTTACTGTGACCCATGAAGCCAAGTGATCTTTAGTTCTCAGTAAAACAAATTAAAAAATCCATTTGCTCTTCTCATTACCCCCATTTGACAAGCAGGCAGAGCTCCAGACCATTCATCAAAGTAATAAAAAGAGAAATGAGAATAAAGCTTAAAAAAAAGGAAGAAATCGAGACGTTCTATTAAATCAAAGTCCGTAAAATATATTTTATATGCATCAGTCTTGGAAGTGGTAATAAAAATGCTGATGTACGTGACAGCTCACTGTTCGATTTATAACATCTCTTCTAATTTTCATTAAATACCCTTTTAATTTGTCTCTCCAGAATAATTGTAATTATTATGGAAATGAACATAATTTAGAAAACTGAGGTGAGGGGCAAAGCATATACCTCAAGTCAAGGTATCATAAGCAGTCCTTGTGGTCAAACACTGCGCACCATGATTCATTATCACAGCAGTGACCAGTAAACCACCCTGAGATACTTCCCCAGCAAATGAGAGGCATACATAATCACATAATAATCAGGGTACAAGACACATCTGGTGTGGCCTCGCTCAGCTGTTCCACGCTACCATCATGCCTTCAGCAACTTCACAGTGAAAAGGGAACCAAACACTTTCCACACATTTTCATATACCAGTATTTTTGTAGTATTTTCCCAACAGCACTGTCTTTAAATGTCATGTATTATAACAGACTGTCTTTAAAATGCACACATCATAAAGAAGCCGACATTAAATCTATGATAGAAAAAAGAACAGGCCTGGCTGACATGGTGCTAACTTCCCCACATAAGTCTGCCAGTGTTTCTTCATTCTGCTCCAAGATGTGCAATAATTAATGCATGCCCATCTCAGAAAGCAACTGTAACATTCGTGCGTAACTTCCAGATTCCGTGACCTGAAGTGGGTTCTTCCAAGCAATTTCTTCCTTGACTTTCTCTAAGCCTGGAAGCTAGACTTCAGCCCCGTGATAGCACTATGTATGACAAACCTAAAGTAGAAGCAGCCAAATCCATTTTCATGATCTAACACAATCACGCTCATCCCGAGACTGCATAGGAATAAGCCTCTTAGAAGAATTCAGTCCTCTAAACTTTTCATCCAGAAGAATGTAATGTTTGAAAGCAATTAGAATGATAGGACAAAGCATCATGGGGCATTTACTTGATTATCACTGTTAAGCAATACATTAGAGATAGTAACTGACCTAGTGGGCTTTTTTTGACTGGTTGCAATTCCACTGTGATTAGACTGAGCTGCATATCTGGCTGCCAGACTGTATGAGAAGAAACAGAGAAATTGAATTAAAGAGATTCTTTGAACATGGAAAGAAGGCACAAACTTACAAGGAAACTATGAGTTAATGAAATGCAATTGGAACATGTATACGCATGTACAAAGAATAAATTAATTAGAAAATTATGATAATGCAACATATATAGCATGACATTTGATTATGAACACACTGTGAGATAATGGGGTGCACCCCTTGTAACGAAGTGTCATTGTTGACTTTAAAATTAAGCCTGTGTGATCCTATTCACATTATTGTAGTAGTAGTAGTATTTTACCTTTTAAAATATGTAACCTTTGTAAATGACTATGAAAACTTCAGGAAAGCTAAAGTTTTTCTTATATAATAGAAAGATATCTTCCTCCAAAAGTTAAAATGAAAATAAGAATATGAAATGAGTCATTATTTTCTTTAATAAACTCTTCTAATTTGCTATTTTAACCTGTTAGTTTCAAAACCACCTGATTAAAATATCTGATTTCTAATAATTTATTGTTGCTCTTCCATCCTAGATAGAGTGTTTTAAGGAAGTAAACTATACAGATGTTTTTCTGGAGAAAGAGTTACACAAAAATTGAGATTAAATTGTAGTTAAATTCTTCAAAAACAAACAGCAATTATTGACAGCTTTTGGGCATTCTTTAATTATAATTCTTAATGATTTTAAAATTTAAAAAATCTTTAATCAAAACCACACAAGAACACGTTATTTAAACCAAGTTTTGAAGAACAGTGAATATGTTACAAACCAAACAAAAATGTGTACTCTGAGTTAAGCTGATTTCCGAATTACCCCCGGGGTCTGAAATTGGTGGTCTGAAGGGTATGGTGAGACCTGAAACATGTTCGCACACCCTGGGATGGTCATGGGTTGACTGATGTGTGGAGAATCACTTCTCAGGGGACTGGGATGACTGAACACAGCTGTTGCATGCACAGTTTCCAGGGCCTCCAAGGGAACAGGTACCACATGGGGTGCTGGGATCAGGAAGAAGGGCCATGGAGCCCCGCTGCAGTAGATCCAGTTGCTTTGCTGCCATGCGAAGGGTGTCTTAGTCAAGGACGGATTTCTTAAGATGGTGACATATTTCCCAAGTTAACTCTTCCCCTGCTGAGCCAAGTCTGTGGTGGGAACATGCAGGTCCTTAAGACTGCCTGGCTAGACAGGGATAAGTCCTCATGTCAAGGAAGCTTTTCGGGTTCACAGAGCACTTGTTTCTTCACACTTGGTTTGAGATACGTTATTACTTGCATTATAGTATTGCTTTCTGTATTCTAAGTATACTGGACACTGAGTCAACTGGCCAACTGACCTCAGTAGCAATAAAAACAGAGGATAATTTAAAATAAAAACCAAGGTGTCTCAGTGAAATAAGAAAGTTAATTTAAAATTAAAAAATAAAAGTATCTAAAGTAAAGAAAACCTTTTGTGAATGTCTCAGCCTATTGTGTCAATCCAAGAGTAAGAACTACCTAAAGGTTCACCACTGTGGGGTATCCTGTAACTCTCCAAATTGAACACAAAATTAGCAGGAGAGATGGCAATAAAACAAGGGACTTGAAGCTACCTTACTGGTTTCTCTTCCACTTTAAGAAATACAATTTCTAATATAGAAGTGAAAAAACAACAACAAAACTTAGAGAGATCAAGAAACATGACCCAAACCAATTTGGTTTTATGGCTCATATGTGTTTTCTAATGTAATACAAGAGAATACTTGTTGCCTATATCATTAAACCAAGCCTTCATACTTCAATCTTTTGAAATTTGGCTTCTGCTTTGCTTCCCTTGCACTTGTGACACTGCTAATCAAAGAACACAGAGTTGTATTCAGTTCTCACCATACTCTTAACATCTTTGCATTTGGCCTCATTGTTCCCTCCGCCTTTTCAGTCCCTCTCTTTCAGAGACTGCCATACCAATAAGCTCAGTGGATTTGCCCACCACCATTCTTGTCCATTTTTTCTTCCCTTTAAAGGCCCTCTTGCTTTTAAAGAAATGGTTTTTCTTACGTCCTCTTTCTTCAAATACTTACATGCATTCTTTCACTTAGCAATTTGTTTCTTACTTAAGATTTCAAGTAAAATATACTAGAAACTAGAATTAATGTCTGCAACCTACTCCCAGCCATCAATATCAACTGAGTAAAAGATGTCCATTCCCATGATCCTCAAAATCACTATATTAAACTCCCCATTTTCCTTCTTTTATTACCCAAGTCCTAATCAGATCCTTTAATTTGTTGATTTCTCTTCACAGCATCACCATTTTTTTTTCAGTCCTATGGGCTTGAAACCTCAATTGTTGATTCTTCCCTTTTTCCTTTTAATTCTTGCAGATATTTAATCAAGACCATGTCATTTGCATCTACTTTCTCATTCAGTTTCCATGTTTATCACACAACTCAAGATCCCAACTCTTCCCACAACACCTCTAGCTCCTCTTATTTTTCTTAGTTTTTTGTTTGTTTGTTTGTTTGTTTAAATCTGGCTCTGACTTCCTACACAGCAGAAAAGCATCCCCCCCGGCAAGAGTTCTTATAATACAGTGGGGCCTTGATTTACGAGTCTCCTGACTAACGAGTTTTTTGAGATACCAGCTGTCTCTCTACCGATTTTTTGCATTGAGTTGATAGAGTAATTTGAGTTAACGAGCTCCTTAACGAGCTCGGTCTCGGAACGAATTAAACTCGTAAGTCAAGGCCCGACTGTACCATTTTCCAATTTACAAATTTATAAACAGACTATCAAAAAGCAGGCAAGTAGATACAGCTAACACAATTATTAGTAAAACAGACACAAGGAACATGTAGACACAGCTCTGAGGCAAGTAGGGTAGATTAATAAAGTCAGAACACCAATAAACTATGGATTTTTCAGACATCTGATCTGAAGATGCATATTTTTTTCCTGAAATGTTGTCAAATGTAGCTACTAAGTGGCAAAAATATCAAAAACAAAAGCACAAAAGAAATAAATACTTTGAGACTCACTGTGAGTTCTACTAAAGGAAGTATCAGCTCATCTACTTGGTAAAGTGGAATATCAAGAGAATAGTTTTATTTCCCTTAACATGGAAGGGAAAAGGAGACTAGAGACAGCCAATTTAAAAAAAGAAAAAAAGGCTGAAACTCTTCTGGCGTCCAATACACAGAAAGATTCAAACTGCCAGAACAGTTTAATCCAGCCTCCGTGCAAATTCCCAGGTGGGACTGTAATATCCATTTACTACAAGGAAAGCTTCTCAAAGTAAACATCCTGAATTTCAATCACCTAACTAACCACTGGGCCGCGCTACTCAAAGTGCTGTCCACAGACCAACAAAATGGGCACCACCTGGGGCTTGTCAGAAAGACTGAATCTCAGGTCTCCTCTCAGACCTCCTTGAATCAGAATCCGCATGTTAACAGAATCCCCAGGTGCTTCATAGGAATAATAAAATTGAAGGAGCTGTGTCTACAGAAGACCCACAAACATACAACCTTGACAAAAACAACAACAAACTTGTAGTTTCCTAATTCAAACTCCATAATCCACATATCTCCTGCACGCCTCATTTAGTATCCAGCTGCTACTTCAGATACTGTTGACTCCTTTCTTCCTCTAGAAACCCTAATCTCATCTTTTTTTAACACAACAGTTATCTCTCCAGCCACTCCTCCTATTTCCCAGATAAAGGTCCACTCATTGACCTCTCCCCTAAATTTTGTACTATGACCATGAATAGTTTCAAAATCATAATCCTAGGCATCAGCTAATTTTTTCTCCATTCTTTTTATAGCAAATCTATATTTTATACTCAAAACTCAATCTTAATCTCAGAGTCTCCTGTCTAAATATTTCAGTGATACTTTTTAGATATTCCAACTGGACCTACCACCTACATTTCTGCCAGGTATTCCAAAAACATTCAAAACCTAACTCATTTTCCTTCTTTCAAAACACCCTCTCTCTCTTTGATTTTGCTATTTAAATTTGGTGTCACCAACATTTTCTCCATTGAACATTATGGAGTTGTCCTGATAATTACCCACTTCTTCTTTTTTTTTTTTTTTACTTCCTTGCCATTTATTTCCTGGACTCTAATAATACCTCTTCATTAGTCTCTGTTATCAGTCCATTTTTATTTCCAGGCAAATCAAATCATTCTTCTCACAGCCAACAGAATTAACTTTCCCAAGAAAGAATGGATGGCAATCTCTTTCTTTGAAATTGTTGTTGACTCTACTTGGCTATAGGATAAAATCCAAGTTCTGTGATTTGGTTTATAGATGCTTCAGCATGTCTCCCATCCTCTTTTACAGCTTCAACTCCTCTGTACATCCTCCCCCCCACGTTCCCCACTGTCACCCCACCTCTTCCCTGTGGCCTTTTCCCCCATTGCTCCACGGATTTTCTCATGAGGTTTCCTTCATCTGAAATACTGTTCCTTCTCTTACACACATTACAAAATCTTATTTCTATTTCAAAATCTTACCCAGACATCAACTCAAGTTGAAGCATGTTTCAAGTCCAGAGTTAGTTTTCTCTCCCACTGGTGCATAGGTCTTTATTCTTCTCTATTTAGTTGACATGGAAATTTATCAGGTTAAATGTCTGTTTCCTGAACTGATTGTTTTTTGCTCACCAGGCCAGGTATTACATTATATTCTTTTTTTTCTTCATTCTCAGTTCCTCTCATGAGGTTGGTATGTGTTCAATAACTAAATGACTTATTAATTTTTACTGGGGAGTAGTGTCAAACAATGATACAACACATCATTTCAGCTAGGAAAATTGTTTCAAGAACAGAATGATCAAAAATATATTAAAGAGAATACAGAAACATACTCATCTTCATTGTGTCCTTATTAAGTGACAGGCAGTTTATATTTTCTCATTTCTTTCTTTCTTTTTTTTTTGCTGATTTTCAGGAATTCTTTTTTTTAGAAAATATATTTTATTGATTTTTTACAGAGAGGAAGGGAGAGAGATAGAGAGTTAGAAACATCGATGAGAAAGAAACATCGATCAGCTGCCTCCTGCACATCTCCTACTGGGGATGTGCCCGCAACCAAGGTGCATGCCCTTGACCGGAATCAAACCTGGGACCTTTCAGTCCACAGGCCAACGTTCTATCCACTGAGCCAAACCAGTTTCGGCAGGAATTCTTTATTTTATTGAACTTACTGGGGTGATGCTGGTAATATTTGAATACTAAGTAATTTGTATACTTACAGTATACCTCTTGTAAGTAGCAGTATTGAAATTTAAACTTTCGTTTGTTAGTTTCTATAATCTGTGCTCTATTGTGTCATAACATGTCATCTTCTTGCCAACTGAATACAAATTGTAATATTTTTTTAAAATATATTTTATTGATTTTTTACAGAGAGGAAGGGAGAGAGATAGAGAGTTAGAAACATTGATGAGAGAGAAACATCGATCAGCCGCCTCCTGCACATCCTCCACTAGGGATGTGCCCGCAACCCAGGCACATGCCCCCGACCGGAATCAAACCTGGGACCCTGCAGTCCGCAGGCCGACGCTCTATCCACTGAGCCAAACCAGCTTCGGCTAAATTGTAATATTTTAATGCTTCTCTTGCAATTAATTATTTGCCTTGTGGAACTGCAAATACCTCCAAGATATTATAATAGTAATTTTATATGTCATACAGAAAAACACTCTTCCAATATCAAATAAATCTACTTTCAACAGATACTCTTCAGCATTCAGACAGATAACATTAAATAATTTCATTCAACAGATCACATGTAGAAATCTAGAGTAGGCAGTAACAAATGTTAAAGGGTAAGATACTTTTAGTATCAAAGCAGCTCTCCTCAAATAACTTCCAAGTAAACACTATCTTTAAAAACTTTAAGCAGCATGTTAGTCAGGGAGAGAAAATATGGCATATCATTTATAACTTCCCACTCCCATGCCCATTGCACACATGACCAATCAATCACAGACCTTTTTTTCTTCTGCTGTTGCATTAGCCTCAAAATTCTTGGCCAGGTTTCAAGAAACACTTATTAATAAAAAATAGAATAAGAGTAAAAATTATTTTCATCTCTTCTTTAATAATAAAAGGGTAATATGCAAATTGATCCTAAAGGCAGAACGACTGCTGGACTATCACTATGAGGCGCACTGACCATTTCTTGGTCTCTTTCCCCGGCCGGCAGGCTCCGATTGGCTAATGGTGAATGGGGAACTGGGGGTGGGTGGTGAGGGATGTGGGTGTTGCCAGGCCAAGACCCCTGGTACAGGGCTGGTGAGTGGGGAGGAATAGCTGACCTCTAGGTCCCTTCCCCTGGCTGTCAGGCACCGATTACCTGATGGCAAAAGTGGAACCGGGGGTGGATGACAGTGGGGCAGGCTGCAGGCAGCTGGGAAAGATGGCCCTGATCACAGGCCAGGCCTAGGGGCCATACCTGCACACGAATTTCATGTGCTGGGCCTCTAGTGTGTGTGTGTGTGTGTGTTTGTGTGTGTGTGTGTGTGTGTATTATATATGTATAATGTATATATAATGTATATATAATATACACACACACACACACACACACACACACACTAGAGGCCTGGTGCACAAAATTTGTGCACTGGGGGGGGGGAGGGTTGTCCCTCAGCCCAGCCTGCACCCTCTGTAATCTGGGACCCCTCGGGGGATGTCTCACTGTGGGATCGGGCCTAAACCAGCAGTCAGACATCCCCCTCACAATCCAGGACTGCTGGCTCACAACCACACCCTGCCTGCCTGCCCGATTGCCCCTAACTGCTTCTGCCTGCCAGCCTGATCACCCCCTAACCGCTCCCTGGCCAGCCTGATTGACGCCTAACTGCTCCCCCGCCTGCCTGATCTCGCCCCCAACTGCCCTCCCCTGCTGGCCTGGTCACCCTTAACTGTCCTTCCCTGCAGGCCTGGTCCCCCCAACTGCCCTCTGCTGCCAGCCATCTTGTGGCAGCCATATTGTGTGAGGGTGTGATGGTCAATTTGCATATTAAATCTTCATTATATAGGATATATATCCTATCTAATAAAAGAGAAACATGGTAATTAGCATACATCTGCTACGCTTCCCATTGGCTAATCAGGGCGATATGCAAATTAACTGCCAGCCAAGATGGCGGCCGGCAGCCAGGCAGCTTGAAGCGAACATGAGGCTTGCTTGCTTCAGTGACGGAGGACTCCAATGTTCCCCGCCTGACCCTGCCAGCCTCTGAGCTTGCAGTTTGAAACATTGTTACAAATATAGAAGCTAAACAAAACCCCAGAAACCTGCTTTCAGTGAGCGGGGATCTCAGAGCTGGAGTTGATACAGTGTTTCAATTATAGAACACAAACAAACCAGATACCTGCTTTCAGCAGCAGAGGCCACAGAACTGGAGTCAGAGCTAAAGCTGGCCCAGAATTTTTAAAAAAAAGAAAAAAAGGAGCAGTTGGGAGCTTCAGTCACCCGCCAGCCTGAAAACAGCCCTCAGCCCCTCACCCAGACTGGCCAGGCACCCCAGTGGGGACCCCCACCCTGAAGGGTGTGTGACCAGCTGCAAACAGCCATCATCCTCTCACCCAGGCTGGCCAAGCACCACAGTGGGGACCCCCACCCTGATCCAGGACACCCTTTAGGGCAAACCAGCTGGCCCCCACCCGTGCACCAGGCCTCTATTCTATATAGTAAAAGGGTAATATGCCTCCCAGCAACGGGATCAGTGGAGCCGCAAGGCCTCCCGGCACCGGGATCAGCATGACAGGGGGCAGCAACCAAACCCCCTGATCACCCTGTGGCTCTGTGTGTGACAGAGGGTGGGGCCACAACCTCCCTATCAGCCCTGCTCTGTTCCTGACAGGGGAAGGCACCCCAACCCCCTGATCAGCCCTGCTCTGTGCCTGATAAGGGGGAGCTCCACAACCCCCTGATCGCCCTGCGGCTCTGTGTGTGACAGGGTGCGGTGCCCCAACTCCCTCCCCAACGGGCCCTGCTCTGTGTGTGACAGTGGGCGGCACCCCATCCCCCTGATCGGCCCTGCTCTGTGCCTGATAGGGGGGAGCTCCCCAACCCCCTGATCGCCCTGAGGCTCTGTGTGTTACAGAGGGCGGAGCCACAACCTCCCTATCCGCCCTGCTCTGTTCATGACAGGGGAAGGAGCTCCAACCCCCTGATCAGCCCTGCTCTGTGCCTGATAGGGGGGAGCTCCCCAACCCCTTGATCACCCTGCGGCTCTGTGTGTGACAGGTTGTGGCGCCCCAACCCCCTGATCGGCCCTGCTCTGTGTGTGACGGGGTAGAGCTATAACCTCCCCATCGGCCCTGCCCTGAGTGTGAGAGTGGCGGCGCCCCAACCCCCTGATGGGCCCTGCTCTGTGGGTGATAGAGGGCGATGCCCCAACCCCCCACCCCCGCCCCACAGGCCCTGCTCTGTGTGTGATGGGGTAGAGCCATAACCTTCCCATCGGCCCTGCCCTGAGTGTGACAGTGGTGGCACCCCAACCCCCTGATCCGCACTGCTCTGTGTGTGACAGGGGGCAGTGCCCCAACTCCCCTATCAGCCCTACTCTGTGAGTGACAGGGGGGAGCTCCCCAAGCCCCTGATTGACCCTGCTCTGTGCGTGACAGGGTGTGGCGCCACAACCTCCCCATCAACCCTGCCTTGAGTGTGACAGGAGGCGGTGCCCCAACCCCCCAATCGGCCCTACCCTGAGTGTGACTGAGGGTGGCATCACAACCTCCCAATCTGCCCTGCTTTGTGCATGACAGGGGGCGGCGACCCAACTCCCCAATCGGCCCTGCTCTGAGCCCGACCAGGGGCTGCACCTAGGGATTGTGCCTGCCCTCTGCCACCCGGGAGCAGGCCTAAGCCAGCAGGGCGTTATCTCCCGAGGGGTCCCAGACTGTGAGAGGGCACAGGCCGGGCTGAGGGACCCCCGCCCCCCCTCCGAGTGCACAAATTTTTGTGCACTGGGCCTCTAGTATATATGTATGAATCACCAGAAACTGTCCCAAAGGACATTGAAGAACCATCTTTCTCAAAGCAACACACACAGGGTAAGCCTTCCAGAACCTTTAAGTCTAAGCACTATACAGAATTCAAAAGTGTCTCAAATATGGAATTTAATAAATGTTTTTTTTGTGATATGTGGTTATTTGAAAATATATAGTTCTGATATGCTTAGAAGATATAGCATATTTAATATTTCAACCAGAGTTTCATGTTAGATTTATACCCTAGATTTCACAACTAATTTGAAAGATAAGAATAAATATCTCAGAAAATGAGGCATTCTTCAACATCAGAATAAACCCTCACAATTTGCCTTTAAGAAGGTAGCGAACAAGCTTCCATAACTCTGAATATATTTCAAAAGGAACATTCTGTGGTGTGCTCTCTTTACCCACAAATGTAGTCACTAGAATTTTGTTCTGAGCCCTCCTCTCGCCCCACTCCCACCCCAGCTTTATACAATTTTCTTGAGTAATCTCTTCCATTGCTATGATTTCAATCAATAAAACACAATTAAGCTAATGTTCTCAGGTCTTTATCTCTGGACTTGACTGTTCTCCCAGGACCACACTAGAAATGGCCCCACTGAAACCTCAAATTCATGAAAGCCAAAGCTGAAATTTTCCTCTCCACCTCCTTCTCTTCATCTGTCTCCACTCTTACATTATTATTTTATTCTTTATTGAAGTACATCACTATTCAGTGAGACAACAAAAATAGAAATGTGATGCCTTTCCTTCACCCTTATCTCCAAACACGCCCTGAGATTGCTGTCCTGGAGAGACCCTGCTTAGCCATTATTCCAGCGAAGCTGCCAGACACATGAAATAGGAAGTTACCTTAGACATGGATTCTCCAGCTTCAGGTGTTTGGCTTCCCTGCAGCTTCCTCTAGAGGTGTGCCCTGTCTGATTCGTAGGCTCACAAAATCCCTAAGAATAATAATGGCTATTGCTTTGTGCCACTGTACTTGTTTTTTTGTTGTTGTTATTTTTTTGTTAATCCTCACCTGAGAATATTTTCCTGACCAAGGACAGGGATCAAATCTATAACCCAGGTACGTGCCCTTGACCAGAAATTGAACCCATGAATCTTTGATGGGTGAGGCCAACACTCTAACCACTGAACCACACAGGTTTTGTTTTTTTTTTCCCCAAACAATTTTAACACAGTTCTAGCTACACTTTTTCCTTGGCTAGATAGTGGCCATTTTCCTGATAGTGAAATGACATTTCTCTCATCAGTGCCTTCCCATGGGCTCTTTCCTCTAACTGTGGTCACTGATCACTGTACTCTGTTAGCGTACCTGTTGAATGATCTGGGGAAACAGGTCTTCTAATGGAGTGTGGGCAATCTGAAAGGTAAAGCATCACGGTTTCTCAGCCACATATCTAGCATAATTCTTGGCATGTAGTAGGGGCTGAATCTTTATTTGTGGAAAGGTAACATCGGAACTTTCAACCACCGATGGGGGGGAAAAAAACTGGGCTCTAACGTAATATATAAAGAATCACTAGAAATAATATCATCTGTCATTAAAACATTTCATTTCATTTCCATATGGCATTCATTAACTATGCCCAACTGCATAGTGATTGGTTAACACATACAAGTCAGGCACAGCTCGGCCAGTGTTTGCTTAGCAGTTGAACATCGACCCTGGAACCAAGAGGCTACCAGTTGGATTCCCAGTCAGGGCACATGCCAGGGTGGTGGGCTCCATCCCCAGTATGGGGCACGCAGGAGGCAGATGAAGGATAATGTTTCACTCTCATTCATGTTTCTATCTCTCTAGCCCTCTCCCTTCCTCTCTCTCTAAAAACCAATAAAAACATCTATTTTTAAAAAATCAGGCACAAAACAGTCATTCTTAAAATGTATATTCTTCATAAAAATCTAATTGGATAAACTATGCTTATCAGAGCAAGATAGACCATAAGGACATTTTTTCATATTATGTAGATTTTTTAAAAATATTTTTTTATTAATTTCAGAGAGGAAGGGAGAGGGAGAAAGAGATGGAAACATCAATGATGAGAGAGAATCATTGATCGGCCGCCTCCTGCACGCTTCCCACTGGGGATCGAGCCTGCAACCCCTTGCTTATGCCCTTGACCGGAATCAAACCCAGGATCCTTGAGTCCACAGGCCTATGCTCTATCCACTGAGCCAAACCAGCTAGGGCTTATGTAGATTTTTATAACTACCTGTATTAAGAAATTTTATGGAAAATTATTTTAGAATCTCCCCTATTCCTCCCTTGTCTATCTACCCTGTCTTGATGTCACACGAACATATTATGAGTGGAAATCTCTATACAGAAACCCTACACAGTCATACATTAGTACTCTTGATTCCCAAAGAGAGATAAAAGTGTGCTTAATCATAACATCATTTGTCCTTTTAAAAGCACTGGTACCCAAGGCTCCAAGGAAGAATACAAAGAAAGAAATCGCAGAATTTGATGTAAGAAATTTCTTGGGCATGGGGTTTACTTAACAATTTTTACCTCCTGAGGGTACTTTTCTTTTACAAGATGCTATGTTAAAAAGGTAGAAATTATTTCCTTCAAAACTCACTTAATATACCTTGAGAGGAAATAATGAATATGCTACCCAAGATATACTATAATTAAATGCATGGGAATAAAGTTTTAAACTGAGAACTTTTAGACAAAATAATCTTTGAAGACAATGAAACACATTCACTAAAATTTTAAAACTGAGATAGATGGAAATATATTTCCTTATATAGCCTATGATTGCTAAGTATAGGAATAAAACCATGTATCCAGAATTAAGATTTGAAGAATTCTTTTAACCAAATTCTTCCTTTAGTATAAAGATTTTCTCTTTGTTGGATCCTTGTGCAATGTTATAAAATGGTAACTGACCAGCTCATAGCTCTAAGAAAGAGGGAGGTGTTCAACTACTTCTACAAAAATACTTTTATACCTCAAAACCATGTATGTTTTTTTAAAAATATTTGACATTTTGCAAAAACTATACTCACATCAGAGAGTGTAATAAACATGCTTTCTCCCTAAATTCAAATTTTGCTGAGACTTCACTAGAAACAGCTATTGCCTAATCCATATATGAGTCAGAAACTAACTTTCATTCACATGTGTTTCTCTTTAGTAGCTGGGTGGCTGAAATATCATCCCCATCGTATGTGAGACAGGTTACTGGGATAGCTTATCCCATTAGTGAATTATGGTATGTAAATATGTTATAACCTCTGTCTTATCTTGAATTTCAACTGACAGTTAGTAAGGCCACCAACATGGTTTGCTTTCCTGGGATCTCAAAACAGTAACTAAAGAGAGAGATGCCTGTGTAAGATAGTCCTGCATCAGAGTCTCACATTCTTTTAGGAATGCAGAATTTCATGATAAAGGAGAACTCAGGAAACCAGGGTTGTATTTCTTTCACAGTGTTACCATAAATTAGGTTTTTCACAGTGCTTTTACTTACACATAATGTAAGACATTCTACAGTTCAATAAATTTTTTCATTCAAAATTTTCAGAATGGGATAAAATTATAGTGTAATGCATTACGGATTCCATTACAAAAGTAATGTAACCCCTTAAAAAACTTGATCCTGAATACCATCAAATTTTTTAGACAAAGCTATTTTGTTAAGGTGAAAATTTAAACAAACTTTTCGAAAGACTAGCCCGATTAGTGAAAAATATGGTTAAAACTTCTAAAGACTTAAAAAGTGTTGTAGAAACACAAACTATGTTAAAATATTTCTTAGTGCATGAAAACAATCTTTATCGTGCTTTTAAAATTATTATAGAAATTGATGTTTTTCAAGTGTTTCAAAGACCAATTAGAAAGTCAATTTATAGGGCTCCTCTCAATGTACTGCAAAGTAAATGGAATCATCAGTACGATCAGTCTCATCTTATTAAGGGGTGGCTGGGGTCTCAAAACATCTGATGGTGAGCTTTAGTAAAGGCTGCCCCAGACTTACAAAGAGAGAGGTTGATATTGTTTTACTTCTTATGAGACGAAGAGGTCACTCAAAGAGCAGGAGGCAGTAGAGGTGGTGAGAAGTGGAAGCATAGGAAATAGAATATCTAGAGGCAAATGTTGACAGTGTGCTTTATACCAGAGAAGGACCCTCAGCCAATGGCTAACGTCTCAGTTGCAGAAAAGTGTATGTCCCTTGAATCCGATTCTGTGCTCACCTGTCATCCCCTGACTATAACTTGGTTTTCCCTGTAGGTCTAACTATAGGAAAATAATTCAGTGATCCTACTGACATGATTATTATGGTTTTTGGGATGGTTGCATCTTCTATAAGTCAATAAGTTGACATTTTGAAGTACACCATTTAGTGGAAAATATTAATAATTCCATACAGTATAACATTGCAGGTATCATCATCAAGTATATATTACTAGTGCTCTATTTGAGAAGAGAGTGCCCCATATATAATAAAAATAAAATGGAACCAAACAATTTCTCATGCTTGGCAGACAATGTTCATAAAATGTATAAACTGGATATCCGAATGTCCTATGGTAAAATGTTAAAGAAATAAAACACAAATCAATTATTCTGAATCACAGATATATGATGATACACAAATCACATTTAAAAAAAATAAAATTTGGTTTTTGTAAGACCAAATTATAAAAACTGGCTCATTGTTGTTTTTATCTAGATACCTATGTCAAAAAGCACAAGTTTGAACTTAAAGTCTCTAAATGAGGAGTTGGTCTCACACTTGAAAAATCTATATTATATTCTCAAATTTCCCTTGGAAAGATAGAATGTAATTATGATGTTTTCATTTTCTACCAGGTTAAACTATATTCAATTAATTGATTTTTATTTTGTTAAAGAAAAAAATTAAGTTATCAGAACTAACAATGATTCTGTCCGTGCCTTTGAGACGCCAGCTCGGGTAGTATTGCCTTCTCGCTGATGTGTTGTTAGTAACATGTTAAAGGAATAATAAGCTTTTAAGTTCACATCAAGGATAACAGGATAGGGACAGGGGAAATCAACGGGCAAGAGACTTCAAGATATTTTGGAGAACTGAATAAATGGAGCCATGTAATGGAAAACACATTGCGGGGGGGCTTCATTCTCGCATACACCCAGTGGGAGGATTAAATCTACAAGAGGAAGGAGGGAAATGGACAATCACATTGCAGATAAAATGACAGGACTCTGAATAAAAGGGAGATTAAGCCAACGTCCATGTCAATAATTATCAGTGACCAGTTATGACCAGACATAAACAAACCAATTAATTAAACATCCAAACAAAGGAGAAGCAATTTTAACTATAAAAACTGAGTAACCCCAGAAAAAAAGACACTGGTATAGTTTACCTGGACTTTTTCCTCCAAAGCAGTGGTTCTCAACCTTCTGGCCCTTTAAATACAGTTCCTCATGTTCTGACCCAACCACAAAATTATTTTCGTTGCCTCTTCATAACTAATGTTGCTACTGTTATGAATCGTAATGTAAATATCTGATATGCAGGATGGTCTTAGGCAACCCCTGTGAAAGGCTCGTTCGACCGTCAAAGGGGTCGCGACCCACAGGTTGAGAACCATTGCTCTAAAGCATCATTACATGAGCCCTGGACCATTCTTAAAGTCATGTCTCAGTTTATGCTTACATTTTAATCCACTTTCAACAAATATTCATGGAATGCCATGAATAGTAAAGAAGTAGAGATTCTGCAGAACATATTTATTTATAATTTCTATTATTTAAATACTCCATGGGTTTTCAAACCTTTGGAATCATTATTTACTTGGAAAAATCATATGTATACAAAATAGAATGTAAATTTTATTAAAATTAATAAAAAATTAAAGTGTCGATAACTGAGGTTAGAATTTGTGAGTGGATGGGAGAGAACTGAACAGAAGTGCTAATATCTTGTTTTACAAAACACAATGCCAAAAATATTCTACAGTTGATTGAGAAAGAATTAAAGGTATTATTTCATTATATGAAGTTTAAAACCTAACTAAAGAACAAAAAGAGTGATTTTAGCTATCTCAGCACTCCTAGAAAAATGGTCTATATTTACTATTTCCAATTCCTCCCTCCTGTTTTATTATTATTATTGTTATTATTATTAAATATATTTTTGATTTCAGAGAAGAAGGGAGAGGGAGAGAGAGAGAAACATCAATGATGAGAGAATCATTGATCAACTGCCTTCTGCACGCCCCACACTGGAGATCGAGCCTGCAACTTGGGCATGTGCCCTGACCAGGAATCAAACTGTAACGTCCTGGTTCATAGGTCAACCCTTAACCACTGAGTCAAGCCAGCTGGGGCCTCCCTCCTGTTTTATATTGAGCAGATTCCAATCAAGCTATCACAGCCATTACCCCAGTGGAATAGTTCTCGTCCAAGTCTCCAAGGAAAAACCCATTCGTGGGTTAGTTCTCAGCATTCATCCTACTTACGTGCAGCATTTAAGGCAGTTGGAGTCATGCAGGTAGATAGGTCAGAAACATCAACTCTGTGGCCAGATCGTCTGGATTTAATTAATGAATTAGTTACTATGAAACCTCGTGCAATTTACTAGTAATTACCTTTCCATTTTCAGTTTCTTTATCTGAAAACTAGGATTAATAATGGTCCTTATGGCATAGTGTTGTTGTGAGGACTGAAAGAATGAATATGTGCATAAGGTACTGAGAATGGTGACTGGAACACAGTAGACGTAGGGGCTACATATGAACCATTACTGTGGATTTCTCCCTCCTGTTTGGAATACTTCCTTCACTTGCTTTCTAGGCAAACAAGTTCTGGTTTTATTCCTATATCTTAGGCTGAAAAGTCTCCTCTATCAGGTGGGCTCCTGACCCCAGTCTTCAATCCTCTTCTCTTCATCCACACACAGATTTTTTGACTTTATCCTGTCTAGTCTCATAACTTTTTATAATTCCTTTATGCTTATATTTCCAGAATTTTTGTCTATAGCCTACACCTCTCCCTTATACTCCAGTCTTGCAATTCCAATTGTCTTCTTAAGATCCCCACTTAGATAAACTTAGCAGACATTGCAAAATTCACAGGTCACAAGAGAATATTTGACCTTCTCCTTACTAAACCTGTTCTTACACATTCTTTTTCATTTCAGTAAATGAAAACACCTTTCTAACACTAACAACGCTATAGTCTCCTCTCTTTCCCAACCCTACTGCAGATCTGGCAGCTAATTCTACACTACTCTAAATATGTTTGGAATGTATCCTCCTCTCTCCACTTTCACCATGGCAGTCCAAGCTTTTCTCCAGGATTCCATGAATGCTTTCACCTTTTCTCACTACAATCTGTTCTCAGCCCAGTAGCCAGAGTGACCCTTTGATCTGTCCACCTGTTGATGTCCCTCCTTATAGAAGCTTCCCATCACTCCTGGAGTAAACGTCCAAAGTCCTTACAATGACGACAGGGTCATACAAATGTCTCCCTGCTCTTTCGCTGAATTATATCTTACTCTTCTGCCTCCTTTCCTCTGATCCACCCCAATTGGAATATATTTTTTTTCTCTCTCTCTCAGAGAGAGGAAGGAAAAGGGAGAGCGAGAAAGAGAGAGAGTGAGGGAGAGAGAGAAACATCAATGTGAAAGAGAAACATCCATTGGCTGCCTTCTGCATGCCACCCACCAGGGATTGAGCCTGAATCTTGGGCATGATCCTGGACCAGGATTCAAACAAGCAACCTTTCCAATGCACAGGAGGACACCCAACCAACTGAGCCACACTGGCCAGGGCCATTTTCTCCTCGAAATAAATCAGACAGGCTCCCAGATCAAACCCTTAGCTTGCTCTTCTGTAGTCTGAAACATTCTACACAAAATAACCACAGAGCTCCTTGTTCGACGTCATTATCTAAGTGAGGACTCCCTCGGTACCTTATTTAAGTTTGCAAAAATATGACATCTATACCTCTTTTTTCTTCTTTTCTAATTTATTTTTCTCCACTATCAGTTATTCAATTACTTTTATATATTTTAATTAACTATTTATCATTGATCTACCATGCTAGAATATAAGCTTTAAGAGGCAAAGACTCTTTAGTGTATTCTGTCCTCTGCTATACATCAACTGCCTGGAAAAATGCTAAATAAATACTTGTTAACTACAGTAAAGGGGTGTGGGATTGATGGGGCATTGAATCAAAAGGCAATGATCAAATTAGTAAATAAAAATTAATAGAAGTATTTTATTTAGTTATATGGTAATAACTAGTGAAGGAAATATCTAAAATAATTAAAGGAGTTACCTCTGTGTAGCTAGACTGAGCTTGGAAAGGTCTGAGCATTAGGCTGTGATTTTTAATAATAAGTATGTTATTACTTTGAATAACTTTTTAAAAAATATATATTTTATTGATTTTTTACAGAGAGGAAGGGAGAAGGATAGAGAGTTAGAAACATCGATGAGAGAGAAACATCGATCAGCTGCCTCCTGCACACCCCTCACTGGGGATGTGCCCACAACCAAGGTATATGCCCTCGACCGGAATCGAATCTGGGACCCTTCAGTCCACAGGCTGACACTCTATCCACTGAGCCAAACCGGTTAGGGCTGAATAACTTTTACATATTGAATTAAGTAAGTAAAATAGACAGAATTGATCAGAAAAAGTCAGAAAGGAGGGAACAGTGATGAGGTTGACAAGGTTTCTAATGTGGTCAATATATTTTATGTAATACATGTACAGATAGGATATAAAATAGAAGGAAATATGAATAGTTATCTGTGTCTATTATATGCTAAGTATTCAGCTTACGAGGCACTTTATACATAGATAACCTCATGTGCTCTTCTCAATATCCATGCGAGGAAGTTATCATCATTTCAACAGTAGAGGTAAGAACACTGGTATTTGAGGCTGAAATCACTTGCCCAACATCATGCCACCAGTAGTTGGCAGGCAGAATTCAAACCCTTGTTTGCCTGACTCTAAAATAACCAAAACTGTATTAATGCTGCTTCATCTATAATAACAGAAGTATGAGTGGTTGTTACGCTTTTTAAATAGGGAATAAAAACATAGAACATAAGCAAAATGTGTGTGTATATATACTTTCTTTTAATATTACATTCTCTAAGTTTCCTAAATTGCTCAAAGCTCAAATAAAGAACAAATTATTTCTCTTCAAATATTTCTCTTTAGGGATAATAATATCCTGCTTTTAAAGCAAAGATTCATAAATGTTCTTTTAGTTTTGTTGTATTTAAAGTCTAGTTGACTCACTGACTTTTTGATGAGCACACCATAGGCCACAACACAGAGCTGAGTTAAGCAACTAATAGAAGCCAGGTTCCTGAGGGCTTAAATTACCAGTGCCTTCCTGTCATCTTAAATTAAACTTCCTCATATACTTTACAGGATTTATAACCCCAGGCTGACAAGCTGTCCCAGTTTCAGAGTGAATCTCCCAAAAGGGCATGATGCTTCCTGGAAAAGTGAAGGGCAAATGCCCTCTGTAGGGAGAGAGTTCCAAGAGCAACGTGGGTGGCAGGGTCAGGGGAGTCCTGGGAAGGGACTGAGAAGGGAATCCAGGGGTGGGCAAACTTTTTGACTCGAGGGCCACAATGGGTTCTTAAACTGGACCGGAGGGCCGGAACAAAAGCATGGATGGAGTGTTTGTGTGAACTAATATAAATTCAAAGTAAACATCATTACATAAAAGGGTACGGTCTTTTTTTTTTTTTTTTTTTTTTTTTTTTTTAGTTTTATTCATTTCAAACGGGCAGTAGTTTGCCCACGGCTGGAATAGACAGTCCCTCAAAAAGCATGTTCCCAAAGATTTGCACTCTGACTTGTGAGTTCATCTAAATTGCAAGTGGACCCATTCTTGGTTTTCTCCCACAAAATAAAAAGCAGAAGAGCAAATAATGACCTTTGGAGACCACAATCTCCCCTATTCCTAAACAGCTCTTGTTTTAGTTCAGAAAGACTTACATCATCACTGCCTTTAGCACTTCTATCATCTACCAATGTGATTTCTCACATATCTCCGCTTTCACATTCAAGTATTTTTTTACATGCTTTCATTTTGCAAAATATATAAAGTATTTGGTCATGTGATTCAAATTATTTAATGACAGGATGGAAAATCATTTAGTAATCTGGATCAAAATTAAACTGGAAAGGCCCACATTTTAAGGAAAATCACCTCCTTTTTTAAAAAACAAAACAAATAAAAGTTATCTTTTACATGCTAGTATACTATCATCCTAACACCTCATATGTGTGACCAGACCCTACATAAGAAACATATTTTAATTTTATAATTTTCTTCCACTATAATTCTTACCAGACATTCTTAGGAAAGTTGTACATTCATAGCATGCGTTCTGCTCATGGCTAGCTGAGCTCAGGTGCCAGGCACTGTATGGTTTTTGTGAAATTCAACTTTCCATTATCTTTAATGTCAACTAGAACTCTAACTGTCCAAAGCAACAACAACAACAACAAAAACATGTGGGAAAGTATTATTAGCAGAAGTATTCTGAATACCTACAACAGATTTATTGATAGAAATTAATTTTCTGATTTTGAAAATTATAGAATTCATTTCTACCTTGTGTTTTAGAATAAGAAATAGTATATCCCTGATCTCATAGTTAATACCTATAAAAATAACTCTGATTTCAACTCATCACTTTATATGAAATTATTTCTCATATTTCCTAGTTGATTGGAGAAAGTATATTTAATCTACTCTCTTCAAAACAGAAAGATAGAACAAATTGGCTTTACTTTCTGTATTAAGTAAATGCAAATAGGATGCTTAACATTATTTAATACAGCAAGATATTTAATATTTACCCATGTAACATTCTTCCAGAGATCTCTGAAATAGAGAAAACTAAGTTTTATGTTCAATATATTAAAAATATTGAGAATTAATTACTTAATTAATCAAGTCTTTACCACCCAAAGAAAGATAACCAAATATTTCCTCATGTGAAGGATTTAAAAAATTTAAAATTTAAGTACCACCTTTATTTTAGCACAGATACAACAGTGTATAATTCAAGTCCAATGATAAAAGAGATTGGTGATCAAGGAACAAGATTGTCTTCACATATAATCAATTTAAATCACATCTACAAGGCCATTTGGGGATTAATTCAGAAGCATGTGGCTTTCAATAGTATATTCCCCTTGTAAGATTAAATTTTATTGACAAGATAAGGGCACATTTTTATATTAATATTATTTATTAACCAAATGAATTAGTAATCTGGACATCTCTTAAAGACAATATTTTCATGTTGGATTAGTTGTATCAGTGATATTTTTACCAGGCTATAATAAAATTTTTAAAAAAGGCAGACTATGCTCTATCAGCTGCAAATTAGATACATCATTTCTGAATACCAGATCAGTTATCATATTTGGCTTGTCTAAGCAAGACAAGACAGAGAAGGAAGGAGTTATAAACATGAATGGCTTTAAACTATCAGTGACCTTCCATATCCCAAGCACTTCACCCTATCATCTATTTACTTTTTTCAGTAGCAAAATGCTATCAGAATTTGTAATCTGCTTTCCCATCTCACAGAACTGAAATCACACATTAGTGAAGGAACAGTATTGCATAGAGGTAGCAACAGAGACAGCAATGAATTAACTAATGAAAGCAGAAAGCAAAGGAACCGAATAATTATAATATATTTATTAAAAAACAAAGAAGGATATAATCGAGGATCAATTAGGATAGAAGCAAACAGTACCATGCATCTGGGTAATTCTGATGGTTCCACTATATATACTTTTGAAAACTTAACTGTAGTTCAATATAAGGACCACCCAAAAATCAAGAAAATATTCAATTGTTTATATTATACTAGTTTTATAAATACATGCAAGTTTAATTTAAAATGACAATTGTAACTGTAAATCTTATAAAGAATTCCTACTTAAATTGGAAGCAGTTATAGTACAGATTCTTACAGTAACACATTTAGAAATACTTACTAATACTTATTATATGGCCCTGGCCGGGTAGCTCAGTTGGTTAGAGCATCATCCTGATATGCCAAGGTTATCAGGGCACATAGAAGAATCAACCAAAGAATGCATAAATAAGTGGAAAAATATATCCATATTTTTTTCTCTCTCCATTTCGCTCTTTCCCCCTCCTCTCTCAGTCAAATCAATAAATAATAGTAATAATAAGTTATTTTATTATTATGCTAGTTCTTGGACTACAACAAGTGACTAAAATATAAAAATATTGCTGTCCCCAGAGTGCTTACATTCTAGAGAGGAGAAAGTGGTAGTTATAAACAATGAATATAATAAACTAGAGGCCAGGTGCACGGATTTGTGCACATTGAAAGTAAATTAATTAGAAGGTGGCCAGTGGGGCAGGACTGGGAAAGACGGGCCAGATACACCCTGGAGCCAACCTCCCACGGTCCCTCCCCGGCCAGCCGCACCTTGGGTGGCACTGGGGCTCTAAGGGCATCTGTGGAGTAAGAGGGATCCCTCAGGCAGGTGGGGTCCCTCAGCCAGGACTGCAGGGATTGGGCCAAAACCAGCAGTCCAACATCCCCAGAGGGGTCCCAAGTGCAAGAGGGCACTCTGCAAAGTTGCTGTCACTTGGCAGCTCCTACGTTGAATGTCTGGCCCCTGGTGGTCAGTGTGTATCATAGCCACTGGCTGGTTGGCCGGTCGCTTAGGCTTTTATATATATATACTAGAGGCTCGGTGCATGAAAATTCATGCACTGGATGGGGGCCCCTCAGCCCAGCCGGCCCCCTCTCATAGTCCGGAAGCCCGCAGGGGTGGGAGGGAACCCAGTGATCAGGGGAAGGTGATGCCCCATCACACCTCTGCTGCTGCCACTGCTGGCAGCGCAAGCCTCAGCCGGCCCTGGTTACCTGAGCTTCGGGCCAGCCCTGAGTGGCTGGGCAGCTGCCATCTGAGGCTTGCCAGCACCTTGGGCCACCCTGGGAGGCTGGGGGCTGAGGGGACTGGGGGACTCCAGAGGCAGGCGCGCGGCAAGGCCGGGCCTGCCTGGGGGTGGGCCCAGCCTTGCCACACGCCTGCCTCCCCGGTGGGGCTGAGGGGACTGGGCGCTGCCATCTTGTGGCTGTGGGTGCCGCCATCTTAGAGGGCGTAGAAGTCAATTAGCATATTCCCTCCTTATTGGCTGTGGGTGCTGCCATCTTTGCAACAGTGCAAGGGTCAATTAGCATATTCCCTCTTTATTAGATAGGATAGATATATAGATAAATAAATCATAAGTTAGAGGGTGATTAGAGCTACAAAAAAATGAAAATGAAACATACCACAAAGTACTACAATGGGGAGAAAAGATGGGCAGCCTGTGGTGTTAAAAGGTTAATGAAGGTTAGCATCGGATAAAAAGTTGACCTGAAAAGATGGAAGTTCAGCCAAGCAGCTATCAGGGAAGAATGTTCAAGGCATATGAATCAGCTAGCACACTTTTCCTAAGATGGAAGCAAGCCTGGGCTATCTGAAACCATTGCAAGGCTTTGAAATATGTCAGTTAGATTCTAAGTGTTTTATAAGTACTGACCCTTTGCCCCCAAACAACCTCATGTGACCAGGGCTATTTTTCACTCCCTTTTAACAAATGAAAGCCTGAAACACAGAGGAGTTGGGTAAGTGGCCCAAGGTCACACAATTAGGAAGTGGTTATATTGGATGCAAGTGCAGGCAGTCTGATTCTAGGGCTGAGCTCTTAGTAAGTAGAGCTCTAGTTGCTCCTTGAACAGGACACGTACATGCATGCACACACCTACAAACACATGCCCTCAGGCGTGGAGAGGAAGCTGAGAGACTAAGGAGAGTTTGTTCCCTACATTCTATCTCCCTTGGTCCACATTTTATTTTCTTCTGTATTGTATATTTCACTTGTTAATTTTTAGATCAAATTGTCTGTTTAAATGAAAGATACTCAAATTGATTGAAAACATGGTATTATTTTCAAAACAGCAAAACCAAATTAGCAATTCTTAATGTATGAAATAAAAATATTGTGGAAATATATACAGTTCTACCTATTTATTTTAAATAAAAAAGAGTACATGTCAAAACACTCATACTGAATTGAAACAATTTTTTAAAATTAATCTACAGGAAAAAAAAAATTCTGGCTAAATATCCTGAGTAATATAGCAACTAATCATTTATGCTATTTACTTGAAAAGAGTTTTGGAATGAATAGAAAGACTTTATAAATCATGATTTATGACTCACATCTCAAGCAAATGAATATAAATGTGTCAGTGGGATTCTTTTTCTGCATGAATTATCTTGGTTCTATTAGATAAACACAATATTCATTTCCTATGTATATTATCACATCACTAAGGGCTTTTGAGAAATGCTGAACTACATTGATTGTTACATGTAAGTCCACATAAATTCTAATTCACAAACAATATCACTACACTAAATTTATACAAATGGAAATAATTATTAATGTCTAAAATATAATATTCTCCAAAACACATATACATTTAGTAAATTAATTATCAATCCAAAAATAATTAAATACAATTTAATGGAAGAAAATTATTTAAGAGTCTACCTCATTCTTAAAGGACACTGGTAAAAAGAATACTTTTCATAAACTTGCAATGAAAGAAATGACTGTTTCTCCCCAAGTGGTATAAAATTACCAGGCCTATTATATTCAGCCCTATATTTTAAAATATAATAGTTTCTTAACAGCAATGCATACCAAACAAGAAAAGAAAAAAATTTCTCCCAAACAGTCATAACCACTGGGAAGTTCTGGGCAATAAATTACACATGGCAGACACAGAAATGGAATGAGGGAAATCAGTGACAAATGATCTTCCAGCTCACTTCCAGAGTCAACATGCTTTGTATAATGCCACTTTACTTCCTAGATTTTTCAGCTACTATTCTTGCTTCTCATCAATTCAAATAGCTTAAATCAAACTAGAAAATGTTATTTCTGGGAGTTTTCAAAATCTAGATCTTTCTCCCAACCATCCCCCCCAAAACATTAATTTAAAAAAATTCCTTTCTCCTTCTTTATTCTTAAGAAGTTCAAAGAACTTACACTGTAGATAATTTTTTTTTTCACTTTGACTCCTGCACAATTTCACTTGATGTCACAAAAGCCAATAAGAATGTAAACACAGGCACACCTGTATTAGTAAGTAATGAGAAATATCCTTTATCACTCCATGGACATTGTAGTCCTCTATATTTTTTCAGTGAAACTATGATTTTTGTTTATTGATTTAATAATTAACTAATTAGCAAAATCTGCCAAAGGGAATAGAGTTTACATGGTTATATGGAGAAAAACATATTGGTTACTATGAAGTGAGAGCTGATTGACAGGTGAAAGAGAAAGCGATTTCTGAACTGCGACTATTTGACAATACGTGGGAGGGTGGTTTGTGAATGCATTTTGGAGTTCCCTTGTAACTTTTTGGGTCAATGCTAATTAGCAAAACACAACTCAAGACAAACTGATCATCATTAGGTTTCAAGCTTGGTTTCTCCGATGGAAAAAGTTCAATAATTATACATGTTTGATATGTGTGTATATTTTTAAAGACAATGGAAGAGTATTTTCATATTGTACATTCTCCCTCCTAAAAAAGAGTAATCATAAATATTTAGCAATTAGCAATAGAGCTAATTACCTGATACCCTGGTCATTGATCAGGAACAAAGGAGCAGTTTGCATGAAATTTGTTAATTTCATCTGTGATCATTTTCTGATGTGTCAACGTGGCTAGGTTCATGCAGTGCCACTTATCCAATCAAACACTAACCTAGTTGTTGCTGTGAAAGTCTTTTGTGCATGTGGTTAAAGTCCACAGCAATTGGCTTTAAGTAAGGGAGATTCTCTATGTAATCTGGGTGGATCTGATTGATCCCTGGAAAGGTCCCAAAAAAGCAGGATTGAGGATTTCCTGAGAAATTCCACCTGTGTATAGCAGTTTGAGTTCATGCTGAGAGTTTCAGCCTATTCTTCCTGCTGGCCGCTTTTAGGATTTCAGACTTGCCTAGCCAGACCCCATGAACATGTAAACTAACGAACGTGCAAAATAAATCCTTTGCAATCAATCTCTTAATATATACCTCTTACTGGTTCTGCTTCTCTGGTTGAATTCTGACTAGCATAATTCCAAAAAGGGGGAGGGGGAGGGAAGGGGAGGAGGGGGAGGAGGGGGAGGAGGGGGAGGAGGGGGAGGAGGGGGAGGAGGGGGAGGAGAAAACAGTAATTCAAGAGGGAAAGAAGTTGCCATGATTTGCTAGCACCCAGCCCCAGGCTGTGTCTACATGCACCAATAGACTCCAGTCAGACAAACATATACATGTGTGTATCTAAACACACACACACACACACACACACACACACTCACACACACATACAATCTCACATCAAAAACAGTATGTTTTTAAACATTCAAACTCCTGTGTTTCAGAACTGAAATTTTTGACCGATTCAATGACTCAAACCATCAAACGTGTCAACAAAAGATACCTATACAACCGGAGACTAGGATTCAACAGCACATTCTAAATGATACAGCAGCTTGCGGAAGGGAGGGACTGTGCCATATTACTTAACAAGAAAGACACCACACACTTTGATACAAACCATCATCGTTTTTAAGAAACAAACACAAATATGTCACCCAAAAAGTGATACATGTTGCTCATCCCACCAAAGAAAAGTGGTTTTAACTTCTATAATATTCGTCAAATAACCCCATCACATTGATAGAACTACATAAATACATTTTTTCAAAATCACAAACAACGGTCTGTTAGAAACAAGCTGTACCCACAAGTTGATTTTAAACACCTGCCCTGCTTCCCTGCCTTACCTGGACTGCATATCTTGCTGGGTTTTGGCCTGGCTGGCTTCTGCCTGAGGAGAGGCCTGGGGGACCCGCTGCTGAAGCTCCACCAAGGACTGGTAATACTGCTGTTGGTGGTGCTGCTGCTGCTTGTAGCGAGACAAACTGAAAAACAGCCCTAGAATGGCTTTTAGGTTTCCATTTCTTATTTCTGCATCAAAGGGAAAATATAAAAACAGTATCATACGAAATGAATGCGGTTTTATTTTTATATTTTTACCAATGAAATTCTAGATGCCATTCCCTTAGACTGTATCTACAAAGAGAGACATGCAACATGACTCTCTCGGTCACAGGTTCAAACAAATCTGGATTTCTGACACGTGAACATTTCCAAGGACTTGGGATTTCAGGGAGAAAGGGAAGGGATGGAGGGCACAGAGAACGAAGTTTCCTGGAGCGGTGTTCTTTGCTGACCCTGAACGACACTTTTTCTAGAGTTAGCTTCTTCTTGGAAATGGATGGGCTCTCTGTCTTGGGTCAGTCATTTGATTTAGCACCCTCCTTCCCGCACAAACCCACACAGCTGTTACCTAAACCGGGGTGGCTACAAACCGGAGAAAGAAAGCCACTTAAATGTCATTGTCCCTGAATTATAAGTAATGATGGGTTGGGCGCATCTCATAATAGCAATTGAATTTATAGCTTTCTAAATCACCCATCAAACAATTTATCAAAATACATATGTATACATATCAGTAGATCATAGGTATCAGTTTTTAATGGTCCAGTTCTTTTCTTTTTAATTCATGGTACATATCAATAAATAATAAAGATCAATTTACTCATGGCTTTATATAACATAATTGAATAAATGCAATAAAAATCCTAATTCTAACACATGAGTCTCCTGTTTAAATTTTCTAATATTGAATATAAAAATAAATGCACAAAGTAAGCTACAATCTGAGACTATATTTTTCTCTTGTAGTTATAATTTAAAAATTAGGAAAAAAGATGGGAGTAAAGCTTAAAATAAGGCTATCCAACCCGTAGTCATATTTTAAATAAAACTTGCTGTTGGCAATAAAACACATCCTCCTGTGCAGTCAGAGTTTTATGTCTCCTTCATAGAGTTTAGGAACATTAATAAACTATTTTGAATTCTTGCTCTCTGATGGAGTATAGTGTCATACAAACCGTGCAATGGAATTATTCACATAAAGTGAGGCTGTGAGTTTTTCTTCTATTTGTCTCACCCAAACATTCCTCAGAGTTGACATAATACAGAAGAGTTAGTTTGATCGATATAAGGAAGTATTTTTTCCTGCAAACCTGAATGATCTTAAAGAGTTTTAAAATTTGTCTTGTTTTATTATTATGCATGTTTGATTACTTCAGATACTTTTGAAAGTCATTTTGAGCATTTGTGTATTTTAGAAGATAAATTAATATCAATAGCTTCACGTTAATAAAGGATGTTATGTGAGAAGCAATATATATATATATATATATATATATATATATATATATATACATATATAAAATGGTAGCATTATTTAGCTTGCTTTTAACCACTTAGAAAGTAAAATATTATCTTGGAGAATTTTCTCAAATTTTATTCTAAGTAACAGAACCACCAGAGAGGTTTGAGCCTAAGTTTTTTGGCCATTAAATATGTAATTTAATATCAGACATAAAATATAAATATAATAAAAATTTAAAACAAAAGAAAATTTAAATAGAGAAGAAAAATTGAGAAAAAAGTCAATAATTCTATTAAATGTTTGTTATGTTTGAGAAGCCACACAATTCCTCTTTTTTCCAATGACAGCAAAATTTTAAAATGTAGAATTATCTAATATTTCTAGTATCTATGGGGACAAAAGCCTTTTCAGAGCAAACTGATCATAGTAGAAACATTAACCAATCTAAATGGTCCAAGTGTTTGACAGCAGCTAGAACGTTTTATGTAATGATTAATATTCTCATTAAAATGCTTGTTGTAGATGGAGGTCTCAAAGGACTTGCTTTCATAACTTTAGCCATTGCTTTTTGTTAGCAGTTACTTGAAAAATTTTCCTAAGTATGTATTTGGAAGAAACAGATTCAGAAAAATAAAATGATAGAACTAGTTCAGGCTTTTTCAACTTTTCTAGATTTCATTTTCATGATGATCTCTTAAACCTTAATGACTTTAAAGCCTTTGGAGTTATTGAACACTGTTAGTGCTAATTATCTTAGAGCTCATGGTGACTTATTTAAAATTACCAAATATTTAAACTTCAATTATGAACTTGATCATATTAGAGAAATGTTATTGATAAAAGATTGGAACATTAATTACACTATTGTTACCTGTATTTAGGTCCATATATTATCCAGCAGCATCCATCCACCCATTCCTCTAGTTAAGACTCTAAAAATACTATACACTGGTAATATCATAAAGCTTTTTTGTTAATCTGCTCCCCTCCCATATACTTAGCAATGTAAAGAGCAGTTAATTAAAGCACACATTCATAACCATTGCATTTATGTTCCTCTTAGCTTAGACACTGTATTCATTTCCTTTATTGTATTGAGAAGCTATGAACTCTCAATTGACATTTCTTGCATTATGAAAAAATCTTTTACAAATGTGGGCATCATTTGCGACAATCGGGCCTTTTCTTACCTTCAGCAGATAGGCCTTGGACATTTACTCCTCTGGCTGCCAGAAAACTAAGGCAGACATCAACATTTTCAATCTGTAACACGAAAAGCAGTGGAAAAGCAACTTAGAGGACTGTTTTAAAATAAATAACTGAGCTAGAATGAAACCGGAGAGAAAGAATGAATACTTTACATTCATTTCATACTAGAGATCTTTACCAGAATTTCACTAGAATTATTTTGGCTAATTACAGAAGGAAAATAAAGCTTGCACTGTCCAGCTTACAAACAATTCATAAAGGCCCGGGCAAGAATGGCATTCTCACAGATCAGCAACCCACCTACTTCACATAAAGCCTGACTTTCATGATCCACAGTGAGATTGCTTCACAAGTGAGTCTCAACTAAGTCATCCATGGAGTTGGAGACTGTGGCTGTGTGAGTTTTGGAATGTTAGGATGTGGGTATTTGAGATTCAACAAGTGATATTTGGTAAGTACGCCTAAAGATACGTAAAATGGACAAAAGGTTGATACAACCTGAGCAGAATGAAGCATGTTCTCATCCTAAACCACAAGAAATCTTCATTTAAAAAGCTGCATTTGTATTTCTACAGTTGAATAATTCTTGGATTAAATATAGGTATTGCCTTTGCAATTCAAGAGTGATGCCATGGCTTTTAAACAGTTTCAATATGATAACCAGCTTGTAACAACAGAATTATAAGCTGGTTATCATATTGAAACTATAGATTTAGGTTAATACACAGATTGATCTCAATATTGGCTCATTTTTTTAAAACAAAGATTGGATTGTTTGTCTTCCTTTTGTTAAGTTGTATGAGTTCCTTATATATTTTGGAAATTAACAACTTATCAGCTGTATCATTGGCAAGTATGTTCTCCCATGCAATGGGCTCCCTTTTCATTTTGTTGATGGTTTCGTTGGCTGTGTAGAAACTTTTTGTTTTGATGTAGTCCCATTTGTTTATTTTCTTCTTAGTTTCCCTGGCCCTAGGAGATATATCTGTAAACATATTGCTGCAAGAGATGTCTAAGCCGAAACCGGTTTGGCTCAGTGGATAGAGTGTCGGCCTGCGGACTGAGGGGTCCTGGGTTCGATTCCGGTCAAGGGCATGTGCCTGGGTTGCAGGCACATCCCCGGGGGGGGGTTGTGCAGGAGGCAGCTGATCGATGTTTCTCTCTCATTGATGTTTCTAACTCTCTATCCCTCTACCTTCCTCTCTGTAGAAAATCAATAAAATATATATTTAAAAAATAAAAGAGATGTCTAAGATTTTGCTGCCTATAATTTCTTCTAATATTTTTATGGTTTCACAACATATTTCAGTCTTCTATCAATTTTGAGTTTATTCTTATGTATGGTGTAAGTTGGTAGTTCAGTTTCATATTTTGCATGTACCTGTCCAATTTTCCCAACACCATTTATTGAAGAGACTGTCTTTACTCCATTGTCAAAAGGACCTAAATAGACACTTCTCCAAAATGGACATACAGAAGGCCAAGAGACATATGAAAAAATTCTCAAAGTCACTAATCATCCAGGAGATGCAAATTAAAACAATGATGAGATATCACCTCAGACCTGTCATGGCTATCATCAACAATTCAACAAATGACATGTGCTGGCCAGGATGTGGAGCAAAGGGAACCCTAGTACAGTGCTGGTGGGAATGCAGACTGATGCAGCCACTATGGAAAACAGTGTGGAGTTTCCTCAAAAAAGTAATAATGGAACTTCCATTTGACCCAGTGATCCCACTTCTAGGAATATATCCTAAGAAACCTGAAACACCAATTAGAAAGGATATATGCACCCCTATGTTCATAGCAGCACAATTTACAATAGCTGAGATCTGAAAACAGCCCAAGTGACCATCAGTTGATGAGTGGATAAAAAAATCTGTGGTACATTTACACCATGGAATATTATGCAGATGTAAAAAAAAAAAAAAGGATATCTTTTGAGACAGCATGGAGGGACCTGGAGTGTATGATGATAAGTGAAATAAGCCAGTCAGAGGAAGATATGTATCATATGATCTCATCATATGATCTTGATTTCTCTCTTCTCACTCTCTCTAGCTTGTGGGGATATAGAGATGTCTGTTGAGTTTTCACAGGCATATATATATATATATATATATATATATATATATATATATATATATGTATGTATATATATATCCTCACCCGAGGATATGTTTTATTAATTTATTAGAGAGAGGGAGAGGAAGGGGGAAAGAGAGAGAGAAAAAAACATTGATGTGAGAGAGAAACATCGATGAGTTGCCTTCTATATGTGTCCTGACCAATCTTTTCTTTTTGCAATTATGTTTACAGAGCTGAATTTAGCCCACAATTGAAAAAACTCTGTTGCCTCTTGGATTCTCTATAATTACTGCAATAGAGAAAGTTAAGGAACTATAAACCTGTAAGCAGGCATAATACTTCACAGACTGAGTTCCCTCTACAGACACAATGAATTCTGGTTAGGGCACGTCTCAAGTGCTAGGTACTGCTATTGGGAGTTATACTTAGAGAGAGAATGTCTAGAAGAATATGAACCGTTCTTAACTTTCTCCTACTTTTCATGATAAACTTGTACTGTTAGTGTCATTATATAAATCAATTAAATAAATGGGATGTCAACTAAAAATAAAATAGATAAGATGGCTCAGGTTGAGCAAACACCTACATAGAATTTAAACAGTTATATAGATTTAGCCCACAATTTCAATCATATATAAAGTTGTCTGGTGAATTAAAATGATATATAATTTTGTATTAATTAAAATAGATTAAGATGTTGATTTTCATTCATTTAATTATCAGTTCACTCCTCTCTTCCTTCCTCAAAGAATTCGGCCGGTGGACACTAGAGATCTTTTCTGTTCACATGGTACCTGCTGAGCAGTATGTTCAGCTTTTTATTCATTCCCATGTGAGCAGACGCACTACACTTCTTGCATATAAACAGAGAAAATTACAATATGGAGGAACTATTATTCCTTCTTTTAGAGTAAGTTTGTGGCTGTCCAAAGCCTGGCTCATGTTGCAAAGAAAGAGAGAACTTCCTCTCCAGTTAATCCCACTGTTTCAGGGAATTTATTCCAAAGGGATAATGAGACAAGCGCTTCAAGGTTCACAAAAGCACTCCAAGATTCACCAAAGAAATTTTACTTATCAGATTGTTAATAATGCCAAATTAGAAACAACCTAAATACCCACAAAACAACCTAAATAGCACAAGTTAAATAAAGTACGGTGGAGAGCAATCCAGATGGTGGATTAGGAAAAACTTGCACTCACCTCTCATCAAAATTACAACTAGGTTATAAAACAATCAACCTAGACAACCATTTGAAGACTAACTGAACCGAAGTCTTATAACTTAGCATTTACAGAAGAAGCCACCAGAGACTGGCAAGAGGAGCAGACCCACTAAAGGGCTGGCCCTGCACCCACGTGTGGAGGTTGAGAATCCAGAGGGATACTTCAGCTGCAAAAATCCCCTCTGAGTGGAGGGTCTCAACCCCTGCCGGGCTCAACAGCCCAGAGCACCAGTGCCAGGAAGAAGAGCCCCCATAGCATCAGACAGTGAAACCTGGTTGGGGTTCCTTCTGCCTGGGTGAGATGGGAGATGATGGAAACCCAGGTGTCCTCTTCCAAGGGAAGCACACAAAATCTCGCTTGCAGGCACTCACCCTGGTTCTGGTGAGGGGATGGCAGCTCAGAGGATGCTGGAGTCACACGGAGAGAATGAGTTGCTGGCTTCAGGAAGAAGGCTGGAGAGACAGCCGCCAACATCCCCGTGCTGAGTCTCTCTCGCAGCCCACAGATGCCATCTTTGCTGGCCCCAGCATTCCCCTCATGGCATTTGCCTTGGGAGCTACATATACTAGCCCCACCCTGACAACTCCCTGGGGCTCTACCCTGCCAAGCTCCTAGCCTGGATTGCATTTATTTCCTGAAAAACTCTAGAATTCTAGGCAAGCTCCAGTGGGAGGAGGGGTATGGGCCAGAGACACACAGAAAGAAACTGAATTGTGTGGCTTTAGGGTAAAGCCCATTTTCTCCAGGATTCTAATCAGAGCCAACATTCCTGCTCCCCAGGCATTAGCCTAGAGCACTGCACTAGCTCCACCCTGATGACTCTCTGAGACCACCCCCCAACATAAAGGTCTGAAGGCCACAGGTGGGTGGTGGCTGGCCTCAGTGTACCCTGAGACTTATGCTGAGTGGCCTCAGACCAGACCTGGAGCCGAGTTTGAATCTGTATTAACCTGGTGAACACCACTCTCCCCTACCCGGCCTTTCCCTGAGAACCTGCCTCATGAACTCATGTACTGTCAGGCTCTTTCAGTGGCTGAGCCTAAAAGACTGCCAGCAGGCAACGGTGGGTCTTGGGGTGCCTTGGGCCTTTTGATGACCTGACCCAGGCCTGGAACTATTGGTGGATGGCCTCCATTTGCAGCTTGGCCCCTCACACGTGCACTCAGACACACACAGATTAACAGGGATAGAAGATTTTTCATGCACATGGGGGGGAAAAAGCTGGGGTAACAATATTCACATCAGACAAAATAGACTTTAAAACCAAGGCTATAGAAAGAGACAAAGAAGGAAATTACATAATGATAAAGGGAGCAATCAAACAAGAGGATATAACCCTTGTAAATATTTATGCATCCACCACAGGAACACTTAAATATATAAAACAAATTTTGATGGACATAAAGGGAGAGACTGACAGTAATCCAGTCATAGCAGCGGACTTCAGCACCCCAATGACATCAATGGATAGATCTTCCAGATAGAAAATCCACAAGAGAACAGCAGCCTTAAATGACACATTGGACCCGATGGATTCAATTGATATTTTTAGAGCATTTTATCCCAAAGCAGCAGAATATACATTTTTTTTCAAGTGCACATGGAACATTTTCCAGAACAGACCACATGTTAGGCCATAAAAACAAGTCTCAATAAATTTTAGAAGATTGAAAACATATCAAGCATCTTCTCCAATCACAATGGTATGAAACTATAAATCAATTACAAGAAAAAAAACTAAAAAACACACAAAAACATGGAGGCTAAATGACATGTTACTAAAACAATGATTGGGTTAACAATGAGGTCAAGGAAGAAATCAAAAGATACCTTGAGATAAATAAAAATAAAATTTAATAACCCCAAGTCTATGGGTCAGGCTTAAGAGGGAAATTCATAGCAATATAGGCCTACCTCAAGAAACAAGAAAAATATCAAATAAACAATGTCACCTTATACCTAAATAACTTGAAAAAGAACAACAAACAAAGCCCAAAGCGAGAAGAAGGAAAGACATAATAAAGATTAGAACAAACATAAATGAAATGGAGTCTAAAAGGCAACACAAAAGATCAATGAAACCAATAGATGATTCTTTGAAAAGATAAAAAAGATTGATAATCCTTTAGTCAGACACATCTAGAAAAAAAAAAGAACCAAATAAGTAATATCATAAATGAAAGAGAAGTAACAACTGACAGAAATACAAAGGATTATAAGAAATTACTATGAACAACTATATGCCAACAAATTGGTCAGTCTGGAAGAAATGGATAAATTCCTAGAAATACACAATTTTCCAAGACTGAATCAGGACAGACCAAAAAGTATGAATAGACCAGTTACAACCAATGAAATTGAAGCAGTAATAAAAAAAATAAATTCCCCCAAAACAGAAGTCCTGGACCAAATGGCTTCACAGATGAATTTTGCCAAACATTCAAAGAAGAATTAACACCTATCCTTCTCAAACTATTTCAAAAAATTCAAGAGGATGGAAGACTCCAAAGATCAATTTATGAGACCAGCATTATCCTAATTCCACAGATAAAGACACTGCAAAGAAAGAATAGGCCATTATCCCTGATGAACATTGATGCAAAAATCCTCAACAAAATATGAACAAACCAAATACAGCAATACATTAAAAAGTTCATACACCATGATCAAGTAGAATTTTTTCTTGGGATGCAAGTCTGATTCAATACCCCAAAATCAATTAACATGATCCACCACATAAACAAAATGAAGGATGAAAATCATGTAATCATATAAATAGATACAGAAAAGCATTTGACAAAATCTAGCAGCAATTTAAGATAAGAACTCTCAGCAAAATGGGAATAAGGGATCATATCTCAACATAATAAAGGCCATATATGGCAAACCCATAGCTAAAATCATACCTGATGGGGAAAAACTAAAAGTGTTTCCCTTAAGATCAGGAATAAACAGGAATGTCTGCTTATTTAACATAATACTGGAAGTTACAGCCACAAAAATAAAAAGTATCCAAATTGGGAAGGAAGAAATATACTGTCATTATTTGCAGATCACATGCTACTATATATATATATATATATATATATATATATATATATATATATATATATAGAGAGAGAGAGAGAGAGAGAGAGAGAGAGAACCAAATTCTATCAAAAACTACTAGAGCTAATTAAAAAAACTCAGTAATGTAGCAATATATGAATTAAATATTTAAAAATTTATTGTATTTTATATACCAATAATGAACTATCTAAAAAAACTAAGAAAAAAAATCCCATTTACAATAGCATAAAAAATACCTAGGAATACATTTAACAAAGGAGGTAAAAGACTTGTACTTGGAACACTATAAGATACTGACAAAGTAACTGAAGAAGATACAAATAAATGGAAGCATATACCATGCTCATGGATAGAAAAGATTAACACCATTAAAATGTCCATACTACCTACAGATTAAACTAAATTTCTATCAAATATCAAATGTGCTTTTCATAGAAATAGAACAAACAATCCAAAAATTTATGTAAAATCACAAAACATCTCAAATAGCCACAGCAATCTTGAGAAAGAAGAACAAAGTTAGAGGTATCATGCTACCTAATATCAAACTATACTACAAGGCTATAGTCAACACAGCATATTACTCACGTGAAAAAAGAAACATAGATCAATGGAATAGAATAGAGAGCCCAGAAATAAACCCATTCCTATGTGGTTGATTAATATATGAATAAGGAGGCAAGAAGATATAATGGGGTAAAGACAGTTTATTCAATTACTGGTATTTGAAAAATGGGACAGATGCATGCAAAAAAAAATGAAACTAGACTACCTTCTTACACCTTACACAGGAATGAACTAAAAATGGATTAATTATTAATGAAAACTCTAAACCTTAACACTCTTAGAAGAAAATATGGGAGTAAAATCTATGACGTTTCTCTTAGCACTAGTTTTTCTAATATATTGCCTTGGACAAGGGAAATAAAAGAAAACCAAATGAGACTACATAAAATTAAAAGTTTTGCACAGCAAAGGAAACCATCAACAAAATGAAAGGATAATCTACTGAATAGGAGAATATATTAGACAATGATACATATGATAAGGGGTTAATAGCCAAAATTTATAATGAACTCATACAACTCAATACCATAAAAACAAATAATCCAATTAAAAAATGGGCAGAGAACCCCAATAGACACTTCTCCAAAAAAGGGCCTTCAGGTGGTCAACAGAAACATGAAACAATGCTTAATGTCACTAATCATGAAATAAATGAAAATTAAAACCACAATAAGATATCACTTCACACTTGGCAGAATGACTATCATCAATAAACCAACAGACAACCAGAGTTGTTAAAGATGTAGAGAAAAGGTAACACTTGTGCACTGTTGGTAGGAATCTAGTTAGGTGCAGCCACTATGGAAAACAGTATGGTGCTACCTCAAAAATTAAAAATGGAACTGCCTTATGACCCAGCGATTCCACTTCTGGGTATATATCAGAAAAAAATCAAAACATGAATGTGAAAGAAAATATGTACCGCTCTGTTCACTTTAGCATTATTTAAAATAGTAAGATATAATAGCAACCCAGTGTTCATCAATAGATGAGTGGATAGAAAAGTGGCTGTACATATATACAATGGAATATTACTCAGCCATGAAAAGAATGAAATCTTATCTTTTGCAGTAGCATGAATAAACCTAGAGGGTATTATGCTAAGTAAAGTAAGTAAGTCAGAGAAAGAAAATACCATATGATCTCACTTATAGGTGAAATCTAAAGAACAATATAAACAAATAAAATAGAAACAGACTCATAGGTAGAGAATAGGCTGATGGTTGCCACAGAGGAAGAGAGTTGGGGGCCTGGATGAAAAAGGTGAAGGGATTAAGAAATACAAATTGGTAGTCACAAAATAGTCATAGGGATGTACATACAGCACAGCATAGGGAAATTGGGAATCCTACATAATAAAACCCTAATATGCAAATCAACTGAGTGGCAGAATGACCAGCAGAACGACTGGTCGCTATGACGTGCACTGACCACCAGGGGGCAGACGCTCAATGCAGGAGCTGCCATGACATGTACTGGCCATTTACAGGGAAATGGCAGTGCAGACCTTGTGCCAAAAAACCAACACTCGGCTTCCCACAAGTGGGACACAGGCCCCGCCACGACCACGGAGCAACACCCCACCAAATCACAGCTGACGCTGTCAACCCCATGGCGCAAAATGTGGTCCACAGCACAGCCCAGATTGGAAATGGTGGCTGTGGGTGACGGGTAATGATGTCACATAGCAACGCCCGGCTTCCTCTCCCTAGCGACTAGCCACCTTGGAGTTTCTTTAGCCCAGGAACACCACTTGCTTTATAGCCAGGTGGAAACATTTACACTTTAACCAAATGTCCATGAAGCATTTTCCCCGTGCCTCATCTCATTTGATCCTCACAGAAGTCCTGGAGTAGGTAGATAGGAGACTAGGTGGAATCATATTTTCTTTTCATTAACTGGGAAACGGAGATTTAGAAAGTTTAGAAACTTGACCTGAATGAAAAGAAGAAATGGTGGACCTTAAAAATGGCTTCAGGTTTTCTCACTGTGCAGAATACAGTCAAATACTGCTGCAGTTCAATATTTTAGCCTTTGTTCTCCCTGCATGATTTATAATAATAACCTGCTTTGTGTTGATATTTACTGCTGTGTTGCTGACAATTACCTGAAAGAGAGGTTGGGGTGCTTCATTGGGCTGGATAAAGTTTAGCTAAATCAGAAAGCAGTTCTAATTAAGCAAGTTTATTCTATATCTATAAAAAGCTGAGTTGACTTGCACATGCAGGATACATATAAAGCTCTCACTGGCGCCAATTGCACACATGTGTTTTGATCTGTCATTGTTGATTGTGAATTTGGTTGACACTTCTATTACAGAGAGGGGCGAGTAACGCTATAAAATATTTCTTCTAATTAATTTCCTTTCAATGTACACAAATTCGTGCACTAGGCCACTAGTACAAAATAATATCACATGTAAATGTTAATAAAAAATAAAAATATATGCCGTAACCAGTTTGACTCAGTGGATAGAGTGTCGGCCTGCGGACTGAAGGGTCCTAGGTTCGATTCCGGTCAAGGGCATGTATCTTGGCTGCGGGCACATCCCCAGTGGGGGGTGTGCAGGAGGCAGCTGATCGATGTTTCTTGCTCATCGATGTTTCTAACTCTCTATCCCTCTCCCTTCCTCTCTATAAAAAAACCAATAAAATATATTTTTTAAAAATAAATATAAATATAAAATATAAGTAAAAAAATAAATCATGGTATAACTAGGAAAAACACAATTATTAGTTCATTAAAACATTGCCAGGCCCTTAAAATATATATAATTTATAGGAGAGAGAGAATTCCAATGCAATGCAAAAATATTATGGTCAGAGAAACACAGACAACTAGTAAGAAGCAAGAAGCAGACAGAAGGGTTTATTCCTGGTTAGAGATCAAGGGGCAAGAAATGGAGAAAGTTATTATTATCTAAGACTTAACACACTTATAAAGACATTTTCTTCTGAAGTTTCCATTACTGTAGCATTTTAAAATGAGAAAAGTGTTATTAGAAAATTAAATTGGCATGCTAAAGGTCACACAGACAGAATAGGTCAACACCAGAGCCTGTCTCATGAACCCCCAGATTTTTCTGCTTAAAAGGAAGCCTGAGCTAGTCCCTGAAAGATTAGGAAGAGTTCAGCACTTAAGAGGATGTGTTGTGAAGTGGACTGGAGAAAGGACCACGATGAGAACTGGTCATGGCTGAGAAACCATGCAAGCAATTCAGAGTAGCCGGGGATATTGAGAGTTGAAACTCGTTTAAATCTTTCTCCACAACCTCTTTGTTTACTGACGTGGACATAAACCACTCCAAAGGTGGGCGGCCTTCAATCAGTTTAAAGAACCTATGTAAGAGAGAGCAGGAGGAAGAAACTCTAGAAGCAAGAATCTTGAAAACTGGAGAACAGCAGTGGCAGGAGAAAAGGCCATAGAGATAAACGGGGCTAGACAAAGAGCATCTTCCATGCCCTGCTGAGGGTCTGCACCTGGCCTTAAACCACGGAGAGCTAATGGTGTGTTTCAAGCAAAAGAAAGAAATGATTGGTGTTGCACTGAAGTCATACCTTTTATATGACACATGCTACATACACAGATTTATTGATAGGTAGTAAATGTTTCAGAAATCAATTTCTACCATACTATCTATAATCATAAAAGTGTAATATGCTAATTAGACTGGATGGCTGAACATTGGAATGACCGTCCAGACGACCTTCCAGACAAGGACTGAGGCAGCCAGGACTGTGAGGGCCAAGCCCCTTGCACCAATTTTGTGCATTGGGCCTCTAGTCTACAATAAATTCTGATCATTAAAAAATTCTATTTCAATGTACTTCATTTAAAAAATAACATTTATAACATTGACTTCATAACACAGTAAGTGAACAGCTGCAGTTGGAAAACCCTAAAAATATGTCAGGAATGGAAGCAGGAAAATGGTTTTGAAGCTACTTCTTCCTCCCCAACTCAACAACCGAGCACAGGAAGGAAATTCATAGAGTTTTAAGCATTTTTGTTATTTATTCCAAATACAAAAACACTCATTCATTTTCATCATAAACTCTGGAAGATGAGATATAATTTTCCTACTCCATAGAGGCTTACAGAGATGATATACTTTTTATAAGTTTGCACAATTAATAAATAGCAGGGTCAGAAATAAAACTCAACCATCAGTCTCTGCCACATGATGCTTCCTCCCACTGTAATTTAGACATTCTGACTGAGCTATTTCCAGCCTCTGACGCAAGCTCTCTACATGACTGACAGGCAGCTAGGACACAGTGCATGGCACAAAATAGGTACTCAATAAATATCTGATTGAATGTAACGATGAAATTGTGTAGTGTGAAGGTAGACAGAGGTCGTGTGCAAAATGCACTTGTTTCATACATATCCTAAGTTTTCAAGGTGAAAATATTTCCAAATGATTTTTCAAATAACCAATGCATTTTTATACCCTAATTAGTGTCCTGGAGCAAGAAATTCGTGCATGGGGAGGGGGTGTTCCTCAGCCCGGCCTGCACCCTCTCCAATCTGGGACCCCTTGAAGGATGTCCTACTGCTGGTTTACAGGGATCGGGCCTAAACCAGCAGTCAGACATCCCTCTCACAATCCAGGACTGCTGGCTACTAACCGCTCACCTGCCTGCCTGCCTGCCCTAACCACTCTGCTTGCTGGCCTGCTCACCCCCAACTTCCCCCTGCTGCCGGCCTGCTTGCCCCCAAATGCCCCCCCACCAGGCTGATCACCCCCAACAGCCCCCCTGATGGCCTGCTCACTCCAAAATTCCCCCCTGATGTCCTGATCACCACCAACTGACCCCCACTGATGGCCTGCTTGCCCCCAACTGCCCCACCCCCCACCAGCCTGATCACCCACCACTGCCCTCCCCTCTTGGCCTCTAACAGCCTCTACCTTGGCCCCGCCACCATGACTTTGTCCAGAAGAACATCTGGAAGGTCTCCTGAAAGCTCTCCCAGTCTAATTAGCATATTACCCTTTTATTAGTATAGAATAGAGGCCCAGTGAACAAAAATTTGTGCAGTCAGCAGGGGGGGTGGGGGGGGGTCACTCAGCCTGGTCTGTGCCCTCTCGCAGTCTGGGACCCCTCGGGGGATGACCACATGCTGGCTTAGGCCTGCTTCCCAGGGGATTGGGCCTAAGATGGCAATCAGACATTCCTCTAGCAGCCTGGCAGCCCTCGGGGGATGTCCACTTGCCAGTGGGGAGCAGACCTAAGCTGCAGTCAGACATCCTTAGCGCTGCTGAGGAGGCGGGAGAGGCTCCCACCACCACCGTTGTACTGGCAGCCATCAGCCTGGCTTGTGGCTGAGCAGAGCTCCCCCATGTGGGAGCGCACTGACCACTAGAGGGCAGCTCCTGCATTGAGCATCTGCCCCCTGGTGGTCAGTGTGTGTCATAGTGACCAGTCATTCCCAGTCTTTCTGCTGTTCAGTTTGCATATTAGGGTCAGTTTGCATATTACCCTTTTATTATATAGGATAGAGGCCTGGTACACGGGTGGGGGCTGGCTGGTTTGCCCTGAAGGTTATCCCAGATCAGAGTGGGGGTCCTGCTTGGTTGCCTGGCCAGCCTGGGTGAGGGGCTGATGGCTGTTTTCAGCTGGTCACACCTTCTTCAGGGTTGGGGTCCCCACTGGGGTGCCTGGCCAGCCTGGATGAGGGGCTGATAGCTGTTTTCACACTGGCCACACCCCCTTTAGGGTGGGGGTCCCCACTGGGGTGCCTGGCCAGTCTGGGTGAGGGGCTGAGGGCCGTTTTCAGGCTGGCCGGCGACTGAAGCTCCCAGCCTCTCCTTTTTTTCTTTTTTATTCTGGGATTTATTTGCCTTCTATAATTGAAAGTTTGTTGCTGTCCTGCTTGCTCCAGCTCTGAGGCTGCGGCCTGCTAAAAGCAGGTATCTGGGGTTTGTTTAGCTCCTATAATTGAAACTTTGTTGCTTTCAGAGCTCTGAGCCAGGCCACGGCAGGCAGGGAACCTTGGCTTCCTCCATCACTGGAGCATGCAAGACTCCTGCTCGCTTCAGCTGCATGGCTGCCAGGTGCCATCTTGGTTGGCAGTTAATTTGCATATTGCCCTGATTAGCCAATGGGAAGCATAATGAAGGTATGGTCAATTACCCTTTTTGTCTTTTATTAGATAAGATGGATTGATATATAGAATGATTGACAAGGTCGTAAGCCAAGGCATGTCTGCAGTCACCAGAAGCCAAAAGAGGCCAGGTATGGATTTTCCCTACAGATTCTGGCACTGCTGCACCTGGATTTTGGCCCTGCAATACCGGTTTAAACGTCTAGTCTCTATAATTGAGAGAGTGTAACTTTCTATTGTTTTAATCCACCAAGTTTGTGATAATTTGTCACAGCAGCCATAGAAACCTGATATTATTATCTACTCAGTACAGCAGCAGATATTGTAACTACAGCGAGCCTAAGGGTGAGCGGGGTTCTGTGAACATGCAGATTTCCAGGCCTTGCCCTCTGCGTTTTTGATTTGTTGAGCCTGTGAGGAGGGGAGGTGAAGGTACAGGTTAGTTAATTAATTAACTATATGACTCACATCATTGCAATACTAGGCTGCATATTTTCCTTTCCCATCTCAAGTCAGTGTTGTGGGGAATGAAGAGGGATAGAGGATAATAATTTTATTTAGCTCTTCAGTTGGCTATTTTCTTTAATTGCTCTCTGGTTAGATAAAAGGAGTCAGCTTATTAATTAATCATTTTTGTATAATAATTAAAAGCTTTCCAGTCCAATAAAACTGTGTGAGCATACTTGTTATGCAATTTACATATTATAAGAAATTGAGGAAGGTTTTGCTTTCTGGAAGCCTCCGCTTCCTTATCTGTGAAGTGGGCATAAAAATAGTCCCCACATAATATATTGTGTGAGAATTCAAGATGTTTATAAAGAGTTTAGTTCCATAGCTCCATACTAGGAATGCTTTATATAAACACATGCAATAACAGAATTATGTGTGTATATGAAAATAGATAAATGTATATATACAGATATGAAAAATTCATTAGGATTTTATCAGATAAAATTTTGTTGCAAAAAATTCTACTATTCCACTTTAAGTGACTTGATAATTAGAGGATAATGAATATCATTCAATTTCATTGTCCATTATAGATTATATTAAATCTTCATTATAACCTATGATTGCCAATAGAAAGTGTTATAAATATAACATTAAAATTACATTAGTATTCATTCACTTGAAGATATACTCTGTGAGTTTTTAATAAATTCCTGCTTTTCAGTTTGTTTTAGAAAACAAGGAATTTTACTTACTCTTTTATTATGAAGCTATAAAACTGTTCTATACTTAAATAATCTTTACATATAGGGCCAATGTTAGATATAAAAATTATTTGCCAAATGCATAATTTCACTACAAAAATCTATGAATCATTATTTATCTCACATGCCCATAATCTCTCCCAACCTAACCAAAGTTTATATTCTTGCTGTAGATAGGAGAAACAAGTATAACAGTCAAGAAAAAATGCTTATTTGTATCGAAAGTTTGGAGATAACGGGGGGTGGGGGGTGGTGACAGGGGAGGGAGGAGAGGGAGAGGGACCAAAACACTGAAGAAGAAGGAGAATGAGAATGAGGAGGAGGAGGCGGCGGAAGAGGATTTTCAAATAATTTATCTCATCAAAGATAAACTCTTCAAATGACTGTACTGAGATCAAGTGAACAATATTCCCCCTATATTATTTTCTTTTCCTTTCCTTATATAAGTTAACTTTTTATGACATTATTTAACCATCATAGTATCTTAAGCTAAGAATATCACAGTTCATATTCAAAACTGCTTCATACCTTAGTATATTGTTTTCTAAAGTAGGGATTTACAATTGTTCTGTTATATATATTTACTATAGAGCAGGGGTGGGCAAACTTTTTGTGAGTGCATGCCAAAACCAGCAAAATCTCTGACTCAAAATTCTTCTGCGTGCCAACCCTAATTTTTGAGAACATGTTACACCTACTTGATATCTCTTAAGGTGTACGTATATGAAGAACCTTGAAGAAATAATAAAATTCATTCGAGTGACAAAAACACAGTATATGATGATGAAAAACACATTTATTTTTTAATGTATACATGTACACTGATAGTCCGACAGAAAACTTTATGACTCCATTTGATATTATCAGTGGGACTTTTGCTGCTGTATCACTGATGACAGAGATTTTACATCAGGTTTATATTTCGTGACCTTCAGAGATATGCACAAGCTACTACTTTCATCCGTCAGGCTACTCCTATTATGAGACTTAACAAAATTCATCACTGAGAACAAAGATTCACAAGCGTATGTGGATGAAACCAAAACACTGGTCGGATCTAGAAAGGCAGGGAGAGTAAGGCAGAGGCATAGAAATTGCTTTTCCCCTCTCCTGTCAATCCATGTCTATGGCCTTTAAGATAACTTGTTATGTAAAATTATTTATTTATCTAAGATGCACCTACACTGAATTTATCTGAAAAATAAAAAAGTCGATATTAAGAAAAAAACTGTAAATGGAAGATTATAAGAGAGGGTTTCACGTGCCAGCAAAAGTTACTGGCGTGCCATGTTTGGCACGCGTGCCAGGGGTTGCTCACCCCTGCTATAGAGTATTGTAAGTGGCAGTTTTCTATTAAATTTTAAAAGGAGATTGAAAAACATGGAGCAGTAAATTCTTTTTAAAAAACTATAATTACAAAAAGATTGCAACAGAATACATTTTGTAATGCTAGGTTTGATTGTACTTTTGTTTACTGGGATACTGGCCTATCAGTGGGAAACAATTTATAGCATTTTCAGTTAAATTATCAGGATAAAGAGCATGCTGAATGTTTAGAAAAGTGGTTGATATTCAAATATATAGTAGGCGTCTCTTAAGACTGACAGTGTCAGAGGGGAAGGTGGTTGGGATATGCATGAAAGAAGGTGAAGGGATTAAGCAAAAACAACATAGACACAATTTAAACATTGTGGTGATAGCCAGAGGGAAAAGGGGTGGGGGCTAGGCTAGGTGAAGGAGGGCAAAGTGGGGAAAAATTGGGACTGAAAGAGACTATGCTTGGGGCGATGGGTGACCATGCATATGCTGATGATGTTTTGTTAAGTTGCACACTTGAAACCTGTATGCTTTTGTGCACCAATACCCTAATAATTTCAATATAATCTAATTAAAGTGAAACATGCAAATTTACCATACCTCCGCTATGCCCCCAAGCCACACCCACCAGCCAATCAGAGTGACTATATGCAAATTAAACCAACCAAGATAGTAGCCGGCAGCCACAGAGCTGGAGCAAGCAGGAGGCTTGGTTGCCCCGGCGATGGAGGAAGCCAAGCTTCCCACCTGCCCTGGCTGGCTGTGGCCTCCGCTGAAGGCAACAAAGTTTTAAATATAGAAAATAAATAAATCCCAGATACCTGCTTCCAGCCAGCCTCCACTGGGAGCTTGGGTGGCTGGGGGCCGTGGCCAGCCTGCAAACAACCATCAGCCCCTCACCCAGGCTGGCTAGGCACCCCAGCAGGACCCCCCTCCCTGAAGGGGGTGTGGCCAGCCTGAAAACGGCCCTCAGCCCCTCACCCAAGCTGGCCAGGCACCCCAGCGGGGACCCCCACCCTGATCCGGGACACCCTTCAGGGCAAACCAGCCAACCCCCACCTATGCATCAGGCCTCTACCTATATAATAAAAGAGTAATATGCAAATTGACCTCAACAGCAGAACGACTGGGAATGACTGGTCACTATGTCACACACTGACCACCAGGGGGCAGACGCTCAATACAGGAGCTGCCCCCTGGTAGTCAATGCGCACCCACAAGGGGAACTCTGCTCAGCCACAAGCCAGGCTGATGGCTGCCAGTACAGCGGTGGTGGTGGGAGCCTCTCCCGCCTCCTCAGCAGCGCTAAGGATGTCCGACTGCAGCTTAGGCCTGCTTCCCAATGGCAAGTGTACATCCCCTGAGGGCTCCCGGGCTGCTAGAGGGATGTCTGACTGCCAGCTTAGGCCCGATCCCCCGGGGAGCAGGCCTAAGCCAGCAAGTGGACATCTTCCAAGGGGTCCCAGACTGCGAGAGGGCACAGGCCAGGCTAAGGGATCCCCCCGAGTGCACAAATTTTTGTGCACCAGGCCTCTAGTAATAAATAAATATTAGAAATATTAACAATATTTATCAATTGTTATTTATGTACATACATAAATGATATGCATTTCCCTCCAAAAAAAGAAGAAAAATTTTATCTTCTCTCCAAAAAGAAAGAAAAAAAATGTACATAGAATCTGGAATTCAATAAAAAAATTAATTTTTACTTCAATTTATATTTGTCCTACTAATGATATAAACTTATTTAAATAGAATACTCCTAAGAAGAACACTTAAACCATTTACTCTATAATACAACATTAACCCTACCAGACCTGAGGCCCTGAACCTAACTGTCCCCTATACCTGGGCTCCTGAGCATTAAAGAGAAAAAACCAACATGATATAGAAAAATGTTAGTTACATGCAAACAAGTGGTTAGAATAAGATGGAACTTGGAGACATTGTAGAAAATAGGTCTAGGCAAAGTACCGAAAATTAGGTACAGCAGTATAGCGGCAGATTCGAAAATTACCAAAAAATTGGTACAGCGGTCTGGTAGGGTTACTATAGAAAAGTATTCTTGTACTTTCAATGCTTATTTAATATCTGAATGGCAGACCAGATAACTCCCATAAAAATATAATTTCCAGCCCTGGCTGATGGCCCAGTTGGTTGGAGTGTCATCCTATCCCACACACCAAGAAGGTTGAGGGTTCCATTCTTGGTCAGGGCACATAGGGCACATACCTAGATTGCAGGAGGCAACCATTTGATGTTTATTATCTCTCTCTCTTTTTCTCTCTCGTCGCTACCCTTTCTCTAGACATATCCTTGGGTGAAGATAGAATAGATATAATTTCCATGTTGCCATTGTTTTTCTTTATAAATTAGGCCATATACATGGTATTCCCCAGAAATGTATTTAAAATGTGTGTATACATTTTTGGGGATACTCTATATTTTAGGAAATATCATTCTTACCTTACTATGAATATAGTTTTAAAAAGTTATAAAGATCCAAATATATCTTTAAGATAGAATACTGAGCAGAACCATGGTCTTTGGTGTTTTGTTAAATCAATCTAGCAAGTAAGAGTTCCAGTGGATTTTAGAGTTCTCATTTCCTCATTGCAGAAATAGGCAGAGACTTTGAGTGTTTACTGAATTCTTTTCCCTGGGTCACAGAGTCAGGATTAGAATTCTAGTGACCATTGTCCTTTCAACACAGCACACTTCCATGTTATTTCATTTGCTTCATTTGAACTTCAAATTACCGATTTACAGAGCAACTTTGAGAGACAAACTCAGTTTTAGAAGTCATTCGGGTGATTGATATTCTAATACTAAAATATAAATTTCTTAATACTAGCAGTTTATGATTATTCTTCCAAAGTTTGAACCTTTATGAAAAGGAAATCATTAAAGAAAGTAAAGATTTTAATATAGTGTTTTGTTAGAGATCAGGCCTATATTGGTAGTAAAGCATTTGTCTTCATTAAGCTATCTTTTTCCAGTCATTCAAAGAGATAAACAGTTTCAAAAACGGCAGGGAATCATGGGAATGAACTATCTTGGTAATATTCCACTCCCCTGAGTCATAGTGCTAGAATCCTACAGTATGCCGTTTATAAGATTTTGTTAAACCTTTAAGAGCATTCCAATATTTGATCTCTTCCCTATTTGGTTAGAAACCTCATCTTCTCATCTTACCTAAATGAGACTTTTAAACAGCAGCAATTACAAGTGGTTGGAAGAATTAAAATTTTAAAGGGCAGAGCACTGATAAAAGTACAGATATCAGGAATGGTCTCATTGTCTAGATCACTGTACACAGAAGGAATGGAATGCAGATGCCTGTGAAATCCAATAGGTAATTATTCTGAAAGTCTCAACCCTGTGGTTCATGGAATCAGAGAATTAAGGAAAGACTGAAACCTAATTTTCTATCTTTTAGGAATAAAAAAAGAATACGAAGGAGAAGAATTCCAAAAATTATCATATCATCAAGTTTTCAATAACATCATGTGATAGTAAACAAGGTTGAAGGTTGGGCTGAAAACAATTGAGTTACTAGGGTGAGGTAAAGAGAGGAAGTAGCAAAGAGGAAGGAGAAGCTGTGACCACATTTGCCAGATCCTTAGCTCAGACATATAATTGACTTATTGGTGTGCAACTATTCAACATAATCAAATTTCCTCATCCACCCCCCCCATGCACTTGTGAAAGTCCTTAAATATAATGGTCTATTTTAAAAATAAATTTTTGTTTTCAAAATAATTTTCCCCTCCATGTCTTACATTTTTGTCTAAGAACCTTGCACTTGTGCCTGTGCATTTCAAATGCATGTTGGGCATTTTTTAATGCTATTTTTAATCTTCTGGGCATTCTGGACATTCCTGGTATTTATAGTTTACTAACTTATTTCCTCATGTAATCTCACCAAATCCTGATACCTCCCACATAGAAATTACTTAACAGGTGCTGTCCATATTGGTAACTTCATCTTTGGATGCGGTTAAACATAGTGTTGAATAAGCTCCTACAAATTAAGTTTTGTTTTTCAGGATGAGTTTAGTTGTGAGCTTATTAAGGAAAGATAGCCATGGCTTTAAAACTGAATAAATATGAATCACAATCTCTCAGTAGTGTTAATAAGCTGCTAAAAGGACAAGTTCATGCTTTTCTTAAATATGTACTCTTTGGTCCATGTTACTTGGAGGAATCATTTTTGCATTTTCTGTATCTATTATTAGATACTATAATTGAATTTTTTTATATAACATGACCATTAAAGAATCACACAGAAAAGAGCACATTAGTGTTATCTAATACTTGAAGTTGCTATCATATTGATTTGAATTCCTTCAATTTTTCTGTAATCCACTCACTGTAAAATACACACATCTTCATGCAATCATATCTCATTCTCCCATGGCACGAAGCAAAATGTATTCTTTTCTGACATTAAATCTTCCACACAGACTTTAAATTTCCTCCTTTGCTACTTGCTGCAGAATTTGGCGTCATCACTTGTCTCCCTTTTTCCCTGGATCCTCCTTCTCTCTCCCTACTGCTTCCTCTTCCTCTGCTCGCTTCCCCCATCCTCCTTCCTCTCAAACTGTATGTTTTTTTTTATTCTTCCATTAAACAGGACACTTTTAGAAAGATTATTCATGACTCAATGGATATCTGCACCCCTTAGTTACTCCTCAGCACACAAGCACTCTACAGCAGATGTTTACATGAAGGGCATTAATGCCTGTCCAATGCCCAGAACAAGCTTCCTCATTTCAGTACACCAGCTAGCTGGCAATGTAGCATTTGGCAGCATCTGCTACATAGGCGTACATTGCTTTGCCCTGTCTCACTCAGTCCGAGTACTAGAGCTTAAGCTAGCATAGCTACCTAAGGATTAACAATCCACACCTGTTGACCCCCTCCCTCTCAATAGTGGGCTCACTCTCTCACCACTCTTTCCCTTTTCTGACTTTACGCAGACCTGTGAGATCTCATACTTGCCCACAGCTTCAACTATTACATAGGTTTATTTAGCTTGGTTTATTCTTACTTCTGTCCTTCAGAAACACATGATTGATAGCCTAAAGTCACTGCCTGCTTGATATTCCAAAGGATACATTAAACTCTACTCATCAAAATCTGAATTTGTTTTCCTCCTCTATGTTAATCATCTTGTTTAACGGCAACCTGTTACTCACTCAGGCCTAGAAATCAGGGACCATTTTATATTCCCTATATTCTTCATCTCTCACATACAATGTGAGAGCAACACGTATTCTACAGTTCCTGGAAAGCATCTTGGGTCACCTCTTTAATATTCACATCAGATCATGTCATAGCCCAACTTTAAGTCTTTCAAAGGCTTCAGAACCAACGAATAACATACCTCTCACTGTGCTCAAACCACAGTGGTCTTCTACCTGTCTCTGGAACACACCAAGGTCATTCCCTCACGGTCCTTTTGTTCTTGTCTATGCAACACTGTTGCTATTATTTAAGTACTTGCTCCTGTGACCCTCAAGTGTCCCTATACCTGGCACCTTGGGTGCTCAGTTAATATATTAGCTCAATATGAGCTGCCTGGCTGTTACAGGAATCCATCCATATATTGTAGATTCATACCACCAGTGAACTTATCTTCTCAAAGGCTTAAAATAATCCAATAAAAGTTATCAAGTCTGCAATTTAAATAAAGACAATTTGTGGCCAGAAATAGCAGCAGACCTAATTTTACCTTACCTGTGTTAAATACAAACAGCACCCAAGGCCATAAAAGCTAAGATATAGAAAAAGATGTGGTCAAAGTAATTCTGTGAGTGGGAACAGCACTCCCCTGTTACTGACCAAGTGCCTCTGGGCTGTTATAGGACAAAGAAGAAACATCCTGTTTGGAATAGGTAAATGAAATGTGTAAGTCGAGCCATGCTATCATAATTCTCTGTCCTCTACTTTCTTGTTTCTGTTAAAGTCTGGATTTTTAATTCATTAATAGCATAGTGCCAATGCCAACTAAGAACAGGGGCAAAAACTTTACATTTAACTCATGTGTATTCTTCTGAATCAACCTATTGAGGACATGCCAATTTTATTCAAAGTTCAACCACATCAGACAAAATTAGAATCCAAGTCATTCTTACTCACAATCCAATGTGATTCTGACTAATACTTTTTGCCTGGAAAACTACCTTCTCATAGCATTTACATTTCTTAGGCTTTGATTTTTCTATTTCTTTAAATTTGTTTTTAATCAGAAGCAGAAATTTCAATATGACATGCACATGAGATATTACATGACATTTGGGGGCTAATAAGGAGCAGGAAGTAATAAAAAGTTACTGAAACTCATGAGGGTATTTTTATAGGTTTGTACAGATGTTTCAAGAATAATATCTACGGACTGCATCTCTATCCAGTTATAAGCTTTGGAGGATTTTTCCTCCTGTCATAAAATAATAGCTTGTTTGTTCATCGGGTTCTTAGAATCAAATTGGAATGATAGCAGAGAAGGTAAGAGTTTTAGTATCCAACACCCCCTTATGGTTAAAATGATGAAAGCAAAACCAACATCATTGGCCTTAAGAAATATAATATATGATATTCTGGGACTATAGGGATTTATAATATGAAAGCCTGCCGGGGTCCAACCCCAGCGGGTCCAGGGGTCCCCAAAGGTGTGGACGGAGTCGGCGAAGAAGGAATGACACGGAGACAGCGTTCAGTTGATCAGCAGCCTAGCCAGGATCTCTAACCCGGATCTCCAGCCAAGTTCTGGTCTGGATCTCCAGAGAGGCTCTGCTTCAGATCTCCAGCGAGGTTCTGTAGCCATGTTCCCTCGCTAGGTTCTCCAGCCAGGTTCTGTCCAGGCTCTCCAGTCAGGTTCAGTGTCCAGGTTCCAGTCAGGTTCTCCTGCCAATCTCTGTAGTCAGGTTCAGTCCAGGATCCCTTGCCATGTTCTCCCGCTAGGCTCTGTCTCTAGGCTCCGAGGCCAGTCCCTCTCCAGGATCCTCCGGCATGCTCTCTCCAGCGAAATTCTTCTGTCTCTAGAGAACGTTCTGTGTAGGTTCTGTGCCTAGGCTCTGTCTCTCTTGGTCCTGTCTTCCAAGCCCTGTGTCCTTAGTTCTGTGTTCTGAGTTCTGTGTTCTGAGTTCTGAGTGTTTCTGTCTTGTTACAACTGTATTTATACCAGTTGATTCAATCCTATCAATCTCTATTACAAAGGTTAGGGCGTTTCTTATCTCCATTCCAGGGAGAAAAGATTATGTAGTTTAAGCATGATTGTTCGTAGTTAAAGGGATTAATTACCCGCCTGGCACTTAGTTGAGGGGTTTTATTCCCTCCCTAACTTCAGGGGAAAATCCCTACCTGGGGATTCAACCTTTCTCGGAGAGGTGACCTTGGTTAAAACACAGCGCCAAGAAGGTGAGCAAACATATTAAGAACCGTATGCCATATATGCCAGGTCCCTTGAAACAGCAAGGATGGACCGGCTCCCGGCAAAAGCCCTAAAAATCTTTTCACAGGTGGTAATTCAGAAATGTGCTCCTTGTAAAGTTAGTAGCAATACTATTCTTCATTTCCATATCAGTTTAGGTAGTAAAAATGTTCATAATTATATGTCATTATCATATCCTAATTGGAAATTATTTTTATTTTTATTTTATATATTTTATTGATTTTTTACAGAGAGGAAGGGAGAGGAATAGAGAGTTAGAAACATTGATGAGAGAGAAACATCGATAAGCAGCCTCCTGCACACCTCCTACTGGGGATGTGCCCACAACCAAGGTACATGCCCTTGACCGGAATCGAACCCGGGACCCTTTCTGCAGGCCGACGCTCTATCCACTGAGCCAAACCAGTTAGGGCGGAAATTATTTTTATAGATGAGAAAGCTAAGGCTCAGAAAGGTTGCATGTTTTTCTCAATAGCACACAGCTGTAATTGTAAAAGGGTACAAAAGGATTGCAAATGCTTTAAGTAAAACTTCAGAAAACAACTATAATTAATTTCCATAGTCATGTTAGTGCTCAGAGTAATTAAATTAGAAAATTTCCTTAAAATTTATGTACTTTACAGTTTTTCTTAACAGTGATTTTTTTTCCCACAGCAGCTACACAGAGTTTACAACATTGTAACAAGTCCTTGGAGTGCTCATTAAACACACACACACACACACACACACACACACACACACACACACACACAGGCGCAATTGATGTGCTAGTTAATCACTTTAAAAATAAATTCCTTTTATTATTTTGGATATTAGTTTTCTCACATTAAGTAAAGCACGTCAGCAGGTCAAAAAAGTTCAGTTTTTTTTTTCATATTCCACTCTCTGACAATTGAAAACTCATAAAGTTTATATAAAATGTCTCTTCTGTGCTAAAAAGAGTTTTGGAAGAAACCTCACGCTATGGATTTTGGCTACCCTTCTTGACTTTATCTCTGATGAAAGTTCAGGTAAGGCATTTTGCATTTCAGGCTGTCCTGTGACATTAAGTTGTGGCTATTTCATTAAGAAAGGGGTAAGTTTTTATTTCAGCAGTTTATTAACCCATTATTTTGGTATAAACCTTGAAGGTTTACCAGTCGGTAAAGATAAGAGAAGACTGAGGGAAAGGCAAACCTCAGATTGATGACTTTCTGGAAAAGGCCATGAATCATATGTCCCAATTAGTCACTGCTCAGCACACTTCCAGAGCGTGCCTTTCGAGCTATTTCCAAAAGTGTTGAAGAATCCATGTGTTTACATTGGACTTTGTTATGAACAAAGAAAATACTATTCATATATTTCAAAAGTGCACATGGCACGTTCTGTTCTTCAAGCCAGTTGTCCAGACAAAAGGGCTCCACTTCAAATTGGAAATGGGTTGTATTACCACCAAGACCAGTGTCAAATTATTCAGACAGGAACAAAAGAGATGTCAGGATGTGTTAAAACATCTGGGGATATGCTACTCAGGAGTCATACACATTCAATTGTACTAATGCTGTCACTTGTTCATAAACGGCAAATACATATCATAGAATGTTTCAAATGGTTTCTTAAACAAGGCAAAATAATTTCCTAGTCCATTTACAAATGCAGTTAAATCTGGAAGTGAAGATAAGCACTATTTTAGATTCAATGTGATTCTTACCATCTGAGATTGACTCCTAGGACATCCATTGATATCTTCAACTTTTTCATTTGCTAAAGTAAAGAAATAAAATAAAAGAGAGAAAAAAAAAGAATGATGCTTAAGCAATGAATTGAAACACAAAAGGCTAAAAAACAAAACAAAAAACAACACTAAAACAAAAAACAAAACACCAAGCAAAATGCTGCTGCTACATTCACTCTATCTCCCAAGCAAAGTACAAGAGGACACACTTGTTAGCAGCCGACAATTCCATATGCACAAGGCGGAAAAAAAAGGGAGGGGGGAGAGTGAGAAGGAAGTTGCTGCTAATTCTTTAGTCCATGCCAAATGACTGCTGACATGAAACCTTTCACAATTGTCCCCGCTGGGTCAGGATACAGTTTCAAGGAATCTCCGAGTGCGTAAGTTGCTCCAGCTAATGCAATGCACACATGGGAGACATATGGTTTAATGAAGCATTCATTTCTGACAATTCAGTGTATGTATGATACAGTTCTATCCATTTAAAAGTGTGACCACGCTGCCTTTTTCAAATATTGCCACAAAAACATTTCAATTTAAATCATGGGAGAGGAGAGCTATGTTAATCTCAGACACATGGACCACATTTGCATGCATTTGACTGAAACTGTGTTTTACCAAAAGGAGTGGGAGCAGAGCCAGTCAGGTTTTCCCTCACAGGGCAGGGCTTACCTATGATCTGGATGATCTCGGCTAGCAGCACTCCATCTGCAATGTCTTGTTGCAAATCCTTGATCAGCCGCTTGTGGCCCGATTTTGCCAGGTAGTGGTTGGCCCAGTCAGTGTAAATCTGTTGAACAGAGGGAGGGAAGACGTGAGATGGCTGAGGGAAAGGAGCTAATAAAAACTCTGAAGACAAATGCTGGATTCAAAGGGAAGCTATTCTGAATCACATTCCAGTTCACGAAGTCATAGCTCAAAAGGAAATAGTTGTAAAAAATTTTAAACAGCTCTTTCCTCCACTTATCTCCTGTTTCACAGGGAGATGATTCACTCTTTCAAAACCAGGGGCTAGTCACTTGTGACACAGCAAAACTCCCCAGATGACTCCTGCTTGCAAATCAGTTTGGGATTTCACTCTCTTGCCCCTGGTTCTATCAGATAGTAAATAATCTGTCTAGTCTTGTAGAAGGAAGCCACCTGGACCGATTTCTACAGAAACCCTACTATAAACATGTTTCTCTGAGAAGACTTTATTTACATTTGTCACGTGCGATACTATATGTGACAATATTTTGGCATCATTTTAGGAATTAATTGCAAATCCCTAAGATATTTTATTCAGACTTGTTTTCACCCATTTCAGCCTCTTGAAATGTGTTTATATAAGAGAAGAGAGGAAGCAAATGCAATTATTACATAGACATTACAATATAGAATTGAGGGCGCTGGCAATCTGACACAGTAAGATGACTCCAGTAACAGATTATGATAGAAGAAAAAGTTGGAACTGGCCAGAAGCTTCACAAAAATAAAATGTTACCAATGTTTCAATTGTAATGGGGCCCCTACTTGTGTAATGTAACTTAACAGAAAGGATAAAACTGTTCAGACTTTTCAGTTTTAATTAAAACAGTATTCTGAAAATAGGACAAATTAGACTGGAAAGGTAAGTTGTAGCTTAAATCAGAAGCCCTGAATGCCAAGCAGACTGTAAAAAAAGCACTCTTTTATATCTAACCAAACCAAAGGTAGTTTTTACAAAAATAACATGAATCAGAAGTGAAAGTCTCCCCACAACTTGCAACTCCATCCACTATGGAATAATTTGGCATGGATAGTCCTAGAAGTTTTTTCTAGAACTTTACACTTTACTTATAACACCATGTTACACACACACACACACACACACTAGGATTTTAAGCTGAAGCTGGCTAAAATTTTATATATAATTTTAATAAAACTTCTAAAACCATATCCCATATATTTTCCCATACTTTTATCTCATTATCTTTGATTTTCTATTATACACAATATCAATCCCCCTGTTAAAGGATGTTTAATTTGTTTAAATATGTTTCCATTACAACTAAAGTTGTAAGACACCCTTATATCTCTGCACACTCATATGCTGGTATTTTTACCTAAAAGTAGAGCTGGTAAGGTTTTGTGTGTTTTTTTAATGTATCCTATATATAAATATTCAAAAATACAATCTAGAAGATAGAGCATTTCTTTATTTTACAAAATATAAAGTTGCATCTTAATGCATAAGTAGTAGTGATTAAGTTTTCTGAAAGATATAAATAATTGGAAGCAGCCATTTGCATAGGAAAAAAATGAGAGCAAAATTACATCTCCTTTCTCATGTTCATGATCTTTGATGAAAATATTAAAGTGTGAGAAAAGTAAATCATACAATTATCTTCAGAATTAGAAAACAAGCACATGACTTCTAGATGGTGATCATCTTCCTTAAAGATTTTATTCTTCTTGTATTATTTATTGTAAATTTTTATAAGGATTTATGCTATTTAAGATCTAAAACATTGACACACTCCCCTCATCTACACATCAAACAAAATATAGCATTAATTGTTTGGCCTTCTAGTAGAAATTTCAGGTTGACCCAATATTTTTAAAATAGTTTTTTACTGAATTTACTAGAGGCCTGGTGCATGAAATTTGTGCACAAAAGGAGTGGTCCCTCAGTCCAGCCTGCTCCCTCTCCAATCTGGGACCCCTAGGGGGATGTCTCTCTGGTAATTACCATGCTGTTACGGGTTGACCCAGTCTTGATTTGTGCCTATGTTATAGCAGTGAGTTATAAGAACCAGGTGAGTGACTTTAAAGATAAAGAACATGAATTCTGGAGTCAGTCGGACATCCCTCTCGCAATCCAGGACTGCTGGCTCCTAACCACTCTCCTGCCTGCCTGCCTGATTGCCCCTAACCCCTCTGCCTGCCTGCCTGATCACCCCTAAATGCCTCTGCCTGCTGGCCTGATCGCCCCTAACTGCTCCCCTGAAGGCCTGATTGCCCCCTAACTGCTCCACTGCCTGCCTGATCACCCTTAACAGCCTTTGCCTAGGCCTCTGCCACCTCAGCTTTGTCCAGAAGGACATCCGGGAGGACGTCTGGAAGGTTGTTTGGCTGTTTGGTCTAATTAGTATATTACATTTTTATTACTATAGATTGGGATGACATTGGTTAATACAATTATATAGGTTTCAGGTGTACAATTCTAGAATATTTTCATCTGTATATATATTGTGTGTTCACCACCCCAAGTCAAGTCTCCTTCCACCATTATTTATCCCCCTTAAACTCTCTCCTACCTCTTCAACCCTCCTTTCTCTCTGATAATCACCATGCTGTTATGGGTTGACCCAGTCTTGATTTGTGCCTATGTCATAGCAGTGAGTTACAAGAACCAGGTGAGTGACTTTAAAGATAAAGAACATGAGTTCTGGAGTCAGGCAGGCCTGGCTTTGAGGCCAGCAGATTCCTCATTTGCAAAATAAAAATAACACTACTTAAATTATAGGATTGTGTCAGAACTAAGATAGCACTTGTAAAGTACATGTCACAGAGTCAACCCTGAAGAAATGTCTATTATCATCATTATTATGGCATCTGGTATTTGCTAAGATGGCTTTCCAACAATGTTAAACGTATCCTTTGGCAGAGGGTTAAAAATGAGAGAGTGCTGGAAAAAGAAGATGAAAGAAATTGTATTGCTCGTTCCTGACATTACGCAGACCTCTGACTCTTCCTGACTTCTGATGCACTGGGCCCACAGATCTGTCCACCCTCCACCCAGAGGAACATATCTGATTGTAAGCTGTCATGTTCTCATGCAGACCTCCAATGCCTCCATCGGGACAGCAACTCCATAAAACTCCATATTTCATGGATTTTCTTTTATGAAGGCATTACATTATGGAAATTTTTTATCTAAATAGATATAGAATGAAATACATTAAAAATGAAACCAAGAAGCCCTGCCAGTGTGGCTCAGTGGTTGAGTGTCAATCTATGAACCAGAAGGTCATGGTTTGATTCCTGGTCAGGGTACATGCCCAAGTTGTCGCTTCCATCCCCAGTCAGGGGCATGTAGGAGGAAACCGATCAATAATTATCTCTCATCACTGATGTTTCTATCCCTCTCTCCCACTCTCCCTTCCTCTCTCTGAAATCAATAAGAACATTTTTAAAAAGTGAAAACAAGAATATTTGCATTTGGCAAATGCATGCCAACAGTACCTTAGCCTCTATCTAAATCCCTCACAGGACTTAGGTGAGAAAACCAATGGGAAGCCAGCTGCTAAACTTCAAGACCTTATTGGGAAAGCCTATAATTTGGCTCATGAAACAATTTTTACATGGACCAGGAATCCCAAGCTTAAGAGCTTTGACTTGTAGAAGGAAGCCACCTGATTTCCACAGAAACCCTACTATAAAAATGTATGTTTCTCTGAGAAGACTTTTACATGTGAAACTTTGCTCAGACAATGGCTCTGACTTTACCTGAAATCAAAAAAATCAATTCAGACTACATAAATAAATGAATTTAAAAGAAATCTCTATTAAAAACTAAGTCATATACACATTATTTTACTTATTATTTCTAATAAACATATGTAAAAGATACCTAAGACCCTTCAAGTATATCAGTGCCTTTCAAAAAGATGTTATAATCTAGGTAAGGAAATGTAAAACAATAAAAAACTTGTAAATGTATATGTTAAATATTATATAAATATTTTTTTCTATCTTTTAAAAAATATCCTCAGGTGAGGATGAAATATATTGTAAAAAACCATCTATCCTGCTTTCAATGCACAATGGTTATTAACAATCCTTTCTTCTGCAGAAAATATAGCAGTTTGTTAATTTTTAAGAAAGGATTTGGATATTATAATCATACTAGAGGCCCAATGCATGAAATTCGTGCAAGGGGATCGGCCCTCACAGACTCAGCTTCATCAGGAAGGTCATTCAGCTGTCCAGTCTAATTAGCATATTATGCTTCTTTATTTTATTTTTTTAACTATGAAGGCAGTTGATAGTACTTGTCGATGACTGTTCTTCAGACAGATTCTGTCGACCACATCACTTTCTTTTGCCTTCAGAGGTACGTTGTGGCAACAGTTGGTCTTCAGGCATATTCTGTTGACAATTTTGGCTTCAGAATGTCAACAAAATCATGATGTCATTACCCAGTGCCCACAGCCACCATTTCTGGGCTAGGCTGGGCTGTGGGCTGCATTTTGTGCCATGGCAGTATAGGCTGCGATTTAGTGGGCTGTTGCTCTAGGGTGGTGGTGGGGTCTGTGTCCTACTTGGGGGAAACCGAGTGTTGCTTTGTGGGCACCAGGTCCGCAGTACTGTTTCTCTGTGTACATCACGGCAGCTCCTGCATTGAGTGTCTGCCCCCTGGTGGTTAGTGCACATCATAGTGACTGGTCGGACAGTGGGAAGGACACTTAGCATATTACCCTTTTATATATATATATATACTAGGGGCCCGGTGCACGAAATTCGTGCACTGGGTGTGTGTGTGTGTGCGGGGGGAGTGTCCCTCAGCCCAGCCTGCCCCCTCTCACATACTGGGAGCCCTCAGGCATTGACCCCCATCACCCTCCAATCGCAGGATCAGCCCCTTGCCCAGGCCTGACGCCTCTGGCCTAGGCGTCCGGCCCGGGCAGCGGGGACCCGCAGCTGCAGTGGCCCCACGATTGTGGGCTTCGCTTTAGGCCCAGGCAAGGGACCCCTAGCTCCTGGGACTGCCAGCTTCGACCGTGCCCAGCTCCCATCGCTGGCTCCACCCCTACTTCCTGCTCTCACTGGCCAGGGCGGCAAAGGCACCTGATTCTCCGATCATGGCTGGGGGGCAGGGCAAAGGCGGCCCCAGGGCCGCCTTTGCCCTGCCCCCCAGCTCTTAGCTCCCCCCTGGGTTTCCGATCACTGTCAGTGGCAGGGGGCTTCTTCCTGCTTTCCCTTTCGCCTCCCTGCATTGTGCCTACATATGCAAATTAACTGCCATCTTGTTGGCAGTTAACTGCCAATCTTAGTTGGCAGTTAATTTGCATATAGCCCTGATTAGCCAATGAAAAGGGTAGCTCGTACGCCAATTACCATTTTTCTCTTTTATTAGTGTTGATATATATAGATATTGATTTCTTAATTTTGGGTTGGAAAAGTGCAGGATGTCTTATACAGCAAAAAATATACTAATGTTACTAATGTTTTAGTGGAAATTAACCATAGACTACTTTGGAGTTCAGATCCAAAATCCAGACATGATTTCATCATTCTGTTGTATTTATTTGAACAGATTCGAATGACAGTTGACTAGGTGGTTTTCATCCTCTCTCATTAGAATATTACAATAAGTTTACCTATGAGTTTTAAATACATTGATAGTCTATGCATCTTTGCTTGAAGACTGCCTCATTAAAGACACACCTCCTATCTCCATGCTTTTATTATTATAGACTAGAGGCCTGGTGAACAAAAATTCATGCATTAGGGGACGGGGGTCCCTCAGCCCAGCCTGTGCCCTCTTGCCATCCAGGACCCCACGGGGGATGTCCATCTGCTGGTATAGGCCCACTCCCCAGGGGATCGGGCCTAAACTGGCAGTAAGACATCCCCCTAGCAGCCTGGGAGCCCTCAGGAGATGTCCTCCTGCTGTTAGGCCTGCTCCCTGGGGGATAAGCCTAAGCTGGCAGTCAGACATCCCTCTGGCAGCCTGGGAGCACTTGGGAGATGTCTCATTGACATCCCAGGGGAGCAGGCCTCAGCCATCAGTTGAACATTCTTAGCATTGAGGATGAGGCAGGAGAGCTCCCACCACCACTGCTGCACTCACAGCCATCAGTCCGGCTTGTGGTTGAGCGGCACTCCCCTTGTGGGAGCCCATTGACCACCAGGGGGCAGCTCCTGTGTTGAATGTCTGCCTCCGGTGGTCATTGTGCATCATAGTGACCAGTCATTCCCGGTCATTCCACCATTAGGGTCAATTTGCATATTCCCTGTTTATTATATAGGATAATGTATATAAAATATCATAGCACAGTATAGCATATAGTTTGTCTTATTTCACTTTTTAAAATATATTTTTTGTATACCTCTTACTATTTGACCATTTTGAAACTCAAAACTTAAGTAACAGTTTAATAGAATAAGTATTATTACTTGTTAAATAGGTGATTAGAGAAAGGATTAAAGCAATACTTTAAATGATATATTTGGAGTCTCTTTTTGTAATTGGTTTCTCTGTTTCTGCCCAAGAAATGGGGAAATGAAAAGTTGACTGGATATCATTTTAAGCTACTATTCATTCTCATTTCCCCATTTTATTTTTGTAAAACCACTAGAGGCCTGGTGCACAAAATTTGTGCATGGGGGTGTGCATGTCCCTCAGCCCAGCCTGCACCCTCTCCAATCTGGGATCCCTTTCACAATCCAGGACTGCTGGCTCCCAACTGCTTGCCTGCCTGATTGCCCTTAACCACTTCTGCCTTCTAGCCTGATCACCCGCTAACCAATCTCCTGCCAGCCTAATCAACGCCTAACTGCTCCCCTGCCAGCCTGGTCACCCCTAACTGCCCTCCCTTGCCAACCCAGTCACCCCCAGCTGCCCTCCCCTGCTGGCCTGGTCACCCCTAACTGCCCTCCCTTGCTAGCCTGGTCGCCCCTAACTTCCATTCCTTGCCAGCTCGGTTGCACCTAACTGCCCTCCCCTGCAGGCCTTATCGCTCCCAACTGCCCTCCCTTGCTGGCCATCTTGTGTCCACATGGGGGTGGCCATCTTGTGTGTTGGGGTGATGGTCAATTTGCATATTACTCTTTTATTAGATAGGATAGTGAAATTTTGGCTCTAGTCTAAATCTTATTTCACTTAACTTCAATTGCATTTCCACTGCTACCAGCAGCATGAAAAAAAAAAAGGTCTATATAGCATTCTTTCTCCAAGAGGTACTGTCCACTAACAACTGTTTGAGAGTGAGCCACTATTTTAAACACTTTAAATGGCATAACTCATTCAAACCTCAAAGCTCCCTTAGAGGAGGAAACTACTATTCCATTTCAGAGAGGAGAATCTTGAAATAGAGAGGTGAAGTATTTTCCCCAGGTCACAACAGCTGCATGGAACCCAGATGTTCTGGCTCAGAATCTGCACTCTTAGCCCCCACAAAAGGAAATGTTTCATTTATGAGCCTTCCATAATTCCAGCCTCCTGCAGTTATTTCCATGCCTCTCACATGCATGTCAAACTTGGGGGGGGGGTGTGGAGGAGAATCCTTTATTTGACTGCTATAACATCTGGTGTCTACAGAGTGCTCTATGGGGAATCCATCCTAAAGGCTTGCAAAATTCTAATAATGCAGGTGACAACATGAACTAAAATGTGCATGTTAAACTGTACCAGAAAAGTATTTTAGTTAAATAGTCAAGAGAACTTTCTGTTCTCACAGTTTTCTAGGGGTAAAAAAAAAACACCAAACAAGCAAAACACATACACACACGCAAACGCATACTTGATATTCTTTTACCTTCTTTTTATCTCAGTCTGATAATTGATGTTAAGAGATAGAGCAAATAAATTTAAGGTAAATATTATCAACCATTCTTCAAAACCTAAATAATATGGCAGAAAGTATGTGTAAGAGAATAATGTTAACAAAACACAGATTGGGGAGGAGGGTAAAGGGGATGGGAATGGATTAACCAAAGGACATATATGCATAACACAGACAAAAGTGTGGGGAAAGTCTGGGGTGGGGTGGGGGCTGGTGGAGGGGGGCATAGGGGCAGAAATTGGGGGACATCTGCAATACTAACAACAATTTTAAAAAAAGAGAGAATAAACATGTACAAATCTTAGCATTTTCATTTCTAAGTTTCTGACCTGGATTTTTATTCACATACTAATAATTAGCAGTGAAGAATGACTGCTAGAAACTTCAGTGTAAACCAGTGGTCCTCAAAGTCTGATCCCAGGACCAACAGTCTGATCTCTGAGCCATCTGAGAACTTTTTAGAAATGCAAATTATCAGTCCTCACCCCAGATCTACTGACTCAGCAACTCTGGAGATGGAGCCAGGAATCTGAGCTTTAACAAGCACACCCTCCAGGTGAATCTGGTGTGTCTAATGCGTAAAAACTAACGGCATAGACCAATACTGTTCACAAATAAAAATGATTGTATTGCTAACACTTTAAACTGTATTTCAATGTAAAGAGAATGCTACCTCCGTGTAAGGAAAAGGTAACAAAAGAATGTTGGCTTATATAGAATTTAACGTAACCTACTAAATTTATCTTTCTACCAAGAAAAACCCACTGAGACCACAATGCACTAATTGTAAATGCTATTTGCAAACCATTTGTTCCATTGTTGTTGTTGTTTGAGAGATAGATAGATAGATAGATAGATAGAGAGAGAGAGAGAGAGAGAGAGAGAGAGAGAGAGAGAGAGAGAGAGAGACATCAATTTGTTGTTCCACTAATTTATGCATTCATTGTTTGACTCTTATGTGTTCCCTGACTGGGGATCAACCTTGGCTTATAAAGACAACACTCTATCCAACTGAGCTACCTGGCCAGGGCCCTATTCTGATGTTTTTAACCTTTTAAATTATTAATGATTTAATAAATCATGAAAGTTGGGCATTTATTTCAAAGTTTTTTTCAAGACAGAAAATCATTTATTTATTTAGAAAGTGGTGAGCAGGGGGTGATTTACATTTACTTAGACTAAAAGCATAGAACTTGGAAGCTGAAGGGAATATACTTCCTGCTGTGCTAAAAAGCAGCAGTGAGAGTAATGGAAATAAAAGTGTAGCACCCACAGCTACTCAGACATCCATCTAGCCAGTGACAGGCAGCAGGAGTAAAGTTTTGGGGTGGGGGGGGGGAGACTTTTCAAAATATTTGTTTTCTTGCCATATTTCTTTCCTTTTTATTACATGAGTTCTAGGCAAACACAGCACTATCTGGAAGATTTTCTTGATCCCCACTAAAGCACATCCTATTTTCATAAATATTTGGCATTTTTGAAGCTATCATAAGTTATAATAAAACACACACACCACGCCCCAATGCATATATATACATGTCACATGGCAAGATTGCTAAAGACACTTTGTTGATACAATGCATATTCCAATCAGACAATTATTTACCAGCTTTCTGCAGGTGGTTTCTCTCCAGTGACATGCTATAGCTCCAAACCACCACAGGTAGGGGCTAGAGCCACATAACTCTAAGATCATCAGACAATTCTGGCTGCTTCTGTGTAGCTTTGTTACATGGCAAGGTAAAACTGCTCTTGACTGCTAAAAGAATGCCAAGATTTCAGAGCCACCAGATTAACAGCCACCTTACAAATCTCCAAATTCTTTACTGAAATCCTTTCACTTTAAATGTACCCCAATTGCTAGACTGCTAAGGATTCCATTTGAATCCCTTATAAGTTATTGCACATTAAGTAAAACAGAAAATAACAATGGGGGAAAAAATGCAGGCTGCTGACTGTATGATTTCATATTTTATTAATTTATTTATGTATTTAATATGTTTTGTTGTTGTTGTTGTTTTTGTTTTTGTTTTAGAGAGAGAGGAAAGGAGAAGGGAGAGATAGAAACATCGATTAGCTGCTCCTGCACATCCTTTACTGGAGATTGAGCCCACAAACCCCTGCACATGCCCTGACTGGGAATCAAACCAGTGACCTCTTGGTGCATGGGTCCATGCTCAACCACTGAGCAACACTGGCTGGGCTCATATTGTATTTATATACAAATATAAGGTGGCAAATACAAATCAAAGATTCTAAATTGGCCAATATTTCAAATTCAAGCCTCCCAACCAAATTTTACAGTCTGTTTCCTTATAAACCTATCCCTGTGATTGAAGTTCCTCTTGTTTAGAAACATGATCTAAAACGTCCATCCAACATGGAACACTCAGGAAATAAAACTTTTCACTGAGCAGACAAGTTGATCTCAGTGAGGTAGTTGTTCTCCAATTCCCAAACCCCCTGAGGAAAAAACAGTGAAATTTTTTAAGATTTTCAGAAGTGGAGACTGAAGTCAAACAATTTGGGCTCCTTTCCCAGACCCACTTCTTACTACTAGACTCGAGTTTCCGTATCTTTAATGCAGGGATTATAGCCTTATCTCCAAGCCTATCTCACATGATTATTATGAGGATGAACTGTAATAAAAAACATTTGCAAAAGCAAGATGTTCTATACAGAATAAGGCATCATTATTAAAATCAATGAAACATGCTACCCATGAATTACGTTCACATATTTGCCCCAAACATGCAATAATAACTATTGCACATACATAATGAGATCAACCACTTTTTGTTTCTTAATTTCATTAATGAGACATAGAAGGTAATTTGTTTCCATGAAATATCCTTATTTTGAATCCTATTCTCCATAGTTTTTACACTCAGGGCAGCTGGAACTGCATGTCCCCATGGAGCGTGATAGCCATATAATGAAAATGGCAGACCTTTCATCAGTATGAGTTCTTGAGTGACTGTCTAAACCAGAGGATCCCAACTCTACATCCAACACCAGGAAATGCCTTGGGCTGTGTGTGAGAGAAACAAACAAATACTGTGCTGAGTCCCTGAAACCTGGGGTTCTCTTAGAGCAGAGGTTCTCAACCTGTGGGTCGCGACCCCTTTGGAGGTCGAACGACCCTTTCACAGGGGTCGCCTAAGACCATCGGAAAACACATATATAATTACATATTTTTTTTGTGATTAATCACTATGCATTAATTATGTTCAATTTGTAACAATGAAATTGGGGGTCACCACAACATGAGAAACTGTATTAAAGGGTCGCAGCATTAGGAAGGTTGAGAACCACTGTCTTAGAGGCTGGCATTGATCTGTGTTACAGAGACACTCTCCTTGAGTCAAAAACTCTTTGCAGAACAACTTCTCAATGTCCACAAATTCAATTACAAGTCCAACAGAGGACTAGACATTCCCAAGATTCCTGTTTCCCTTCCAGAGACCACCGCCCTATACCCACAATCCTTACCAAGGACTTTCTCTTCACTCCTGATCATTTTTTCATTAAGTCATTGAATATACATTTTAAAATGCTTATTATCAGCTCTTTCTCACTAATAATTAACTTCCGTCTGAACCTCTGAGCTTGGACTCCCAGTGGTTCTTTCCATTTAATCTGTTACTACTGGTCCTAGGGTGGGCGTGTAGACAGAGGCTGGTCAAATTTCCATAGCTGGGATCCTTGGAACTTGGTATATTATTTTCAGATTTTTCCAATAAAAATGATAGAACGGGACTAAATGTTAAGTATATTGAATATCCTAATTTTGCTTTACAATTTACAAAGGGTCACCTCATTTGTTCCTTTTCAGTTGAATAGAGTAGGTACTATAATCACAGTCCTATTTTATGATGTATAGAAGAGATAATAATGGGTTTAGGTACACTGTTCAAGAAAATGATCACTTATGACATGGTTTCTATGGCAATTTCAGTACAATACATTCTTAAATTTTTGAAAGATGATCAATTTCTGAATCCATCAAGTACATATTTTCTAGTGTAGCTGTGACATTTATGTGTGTATGTGTGTGTATGAAATTAAATGTTATGGCTTCTAAAGTATATGAAAACATAAGCAATGGTTTTCAAAATTCATAATTCTTCACTATAATAATCTAGTTGGTAGAATTTTTGAATAATAAAAAATTTAATTATTATTTCTCAAAATGGCTTTAGGCTTACCATACAACCCTATGATGTTCCTTACTCATTTTACATGCTAAGAAATGGTCATTTATAATATTAATTATAATATTTAAAGAAAATAAACATCAGAAATAATGTAATGACCCAACAGGGAACTCATGATTAAATATAGTTTATTCATCCTCTGAACTATTAAGTAACCATGAAAAATATAAATTATTATACTTATATAGCAAAATGAAAAAGTATAATGGAAAAAGGAAAATATAAAACAATCTTGAGATGTGCATATAAAAAATACTAGAAACAAAGTCAGGGTATAACAGTATCTGTAATGAGAGTGTCTAGATTTATAGGTATTTTTCTCTATAAATATTTTTGTAAGATCTTTTTATATGAATACAATTTATTTCAAAGCATTATATTATAGGTATTTTTTGAAAATTATATGGAACATTTAAAAACACTTTTTGGTCTAGGGGAAAAAGGCGCTGTGAGACTTTGGATTCTAACCTATAATATGAACACTCATTATCATTTATCACCCCAATAGAGAGATACACAGGGAAGAGGGATTTGGACTGTGTCAAGAGGACAAGAGAAGCTGGACACAGGTATGGGCGAACACTGACACATGGTCTGAAAGGAGAAGACACTTTGGAGTGGCCTGTTCAGGTTCAGAACGTGAGGCCAACACATTTGTAGGACAACAGGGAGGGCTGGGGGGCACATGGGAATTACAAAAGTCAGAATAAATACAGATGAGGAATTTTCCCAGAAGCAGAAGGATAGAAGTAGGTGAGCAACTAAAAGATTAAGAGATCAGAAAAGAACCAGGATGTTCACAGGAGCCTAGTGACCAGAAAAACAATTAGGAGAAGGAATTCAAAGCATTAGTTCACAGCTCAGAGAGTTTAAAGCACAGAGGCAGGGATCTGTCCCAGGGCAGCCATTCTGGCACTGCCATGGGGAACTAATGGCTGAATTAAGGAGGTCTTCAGGGCTGGCACAGGTAGTAGCTTCCTTTAAGCCAATGATTTTCAACTGCTGTGCCGCAGCACATTGGTATGCCACAGAGTTTTTTAAAACATGAAATACTTGACTATTTAGTCAGGAGCCCTGACCTGTTTTCCTGTAGATTGTCAAAAAAAAAAAAAAAAAAAGCAAACACAATAGTTATCTGGTTGAATGAGTCAAAATCATAACTACTTTTTGTCAGATCAACAAAATACATATTTTTGGTGTGCTGCAGAATTTAGGAATTAGTTTATGTGTGCCATGAAATGAAAAAGGTTGAAAATTGCTGTTTTAAGCAAATGACCAGAAGTTCTTGCCTTCCATGTTCACTGACAGGAAGATTCAGAGGTGGGGCTTTGATCTAATTACCACGTTCCCAGGAACATATTCCCTGCCATGTGCTGGGCACTTCATAGGTGTTATTTCATTTACCCTCCCTAAGGGCCCTGAGACTGGGTGGGCATTGTGATATCCACTTTACATAGAAGGCAACTGAGGATCAAAGCAGTTCACCAATTTGTTCAAAGTCAATAAATAGCAGTATTTTCTACTCAGAAATATCTACAACCTATCATTCTTTTTTGACAAGGATATAGGCAGATCATTCCTAAGAACCTGAATGGTTATCTTTTAAGGCGATTCACAGGAAAACAGTAATTGATGACACTTTATTCCCTGATATTCTTCTCTTTCCAAAAGCACGAAGCATCTCAAATATAATTTAAAAAATCTATACCTTACTTTTTCTGACAAATAACGCTGGTTAACATTTGGATTTATGCTTACAAATCAAGAGGAAAGAAATGGCAAATGTTTGGCTACATGAGCTACAAGGTATTTGAGTACTGGTACATAAAAGTAAGTTCAAGTATTTGTACTTGTCTTTCAGGTAATTCTAAGTTTGACCATATGTATTTCTCTAAAACTCTAATTTTCCACAATTCCAAATTAATTGTGTTTCCAGAAAAACACAATGAAGTACTTCTTTGTTCTAAGAAATTAAAAATAAAAAGGTCTGTTAGGGCTCAATTCCTTTTACAGTTTCGGGGTTTTTCATCATATGCTTCTTAAATCTATTTTTTCCATTTTCATGTCCAATATTAGACCATCCTTAAACTAAACTCCATTTTTTTCAGACAAACATGATAAAGTTAGATAGAATAACTGAGAAAATTATGTACAATATGTAGCATGGTATTCTTTTTTGTTGTTAATCCTCACCCAGGGATATTTTTCCACTAATTTTTAGTGGAAGTGGAAGAGAGAGGTTAAGACAGAGAGAAAGAAACATCAATGTGAGAGAAACACATTGATTAGTTGCCTCTTGCATGAGCCCCAACCAAGGTATGTGTCCTTGCCTAGAATCAAACCCAGGACCCTTTGGTCCGTAGCCCGTTGTTCTATCCATTGAGCCAAACTAGCTAGGGCACAGTATGGTATTCTTTATTCAAATATTAATTGTGAGTTTTAGAGTGTTAATTATATATACTTGAGTCATAGTAATAATACCAATAAAATATACTGCGTTCTCATCATGTGCTAGGCACTGTGCTATGTTCTACAAGGGTACAATAATGCAATTCTCAAACAACAACATTAATGAAAGTGTTATTATTATTATTATTTCTTTACATTAAGGAAACTAAGAAAGTTACCAAAGGTCACACAGGTAGTAAAGTGGCTAAGCCTGGACTATTAGATATGCCTAACTCGCTGAGCTCCAGTACTCTGCTCAATGGTAAATGCATATGGTGAGTAGTGCTTAAAATTGTGGTAAATTCTAAACCTGCCATATTTATAGTGTCGTTTCCAAAACTGCAATATAAATGACTATTCAGTACTCTATAGAAATCATGGGTTGTTCCCTTCAAATTCAGATCTCAAAGCCCCAACAATGACAAAAGGCCACCGGAATATCCAGGTCACATAAAGTTGAATAAACAGTGGTCCTTTGAGAGGCAGAATTCTGTTGACCTGGTGAATACAAAGCAAAGGGAGTATAACTGCCACTGAGAAGAGTGTACATACAGATTGTCTCCATGAAAACACGCTTATTCTCATAAGAAAACAGATGTTTTCTAAATTAATACAATTTATTTTGCCTTGAAAGAGATGTCGTTCAGTAGTTGCTAGGTAACACATTTAAATTTAAGAACCAACTTGATTACTGACTTGGAATATTTTTCTTAATTGTGTATTTTGGTAAAACACGGGGTTCAGAAGTAAGGCACAAAGCAATGACGTAATTTGACATGACATGCTCCTGCTCTTCCCACTCCCACTAATACAGAGTTGCAATAGTGTTGCATGAGCATTTTTAGAAGTTAAGCTGGCCCCCAACAGTTGAAGTCTAATTTAATAACACTCATGTGGGCCTTCTAATAAGTAAGTTCTAAACATACTAATTCAGGTATGTTTACTTTATTTGGTCTGACCAATGTTTCAGTTCATGTGGATGCCTGGTCAAGATTTAGCTTGATGCTAAAAAAAAAACTCTCTGACCATACTTTGACCCTCTCTCAGACTAATCCATGATTCATAGCCTACTCTCCACACACCCGTTTCTTTTTGCCCGTTGACACCAAATATTTGTTTTCTTTGTTGTCCTTCTGTGATAGTCATACTCACTTCAAACCTAAGTTCCTCTCCCTTGTTCAATCACTACAGATTCCAATTCTTCCTCTATCTTGTCTTTGGAAATATTCTCTTATAGTTCCTTCAAACCAGCTCTCTGGTTCTTTCTTTATGCTTCCTGGAATGTATCACCTAGGCCAGTGGTTGGCAAACCGTGGCTCGCGAGCCACATGCGGCTCTTTAGCCCCTTGAGTGTGGCTCTTCCACAAAATACCACATGCAGGCATGCAGGTACAGTGCGAAGTTGACTTAAAACTTTAAGTAAAGTTTATTAAGTTAATTTTAGGGAACGTTGTGGAGTGAAAGAAGATGTAGTGTCGAGGACTGAGAAAGGTATGTTGAGATGGCTTGGACATATAGAGAGGATGAATGAAAGGAGATAGATGAAACAAGTATACAAGACGAGTGTGGATGGGAGAGTTGGAAGGGGTCGACCTCAGCAAACGTACCTCAATCAGATTGAGGACGTTTTTAGCAAAGGCCAGCTTAGGAGTACCCTAATTAAGTTAATAACAATGTACCTACCTACATAGTTTAAGTTTAAAAAATTTGGCTCTCAAAAGTAATTTCAATCGCTGTACTTTTGATATTTGGCTCTGTTGACTAATGAGTTTGCTGACCACTGACCTAGGCAGTTGCATATACTTTTTGTGGTTGTTGAGAGAATGGTCACAACTGTCCACTCTTCCCATCACAATACAGAATCTATTTGTCTGACTTTCCTATGTAACCTGGAAAAGCCCTTGCACTGTGACTCTTGCCTGCATGCTGCTCTTGGAACTCTAAGCTTCCATGTGAACAAGCCTGATGAGTCTGTTAGACGAGGCAAGGCCATGTGGTGAGAAGCCCAGCCATCCCAGCTATATCAGATGAGGCCATCATACACCAGCTTGCCGAGAGCCATGCAACCCTCAGGAACACTCAGAGCTGACTAGCTGCTACCACAAACATGGGTGGGCCCATAAAGAGAGATGAACTGCCCTAATGAGCCAACCCACAGAGCTATGAACCAAAGAAATGGTTGTTGTTTTACCATATGGAGCTTTGGGTTGTTTTTGTAGCAAAAGCTACTTGATACATTTTAAAATAACTTAAAATAGGTAGGGATGTGCTAACAAAATCATAGCTAACAGCTCTGGACCAGACTAGCTGGCATTAAAGTTACTCATAGTACAAAATGTAACCGTACTCAGCCAAATGGTTTCTGTTTGTGGATCCCTGGCTAACAGAATGGAGATGGAATAAGCAAGCTAATACAGTTCCTACAAGAAAGTAGTCTTGACCATCAAAACTTGCCCAAAGGACAGATCACAAAGAGGTGTTGCACGTATTTCAATGGGAAAGAGCTCTAATAATGCCATCAACAGAATCCCGGGGGACCCAAAGAGAGAAGAGAGAAATACAACAACTGGCCTTCCCATACAGAAGGACAGATGGCAGAATACTGATCTTTGGGTATAAATGTAGGTGCTAAGGCTTGGTTTTGATTAATTCAGTGTGGGCTTCCTATAGTTTTCCAATCCTCCTATTAGAAAACAATGCTGCTGATTCTGTGCAGGTGAAAGTTTTCTTAAATGTCATTCCATTTCCTAAGTGCTAAGAATATAAACTATCACCCAGAGGACCTAATGGATGGAAAAAGTCACTGTCAGGAACACAGAACACATTCCAGGTGTCTGACATTTTAAAAAGTGTGTTTGTTTGTGACCACTGATTTAAATGACGGAACAGCCACGAAAACGAACAGGAAAGTTTAACCCAGATTGTAGCAAGAGCACGAAGCCACCACTGTTGCCTCTGTGGCAGGAAGGAAAAGGGGTGTGGTAAGGCTGAGTTCTAGAAGCTGGACTGAAGAGATGGGAGCTAGAACTGGCCGGATCTGAGAACACAGAGGAGCTGCACCCACTACATAAAATGCTAACCCGTGCCCACAAAGCATTCACACATAAAATACTTTTTAATACAACAGAAAAAAAGATATCAGATAGGTTTTGTACATTAGAATTTTGTTACAATGTACACTGTAACTGTAGAAAACCTGCCTTTCCCCTATTTCAACTAATGCTGATAGCCTTGACTCTGTTTCTAATATAATCTCTCCACCACCTGTTCTTCTGTTTAGTAGGATTCATCATTCCTTCTTTGCTTCTATACCTTTTAGTTGAAAGAGCTGGACTCCCACAAGATGCAACCAGAAAGGGGATTTGGTCTCTGAATTTATTTTTCCCTCTTCCCTTAATGAAATATTGAACCAGGTGTACATATTCTCTAATGATTTTCAAACACCAAATAGCCCTTTAATTTCAGCATTAAAACAAAGGGTATAATCTCCATTTCATGTAACTCCAGTCCAGCTTCAGGGCATGGCATTCACTGTTCCCTTTGCTTATAACAGTGGTTCTCAACTTTCCTAATGCCGTGACCCTTTAATACAGTTCCTCATGTTGTGGTGACCCCCAAATTCATTGTTACAAATTGAACATAATTAAAGCATAGTGATTAATCACAAAAACAATATGTAATTATATATGTGTTTTCCGATGGTATTAGGCGACCCCTGTGAAAGGGTCATTCAACCCCCAAAGGGGTCGCGACCCACAGGTTGAGAACCACTGGCTTATAATATTCTTCCATCGCTAATTTCTTCACTTAACCATTCACTCATTCAATTAGCCATTCCATTCATGTCTCTGCTCAAACATCACCATCTCAGAGAGGCCTTCCTTAATTTCTTGATAAGATACTCTCTCCTCATTGCAATTCTATCACTGTCCAAAGCCATATGTTGCGTTATTTTCTTCACCTTATTATCTGCACCCGATATACTTCAGATTCCTCTCCCAGTTATCTCCACCCCCTCATTAGCATGGAAGCTTCATGACATGCAGCACTCTGTCTTGTTCATTGCTATATCTCCAGTGGCTTGGACAAGGTCTAGCTAGCCCATACAAAATGCTCAATAAATATTGATGGGATAAAATGAATGAATGAGGAATGAATGAGTACACATAGCCAATTTACAACTTCCTTATCTTTACACCTCTATGAAAGAAGATATTATGGCAGTCCATTTCATTCTTTTTTGGAGATAAAATGATTATCTTCAGAGATCACAGAAAATTCACCCTCCTGATCCTGTGAACATTTTGCAGATACAAAATGGCAAAGAGTTCATAAAGAGATGCAAAAAAATACACTACCCAATTGTATTACTGGATTCTGGCTGGAAGACCTTTTTGTTCTTTTAACGTGAAGAGATCCAGTGGGAAATCCCTGGCTTGCATTTCTGTTTTTGTCAAACATTCAACAGTAACTGATAATCTCTGCATCTGTTATTTATTTGACAAATCTCCAGAGGGCCGTCCGAGGGGAAATTTCAGAGAAGCCCTAAACAAATGGCACAGCTTTGTGCCACGCCAGGAGGAGTGTGTCTGCGCTGCATAAATGGCAGGTCTGATTTCATTATTCACACAAATGGCGACTATTGATGCAACCTCTGCATAACATATAGGTGATGTGACGATGTAGGGTGGGTCCACAATTGTATTTGAAAAAATTGATTACACGTTGAAATTAGGCCACTTGACTCTGGGAGGAGGCAGAAGTCAAGGAAAATGTGCAGCTGGTCAGGAAGTAAATCCAGGGTGGAGAAGTTTCTGCAGAGCTCAGGAAGAGCAGGGGGGAGCGGGGGAGGCATGAAGGAAGACATTGAGATTTTGCTAGGGAGTTTCTGAGGTTCTGACAGCTGGAATAAAAAAGATGGAATATATCTCCCTCTGAAACATAATTTACATAACTAAACTGTATGTTCTTCAGAAATCAATGAGCTGTGTATTTGGCTTGGATTTTTAAAAGCAAGTTAAATGATCATTTTGTAAATAATATGCATGCTGCAACCCAGGCGTTAGGCATACAATGAAAATACCAGATCCTAAAACTAAGAAAAAAGCACCTATGTATTTTTTTAACCCAGTAACAAGTTTTCATTTATTATTTTGAGTTTAAGATGTTTGTGTTCTAAAGGATAACCTATCTGAAAATTGCTTTTTACAAGCTATTCAACTTTCACTGCAACAGACTAGGCAATACCCATGGATTGTCACTCCATATTCATGCAAGAGAAAAGCAAGACGTATGGTTTATCCCACAGGGCACTAGCAACCCCTTTAAGAGAATGTAATCCATGCCTGTGTCCATAATTTACTTTAATGGAATCCCCAAAACAAGAGGTTGCCCTTCAAGTGTGATATTTAGATGGAATCATAATCATTTATCTTACCATTTCATGACACACAAACATCTGCAGGAAAACACGAGAGAACAGCCTTCCCCACGATATCAGAGTAACTGCTAGACTCGGAGGCCAGCTGCAGCACAAGTGGCATAAATCATCTGCGTACTTCCACCGATATCTTACACCTTCCCGAGCGACTGATGGATTGACTGTTCGATGGGTGAATAGATGACTGAAGCTCCTGATAGTGAAGCTAAAACATGATCTCTTCATATGCCAATATCACTAATAAGTATTAGTCTGCAGAAGAGATTAGATGGTTCTCTCTTGAAGCAGTTTTAAAAGTTGGCATAGATACAAAATGTAAAAATTATGGGAAGCATTAACCAGCTAAACATCTGCTGAAATTTTCATCCAATTAAAAGCAGAGCATCATAAAACCTCAAGCTGGCTTCCTTAAAATGTCATGGCTCAGAGGTGAATGGGGGCTCCTGCTCTGGATATGATTAAGACCCCCAAAGAGGGTTTTTTTTTTAAGTCAACATTCAATGAATCGATATTATACACTAAATGCAGTGCAAAAAAAAAAAAAGCCTCATGAGAAATTCAAGATCCACATCAGGCTGAAAGGAATATGTTCAATAGACAGAAAGAAGAGGAGGCACATAACTAAAGCATCATACTTAAGAAAATCCTCTGTAAAAAGTATGAAGCACAATGTAAACTAAGAATTGTGTAAACATTAAACATTTTAATCAGTTATATTCTAAATATAGAACTTAAAATAAGTGAAAAGGGGTAAAGACACCACTCAAGCCCTATTTTGCTTCCAGCCTCTTTAAAATGATATGATTTTATTGATTTTAGAGAGAGGAGAAGAGAGAGGGAAGGACAGAGAAATAGTGATGTGAGAGAGAAATATCAAATTGATCTCCCACCAGGGACTAAACCCAGGGAATCAAACCAGAGACCCTTTGGTGCTTGAGACGATGCTTAACTAACTGAGCATACTGGCCAGGGTGCTTTCAGGCCCTTGGCTGAGAATACATGGTATTGTCGTCATTCGCACATCTATTCCCTGAACTCAGAGTCCAGTCTTCCAAACTACAGGGTGTCTCAAAATTCACCTAAGAAGTAATTTTGAAAGAAAACACAGGTTTATAATTAAAAATTGTAAATTTTTTATTTATTCATAAAGTATACAGTATAGGGTTATCTATGGAATAGCACATCGGGTAAATGGCCTTCACGGCTTTGCTGGCACATACGCAAAGCCGTGGTCTTCAATGGTCTTCATTGTCCCTGCTCCTGGGCCATAATTGGTACTTGGTAATGCTTATCAAATTGAAGGTATTAAAATCAAAGGGCAACAGATATTAGAATCTGATTCAATAAACCAAATAAAATTAGGCTTTTATTTTTTGTTGTTGTTGTTAATGCTCATACAAAATTCAAATCTTGTGTGAATATTGGGACACCCTATACAACCTCTCTAAGTCAAACCATCCCAACTAAAGAAATCAATTAAATAAGGCAACCTTAATTCTTATTGCTAAAACATATTAGCTTTATAGTGGCTTAGTAAATGAAGTCAGTGCTACATGAACTGTTTAGAATGTTCTACCCATGCCTCAGTCATCATTGTGATTTGACTACTATTGGATATATGCATTTGGACTTTCCTTTTGATTCTTCCTTTAGTCTAGCTAAGTGGTCCTCCTCTGGGTATAAGAATTGCTGTGTACATGACATAGTAATTAAAAGTACATACTGTATATGACACATAACCATAAATAACATGTTTTGCAGTCAGTTAAGCTATTTCAGGTTTTTCCCCCCCCTCTATTTTTTCATGTCATAAATGGACTTTAGAAGTTACTTTAACAACAGAGTGATTCAGATATAACAGTAACCTAGAAATGGAAAACATTAAGGATTCTTAAATAGCTGAAGATAAAAGAGAATACAGTAAAAGTTATCTAGACACTTTAAACTTAACTAAAATCTTCAAGTATATATTACATATTTGCCAATGTTCTGGAAAAATGTATGTTTTGAGAACTACAGAAATAATATCATAGAAGAAGAAGAATTATGCACGTTTAAGAAATAGAGATTAATCTATTTTTCCAAATTGGGAGAAATGTGTATTTGCAAATCACAAGTTTGATGCTGATTTATGGAAAAATTCTAGTGTGAATTACTTAACAATTGCTTTGTGAACATTTACAAATTAAAAGATGTGTCTATCCATCAGGTTTTGTTTACTAGGAACACGTCAATTTATTATTTTTATTTTTTAAAAAATATGTTTTATTGATTTCAGAAAGAGGAAGGGTAAACGGGAGAGAAATATCAATGATGAGAGAGAATCACTGATTGGCTGCCTCCTGCACACTCCCCACTGGGGATCGAGCACTAAACCTGGGCATGATCCTGGACCTGGTTCATGGGCTGATGCTTAACCACTGAGCAACACTGGCTTGGCAGAAACACAATTTAAATCAACATGTTAACACTTTAATGCAGTATTAGGCATTGCTTGGCTTGTAGACTCATCGCTCCATTCTCTGCCTCCATGGCCACCTGGTGTTTTCCCTGAGTGTTTGGATCCAAATTTCCCCTTCTCAAAAGGGCACCAGTCATTAGATTAAAGCCCACCCCAATCCCATATAGTCTCATTTTAACTCAATTATATAGACAAAAGCCCTCCTTCAAATAAGGTCACCTTCACGGGTACACTAGGTGAGAACTTTCAACATATCTTTTGGGGGTATACAATACAATCCCTGATAGTACTACCTTCCAGGTAATTTTCATTACATTGCTTCAATGAATGGATGGCATACACTCAAAGAAGCATCATTCCCTTTTAACTGATAAAAAAAAAAGTCTTGCTAAGGTTAAGTTACTTTTACAGAATAATACAGCAAGTAAGAGGCAGAGTCTCAATTTAAACATGGAACTTCCTGATTTCAAAGCCTGCATTTCTGAAATGGAGGTATGAACACCCCTGAGTTATGAAAGGTGTGATCAGTACCATAGACACTTTTTGAATAACATGTTCCATCTTCTATGGAAATCAACTTTAATGACAAGTAACTTAAAACATTATTCTTATATTAAAATCAATACATTTTGTAATGAAAACAGAGGGTATTATAAATAATTTTAATTTCAGATACATTGCATAAATCTTGAAGACTGATTTTTGACCAACCCTGATGAGTAGATGTTTGCTCTTTTATATCAGTATATATATATACAGAGCCAGGGGCTATCGCAACCAAACGGACGACCAAACAGGCTGAGTGGGGTGACAAGGCCTGCAGGGGGGGCAATGAGGGACGACCAAACAACTGAGCAGCAGGCTGCATGGGGCGACCAGGCCGGCAGAGGGTTAGTGAGGGATAACCAAATGACTGAGCAGCAGGCTGTGTGGGGTGACCAGGCCAGGAGGGGGGTTAGTGAGGGATGACCAAATGACTGAATAGCAGTCTGCGAGGGGCAACCAGGCCAGCAGGGGGGCAGTAAGGGGAGATCATGCTGGCAGGGGGGAGCAGTTGGGGGTGACCAGGCTGGCAGGCAGAGGCGGTTAGGGATGATCAGGCTGGCAGGGGGGCCAGTAGGGGCAATCAGGTAGGAAGGCAGGTGAGCAGTTAGGAGCCAGTGGTCTTGGATTGTGAGAGGGATATCCAACTGTGGGGTCCCGGATTGGAGAGGGTGCAGGCTGGGCTGAGGGGATCCCCCCGCCCCGTGCATGAATTTCATGCACTGGGCCTCTAGTTTTTTATGTAAAAAAATTAGAAAAGCATTGCTAGAATGACAAGTGTTTTTGTACATAGAATGGATAATCATTTGCCAAGCTATTGTGGAAACAACCCAGGAGAGATGCAATTCTTTAAATCTAAATTGATAATAAACCAAACTATCCTATAATCTGTCCTTATTAGTTTCCCTGTTAACAGAAACACAGACGCAAGAATGAGAGTAAAAATCTGTAACAATTCTGGCATGAGGGAACAAGTTTTATAAATTATGTTAGTGGCAGTTTCATGCTCTCACTAGTCAACAAATCCAGATCCATTTTATAAAAATGCCAGATTCTAATTCTGTTTCCTCAAGGGAATTCTAGAACACATAACCTGTTTCTGGTGTTCTTTTTTTTCTACCATGACATCTCGAGGCACCTGATCACTTTTCTCATCCAGATGGCTCTTTGCTTTCTCCCCAGACACTTTCCTACTTAGTTCTTCTACAGCTAATGTTTAGTTGAAATGACAGCACTGACTTATGGGTACTCATTCTTTCATTAAGTCAGAATCATTTTTTTAATATATTTTATTGATTTTTTACAGAGAGGAAGGGAGAGGGATAGAGAGTTAGAAACATCAATGAGAGAGAAACATCGATCAGCTGCTTCCTGCACACCCCCTACTGGGGATGTGCCCTCAACCAAAGTACATGCCCCTGACTGGAATTGAACCTGGGGGACCCTTGAGTCCGCAGGCTGATGCTCTAGCCACTGAGCCAAACTGGTCAGGGCAAGTCAGAATCATTTTACTACACCCAAACTACCTGCTAGGTATTATATGACAGGTGGGTAAGAGTATAAAAATATGGCCCTTCACTTCTTTCTCAAATACAGAAGGTCTGGGGTTTCCCAACTCGGCTCTTCTGTTGGAGTTTCTACTGATTAGCATACGACCACAGTATCTAGCCCTCTCATTCTCTCTGCCTTATTGTTTCCTGTGTTTCCTTCCATGCTTTCAAGCAAAACGTCTTTGGAGACACATCATGAGCTTCTTGGGGTACACATTTTCTCTCTGAGCTCTAGGAAAACCTTCTGGACATAGAGGACAAGGCATAGACTGAGTTCTTTCAGCACAGTATACTCCTACAGGCGTCATTGGGATGGGGTGCCAGAACTTTCTACACCACCCACTTCAGGTGCAGAGGGCGCTGCTGGTAGGGTGGTTTCCCAGATCTGAGGACTGAATGCTTCCTGAGGCCAGCCACTCGCAAATGGCTGAAGTTCAGGGCAAACATAAACTTAGACATGGGCAAGAAAGAGTTTTTAGATTATGGTAACTTTAGCAATCTGTTAAACATAGTACCCCAAATTTCCTCTCTAGCTGAACTCCCTGTGGGACATAGTTTTAAAATGCCTTGACAGTAAAATAGTGCTATTCTGAAAAGAAGTTTAAAATAAAAATAGTAGGAACATTGTAAAGATGTCCCAAGAATGACAGCAGCAAGGCATCTAAATGATTGCTGAAATATTTTGATATATCTTAGTCCCTAAAGATATCTATCCCACCAGGAGAAATGTACAATAAACTTATTTTTATACATTTCTGTGTGTTGAAAGTAAACTGTGATGATTTTCAATATGTACACTGTAACTGTAGACTCTGAAGCTAGTCCAATCATTTCAATAGAATTTGTGATAGTCATAAAGATGAAAGAGATTACTCCACAGTAAATAAAGCATGCATGAAAAGTTATTTGTGCAAGAAAGCTGTAAAATAAATTCCCCATTTCCACTGACTCATATTCTAGGATGGGTGATGCATTCAAAAGGCAGCAATGTTCATGTCAGAAGCTGATTTCAAAAGGCAAAAGTGTGATGTATCTGCTAATGTCCCAGTAAAGAACAAATTCTACTTAAAAGAGAGTGAATGCCTTTTCTCCAGGCCTCCGAGCACCAGCATGTGGTGCCACAATCTCCTCACAGTGTTCTCTCCTTTGTACACTCAGTGCTGTCTGCCATCTCTTAGGCTCCTTCCTCCTGTCAGCATCCACTGTGATCACCTTTGGCCAGGATGGAATGGAGCCATTATCTGGACAGAAGCAGGACTCTCTAAATTGAACTGATGTTTTAGCAAGATCAAGGAAGAAAAATGTCCCTGAAAAATTATCAGCTACATTTGTTCAGATTCATTTACTGATTTAAAAAATATGTTTTTATTTATTTCAGAGAGAGGAAGGGAAATGGAGAGAGAGATAGAAGCATCAGTCAGCTGCCGCCTGCAACCCCCCTCCTCTACTGGGGATCAAGCCCTCAACCCAGGCAAGTACCCTGACAGGGAATCAAACCAGTGACCTCCTGGCACATGGGACAAAACTCAACCAACTGAGCCACACCAGCCAGGCCATTTACTGATTTTATTTCCTGTATTAAAATGTATGTCATCTTTAACAGTCAAATTGCTTTTAAAATTCTCTAACTACAAATATAAATCTAATTATAACAGTAACCACATTTTAAGCACTGGCTACATGCTAGGGCCTATATTATCTAGTATATGATTTATCTTCACAACAAAACTGTAGGCAAATATTATCCTCATTTTATAGATTAAAAAAAAAAACCCCACAACAACCTGTGGCTTTGAGAAATTAAGGAACTTGAGTAGGGTCAAAAAATAAATGGAAGGGTCATGATTTGAAACCAGTCTACCTATTTCCATATCTATGTTCTTTTCACTGAACTATAGAATTTATAGTTTGTTTTTACTTTCAAGTTCTTTAAACTATTCAATCTATTTTCATAGGCAAGGACAAAGCACCACTATTATACAGAAGAGGTAATCTGATCTATAAATTATGCAAAGGAGAAAAAACTTTTAGAATGATATGTTGAACATTCCTCTGAAATATTGTGATTAGTAAAGCAGTGGAAAAACCCATCCATTAATCAATGTCTTTTTACTATATCTAAACCAGTTATCAAAGAAAAGCATGCATTTTTATGATAGATATTATTTTCAGAAAAAATAGCGAAAAAGCCAAAGGATATAAAATGTAAGTTATATGATCACCAAAAGCTGTTTAGATACTGGAAGCTAAAGAGTAACAAGGGTATATTATTTTTAAAGTGCATTTCTCCCTCTTCAAAATACTGGCATCATTGTTTTTTTTTTTCTTCTAATGGACACTTTTATGTACATTTTGATCCATGATGCCAATTAGGAAACCATTTTGTATTTCTAAATAAATAAATAACTTCCAAGCTTTTCAGCGAAGCACAATATATTTAGCTCATACAAAGTCATAAACAATATGTCAGCTGCAATGCTGTCTAGAAGCATATGTTGTTGGTTTTACATTATATTTACGATAGTGACTTTAAAATTTATGTATATTTTCCAATATGTAATCAGTAGTCTGTGTGAAAACAAGCAGTTCTGAATATAAGTTGTTTTGTAACATTCTGCTAAAAAAATAAACATGTAATTTGTGATTGCTACTTACATATAAGACTTCAGTAAGTTTTAAAATAAGAATAAATATAAGGAAATATGCTAAAACCAATGTTAACCACAACCTTATAGTTTCTACATGGGGGTGGTTTATTTCTGGCTTTCCAGAACTATATGGAAGAAAATGGTGTGGCAGTATATAAGCCACTAACATTATGCAGCCACTCACACTGGGAAAGTTCATATGCACCTATACCTGCTTGCAAATCTGTGACCCTCGTGAAAGATTCAGATAAGAAATAGTACACTCAGTGTTTACTGAACTTGTTCGTGGGCCCAGTATCATGCATGTGTCCAGCGTATTGTATATGTCAGCTATCTTTTAGGTGTTTAGAGAGATGGTGCTGAGCCTCAGCTTTCGTAACTGAAATCAGGTCTGATAATAGTACCTATTATATAGTATTGTTGTGAGGGCTCATATATGGCAAACAGATGAATAAACATACTTGAATACTTTATAAAAGTGTATGATAGAGATAAGTAGTGACTTGTGTTACTAGTTATCCCAGTGGGAGAACCAGGAGGTCTGGAATGTGTGAAAAGAGTTTTGTAGAAGAGATGGGATTGAGTGAGATCTTGAGATACCAGAGGGGGCTACCAGTTCTACCCCAAGGCTCAGCTTCTAGAAAGTCAAGGAGGAAATGCTTTCACCAAGGTGAATGCAATTCTCAAAGATTCAGACTGGGAGTAAGTAGAGTTCCCGAAATGAACTCTCATCTGTCCTGACTCCAGGCCTTTGGGCATACTTCTGATGTGAATGCCCTTTTCCACTTCTGTTCAGCTGGCAACTTTCCATTCATTCTTCAAGTCAGACCTTCTCAGGGAAGGATTTTCATTCCTATGGAGTCTACCTTCCCCCCGCCCCCAAGTTAGGTATCCTGTTCCTAGGATTCCTTTCATAGTTGGTTACACAAATGCCAAAAACTGTAGTGCCCATGCTTCCTCCATCGCTCTAGAGCCCCATGATATGAGAAATTGTCCTTTACTTTTGCTTTTCTAGTAGTTATCATAAGTCTGTTACACGAGAAACTCAAAATAAGGTTCCTGAAGCCAGAGATGAAAGACATGTGCCGGGGACAGGAAGGAGATGGCTTCAAGGGGACGGGAAGATGATGACTGGAAATCATATTCAAGAGATCCAGGAAGCTGGACAGAGAGCTGCAGATGTGAATTCAGATTTGACATCTTTGGGTGAATGAGTGACAATGAAGATAACTTCTTAGAGAGTGGAAATGATGGAGTTTGGAAGCCTGCTTGAGGGTGGGGGTGGGGGGCAGGATAGCGGTGAAGAAGGATGTAACTTCTAAGTAATGATAGAAGTTAGCAATCTCTGTGGAATATGCATGTCCTCTAAAGTTCTATACTGTTAGCTATTTTACTCCCAGTGAATAAAGATAATAGTTTAATAGCTAACACATGTAGATTTCCTATGTGCCAAGCATTCATCTGAATCCTTATATGAATTAAAACATTAAATCTACCCAGGGACTATGTGAGGGTGGCACTATTTTTATCTCACTTTACTCAGAAAGAAAGGTCACAGAATTGGTCTATATATACAGCGGGTGTGTGGTGGGGCTGGGGTTTCATCCCAGACGGTGTGGCTACACTGCCTGAGGTTCTTTTTCAGTCTTTTAAACCTACTCCCATCTCTTGAGTAATCGTTCCTTCCTGGCAGTATTAACTATTGTGTCATTCAAATGTAAAAGGCCACCTTTTTATGTGGATTGCAACAAATGTAAATTCATACAAGAAAGATTTAGATGAAAAAGAGAGTTTATTATGAAGATTCAGAGGTTTGTCTGTCCTAAGGGGAGTCTGCTGGGTCTGGAGAACCCATAAACAGGTAATTAAAATTAACTGCAAACCCTTGGGAATAATAGCTTATTTGTGTTTCCTCCCCTCCCCCCTTCCCTTCCCTTCCTCCTCTCTTCCCTGTCTCTGTCTCTAATGTCTCTCATGCCTGCTTTTCTCCACTTCTTTTTTCTCTTATGGAGGTGAATTGGCTTTCTTTGCTCTGCAGGTCCATGGCAAATCCAGGTCTGATATTTTTGAACTAATATATCCAGTGCCTACAGCTAACTACTTACAATTCCACAACTTCCAGGGAGAAGAAATAGAATTGACATCGTGTGGATCAAAACCCACCCTTCTTCTAATCAGAAGTGACCAGCCGGATCAAGGTCCCTGGTGTGCTGCCTCCTCAGTGCATTGCGGGAGCAGCAATCAGAGATATGAAGGGAGTGAGCCGGCACTCATGACATGTCTAGTGCAGGACTTAACCACAATCCAAATGTTCTCATGAGCTCAAAGTTTCTATTATGATCAACACACAAATGAAATTTATTGTGGTAATACCTGTGCTAATAGTTCTATGGGTCTGGTCAGCCACAGTTAATGTAGTTTTTATTAAACAATAAGATAATTATGATTGTTATAAAAGAAACATTATTTCTAGATTCCGGTTGCATTATGATTAATTCAAAAAACATCTAAGAGTGAGAAATGTATTAAATGTGGAGATAAAATCCAGTGGATATCCTATCTAATAAAAGACAAATAGGGTAATTAACTGTACCTCCGATACGCTTCCCATTGGCTAATCAGGGTGATATGCAAATTAACTGCCAACCAAGATGGCGGCCGGCAGCCACGAAGCTGAAGCGAGCAGGAAGCTTGCTTGCTCCAGTGATGGAGGAAGCCAAAGTTCCCCGGCTGCCGCGGCCCGGCTCTGAGCCCGAAAGTAACAGCTCCAAAAGCAACAAAGTTTCAATTATAGAAGCCAAACAAATCCCAGATACCTGCTTTCAGCCAGCCATGGCCTCAGAGCTGGAGCCAGCAGGACGGCAACAAAGTTTCAATTATAGAAGGTAAATTAATCCCAGAATTTGAAAAAAAAAAAAAGAAAAGAAAAAAAGGAGAGGCTGGGAGCTTCAGTTGCTGGCCAGCCTGAAAACCCTCAGCCCCTCACCCAGACTGGCCAGGCACCCCAGTGGGGACCCTGACCCAGAAGGGGGTGTGGCCAGCCTGAAAACGGCCCTCAGCCCCTCATCCAGGCTGGCCAGGCACCCCAGTGGGGACCGCCACCCAGAAGGGGGTGTGACCAGCTGCAACAGCCATTAGCCCCTCACTCAGGCTGGCCAGGGACCCAAGCAGGACCCCCACCCTGATCCAGGACACCCTTCAGGGCAAACCAGCCGGTCCCCACCCATGCACCAGGCTTCTATCCTATATAATAAAAGGGTAATATGCAAACTGACCCTAACAGCAGAAAGACTGGGAATGACTGGTCACTATGACACACACTGACCACCAGGGGGCAGATGCTCAATGCAGCAGCTGCCGTCTGGTGGTCAGTATGCTCCCACATGGGGGAGCTCTGCTCAGCCACAAGCCAGGCTGATGGCTGCCAGTACAGCAGTGGTGGTGGGAGCCTCTCCTGCGTCCTCAGCAGCCCTAAGGATGTCCAACTGCAGCTTAGGTATGCACCTCGCTGGCAGGTGGACATCCCCCGAGGGCTGCCAGGCTGCCAGAGGGATGTCTGATTGCCAGCTTAGGCCCAATCCATCGGGGAGCAGGCCTACGCCAGCAGGTGGTTATCCCCCGAGGGGTCCCGGGCTGCAAGAGAGCACAGGCCGGGCTGAAGGACCCCCCCATGAGTGCACAAATTTTTGTGCACCAGGCCTCTAATAAATATATAATTAAATATGTGAACTGAAAATATGAGCTGAATATATTTTAAACTTAAAAAAAATAGAAGCAGTTATAGAACTAAACTCCCATAACTTGACAGATCACTCAATTTTTCTAGTTTTCACCATCCTATAATTTGTCATATGTATTTTGAAGGTCTCTCTACTTTTAAAATTATATGGCACTTTTTACCTCTATAAGTGTAGTATTTGAGGTAATGATCTAAAATTTAAAGAGAATTACTTCCAAAAAAGTGATTCAGTGATTATATAAAGAAATGCATGAAAAAAAAATCCCTACTTGTATACTATCACTAACAAATATAAATTGAGATGACATACTTTGGTTTTATTCCCTAAACTAACTTTTATAGATTGTAATACATCTATTCATCTTGAAGCTGGAATTTTGAGATTCAAGTTGGTATTAAAAAAGCACCAAGTCCTTGAAGACAAAGATAACAGAAGGTGGGGTTAATAAAATTGTTTCAGATATATGATCTCTGAGCACTATGAGAACAACTTTTCATTCTTTGATTTGTGCATTGACTACACACTGATTTCAGGTTCCTTAGTATTTTTAAAAATAATATATTTGCTCAAATTAATGCAACCATATGATGTGAACAGCAAGAAAATAAACACCAACTCTGTGCAGATAAGGTGTGGAAGGAAAATTAGAGTAGACAGAAGTATAATCAAATAGCATGAAAACAACTTTTGGTTCTAAGCCCAAAGTAAGTTAGGACAGAATTAAGAGAATCTGGCAATAGTTCTAAAGCATCTATAATAATAAAAGCATAATATGCCAATTAGACCAGACAGCCAGACGTCCTTCTGGATGACCTTCTGGAAAAAGCCAGAGCTGTAAGGGCCAAGTCCCTTGCATGAATTTCATGCATCGGGCCTCTAGTCTATATATATATAAGCCTAAGCAACCAGCTGACCAGCCAACTGGCTGACCTGCCAACTGGCAAACCAGATGGTAGGTATGATGCACACTGATCACCAGAGGGCAGAAGCTCAATGCAGGCGCTGCCAAGCCACAGAAACTTTGCAGCGTTCCCTCTAGCACTCCGGGACCCCTCAGGGGATGTCAGAATGCTGGTTTTGGCCCAATCTCCGCAGGCCAGGTCAAGGGACCCCACCTGCCGGAGCGACGTCACTCACTCCACATATGCCCTTTGAGCCCCAGTGCCACCCCAGGTGCAGCTGGCCAGGGAGGGACCACAGGAGGTTGGCTCCAGGGCATGTCCGGCCCATCTCGCCCAGTCCCGCCCTGCCAGCCACCTTCTAATTAATTTCCTTTCAATGTGCACGAATCTATGCACCAGGCCTCTAGTATGTAATAAGAACTGCTGTGCCTTTCTAGTCCCTGTGGGCTTAGTTTTCATGACCACCTACCTTCTGAGATAATTTTTATTGCATTTTTCATAGGCCCAGTTTCAAAGGGGCTGTTCACACAACATAACAACAACAAAATGTTCATTTAATAAAATGGCTGATCAGCCAAAATACTAGTTTAGTTGAACTGACCAATTCACAGAGTGAGCAAACTAAGTCTTGAAAGCAATTTCAGGTGTAGCAGCATCCTAATTAGAGGTGATTAAAAAAGAAATTTCAGAGAAAGTCCACCACCCATAAAGTATGCAGTCAAAGTCTCAGGAGACAATTTCTTAAAACAATGTATGAACAATTAAAATATAATGCTAAAAAATTTAAGAATGTAAATCTTGTTTCAGAGATAAAAATAAAGGTAAAGACAATTATGATAAAATCACTTACTTTAAACAGCCCCATCTCTTTCCCCCCAATAATTATACACACACACACACACACACACACACACACACACACACACACAAGCATATGGTGGAAGACTATGGCTAAATCCAGAGGGCACATCTGAAAGACACTACTGGAGAACTTCAGAGTTGCATTTTCAGACAAACCCAGGAACTCCAATCAGAAACTGCACCAGAGAAGCTTCCTCTCTAATGAGCCAGAGTGACTCAGATGAGACTGGTAGAAAAGGGCGACAACCAACTCGGTCTGGAAAAGGTTGTATTGTTGCTTCAGAACATGAGAGAAGGCAGGATCAGTGGGACAGGAAGTCCAGGTCTGGGGAGTTACATGGAGTGAGCAATCTCCAAGTGAGCTTCATATTCCACATCAGACTCACGTGGACTTCTTAACAGCTAACATTTCCTGTGTTAAATTTTCTTCATGTTCAGTGAGTGCAACCAGCAGAGGAAACATTAGGAGAGGAGAACGTGAGCCTGCTCTTGCCCTCAGGACGACCAGGCTGTGAGAGCAGAGTTTAGGATGGCATACTGAAAAGGATCAAACAAACACAACTGCCAGGTTCTCCTTCCATAAATGAGTAGAGAGACGGGTGCCAGGTCCAACCTAAAGGAAAGAAATGTGATGAGGAAAAAAATAGTTTCTTCTACTGAGGACTCTTTTAGCAGATTCGGAAGTGAAAGGAATAAAAAGACAGTCAATATTTCAAGAGAGCAGCCAAAGGAAAGAAGGTCAATTAGTACACACAGAGGAAACAATAAAACAAACAGAAGAAAAAAAGAACATTAGGAACAGAAATTAAGTTGACTAAATTGTGAGTCTCTGGTAACCGGTGCATCCACATTTGACTTTGAAATAGCCATAGAAACTTTTAAATTTTGAACACATAAAATATGACTCACTGGACGGTTCCAATATTATTAAAATTTTAGACTCCACACCCTTCCCTGCTCCAAAATTCACATTAAACCTTCAGGAATAATCAGTTCAAATCTGACTCCTCAGGAAGCCTTGGAAAGGTCACCCTGCCTCCTCAGAATCTAACCATCATAAAACTCTTTCCAATGTCGTTTATGACCCCATCTCCCCTCCCTCCCTACACACTGTCTTTGTCAAGATCAATGATTACTTCCAAGTGTTAAATTCACTGGCCAAATTTTTGGTTTTCATCCCCTTGACTTGTCAGCAGCATTTGATGTAGCTGATCATTCTCTCCTTGAATCCCTTCTTCACTTGACTTCCTGGATAACACAGTCTCTAGGCTTTGCTCCCACCTCCCTGGCTGCACCTTCTTAGTCTCCACGATGCTTTTTCTTCATCCCCTGACTTCTGAGCATTGACATTCCTCCACTATCGGCGGTAAACCTCTTCTCTTCTCAATGTACACTCTCTCCCTTGGAGATTTCATCAAGTTTCATGGTTTCACATCCTACTCATACATTACTACTCTAAAATTATTAGCTATAGTTATCACTCCCCTTAAATTCCAAATGCGTATTTCCAACTGTGAATCCAATATCTCTATTTAAATATCCAAAAAGCATCTTGTGACGGTTAATTTTATGTCAACTCAATGGGGCCACAAGATGCCCAGATAAATAAAAGCTTAATATGCAAATCAACCGAATAGTGGAATGACCAGTCAGCGAGGGGTGTGGCTGGCAAGCAGGCAAGCGCCTGGCCAGCCAAGGTGGGTGCCAGCATTCAGAGGGAGGGGATGGCAATCAGGGGGCAATGGCAACTGGTGGCGGCAGAGGGGAGATTGGGAGGCGGGGCTGGCCACTCCCTGGCCAGTGCTGTCTCCTGATCATCCCACCCCTCGCCCTACTGGTCACCTCCCACAGAAGGCTCCCCTGAGGGTTCCTGGACTGTGAGAGGGCACAGGCCGGGCTGAGGGACCCCCCTGAGTGCACAAATTTTCGTGCACCAGGCCTCTAGTATCTAATAAAACATTATTTCTAAGTGTGTCTGTGTGGGTTTTTCTGAAGATAATTTTGAATGCATGGCTCTCCCCAGAGTGGTGGGCTTAATCCAATTATTTGAGGACTTGAATATAATAAAAGGGTGAGAAAGGCTGAATTTGCTCTATGGCTGACTCAGCTAGGGCACTAATGTTCTCCTGGCCTTGGCATTCCTGGTCTCAGGCCTACAGACTCAGACTGGAAGTTACACCCTTGGCTGCCTGGCACTCAGGCCTTTGATATACGCCACAGGCTTTGGTGGGTCGGCAGCTTGCAGATGGCAGATTGGGGGTCTTGTCAGCCTTCATATCATTATGAGCCAAGGCCTGATAACAAATCTCCACAACGTAACTTTCTGGTTAGTTTCCCTAGAGAACGCTGACCACTAAACATCTCAAACTTGACATTTCTAAAACTGAGCTGCTGATCCCTACCTCATCCAAACTGGCTTGTCTTGAATTCCTTCCTGTGTCACTTCACATCAACTGTATCCCTCCAACTGATCAAGCTGAAACCTCAGTATCACCCTGATCCCCCTCTCGCTTTTATGTTCTATGTACGATCTGTCAGAAAATTCTGACAACTTTATGCTTTAATGTATATTTAACTTGGGTTTTTTAACAGGATGGAAACTTATATTCAGTTGGTTTGACTAATTTGATGAGAGTTGGAAAGATATGAAAATGCATTATATGGAGCTTTCTAGATGATACTTGGGAGAGAATCAGTGATATAGCAGGATTTCAAAAAAAAATACCAAAGGCCAGAAATCCAGTGTTGGTTCAAGTGTGTGTGATCTTAGTCTACTTAGACAAGGTTCATAATCACCATATTTTCCCATATGAAATGGGAATATAGACACCTAGGCTATCATGGTTGTTCTAAGAAATGGAATATTAATTTCAAAAACAAATGCCAAATGAAATGGGTACTTATAATAAAAATTACTGGTGAGTTATAGCACTCCAGTATTAGATCAGCTGAGATATATACCACTTGGAAAAAGAGCTATGAAGAAACAAATAGGTGTGAGACTGGAAGTTGAGTTCAACCAGAATAGAATCCATAGGAAATGCATAGATTTCTTCTCTCAAGACCTCATTAGAATTGTACAATACCACAATGCTTTGAATAACATGAATTCCAATGAACACAGACATATTATACATATACTGCCCCCCCACCCCATACATACACAATCTGCAAATGTAAAAACAGAAAAGGACAAAATAAAAGCCCAGGGTTGTCTGATGGAGACTATAGGTACAGTTCATGGAGGAAAGAAGAAAAGGCCACTGAAGCCAGATGAGTCCTAAAGCCAGGGCAGCCTACAGGCTTACAATTGAAGTTGCTGAGACAAAGTAACTTGAAACTGAAGTCAAGAGAGGTCTAACCATGCCTATCTTGAAAAAGACCACTTTGTTCTTGAATAAAAAACAACAACAACAACAACAACAAAAATGAGAGAATGGAGATTAGTTAAAACAGCGGTTCTCAACCTGTGGGTCGCGATCCCTTTAGGGATCAAATGACCCTTTCACAGGGGTCGCCTAAGACCATCGGAAAACACATATATAACTACATATTGTTTTTGTGATTAATCACTATGCTTTAATTATGTTCAATTTGTAACAATGAATTTGGGGGTCACCACAACAGGAGGAACTGTATTAAAGGGTCGCAGCATTAGGAAGGTTGAGAACTACTGAGTTAAAATGACAAGAAAAGGCAGTAGAAAATGAAGCCAGAGCTCCAGGGTTATGGAGAGAATGCCAGTAAATATTCAAAACACCCTGTGATGGATTAACAAGGTTTACTTGCATGAGTGTTTAGATGAACTGTTGTCTAGGACAGATCAAGTATCAGTGACAGTTGATAGTGGGCATGGGAAAAGCACAAGAAGAAGAAAAAAGAAAGAGCCAAGAATTCAAAGTCAAGGCCTTTACAGAAAATCAATTTGTTCTTTCTAATGCCCTCCTAGACTGTTGAATATGTATGAGCCTATAAGCCACCTGGCAGCTTGTGGAAGCAGATGCTGTGTCCGTAGGTTTAGGAAGAGCCTGAGATTCTGCACTTTTAACAAGCTCACAGGCGATGCCTCAGCCACTGGTCCATACTTTACCAGCGAGATACTGGTCTAAGCAACTCAAGAGCCTGAAATGGGTCTTCTGTAGCTGCTCACTGGTCTCCTACAGGCCATGACCTACAGCTCTGCTCTGTTGGGTCCACAAAATTTTAATTTGGCATAAAAAAAAAACCCACAGGAAATTTCACATAAAGCATGGGTGTCCTAGTTCTCTTAAAACATCAGGAAGGCTGGCATCACTGGGTCTGAAGTTTTCCAGGTCAACCATCAGCTGGAGCCCAGTGAAAGTTACCCCCCTAAAGTAAGCATGTTCCTTCCAGCCCCCGCAGCCTCCTTCATGACCCAGAATATCTCTGACAGAGGCAGAGGCCATTTGCTATTCATCATGCAGCTGTTCTGTTGATTTTGTTTAGGGAGAAATATTTTTTTCCAAACCCATGTCTCTGCCAAAACTGAGAAAACAAATGTAGACCAAGTTGTATCATGTGATATACTTTTTCCATGTCAACCATGTATATTATTTCCCAATCCTCTTTAAAATTTTTGACTCAGCAACACCTTGTCTTATTCAACTATCTATTTCCAATCCCTAAGACAGAGCCTGGCAAACAGTACTGTAAACTGAATTTCTAACTGGAAACAAAGATTCAGAATCAAGGGCTGTCTGGAATCCTTCATCAGTACCCTCCTTTGTTACATTAATATTTCCACCATTAAGCCGGTTTTAATGTGCAGTCAGACCCATGAACTAAATTTATATTTATCTACAGTGAATCCATAGGTTTACAGTCAATCTCGCAGATGAATTTGGTGCCTGAGGAAGTAGAGAATGGGGTTATATATAGATCAGCCTCTTGAATAAAAGTTTGGTGACTGGTCTTAAAAATTATGATGAAATTAAAATTAAAAGTGCAACCTTCCTATATATTGCTTACTTCATTAACTTTCTAACATTAGCACTTTCTAAATTTTGTGACAGATTTCCATTGGCCTTAAAATAGCATAAAAAAATTGTGTTCTTCTTTTTCCCCCATAAATTAAGATTAAAAGGCAAACCAAATGGCCACAAAAGGCCAGAATGAAATTAAATCCCACTTTCAGTGGTTATAAATCATAATTTATACTTTCATATGCACAGGAGTGGGAAACAGGACTCCTCTTATCAGATCTATGTGTTTTGTTTAAAAGAAACACTTGGGTAAATGTTTCCAGACATCATGTATTTTTTTGTAAAAAAGGGTATATATAGAAGTATAGGGTGGAGTGGCATGGAAGGAGGACAGATCTGAAACAGAATCGTGATGCTACTTAAAGTTATCACTTTTAAATATTAAAGGAAATGTAAAACTGTTCATATGTTTTATACAAAACCCAGGAGTAAAATTTTGCATTGAGATTGGAACTGCTAAGAACCTTAACCACATACAATCAAAGCCAAAATAATAGAAAGGTGGGTTCTAATCAAAATACTTGTATTTGAAGAGTATGTTCTAAGTTTTATATCATGTGGCATGCCCAAGTCTCAAAAAATGTTCCCTTTATCGTTTACCATGAAATGACTGACCAGAAAGTTTTGAAAAGTTACCATCCACAATCTATTATCCCTTCCCCTCTTCCTTCCCACAAAAAAAAAAAAAAAAATACACACCCACACACATACCACCAGCCCTCTTGTTCTTAAAATCTGTCTTAAAGTTGGGGCAGCCTCAGACAAACAGCAAATCTCTACTGACCTTTCACCTATCTTGTTCCTACTACCCTTTGTGTTCATATGTGATCTCCCCCTTCCTGTCACTGTATCCTGTCACTCGGGTCCTAGGCATCCCAGGCACGCAAGGCCCCTGTGAAACATCTTTTTCAAGAAACATTGCCTTCCTTTTCTTCTCTCTCTCTTCTATCAGAACTCATCATCTCATATGTATTTCAAATATGCCCTAACTTGCTAACATTTTAATGAGTGACTCCTCTACAGGTGGGGCATTCGGTGCCCGGAAAATAGGAATATGTGAGAAATGCCTGCTGGAGCAGGGGTACGATCCTGGACCGAGCTCCCCAAAGATGCTTTGTTTGGCAAGCACAGTGTTTGGAAAGGATTTTTGCTAGTTTAAAAAACAGAATATTTCACAGGAAACTTCAAATTTCTGGCTTCTTTTGAGAAATGGGAAGATCTGGCAACACGAGGTCCACATTCTTGCATTTCAATGGTGAGCTGGAGCTGTCCCTTAAACACAGCTCAACCAAGTCTCCTCACCAGAAGCTGTTAATTGTTACACTCAGCTCTCTCCTCACGCAGTTGCTCTTCTTGCCTGGCCTCTGTAAACATTTCTTTGCATTTCCACTTCCTGTGCTAGATAACGGCTGGTGCATTTGGTCGTGTTGGTTAAAATAATGACACCCCAAGGATTTTTCTTTTCTAACAATTAAGCCTGCTTTACAATCAGTAGATAGTTTTCCACACCCAACTTGCTGACATTTTTATACGAACATGAAATAACAGAGCCAGCTTTAAAGAGATAACAGATGTATATTTTTTTCTGACTTCTACCTTGGCTTGTATTTTGAGTCTTATTTTAGGGAGAGAGACCTTTCTAGGCTTTGTTCATAATTGTCATGCGGGGAGGGTGGTAGTAACAACACCATCTTGTTAGTCAATTGGAAAAATATCTGGGAAAGTGCTGGGCAAAGTTCCAAAGTCAACAGACCAAGCTAAAACTGCTGTCGTTTCTGAAAGCCAGGAGGTAGGGGGGAAGCTGGAGTTCTAGGGTCCAGGGGATCAAGGAGTTAGAAAGGGGAAACGTGGTGTCAAGGAGCTAGAGGCAGGCAGCAGCACTGATGGGCAACAATACATTGTCCAATGGAATCCTGGATATTTGCCACAGAAAATGGGCAGCTCTTGGTCTACTCTTTGGACTGTGTTAGTGTAACTAGACAGAGGAGGGCAATATTATGATTGCAATTGGAGTTTTCATCCTAATAGCAACAATTAAAAGGAGGTTCTTGAAGCACCTTGACGATGTTTCTCCAGCTCTGAAAAGCTCACTTGGCTTTTAACATCTCTGCAAATGCTCTGAGTGAAGCTACCAAAGTCACTGCTCTAAACCCTTATTGGAGCAGGCCATCATTCTTGCCACCCAGGTCCATGATCCTGAACCCTTGCCTTTATCTTTGAGCAAACATCATCTTTAGGAAAGTGAGATTAGGCTTGCCTACACAATTTCATTTCATCCTTTTACTTAGATTGGTTATCTGTCATTTTAAAATATTAATATTTATTTTTATCAGTTCACTTTTAATAAGATGCTCTATTAATATACGCATATGACAATCTATATATATAAAACCCTAATATGCAAATAGACCAAATGGCAGAACCACCGAACAACTGAACAACCAGTCACTATGACATGTGCTGACCACCAGGGGGTGCATGTGGAACATGGCAGACATTGACCGTGGCAGGATGGTGGAGCAGGTGAGCAGGGGCACCAGACCAAGGCAGGGCACTGGTTGCTGTCATCACGGCGAGCCTCTGGTGGTTACTGAAAATTTTTTGCTCTTGCGCACTGCAGTCCTGCCCAGCACTCACACCTACTGCTGGCTCCTGGAGCCGGCCCTGATCAATTGACACTGTCAGCAGGTGTGAGCGGCGACTGCCAGCCCTGATCGCCCCTCAGGGCTTCTTCACCTCCCCCTGCTCCTGAGGGGAGATCGGGCAGCAGCCACCACTAGCACCCACTGAAAATGCCAGCCCCTCTCACACCCACTGCTGGTGCCAACCCGAATCACTCCACGCTTTCAGCAGGTGAGAGCAGGGCTGGTGCCATCAGCATGTGGGAACAGCAATGGTGGGAGTGGGGCTGCTGGCAGACAGGGGGTGGGGGGGAGTGCAGGGGCGCGGAGGATGGGCTGAGACCTGCCCCTGTGCCCACCACAGCTTCGCGGCCCACAGTTCCTTTCAAGGTGCACGGATTTGTGCACTGGGCCCCTAGTATCAATATAAGAATTCTGTGAAGTTAAATTCTAAATATATTAGTATCATGAACTTCAATGAAGTCCTTTCTTTTTTCTTCCTTTTTAATAATCTTACTCTCCTAAGTTTCATGCTTGAGGAAAAGTTCCATGTTGAACAGTAGAAAAAGTCTGACTTAATAGTAAAGTCCTAAAGAAATGTTTAATTTGATAGAGTGGGCCCTCCATAAACTTTGAGATTAGAAATGTATGGCATGATGTTAATTGTACTTGGTTATTTAGCTCATTCATGAGGCTTTTAAAGATACCAACTTTCTTTTCTTTTCTGTCTTTTCCTGTTCCTTTGAATTGTATTTTATACCTTTAAAGAGCTTTTTCATACCATGTAAGGAAAACTGCTATAATGACAGAGGACGCTTTTATATTTGTAAGCATTGTTCTTTAGAAAACTAATATCCAGTGAAGTATTAATAGTTGTCACTTGATTAAAATGAATGATTGTCATGTAACTCATCACTATGGACCTTCTTACTTCACTTACTTCACAATAAAGGTTACCTCTCTCTCCTTTTTTTTTTTTTGCTAGCTAATATGTATTTATTACTTTTTAAATCAAATACTGCACTAAGCACTTTATATCTATTTTCTCATTATTATCCGAAATGTCAGATTAAGAAATGAGGCTTAACAGAGTTAAATAATTTTCTCAAATCATGCAGTTAATAAATGTCAAAGTTGAAATTAAAACCAGAGTGTCTGATTCTGGAGTCTGACTCCTCCATGAACTGAGGGAAATCCTGGTGCATTTGATGCAAGCAGAAATAATTTTCCATCAGCAAGAAGACATAGGCATATTTATCAATTCACCATTGCACTGAATGCATCTATTCAAGTGATTATAGACTATGTCATGAGTTTACAATGGCAACATCTTTATTGATTATTAAACAGAAGTCACATTTTGATAATTTATTAAGAAATTAATTAATGAGATCATTTTTTGCCTTCTATTTTAATGTTACCTATCACTTGCGGGCATCTTGCTAGTAGAGTAATAACCCTGATTCAAAGTTATCACTATAAAAGTGTTCCAGGGTCAATGATGTTGAGCCACTTTTGTGTAGGTCAATTCTTTTAACTGCAGAACAGTGACTGAGTGGATGCCTTGCCTGTCTCAGAGGCGTCTGCTAGACCATTAGATGAGGAATGACACCTGCAAGGCTGCAGGTCACAGAGCAGCAAAGAGGAGAGAATGAAGGAATTGGTGACACCCTTAATATGAAGGAAAATACATGGACAGGGGAATACCAGCACTTAGGATGAATGACCGCTTCACCCCCGAAGGCAGCCCAGTTTTCACAGACGTGCATTAAGCTGGAAAGGAAAAGCTCCAATGCCAACTCTACAGATGTTAGCTTTGGGGGATTTTACAGAGATCCTTCAACTCAATTGGTTTCACTGCACACATGTTAAATTGCTAGCTCTGTTTGTGATTTACATGATATAGTATAGCATGTTTAGTCACTTTAACTTAGATTGTTACTATTTCAACAAATATAACAAGCCACAAAAAAATAGGACTAGAAGTTTGTTAAAGTCCTCAAAAAGTATCTAAATTTGAGAGTAAGAGGAGTAACTTGGTCACTCAAGAATATCTAAAAGAAGATGCGAGAGAAGGCACTTTAGGAAATATACTGAGTTCAACATAATATGAAAATAATGCTCACCACAGAAACATTTACTGAGTTAATATCAAATTTACTTTTTGGTAGTAAATTCACACTGAATCATAGCATAGATACAGAAGACCCTCTCTGGATCACTAAGGAGACATATTTAAGTTATTTTGATATTTCAGTTTGTTTCACTTGCCAATTTTTAAGTCAGCAGTACCCAGGAAAAGTTCTAATATTTCATCATGAAAATTAAATTAACAGGGAGTTCTACTTATAAGATGGGATCCTCTTGCATAAGAGAAGAAAGGGTGGAAAATATTTGACTAACTGCCGGCTGCTTTGGAGAACTCTCTTGTGTCCAAATTATTAAATCATTTATCATATTAGAATACTGGGCACAATTCCTTCCCTTTGAACTGGTCTGTGAAATGTTATAGGCATTTCAGATGTTGATGTGACTTGAAGCTACTTTCAGAACTTGAAGCTTCCCTACAGTTTACAGAAAGCGGTTGAAGACACATTGAGGCATATTCTATGAGCACCTATAGTGGAGTACCTACTCTGTGCAAAAAGTCACCTACATACTTTAAGTTCTAATCTTATAGTTAATATGGTAAGATTTAGGGTTATTTTTCTAAGTCAAACTAAAGAAGATTCCTTGCCCAATGAGGTATTGCATAAATATCATAGCAAAACATGTTCTCTAAATTCAAAAGAGATTTACATGTTTTTCTAATTCCAACCATGGATAACCAGAAATAAAGTAGATATGAGCTGGGGGAGATTATATTTCATAATCTTCACAACTAAAGAAATTATAACAGCCTGCAAAAACTAAAGTTCTCATCAGTTCATTCATTTTTTAAAAAAAAAACTGTAGCAAAATCTAAGCATTAACTAAGAATTAACTTAGAATTTTTGTTTGAACGAAAATTTATAAAACAAAGCCTTATGAGGCTAACATAAATATTATTCAAAGATTCTGTTCTCATTCTTAGGTTTTTCTCTTATTTTCCCCTCCAATCGGTTTCACTTTTGAATAGCTACTCAAGCCAGACCTCAGACAGCTACAAGATAAGAGCCCACATTTACTAGTATAATACATCATACATAATGTATAATATAGTATACAGCTCCAATATGAGAGGTGCAGAAATAAATATATAACCACAGCCACCATTTATCCACACTTGGCACTGCTTCGAGGCACCTTACTACAGGGCAGCCACTTAATAAATGAACCAACCGGCCTTAGAAGCTAGCTCTGCTTCCTGTACTTGAATGAGCTACAATAAACAAGTCTCCAAGCTACAGTAGATGCTGGGCCTCCCGGAGAAGTTATTTTGGACTTCATTCGAAATTACTATGAGATCCCATAAAAAAATTTCAGGTGGCCAAATGTAACTTGCTTTGTGCCTCTTTTATAAAACAATGGCAGGAAAGTATAATCAATCTTAACTAGCCAAGATTCTCAGCTAGATCAGTGATTTGTGATTTCCCCGTAGTGAACTGAAAGTTAAGAGAAACAAACAAACAAACAAAAAACAGCTGAGTAATTAAAGGTCATAGCAAAAACCCAATACAGCAGAGACCATCTTTGAGAAAAAGAACAGAGGAAGTAGCTCACTTTAATGTGAAATTTGCAGGTCGGTGAACATGCTCTCACTTGTTTAGTAAACATATTAGAAGAAAACAGCTCTTTTTAAAAAATTATCTTTATAGTTCTTTAACCAAATATAATTTCAAATAATTTTGTTGAGCAGTGGGAAAACTGTGAAAGACTGACTTATTTTTGATGAATGCTGATGGATGAATACTAGTAAGTATGATCCTCTTGCCCTAGTCAGTGGTCGGCAAACTCATTAGTCAACAGAGCCAAATATCAACAGTACAACGACTGAAATTTCTTTTGAGAGCCAAAATTTTTAAACTTAAACTATACAGGTAGGTACATTGTTATTAACTTAATTAGGGTACTCCTAAGGCTTAGGAAGAGCCACACTCAAGGGGCCAAAGATCTGCATGTGGCTCGGGAGCCGCAGTTTGCCGACCACGGCCCTAGCTGGTTTGACTCAGTGGATAGAGCATTGGCCCATGGACTGAAGGGTCTCAGGTTCAATTTTGGTCAAGGGCATGTACCTTGACTGTAGGCTCGATCCCTGGCCCTGATTGGGGTGCATATGGGAAGCAATCAATCGATGTGTCTTTCTCACATCGATGTTTCTCTGTCTCTGTCTCTACCTCTCCCTTCCACTCTCCCTGGAAATCATTTGAAAAATATCCTTAGGTGAGGATTAACAAAAACACACACACAAAAAACAGAATGATCAAACAAATATATATATGATCCTGACACACACAGACTGCATGGGAGAGTCCAGCTGAGCCACTAAGCATCTGCAAACACTCGTGACTTGAGATTTCACCTGGGAATACAGTGGAGTCCAGTGTTGGAGTGGGGTAAAGAAAGAGACCAATCTTAAAGTCAGCTCCTGAGGTCAAAATCATTATAACAAAATATCCTTTAAAAATGTTATACCCATGTGACCTAGCCAGTGCGGCTCAGTTGGTTGGGTGTCGGCCCATGCACCAAAGGTTCCTAATTCGATTCCGATAAGGGCACATGCCTGGGTTGTGCGCTGGATCTGCAGTAGAGCGGGTACAAGAGGCAGCTGATCGATGATTCTCTCATCATTAATATCTCTCTCTCTCTCTCTCTCTCTCTCTCTCTCTCTCTCTCTCTCTCCTCTCCTCTCTCCCTCCTCTCTTTCTCCCTCTCTCTAAAAAGGAATAAAGATATTTTTAAATGTTGTACCCATAAAAAATTCATATAAATGCACACTTCTATTTGAGATCCTGAAGGCAAAATGAAAGCATAAGTATCTAGGAGTCCTCCTTAAAAATAATTATAAAACACCTGGTCAATAGCTGGCAGGGTAGATGGAGACAGCTTCAGTACATTGAATAACTCCAGAGGGTACCATTCACATGCTGTCTACATAAATGGTACCTCCTGAAATTGTCCAGAGATCAGTCTGAGCATGCTCCACAGAAGCTCTGGATCTAGCATTTCAAAGGATTCACACTTGCTTGCAGGTTTATTCCACTTAATATCAAGTTTTCATAAAGAACTGTACATTTTCCTGACAATCAGGGGGAATCATGTTTTACGTGATGCAACTCCACTAGGAGACATAAACTATTTGCCACAGAAAGGCTTCCTCCCTCAGACTTCCTGCTGATGTCTTCTCAGAATGACAAACACATTTAAGAGGATCAGAATCATGTCACTTATTACGTCTTTATTACTGTGAAATGGTTGTTCAGACACATTTTTATGAAATGTCATAGGGAAGTTGTGAAGGATTGGGTCTCCTATTCACTCTTACCTATTACTGAGTAGTAAAAGGAAAGCTCATAGTAATAATAACTACTATCATTTATTAGGCACTCAAGTTAGACACATTTTTACAAATATGATCACATTTATAATATCTCCATAAGACAGAGATTATCACCCTTATGTATCAGCGAGGAAAATGAGAATAGATGAATAGATAACTTGTCATTTATCTGAAGTCCAGGCTAGTAAGCAGGAGGGCCAGCATTTGAACCCACATCTATGAGACTTCATTATCACTTGCTTTGTGCAACAGGATTATGGGAAAGATGACTTTGGCTTAACATGAGAAAGTGCTTTCTAAAATGTTATAGCTAATTCACTGAAACAAACTGGCTGGTGAGGCCATAAACACTGATAATTACACATAATAATTATACACATCCATATGCTCTGCAAATATAGTTGTAAAATAATTTTCACAGATATGATCTCACTCAGCCTAGGTAGCCCTGTGGGTCAAATATTATTTTAATTCCCATTTAATATGAATTCTGTGAATCTGAACCTTGCATTTTGCAGAGAACTGATTTAGATATCTACTAAAACAAGCTGCTGTTTTAAAACCCTATAATGTGGAGGAGACATTTTTGAGCCTGGGAATTTTCCAGGGTTACTTGCTTAATGGGGACTGGACTGGAACCCTCCCTTATTAGCTCACAAATAGTTCCTTTGGCATCAGTGGTATTTGGTGACATAGAGCTACAGACCTTTCAGCACTGTCACATTCTTCATGTAGAGATCTCCGTCCCCCTAGAAGAGTCAGTAAAATCCAAGAAAGAAGTGTGTAGGCACAGACATAAATATGCTCTACAAATGAAAATCTCCAAATTCCGGTCTCTCTCCTATAAACATCTTATCAAACAGCATGAGGTTGATATAAAGGTTAATTTTTCTCAGCCATTCTCAGAAAATAAGTCAGATGGCTAACACTGTTTCTAGAGAAAAAAGTAGATAAAATGGTAGCCATAAAAACTATTATACAGCCCAGTCAGAGTGGCTCAGTTGGTTGGAGCGACCATCCCAACCAAGCACCGGAAGGTTGCTGGTTCAATTCCCGGGCAGAGCACATACCTGGGTTGTGGGTCCAATTAAGATCTCTCTCTCTCTCTCTCTCTCTCTCTCTCTCTCTCTCTCTCTCTCTCTCTCTCTCCCCGCTCCTCTCTCTTCTCCTCTCCCTAAGCAAGTCTTCAGTGGGTATCAATATCAGGGTAGGAAAGAAATAAGAGTGTTCTTATTTTCCTTTACATATATATTTCTTGAACTTTTGTAATTTGGCATTTCTTGTGAAACTCAAAATATAACAAATTGAGATTTCATAATAAGTAAAGGTAAAATGTTACCTAAAAATTCTCAGTAAATGTCACGTATACTTTTGAGAAAGGATTGATGTTCGTGGAGCCTACTAAATATTATGTGGAATCCTTCTTAAATTTGAAATTAAGATAATACTTAAACACATACTGTCATTAAGAACACAAAAGCATCTATTATTTTATCTTTAAAAATACATAGTAAGAATTCATGTTCATGGACAATTGAGAGAGGAAAGATGACTTTTCATTAGAAACACATAAAGCAGAAAATAATTAAGTAGCCTATAAATTAATGTTATGAAAGCCTAACCAACTAATTAACCATATTAACTTTTACATTAAATTGAAAGTGTCAAATGGTTTATAAATCATCAATATTTCTTACATTTTATAATAGGAAATATATTTAAAATATATTTGCTTTTAACTATGATTTTTCTATTATTTTTTATAGTTTTTCTTAATTAGGAAAACACCTTTCCTCTTTAAGGTTAAGTGATGTGACAAATACATTATTCATCACACTTAATGACAAAGATCTTCCAACTAATTAAATCCATGTGTGTGTGCATTATTGAAAACCATAAAATTTCTTATTTTGAATCAGTTTAAGAAACAAGAAAATATAAAGAACTCATCAATAACAGGCTATTCATCTCTTTGATAAATTGAGATTTAAAATTATTATCCTGCTTATTCCACTACATCAGCTTCCTATACTCAATGCCATGAGTTCTATAAACACACTTAAAGGTTAGAGCTACATAGATTATTTTTTTCACATTAGCTTTCTTTCACGCCGTTATTTTTGAAGAGGTGCAAGGGTGATGACCAGTTTTTATAACCACAAAATACAGTATAAATGTCCAACTTCAACTTTGGTGATCTAATATAACTTTCATCCCCAAAGCTATTGACTGTGAATTCATTCATGATATGATATAATAACATAATACACAAAACCAGGCCAAAAAAATGGTAGATATATAAATCAATTACATTTCCACATTTATTTTCATATCTAAATTATTTATATTAGAGTTCTGATGGAAATAAGAAAAACAGATCACAGTGCTATTGCCACCCTACCCTATGCCTAGGAAAAGACTAAGAATCTGAAATGTTAAGTGTTTCTTCATTATGTCATATTTTTATCAGAATACTACAAGGGCAAGGAGGAAGTCATTATGGATCTCTCGGTGTCTCTATTAATAAACACACAAATGGAGACATAAAATGAACATTATAGACTCATTATTAATGTATTTGGACAGGAACATGAATGAAGACAAAAGTACAAAACAGACAATTCATTAATGATGGTTTTGAAATATATCATCTAGCATGTCATTTATATAGAGCCTAAATACTTCCAGTCAATAAAATATATAACTCACAATGGGCAGGGATACAATCAAAGTACTGTCTATTTAGATAATCAAATGCTAACCTGATTAATACTAGATTCAGTGTATCCATTTGTTCATAAATCCATTCATTCTATAAATATTTACTGTACATGTTTCAAAGGACATGGGAACATAACAACACATGAAAGTCATTGTTCGTATAGAGTTAGCATTCTAGTTAGAAAATTTGTAATTATAATTTATCGGTAAGAGCTATGAATAACAACTAAAGCAGGGTTGTGAAATAAGTGACAAGGTGTTCTTTTGAGAAATAGAGTCAGAAAAAATCTTTTTGAAGAGATGACCTTTTTGAAGATTTGAGCAGAAAGCTGTATAAAATGAAGGAATGAGCCTGGAGAATAGCTAAGGGTAAGACATTTTAGGTAGAGAAAACATAAGTACAAGGGTCCTGAGGGAACCCAATATGGAGTGTTAAAAATCGTTATTAAAATGTTTATAATATGTTGACCGTCTGAAGGTAAAGGCTTTCAAAAATATTTTTGGAGAAAATAAATTTTTAATGTTTTTCTTTATATAAAATCAAACAAATAAATAACCACACAGCCTCACTTTTGCCTCTTTTGGTGGCAGCTAAAGTCTTGCCACATAAAACTACTTTACCTCTCTTACTTTAGCATCACCCTGTATGGCTTTCCCCCCCATATTAGCTAGTTCAAACATAGGCTTAATTTATTTCATATTCTATTAGAGAAATATCAGTCTGTACCCATGGGTTAAGAAAAAACTACAGCAATAAATGGCAAGCTAATATAGCATTAAAAAACAATATGTGCTATTCATCAATTGAAGAAAATTTCAAAGGCAATTTAAACTGAAGTTTATTTTCTGCTTATATGCAGATTTATAAAAGTTATTTCTCATGTAAGAATCTGTCTACTTAGATCAGTATTAAATGTATTCCATGTCTTTAAATTGACTACAAATTACTAAGGAGTAAAGTTGGGCATGTGCGTTTTTGATACCCTTGTAAATACTTAGATTCAAGAGCGAACACTAACATAATTGGACCTCCTATCATGGTCCAGTGACTTTCACGTGTTTGATGATTTCATCCTTCCCGCATTTGTGTGGGGCATTCACCTTGCTTTGAAGTTAAAAAATGACAAATATACTTGAATTTCATGAAAAATGACTGCTGCTTTTCTGAGCTCAGATTAAACCCGCTCCACTCCCTCTCAGTTTAGGAGGTCTCATGCATTAGCTTTTTTCTTGCCAGGCCTCCCACTGTCTTTCTTCCTCTCCCCGATTCTCCTTAACACCGGTTACTTCTTTCCACTCCACTCATTTCCTCTCCTTTCCCCAGTGTGTGGTAAATTACCTGTCCACACATTCTCCAGCATCTGTAACAGAAGCACCATCACAGACTGACTCACCACCACAAACTGGCTGGTAAAAATCTCATTTTCAGCCCAAATATTTCTCCCCAATTCTGATTCCTAAATGTCTCACTAATTTTAAAAAAATCCAATTTTCTAGGCTTTATTCTGACTTATTTGATCACTTAAAATATATCAATTTGATCTCTATAAATTCTTGTCTAAAGTTTTAGAGATGTGATGATTACTAGAAATTTTTATACATACTATTTCTATATAAAATTGTGCAATAACATATTCAGATATTTTCTTGGTAAACTGTATCATAGATACACATTTTGAATTGGGTAACAACAAAAGACTATATATGTATTTGCTTATTACTACCCAATATAAAAATAGTGTTCAAGACAGAATTATGCACGCACATCATACATTAATTCATCCTTTCATCACATAGTGTGCCTAGTATGTGTAAAACACTAGCAATATATTGGAAGGCAAAAAAAAAATCACAGTTTTTGTCCCCATAAAACATGTGGCCTAGTGAGAAAAAAATGACAGTCAACAAATAATTATAATAGATCTATTATCAAAACTGAGATAAGGCTCTGAATGATAAATATAAGGAATATAATATCAAAAATGAGCATAAAGCAAAGGAAACTAATCTAGGTATGGAGGGTAGAGGCAGATAATTATGGAAGTTGGCCTCAAGGAAATAAGGTTTGAACAAAATGTGAGAATGGGGAAAAGTTAAGCAGGATAAGAGCAAGGGAAGAAAGCTCTAAATAGAAATGGTACTTGCAAGTATCATGAGGAGGGAGGGGCATGCCATGTTAGAACTAACTGACAAAACCAGGATCACCTCCATTAGGACAAATTTTCATTTACTTAATACATGATTAGAGGCATACTATGTCTTTGCGTCAGATGATCAGTTTAATAAAAACCGTAGGTACCATAATATATCTTTCAATACAGAATTGTTTTTACTTGAGACTTACTGCCTCAAATAGTGCCTTTACTTACTCCATGCCAAGAACTTTATGTCATTATTTAATTGAATTCTATAACTAGTGGGGGAAGTGATGCTTTTAGAGAGGTCAGGCAGTTTGCCCAAGGTCACAGGGCTGAGAAAGGCGAGCCTCAGGACTGAATCAGCCATGCCCAGAGCCCAGCTTCTTTCCATTTGACTTCATTCCCACCACATTAGTTCGGACTTGCATTCTCAGCTAGCACAGGCGAGGCTTCTCACTCTTCTTAACGATCATTTTAAATGGCTTGTATGGATCTGCAATGGGAGTTTACACATCGTGATGTTTTAGGCACTCATACAATTATTTAATTCAATCAGGCTTCATGCGAGAGTTGAGATTTTTTAGGAGAAACTTTTAGTTTGTGGAAACATATTCCCTGGCTCTCTTTCTCTTCATATTATTATCCAGTGATCCCAGCAACTGTTTATTTTCCTGAAGTTCTTCCTAATTTTAATAGCTCTCTAAGTTGAAGCCACATGCAAAAATCTGAAGACTGGAAGAAAATGACAAAGCTTGGTTCACAACAGAGCCAGCTGATTCACAGCACAGAGCCTGTGCTGAGATGAAGACCATCATCTGGTGTGAGGCGCTTCCACTCTCTACTCTTCCCGAGTGCCTTACCTAGACACACCACACCCGAGCGGCCTGGGCACCCTGAAATCCAATAGGTCAGTGCCATCCAGAACTGCAGGCTGCCTGCTTGGGGCCTGAGAGGTGGGGCACAACCCACCCAACGGTCTATTCTATTATTATGAAAAGAATTACCTGTTATACTCGTTGCTTAAATTAATCACTTTATTGTTTTAGTTTTTAATTATATCTTTGTGTCTACTCAAGGGTTTAGTGCCATAGCTCTGGGAAGAACCTGCCTACCATGTTTGGAAATGTTCACGTTTTATTCTTATACTCTAGAACATTCTACATGTCTGATTCTGTTTAAAAGCATATAACCCATTCCACTCCTTTCCTCACACCATCTATTCATTATTTTTCAAGGGCCATTCAACAACTCATCCCCTTGTAACCATCAAGCTCAGCTATAGGCTAATTTCACTTACTTTAAACCACAACCCTTAGGATTTTATATGTAAGTTATATTTTGATAACAACTCCTAGATGTTTTTAAAATGTGCTTGAGCCCTGTACATGTATTTCACATTAGAAAAGGCCCAAACTCCCTTTTAGAGAAAAGATTACTGGAAGTCGACATGTAGTGAGAAATACAATGGTTAAAAGGAACAAAGAATAAGTATGTATCTTGGGACTTGACTCCCACATTGAACACTGATCATTTCAAAATGTTGGCTACCTTTCAAAATGCTAAATGTATTATTTTTGTTTTTTTGACCATCATCTTACTAAGTTTAATTCTCATTAAGTTATCTGATGTTCTAAAAAACAAATATATTTATTCATAGTTTTATTTGGTTGCATTGATGAGGAGGCTAAGTATAGGTCAGAGGTTTTCAAGAATGTTCATCATTGGAATGGATGTTTCTTGTTATTGGAGGGGAGGATTTGGCTAGAGACCAACAGTTTGATTGGGTAGTAAGAGGATTTCTTTCTATTTAAAATCATTAAATGAGTTATTTACTGGGTTATTAAAGAAGAATATAGAGCAGAGATATATTGTTTATACCTCAGACTTATGAGATTTTAAAATTCTAATCAAACAGCAAGCACACTTCTTATAATTTACCAAGCAGTAAATTTATCTAAAGTACCTTCTCAAAAATTTTCTGTGATTATAATAAAACTGTAAAATCTTAGTAACTGGTCTTGACATGGGGCAGAAGAAAACGTTTGGCTGTGTTCAATGGTTGTTGGATCATCTGCCTTGTCTGACTCAACTCAAAGTGCCTGTAGCTACAAGACCAAGAAGACTGTGGAATTTTCATGAGCCAGTAGCTAGTAAGCTAACTTGTCTTTTATTTTATTTACTAGAGGTCCAGTGCACGAAAATTCCTGCACTCAGGGGGTCCCTCAGCCCAGCCTGCAACCCTCTCGCAGTCCAGGACCCCTCGGGGATGTCCACTGCCAGCTTAGGCCCGCTTCATGGGCAGGCCTAAGCTGACAATCAGACATCCCTATGGTAGCCCGGGAGCCCTAGGGGGCCTTCTCCCTGGGGAGGGGGCCTAAGCTACAGATATCCTTAGCACTGCCAAGGAGGCAGAAGAGGCTCCCATCACCGCTGCTGCACTCACAGCCGCAGCCATCAGTCTGGCTTGTGGCTGAGTGGAGCTCACCTGTGGGAACACACTGACCACCAGGGGGCAGCTCCTGCACTGAGCATCTGTCCCCTGGTGGTCAGTGTGCATCATAGCGACAGGTCGTTCCCAGTCGTTCTGCCATTAAAGTCAATTTGCATATTACCCTTCTGTTATTATTATTATTAAATATTTATTTAATTATTATTATTATTATTAATATTAAGTATTTTTATTGATTTCAGAGAGGAAGGAAGAGGGAGAGAAAGAGACAGAAACATCAATGATGAGAGAGAATCATTGATCAGCTGCCTGCTGCATGGCCCACTCAGGGGACCAAGCCCACAACCCAGGCATGTGCCCTGACTGGGAATTGAAGGGGCGAGGGTTACGCCCTCCATCTTACCTTGGCCATGTGCTCGCCAAAGGCTTCTTCCCGGAAGCCCAAGCCTCTGCTATTCTGCTAGCCACACCCAGGATTTCTTTAAACTAACCAATGACAATCAAGGAACGTGCGCACCATGGATGTGACCACATCCTGTGTGACAAGACCCGACTTGCACCTGGCCAATTGGCAGGGCCCACAGTCATCACTCCTCCCCTCACTCCACCCCCCTATTAAAACCCCTTTTTCCCACGTGGCTAACACTCTCGTCTTGCCGTTGCGTCAGTGGAGGCTGGGAGCCAGACCCGGGTCTGTAATCCTATCTAATAAAAGAGAAAAATGGTAATTGGCGTACGACGATACCCTTTTCATTGGCTAATCAGGGCTATATGCAAATTAACTGCCAACTATGATTGGCAGTTAACTGCCAGCTATGATTGGCAGTTAACTGCCAACTAAGATTGGCAGTTAACTGCCAACAAGATGGCGGTTAATTTGCATATGTAGGCACAAAGCAGGGAGGCGAAAGGGAAAGCAGGAAGAAGCCCCCTGCCTCTGACAGTGATGGGAAACCCAGGGGGGAGCTAAGAGCTGGGAGGCAGGGCAAAGGCGGCCCTGGGGCCGCCTTTGCCCTGCCCCCCAGCCATGATCGGAGAATCAGGCGCCTTTGCTGCCCTGGCCAGTGATAGCAGGAAGTAGGGGTGGAGCCAGCGATGGGAGCTGGACAAGGTCGAAGCTGGCAGTCCCGGGAGCTAGGGGTCCCTTGCCTGGGCCTAAAGCGGAGCCCACGATCGCGGGGCCGCTGCAGCTGCGGGTCCCCGCTGCCCGGACCGGAAACCTAGGCCAGAGGCGTTAGGCCTGGGCAGGGGTGGAGCCTGCAACCGCAGGGAGCTGGGGGTCCCCTGCCCAGGCCTGACACCTCTGCCGGAGGCCTCAGGCCTGGTCAAGGGGCCGATCCGGTGATTGGTGATCGGAGGGTGATGAGGGTCAACTCCTCTGGCCGAGGCATCAGGCCTGGGCGGGGGGCGGAGCCGGGGATTGGGGGGATATGATGGTCCCCTTGCCCAGGCCTGAAGCCTGGGTCAGAGGCGTCAGGCTTGGGCGGGGGGTGGAGCAAGCGATCAGAGGGAGATGGGGGTCCCCTGCCCAGGCATGATTCCTGGGCCAGAGGCCTCAGGCCTGGGCGGGGGCCAGAGCCAGTGATCGGGGGGAGATGAGGGTCCCCTGTCCAAGCCTGACACCTCTGGCAGAGGCGTCAGGCCTGGGCAAGGGGCCGATCAGGCGATCGGAGGGTGATGGGGGTCTATGCCTCTGGCGGAGGCGTCAGGCCTGGGCAAGGGGCCGATCCTGCTACTGGAGGGTGATGGGGATCAACGCCTGAGGGCTCCCAGTATGTGAGAGGGGGCAGGCTGGGCTGAGGGACACTCCCCTCCCCACACACACCCAGTGCACGAATTTCGTGCACCGGGCCCCTAGTAATAATAATAATAAAAGACTCTTTGCTTTTGCATTGGACACGGCTGGCTCCCTGGTGTGGTCTATTGGGGATCTTGAAATCTGGCCATAACAGAATCGAACCATGATTGCCTGGTCCTTAGGTCAATGCTCAACCACTGAGGCATGCTGGCCGGCCAAACTTGTCTTTTAAAACACTTCTTTTTTGTATCCAGCAACATTGTTTGAACCCTCAAAACATTCAAATTAAACCTTAAGCCTTATGTAATCAATCTCAATTCTTTAAGAGACGTAGGAAAACAATATTCTCACATCCACATAATGGCTCTACAACTATTCATATTTCATCTAAATTGATCAATCATTTAACAGAAATATAATTGTATTCAATAATTATTTTTTCTTGCGATTTTGATTTCTGCTTTATGTAAAGATAAATATTTTCTGTTTTCAAATCATACACTTATAATTTTACTAGAGGCCCGTTGCAGGAAGATTCCTGCGAGAATAGGGCTTCCTGTGGTCGGAGCAAAACAGAGAAGGGAGCGAAACTCTCTGAGGTGGGCTTTGCTCCTGCTTCCAACACCCCGCTTGCTTCCCTCCTGCCTTCGCTGTCCTACTTGCTTCTCCTCAGTTTTGCTCCCTTCTGCAGTGTTTGGCTTCCTTCTAAGTTGTCTTCAGTCTTTGCTCTGTGCCTGCATATGCAAATTAGCCGCCATTTGGAGGGGGGTTAATTTGCATACTCATCTGATTGGCTGGTGGGCATAGTGGAGTGACACCAATTTGCATGTTTTGCTTTTATTAGTGTAGATAAAATTTTCTTCATAAAATGTATGCATTTGACTCATAAATAATGGAAAAATGTTATCACATATTGTTTTAGTGTCAGGCTGACAAATTCTCATAATGTGAGGTCAATGGGCAACATTCCTAAGAATAGTAAGATGTCTTTTCATCCATTTAAAAAATACATAGTGATTACCTACTATGCATAAAGTAAGGAATCTCAAAATTTAGGGAAATGGGAAAGTTTGTTTCACAGTAGTCACTAAGCAAAAAGATTAGAATGACCACACATATGTATATAGAAAAAGAGAATCAGTTGTTTTATGTTGTAGCAATTAGTTCATCCATTTCTTGTTAAATACATTATCTTACAATTTACAAACATCCCTAAATATTACTCTTAACAACATTACCTTAAATTATAATACACAGAAAATTTAAACAGAAAACTATTTATGTTACTACTAACAATAGGAGTAAGCAAGTAGATTTCAAGGGATCAAACATTAACTAATACTAGTAAACTCATTCACTATATGTCAGAGACAGTTGTACCTCCAAAAAGCCTCAAATTCTCCTTGGGAAAATATATTTGTAAAGCAAAATATTGAATAACAAAAAAAGTTCCATTATATTTGTTGGAAAAGGGCTGAAATATTCAGTGGCCTTATAGACATTATGAGAGTGAAGGGAAATAATTATTTATTGTTAAATAGAAAGTTTAACATCATTTTTCCTCGCTCTTAAAAGTAAAATAAAATAAAAATAGAATAACATACAGACTCATCTATAGGAACTACAAAAGAGGTTTGAACTGTAAAGTGAATAAATTTTAGTTTAATCATCTATGTTTGCAAAAGAAGATATATAAATAAATATCCTATATAATAAAAGCCTAATATGTAAATCAACCAACTGGTCACTATGATGCACAATGACCACCAGAGAGCAGACGCTGGATGCAGGAGTTGCCCCTAGCCCACAGGCCAGCCAAGGCAGGCGTCAGCAGGAGTCCCCCATTGCCCTGCCAGTCACCCCGCAGAAGAGATGACCGGTGGTGGGAGGCAGGGCCAGCGAGCAGGCAATGCTAGGCTGGCCAAGGCAGGTGCCAGTAGGGGGCGCCCCCGATCACCCTGCCAGTTGCCCCACAGATCAGCCCTGATCACTGGCCAGGCCTAGAGACCTTACCTGTGCATGAATTTCATGCACTGGGTCTCTAGTATTTTATATTCCCTCACCCACTATTCACAGTTAATTTAAATTCATCATTTATTGACAATACAAATGCCTTCTCATATATATTATGAATTTTTGTGGGGTTACTCATGGATTAGTTCATCCATCCATTCATTCATTCATTATTTGAATAGATATTTATCAAGAACCAACTCTGTGAAAGACACTGCTCAAGACATAGAGAGGTTCCAAGGTGAAAATGAATTATGCAGGTAAGGCCTCTCCCTCATGGTGCGCACATTATAAAGAACAAACAAACAAACAAAAAACGAAACCAATGAGTAAGAGAATGACAGATTGAAATACATACTATGAAGGAAATAAAAATGGGTAATGTGATACATAGTGGATTTGCAGTGGAAAAAGGGAGTGTTTAAGAGGTAAGCAGAGACTCCACTGGAAAATAATTCTGAGGGAAGTCTATTCAGATTAGCCTCAAGAATGTACATAATTTTAGTTCTCCCAGCCATCTCAGAAAGTATAATTCACTGTATCCAAGCTCTATAAATGCTTACTCTATATAGTGGCATTTGCACAGCAAGGGACATTCTTACAGTGGACATATGGTAGTGTGTACATGTGATGCTTTTAAAAGTAGTTAAAATAGCAATTGTTTTATGTGAAAAGCTCCCACAGCTTCATATCAAGATATGTTTAAACAAATTTCACTATTTCACTTAAATGCATTTAAGTGAATGTCAGGACCCTTTTATCAGAAGATAAAGGACTGATAAGGTTAAGAGAGGCATAACTTGCCAGAACCCATTAAAAGAATGAAAATGGGGAAAAGGATTTTAATAAGGGGTACATAAAGAAGCTATAGCATGATGAAAATACAAATGAAATTAGAGATTCCTTAATCATAGTATTTAAGTAAATCTTCATGTTAAAGGTACTTTCTAAGATGTACCAAAGATGTGCACCACTCCTGTCACATTTATATTATAATCTCTGCCATAAAAGGCATATTTTTACAGTGACACATAAATTAAAATATAGTAGCCCTCCCTTATCCACAAGGGATACTTCCAATAACCCCCATAAGTACCTAAAATCATGGATAGTATATACTGCCTGCTTTTTCTTATCCATACAAACCTATGATAAAGTTTAATTTATAAATAGGCACATTCAGAAATAAGTAATAATAACTAATAATAAAATAGAAAAATCCTATCTAATAAAAGAGTAATATGCAAATTAACCATCACTCCATCACAAAGATGGCAGTGGCCATGGAGCTGGAGCAAGTAGGAGGCTTGAGTTGCCCCAGCAATGGAGGAAGCCAAGCTTCCCACCTGCCCTGGCCCGCCCGGAGCTCTGCTCAAGGCTACAAAGCTTCAATTATAGAAGATAAATAAACCCCAGATACCTGCTTCCAGACGGCCTGGCCTCCACTCAAGGAAGGGCTGGGAGCCTCCATTGCCAGGGGCAACCCAGGCTTTGAGTAGGACCAAGGCAACAAAGTTTGAATTATAGAAGTTAAATAAATCCCAGATACATGCTTTCAGCCCACGGGCGTGGCCAGCCTGAAAACAGCCATCAGCCCCTCACCCACACTGGCCAGGCACCCTAGTGGGGACGCTCACTGTGAAGGGGTGTGGCCAGCCTGAAAACAGCCAGGCAGACCCTTACCCAGGCTGGCCACACACCCATGGGATGAGGGTCCCCACTGGGGAGCTTGACCAGCCTGCAAACAGCCACCAGCTCCTCACCCAGGCTGGCCAGACACCCCAGCAGGACCCCCATCCTGATCCAGGACACCCTTCAGGGCACACCAGCTGGCCCCCACTCATACACCAGGCCTCTATCCTATATAATAAAAGGGTAATATGCAAATTGACCCTAACTGCAGAGCGACTGGGAATGACTGGTCACTATGACACACACTGACCACCAAGGGGAAGACACTCAATGCAGGAGATGCCCCCTGGTGGTCAGTGCGCTCCCACAGGGGGAGCTCTGCTCAGCCACAAGCCAGGCTGACGGCTGCCAGCACAGTAGTGGTGGCAGGAGCCTCTCCCGCCTCCTCAGGAGTACTAAGGATGTCCAACTGCATCTTAGGCCTGCTCCTTGCTGGCAAGTGAACATCCCCTGAGGCGTCCCAGACTGCAAGAGGGCACAGGCCGGGCTGAGGGACACCCCCCCCCCCCCCGAGTGCACAGATTTTTGTGCACCGAGCCTGTAGTTATAATAAATACTGTAATGAAAGATATGTATATGTGGTTTCATTCTCAAGTATCTTGGTCTCTTTCTCTCTCAAACTAGCATGAATTTCTTTTTCTTTCTTCAGAATTGCACAGACAAAAGATTTGTTCTTACTATAAATCTTAGCATTGTCAGCATACTATTTTTCTTTCCTTAAGTTTAGAATTTATAACTTTTCACTTAATGGACGCACTTTACAGCTTCTTTTGGACATACTCCAATTGCCAGCATCACTACTTTTGCATTATGGAGTAATTCTTAAATCAAATACAGTAAAGCCTCTATTTTGCAGGCCTTGATTTAAAGCACCTAGGATTTAACAGAAAAAAGTTTTCAGTCTGTAAGATATATGTGAAAATTAACACCCTGTTAATATTAAAATGCTTTTAACCAAGATTTTCTTAGCATTAAATTAACAGGTTAGTTTTTGTTATTAATTCACTGCTATTTTTAACAAATTTTAATGAATAGGCCACATGTTGGAAAAAACACTGTAGTAACTTTGCCAACATAGATATTACATAGCTACAAATATAGTCTACATATTTAAATCTGAGAGTCACTGCTCATAAACAATGTTCCGAAAATGATTAAAAACTGATCACACAGCCTCTAGAATGGTAATTTGTTCTGTTGTCTGTGATGTGAATTTCTGCAGGAGTTTTAACCCATGCAGGGTGATGTTCTCACATGTGCTAAGTCATGCCTGAGCCACGCGCATTTGTTCACTTGTGGTGACTGGTGAACGCATGCATTTATTCAGTATAAATTTAAAATTACTATAATCCATATAGAAAACTTTCCTGTGGAATTAAACTTTTCATACGTACCTAATTTTAATTATACAAACGTGTCTACATAAGTAAAAAAAGGTCAACTACTTTGTCAATTTTTAACACATACACCATTCAGAAAACCTACTTTATTATATAACTTTATTATATAACTTTGTGCTTGGTGCACAAAAATTTGTGCACTGTGGGGGGGGGGGGTCCCTCAGCCTGGCCTGTGCCCTCTCACAGTCTGGGATCCCTCAGAGGATGACCACCTACTGGCTTAGGCCTGCTCCCTGAGGGATTGGGCCTAAGCTGGCAATCAGACATCCCTCTGGCAGCCCGGCAGCCCTAAGGGGATGTCCACTTGCCAGCGGGGAGCAGACCTAAGCTGCAGTCAGACATCCTTAGCGCTGCTGAGGAGGCGGGAGAGGCTCCCACCAGCACTGTTGTACTGGCAGCCATCAGCCTGGCTTGTGGCTGAGCAGAGCTCCCCCATGTGGGAGAGCACTCACCACCATGGGGCAGCTCCTTCATTGAGCGTCTGCCCCCTGGTGGTCAGCGTGGGTCATAGTGACCAGTCATTCCCAGTCTTTCTTCTGTTAGGGTCAATTTGCATATTACCCTTTTACTATGTAGGATAGAGGCCTGGTGCACGGGTGGGGGCCAGCTGGTTTGCCCTGAAGGGTGTCCTGAATCAGGGTGGGGGTCCCGCTTGGGTGCGTGGCCAGCCTGATGGCTATTTGCAGCTAGTCACACCCCCTTCAGGGTGGGGGTCCCCACTGGTGTGCCTGGCCAGCCTGGATGAGGGACTGATGGCTGTTTTCAGGCTCGCCACACCCCCTTTAGGGTCGGCGTCCCCACTGGGGTGCCTGGCCAGCCTGAGTGAGGGGCTAAGGGCTGTTTTCAGGCTGGCCAGCAACTAAAGCTCCCAGCCTCTCCTTTTTTTTTCTTTTTTTCTTTATTCTGGGATTTATTTACCTTCTATAATTGAAACTTCATTGCTGTCACTGGAGCTGAGAGCCGGCTCCAGCTCTGAGGCCACGGCCTGCTGAAAGCAGGTATCTGGGATTTTTTTTTAGTTTCAATAATTGAAACGTTGTTGCTCTCACTGGAACTAAAAGCCAGCTCCAGCTCCATGGCCACTGCCAGCTGAAAGCAGGTATCCGGGGTTTGTTTAGCTTCTGAGCCATGTGCATTGAAACTTTGTTGCTTTCAGAGCTTAGAGCCGGGCCGCGGCAGGCGGGGAACCTTGGCTTCCACCATCACTGGAGCAAGCAAGCCTCCTGCTCCCTTAAGCTGCGTGGCTTCCGGCCGCCATCTTGGTTGGCGCTTAATTTGCATATTACCCTGATTAGCCAATGGGAAGTGTAGCGAAGGTATGGTCAATTACCATGTTTGTCTATTATTAGATAGAATAGAGGCCCGGTGCATGAAATTTGTACATAGGTAGGGTCCCTAGGCCTGGCTGGTGGTCAGGGCCAATCAGGGCCTTCTGGCTACCAGCCAGGGCCTTCCTTTGTTCCGAGCCACCCCCTAGTGGTCAGCACACATCATAGTGAGCGATGGGTCTCCCAGTCGAACTCTGAGGGGGACAATTTTCATATTAGGCTTTTATATATATACTAGAGGCCCAGTGCACAAAAATTTGTGCATTCAGGGGATGGGGGGGTCCTTCAGCCTGGCCTGTGCCCTCTCGCAATCTGGGACCCCTCGGGAGATAATGACCTGCTGGCTTAGGCCTGCTCCCGGGTGGCAGAGGGCAGGCCTAATCCCTAGGTGCAGCCCCTGGTCGGGCTCAGAGCAGGGCTGATTGGGGAGTTGGGGCACTGCCCCCTGTCACACTCAAGGCAGGGTCGATGGGGAGGTTGTGGCACCACCCCCTGTCACACACAGAGCAGGGCCAATCAGGGGGTTGGGGCGCTGCACCCTGTCACGCACAGAGCAGGGCCCATCAGGGGGTTGGGGAGCTCCCCCCTGTCACACACAGAGCAGAGTCAATTAGGGGGTTTGGGAGATCCGCCCTGTCACGCACAGAGCAGGGCCCATCAGGGGGTTGGGGAGCTCCCCCATGTCACGCATAGAGCAGGGCCCATCAGGGGGTTGGGGAACTCCCCCCTGTCACACACACAGCAGGGCCCATCAGGGGGTTGAGGAGCTCCCCCCTGTCACTCACAGAGCAGGGCCGATAGGGGAGTTGGGGCACCGCCCCCTGTCACACACAGAGAAGGGCGGATCAGGGGATTGGGGTGCCGCCACTCTCACACTCAGGGCAGGGCCGATGGGGAGGTTATGGCTCTACCCCTTCACACACAGAGCAGGGCCAGTGGGGTGGGGGGGTTGGGGCGCCGCACCCTGTCACACACAGAGCTTCAGGGCGATCAGGGGGTTGGGCGCCTTCCCCTGTCAGGAACAGAGCAGGGCAGATAGGGAGGTTGTGGCCCCGCCCCCTGTCACACACAGAGCCGCAGGGCGATCAGGGGGTTTGGGTGCTGCCCCCTGTCATGCTGATCCCGGTGCCAGGAGGCCTCATGGCTCCGCTGATCCCAGTGCTGGGAGGCAGATTACCCTTTTACTATATAGGATAGAGGCCTGGTGCATGGGTGGGGCCAGCGGTTTTCCCTGAAGGGTGTCCCGGATCAGGGTGGGGGTCCCCACTGGGGTGACTGGCCAGCCTGGATGAGGGGATGATGGCTGTTTGCAGCTGGTCACACACCCTTCAGAGTGGGGGTCCCCACTGGGGTGCCTGGCCAATCTGGGTGAGGGGCTGAGTGCTGTTTTCAGACTGGGACTGAAGCTCCCAACTGCTCCTTTCTTTCTTTTTTTTTTTTTTTATTCTGGGCCAGCTTTAGCTCTGGCTCCAGCTCTGAGGCTTCAGCTGCTGAAAGCAGGTATCTGGATTGTTTGGGTTCTATAATCAAAACAATGTATAACTCCAGCTCTGAGATCCTGGCCGGCTGAAAGCTGGTTTCTGGGGTTTTGTTTAGCTTCTATATTTGTTACAATGTTTCTTAAACTGCAAGCTCAGAGGCCGGCAAGGCAGTCGGGGAACGTTGCAGTCCTCCGTCACTGAAGCAAGCAAGCCTAATGTTCAGTTTAAGCTGCCTGGCTGCCGGCCGCCATCTTGGCTGGCAGTTAATTTGCATATCGCCCTGATTAGCCAATGGGAAGGGTAGTGGTTGTATGCTAATTACCATGTTTCTCTTTTATTAGATAGGATAGATAGACTTTTGGCTTTGAGGGACACCTCCTCGCCCGAATTTGCCCATTATATAGTGGTTTTACTCTACTGGTTACTGGAACCCCAGCAATGTGATACCAGGGCAGCCAATCTGATAACTCAGGTGGCTGCTATGTGACAAACGAGCAGAAGCATACACAGCGTGGAGACACTGGGCAAAGGGATGATTCATGCACTTGGTGGGACTGAGCAGGACTAGAGAGGTTTCATAATGATACTTAGAAAGACCTGGGATTTAAATTGTAGGAATTACTTATCTCTGGAATTTTTTATTTAATATTTTTGGGCCTCGGATGACCATGAATAATTGAATCCACAGAAAGTGAAATGGGATAAAGGGAAACTACTGTACACATGTTTGAGAATTTGGAGATCTATTACTATTAACTTGGTCACCCTACATGACTCCCTTAAATGATTTTGTTTCCTGTTCTTGGCTTCTAATATAATAGACCTGTTATTAAAAAATAAAATTTAATAAAATAATTCTGAGAAAATTGTCTTTAAGTAACTATTTTTAGCTTTAGCTCTAAATTTCCCTATTTTAAGGAAACATTGTGTACATTCAATTCAAGCCTTTTCATCTGAAAGGATAATTTAATACTATAGAAGTAGTGCTAACTAGATGAATCCCATACACATTTATGTTAGTGGGGAATGAAAGCGATCATATTAAATGAAGATTGAAGAGCTAGACATATCACAACTCAAGCAAATAGCTTTTTAAAATATCTTATAACAATGTTCAGGAGAATACATTATGCTATTATTTATTTTACCAAAAAATAGGTAAGATGATTATGAAGACTTCAAAAATGTGTCCACCAGCCTTAGCCAGGTGGTTTGTGGGTTGTAGCATTGTCCTGTACACCAAAAGATTACGGTTCAATTCCCAGTCAGGACACATACTTAGGCTGCGGGTTCCATCCCTAGTTGGGGCACGTATGGGAGGCAACCAACTGATGTTTCTCTCTCAGATCAATGTTTCTCTCTCTCTCCTCTAAAATCAATAAAAAGTTATTCTCGAGTGAGAATTAAAAAAAAAAAAAAGTCCACCTAATAGCCCAAGGGTGACTATAAAGAATGAAATACAAAGTGATAAATATACCTGGATGATTTGTAAAAATTTAACCAGTAGTTAGAGTGTCTTCCCAACATATCTCTTGACAGCTGCTAAAGAGAATTGATTTCACCTACTGACGATTCATTTTAACTATCCTTAGATACATGTTAAAAGTTAACCTGTCAAACAAGTATGCACTCTGTCCCTGTCTAGCAGAATTGTTATTTTTTACACTTCGTATTTTCATTTCTCTATTATTTGGACAGTTGGCACTCCCAGCCCTTCCATTTTATTTAATTTTATTTTTTAAATAGAACTTGTTGTATTTGGTATGAGCAGCTGCAAATAATTTCACAAAGATTTTCAAGATGTCCATTCCTTAAGTATACGCATCCAGTTAATCATGTCACTGGCAAATGTTTTCATTAACAGAAAAGAAAGGGGATTCAGAATGGTAACATACAGCATTCAATATGATAGGTATAAAGAAATTAAATACTTTAGTCCTATTTTTTAAGATGAGAGAAAGAAGGTGAAGGTCCCATGACCTTCTAAAATTGAGTGTGACAGTATCCTCCCTCATCCTGTCCCCATTGAAGTCTTAAAATAAATAGTTGCTTCATCCAAGAAACTTCTGCCTGGTTAATATGGAAACATTAGATAAGCTATTTTTAATCAAATTAATGTTTAAAAAAAGGTCACATATCACACCAGTGAAACAATACATTCCCTTTGGGCTTTCATCTATTTGATGAATTCAAACAGAAAGAGAATAACGATGCTGTCTTTTTTATATAATTTTTTGTTTTCCTATGCTTGGTACACTCATTGGACCTTGCTAGGAAGGGATACAGGAAGGATTATTAATTTAATCAATGTTTTCTCTTTTGTTTCCATCTCAAAACAGAACATTAAGCCAAAGTAAATACTTTCAAATTATTCAACAGATTCCACAGCTGGCCACAGAGGACTCAGCGTCAGTGTTAGAGGACCTTCCAACGTTCCCTTCACCTCCCTGAAAGTACTTTGGTATTACAAACCTCGAAGCAAATCCATCTTGTTGACAAGCAGAACAGATTCAAAGAAGGCAAGAAAGATACCTCATTATCTCTGTCATTAAACTTTAGATAATTAAAATGTCACACCACATTTCCCTTTGGATGAAAGGCTCTTCAGGGACAACTGGTGAACTGCTCTCTTCTATACACTTAACCTAAACACATTTAAAAACCATTTTCGTGATATGAAAAAGAAAATTAATAGACTGTTACTTTATTCAGCATTCTTTCAAAGAACAGAAATATAATTCATTTTAATGTGCATCCCACATCTGGTGAAACCTCAGAAGAGCTGTATTGGCCTGTTAATTAAAATAATAATCATCACAATATTATCCATTTGAAAAATTAGAAAACATGTCAGAAATGAAAAAGGAGAAAAGTATCTTCTTTGTGTGTGAAATTTCTTCTTGATCTTTGATTGTATATTTTAAGGATACTTAAAAGAAACACAATTTATATAAATCAATAAAAAATGATTAAAAGCCAACCCAATGTTTATTCATTAGCCTGGGAAGGGAGGGACTGTTTTTTCTAGTGGCTCAAATACATGAATTTCATTTTTTAAATACCGGAGTTCAAACACAGTATATGATAGAATATATAATAGTAAGCAAACTTCAGGAAAATTAATATCTCAGGAAGTTTCTTGCATAGCATTCTCCAAGATTTCTGTTGTGTGTGTTTTCCATAACATACCATCTACCCAACACCAATTTAAAACAAATTGGCTTCCATGATATCTGGCCAGAAATTAATAGCAAACTCTAAGTTATACATCCTGTTGTTTATCTAGCAGGTTGCCAAGGTCTAGGGAACACAGAAGGCCATACTTAATCTGTTATTTAACTTTTTCCTTTATTTTTTTATGACACAACATCAAACTGTACTTGTAAATGCTGAAGCATTTCTTAATATGTTCTGATGAGACATATATAAGCTGGCTTCATGAGAACATCAGTCCAGATTTCTTAGCATTTAACCCAAATGTAAATGAAATTAATTTAGCCCATTCCATAGGGTCCTTTCTAATCATGACCAACACTATATGATAATAGAAAGACTGAATAAAACATTGCAAAACCTCTGGTTAGGCTTAAGTAAGAGAGTTTCATGGAGACAGATATATATATATATACTATAGACCCAGCGCACTGGCTGCCCAGCCCATCGCCACTGGTAGCTTGCACCCCTCCCTCTACTGCTCATAGCTCTCCGCCAGTAGTAGCTTGCGCCCCGCCCCGCCTGCCACAAGAGCAGCTGCGCATTTGGTCATGACACCATTATAGCGTCATAACCACAGGCCTTTTATAATATAGATAATTATTTGTATAAAATAGAAGAAGTGAAAAGAAGGAGGATGTGTAGTTCCTCTTTTTAAGGTGTGAAATATTTTCATTAAAATCCCTGTAAATACCACAAGGCTACAGGATTTTGCAATCAAATGCTAATTTTATCTCTTCTACACAGGAGACAACTCTGCTGAAGGACATAGCTCAGCACAGATGTCTTCATTAAGAAAGGAACTGAGATTTTCTAATGTTATGCTTTTACATGGTCCTTTGTCATTTCCTCACAATCAAACAAACATTGTACAATATAGACAAATAATTCAGACTAAAATAATCAAGTTTGCTCACTCTGTGATGAAAAGTTTTGATCTTCAAGTGATTTATTTCCCTTTTATAGGCCAATTAAAATAGCTTGACTAAGAATTACTGAAATGCTAAGTTGACTGCCATTCAAAATTACTTGACACTGCCAGCGGCCCTTCCCAATTGGTTTTAAACCCATACAGAGCTCTCTTTAAAATGTGGCCTGACCTGGAATCAAACTGTGACTTCCTAGTTCATAGGCCGATGATAAACCATTGAGTCACACCGGCTGGGCTCAATGCTTATTTATAAATTCATTCCAAGGACATATACAGCTTGAAAAGCTTTGGAAGTAGTTTCAAAAAAAACTAGCTTTTAAGTAACAAGAAAACAGTTATTGAAGAAAGTTTAAATTAAAAGAAAAAAATTATTTTAATTTACTCAAGAGTAGGAACATCCTCCATGAAAATGTGTACCTTGACTGTGGATGGCTGGGTGGCCTTATCACACCTTAGGAATTCAAATGCTTTTTACAATGAAATGAAAGAGAGTTTCATCTCATTTCTCTCCCAGGGTAGATGTCTGTCAATAGAAGGTGGACATCAATAAAAGGAGGGGCTTGCACAATCAATCCAGAAAGTCAGCAATCTATGAATAATCCAGAACCGAGTATTTATCTCCTCTGCCACACACCCTCCCTCCCAGCCAGTGAGCAAGATAATTACCCTCAAGTCAAGCTAAGTGCCCCCAGTCACAGTGGCCCAATGCTGACATACAAAGCATACAAATAATTCTCACTCTGGTATAAAAGTGACAACTTTCTTGGAAGAAAACTAGATACTGTGAATTTCTCAAAGTCTTCCTGAAACATTTTTTAAAGTAATTTTTACTTCTTTAGAAAAAATGCATACATGGGAAACCATCTGTAATAAAAGGCCCATTCTATAAAATTTTACCTGGTCCTACTCATATCTGCAATCATAATCATATTTACAGACAAATATATCTATACTAATAAAAGAGTAATATGCTAATTAGACTGGGAGACCTTCCAGGAGACGTTCCGGATGTTCTTCTGGACAAAGCCATGGTGGTGGGGCCGAGGTAGAGGCGGTTAGAGGCCAAGAGGGGAGGGCAGTTGTGGGTGATCAGGCTGGTGGGGGGCAGGGCCATTGGGGGTAAGCAGACCAGCAGGGGGGCCAGTTGGGGGCAAGCAGGCCATCAGTGGGGGTCAGTTGGAGGTGATCAGGACAGTGGGGGGGCAGTTTGGAGTGAGCAGGCCAGCAGGGGGACAGTTGGGGATGAGCAGGCCAGTGGGGAGGGAAGGTAGGGGTGAGCAGGCCAGCGGGGGGGGCAGTTTGGGGTGATTAGGCTGGTGGGGAGGCATTTGGGGGCAAGCAGGCTGGCAGTGGGGTGGGGGGCAGTTGGGGGTGAGCAGGCCGGCATGCAGAGTGGTTAGAGTCAATCAGGCAGGCAGGCAGGCAGGTGAGCAGTTAGGAGCCAGCAGTCCCGGATTGCGAGAGGGATGTCCAACTGCTGGTTTAGGCCCGATCCCTGTAAACTGGCAGTAAGACATCCTTCAAGGGGGTCCCAAATTGGAGAGGGTGCAGGCCAGGCTGAGGAACAAACCCTCCCCCGTGCATGAATTTCATGCACTGGGCCACTAGTAATCTATAATAATAAAAGTATAATATGCAAATCAACCGAATGGCTGAACAGCAGAACAGCCATCTGGACAATCTTCCGGACAACCTTCCAGACAAAGCCTGGGCTATGAGGGCTGAGGCAGCCAAGGTTGCGAATGCCTACTCTTGCAGAATTTCGTGCATCAGACCTCTAGTACATATATAAAAGTAAAGTGATCCTACCTCTACTCTTGATCCCTAGCTTCTCAGATTTTCACTCCCTTCCCTCCCCCTCCCCCAAGACAATCACTGTTACCATTTTCTATGTATCTCTCTGACCTGGTTTATACATAAATACATATGTATACATGCAAACAAATATATACTCTGTGTTTGCTTACAAAAATGGAATCATATTATCCACCATGTTCCACACTCCAGTTTTTCCACTTAACAAACTGTAAGTCTAATTCATTATCAGTACATATAGATCTACTGCATTCTTTTTAATGAACAGGAAAATGATTCAAATGTGCTATTTACTTATTAGCAGAAGTTGATTCAACTTATGATGAAAACAAATTAAGTACAAAAAATAATGAAATCCAGACAATGTGAACAACAGAAGAAAAATAAATGCAATAATTTTGAGGCATGTCAGGGTTCAAATTCAGGGCAAAGTTATCATTATATATATTTTCTTGAAAAGCAGAAAGATAAACTTAGGAAATTGTTCTTCCAAGAGAGCCACATCTGATTTTCCTTAAGCCTGAAAAATTACTCACTGTGCTATAAAACTTTTGCCCTGGGGGCCAAAAGCCAAATCTCAAGGGGCTACCTATTTCTCTTAGACAAAACTGAATAATTTTAAGACTAACTTTATATATTAGATTGTTTCTGAGACACATTTGCAACAATAGTTTCTGGGTCTTTACAATATAGTTTCTAAGGTGAAAACTCGGGAATATAAGTGAATCCCAAGGAAAGTTTACGAGTATAATAAAATATGCAAATAGTTTCATGATTTAAAGAAACTGAAATTTTATTCTTTTCCATCTAAAAGATTGAAGAGAGATCTCAATCTGTTGTGAAACTGACTTCTACTCATGCATTGATGGGGTGCCTGAAACAATTGTATTGTGAACGACACACCCTTACTTATGTAAAAACAGAGAAAGGGTCTACACTTTCAATAATTGTAATGAAATAAAATAGAAGAAATACCAGTCAACTTGAAATGCCAGTCAATCCATACAAAAGGTTTATGATCTTAGGTTGGGGTAAGGAGCAGGCATCTCTCTCAGACACCATAACAGACTTATCCAGATCACCATCTCCTCTGCTAAGCATTACACATGTACTAGTAGATGAATCCTTAAGGAGATTTTGTTGAGATGTATTTGGATTGGTTTTGGTTTTTTGTGAATCAGCTATTGTTATGTGAATAAGCATGCTTATGCAGTGGGATTGGCCTTATAAAATATTTTCCTGGGGTTTAACATGAGCAAACTTTTGATTTGTTAGCTTCTGCTTTCCCTGAAGAAAAGTGGTCAGACTCCAGTGAAAGTGAAGAGGCTCCCCTAGTCCTGGAAGTTGAATTCCCACAGTGTGAAAAGCCACAATGAGACAGATAGCAGTAATAAACTGTGGCTGCGAGTTCCCAATCTGTCTTCCACCAAGCTGCTTTCCCACCAATTCTTCTGGTAAATCTCTATTAAAACTATGTATGTAAACAGCTGGAGTCTTAAATATGAACTGTAACAGGGTGGCTATAAGCATTATCCTTCCGGAGAACCTTTGGAAATCTTAATTGACAACACAGTCCTCACAAAATGTTTCTTGGCACATATGTATTTTGAGTCAAAATCTTCATCCACACTTGGAATCCAATCCCCCCTAAACCCCTGTCTCCCATGTTCATATTCCTTTCATGTTTTCCACCTCCCATGAATAGTGAATTTTTCAAGCCATGCTCCAGAGCTTAAAATACTTGCAATGTACTTTGCAATGTGGATGATGGATAACTTTTTGAAATATTATAAGGTATTGTGTTTTATTTCAGAAGCCACTGCCAAAAGTAAAAATCATAGGCCAGATTCCTAACTCCCTTGGAACTCTCCTATAGAAGTGACCCCTTGAAATTCCTCAGCCCATGAAATAAATATGGATTGTATTTTGTCTCAAATTCAAACTGTGTTTTTATTCTTGGCAAATTGCATGGATAGCATTTGGTACCTTATGTGAATTTTCTCTTTACTCATGTAATTGCTGTCCTTAAAAATATACTAAAAACAAATAAGCAAAAATAAATAAATAAATAAAACTCATCAACTTTGTGTCATAAAAAGATAACCAACTCCATGGCATTGTAAATATGAGTTAGAGGGTGGGGAGGCCATTTTCTTCTACATAACACAGATTTTTATTATTCCAAGTTTTAAGACATGGTTTTATATCTGAACATTTAATTAAATTCTTTGTAAGGACATTCAAATATGATTAATTCCTTTGAGGAAAAGATTACCCAAGGTAGACTTTCCCCCCAAAACCTTGTTTCTTTATTATCCTTGAAGAAATGTCATATATAACTATAGATAATGGTTTAAAATTTAGACAAAGGGAACTGTTAGGAACCAAAATAATTGTATTTTAAATTCATCATTACAAATATTGCTGAATATTTAAAAGTAACAGAAGTGATTATATTTCTATTTCAGTTGCTGAATTAAGACTTAATATTTTTATTAGGATGAGTGGTAGAATTAGGTTAGACCTTTAATCTTTTTGAAATGTTTTGTTTCACCATGCCTATTCTCTATAACCATCACCACTAAAAATAAAACAGACAAATAAAACCCCCAAATTATTACATGATTTCAAAGAAGATAGAAACCAAATCCTTAAAGTATCTGACAGTAGTTATTATTTATTGAAGGTCCACTATATTCCAGGAACTGTGAAAATATATCTAACAAAACTAAAAAGGTATGTATAAAAACTCTAGGAAGGTCTTATTATAATCTCCATTCTAGAAACAACATGGAGCTCAGAGAAGTTAAGTAATATATTCAAGGTTACTCCTTCAATAAATGGCAGAGCTTGAGGTTGTATATAAGTCTGTCTGGTTCCAACATTCGTACTTGAATTCTTCCCCAGATCTATCAGAAACCTGTAGGTTTGATTTCCCTCAATTGGTATCTCATTTTTCAGATTACCACAATGAGTAAATTTGTTTCTATAAAGTTAAAATTTGTTCAATGTGAACCAAAAAAATAGTTTTTTGAGTATTTGACAATGTTAAATGAAGTCTAAATAATTATAATTTAATTATTCTTATTCTTTCTTTGCCCAAAGTAAGTTTGATAATTTAGACCCACTCAAAATTTGTAAAGATTATTTTTATAAAATATCATTTCTTACTGTCAATGTAAACCACATGAATTTTAAAGTGTATAATTCCACAATGTCTGGGGAAACAATTTTTTAAAAGCCATTTCCCAATATTCAAATATTTAATATTGTTTAGAAAAATGATGAGGATAATTAAGTATATTTTTCTCTTCTCAACATCTTAATGTTACATAGCCCCTAACACTGTAAACTAATTTAATATTTTTGTTAGTGTTTTACTTTTTATTACATCAGTTCAAAATTCTGTGATATTCTTTCCACCAGAAAATATTCCAAGATAATTTTTTAAAATTCTTTTTGGAATGAAAAACTTTAATTGAACAATTGAGTTAAGCCAAATACAGTCTTAAATCAAATAAGTCTAGATTTTTATTATGTATCTTTACACTTAAACAAAGACAACAAATCTTGGATGAATTTTCTGTGTGAGAAAATAGCTCTCAGGACTCAGAGGAAGCCACCAGCCAGCACTCAGGATTTATATGACATGTATCAGTATTTTTTCCAAATTTTCATTCTGTCATTATTACTTCATCAAGTGGTATTGACACTCACCCCTAAGCAGCTACATGTTACAAGGACAAATAAGAATGAACTAGTGAATTGAATAAGAGTGAATGTTTGAGCAATTATAAAAGAATATGTTTGTCCTTATTCATTTCTATTTTTTAGTTGATCTATGTGTCTTCTACCCATTAAAACAATGAAATTTATTATTTCAAAAGAGAATTCAGCCTATAACAAAAAAAAACCCATTAATTGTTCTACTTCATTACAAATCTATCTTGTCTGTAAGGACAAAATATTCTTGAAAGTCAGGATTCACTGAATGAGAAAGATTGCAAAGGCTTCCCTTTACCTATTAAAGGAAAACCCTTGAAAACCAGAATCCTATATAATAAAGAGGTGATATGCAAATTGACCATCACACCCTCACACATGATGGCCGCCTCCATGTGGTCAAAGATGGCCACCCCCATGTGGTCACAGGATGGCCAGCAAGGGAGGGCAGTTGGGGAGGACTAGGCCTGCAGGGGAGGGCAGTTAGGGGTGACTGGGTCTGCAGGGGAGGGCAGTTGGGGGCAATGGGGCCTGCAGGGGAGGGCAGTTGGGGGCAACTGGGCTGGCAGCGGAAGGCAGTTGGGGGCGATCAGGCCTGCAGGGGAGTGGTTAGGGGGTGATCAGGCTGGCAGGCAGAAGCGGTTAGGGGAAATCAGGCAGGCAGGCAGGTGAGTGGTTGGGAGCCAGCAGTCCCTAATTGTGAGAGGGATGTCTGACTGCCCTACAGGGATCAGGCCTAAACTGGCAGTTGGACTTCCCCTGGTGGGTCCCAGATTGGAGAGGGTGCAGGCTGGGCTGAGGGATACCCTCCCCCCCCCCCCCGTGCACAAATTTCATGTACCAGGCCTCTAATTGTACAATTAAACATGATGCAGAGGACACAGGAGATTATTTCAGAGAATCTAACTGTGATAGTGAGAATAAGCAAAAATTCAAATATCAGGCAAGAAACAAGAAGATTCAGAAGGGATGTGTCTACACTAAGACACCATTAGACTCCACAATGAAATCTGGTGCCTCCACACCCTGGGAGTAGGTCCAGGAATGACAGCTGGATAAGAAAAATTCTCAGGCAGATTGAGGGTCAGGGTGAAAGCTAAAAGGCCTTGTGTCCCACTTCCCATCTGCTAGCTGGGAGGACCACAACACAGGGTGCCCCTTGCCAACACTGAAGAGCCACAGTAGAGGGGAAATGAAAACAGGACATGGTTAGGCAGATAGTGCTGGAGATAGCACTCCTGATATACACAAATGGAAGTTTCTGTGTGTCCCAGTGCAAGTGTGAAAAATGTGGAGAGGACTAGTGTGCCCAAGAGAGCTGGCATTCGGACAGGCAAATGCAGAACATGGGCAATGTTATCCACAGTGAGTGTCCACATGGCACCCAGAGCCCAAGTCTCAGCAGAGAAGCACCCACACCCAGAGACCCAGGTGCACTGGGCTTTGCAGCACCAGCACACAACAGCTAGGATCCAGATGGTAGTAGCAAGCAAACCTGAGACCCTTTCTCACCCCACCCCATATTACCCTGAGGACACAAAACTTCTCCAAACAAACTTATTACTCATTTGGAGACACCATTCTACAAATGAGGAAAGAAGAAACAAACTTCATGCTGAAAGGAAAACAGCACTGACAAAAAGTTTGATCTTCAAATGACTAACTATTTACTCTAATGAGTATTTCTTAAACCAGAAAAAAAAACAAATTTAGGTTTCTCCCATCCTCACCAATCTTCTTTCTACCACTATCAGCAGCAATAGAGGTTTGGGAGCAAAAAGAACTATGTTATAGAAATACTGAGTTATATTTTCATATCTGAGAATTAGGGTGTCTTAAAGCCCTTTAAGTAAAGCATAAATTATAATGCACTTGGCTGAGTTTACTACACTACAATGGACTTGGGAATACTTAGAGGAAGATCCAGATCATATATCACCCTACACTAGAAAAACTCTGTTAACATCCATAAACCTACCTTGGCAATAGATCACGGACGTTGTTACCGAATAGAATGATTTCACCAGTTGTGTTCTCATTGACAAGCAAATCAAAGAATGCCAAAACACTTTCAGATATTGGACCATGACTCAAACCTATTGCATCTCATACTGATTCTCTAGCCCAAAACTATGGCAGCTTTCTATGAGACTAGGAGTCTTGGAGTTGATGTCAAAGTCATATTCATTTTCCTAAGTAACAGTCATCAACAAATGGGGCACTCATGTCATAACTATTATATTTATACTTAAGATGATATGGTTTTAAGATGGTACATTTCAATTTGCTTAGTCTTCATTTTACTAATGTACATAAAAGATATACATGTATTAGAAGATCCTCCTCTGCCCCTCCTACTGTTAATATTCTACATTTGATGAGACAGATTCTGAGACATATAAGACCACCACTGGACTGGGAAAGGTTTGCTCAAGACAGACGAGCATACGCCAGGCATGTGCCAATTAATGATGTTTCAGTCAATGAGGAACTGCATACATATATATAGCAGTTGTCCCACGAGATTTTAATGGGCTGGGAAATTTCCATCACCTAGTGATGTCACAGCCATCAAAACATCACAGTGTGACACATGACTCAGGTGTTTGTGATGACACTAACTGCGCTGACAGTTATATAAAAGTATAGCACACACAATCATGGCAGTAGTCTCTTCCACCTAGGTTTCTGTATGTACACTGGTTTTTGCACAACAAAATCACCTAGCAACACATCTCAGAATGTACCCCTGTCATAACCTGGTAAGTGTTACATGACTGTAGGTTAAGCACGGCCAAAATATGAATATGCTTTGACCTTGAATCACTTCAATAATAGAAATGGGCCGAAAGGGCAGAGCCAACATCTATATGCAAGCAATCAGGAACAGAGTCTAGGATAGCTCTTTTTAAACAGAAGCACCAGGTAAATCATGAGGCAAAGGAATAAAAGTACAAAACTCATTATTAATTTTTTAATTCAACAAAAATGTTTAAATTCCTACTGTATCCAAGACATTGTGTTACAGATCTCAGGGGAGAGAAACATGAATCAAGTAGGCCTCTCTTTAAAGGAAGAATTTAAATGAGAAAATTCCTTTCACTCAGATTAGGAAGAGCCTTGAATGATGGCCAGTCGTACAGCCATGGTACAGAAGACTAATTTACCAAGTGTCTAGGAAGGACTAGTATCACTTTTATAGACACAAAAATCAAAGAAAACACTACTATAATACATTCACCCCTGAGAGAGTCAAAACCTATGATCTATAAACCTCAGCTAACTGGCAAGCATAGTACAATCTCTCTTTTGGAGTATATATTAAACGGAATGGAATCATGCTGAGGTGACTGATGTTTTTGGCCTTTATGAAAGAGATTTCTCTGTATGTACCTGGGTTCTGCCCTCTAAAATAAAGAGCAGCAATGAGATTTAAATCATCTAGTGTTCCAGAACATATGGGGAATGAATGCAGCACACATTTTGTTCAGTAGACAATAAGGTAGGTGCCTCTTTATCCTTTATGCCACTGCCAGGATAAATTGCTCCAAGTGTTTAGTAAATTATGTGCCCTATTAAAAATGGTATGAGCTCATTATTCATTATTTGTAGTGGAGGGCAAGTTCCTGTGTGTCTCCAACGTGACTATTTCCAGCAGAGAAGAGGTTTTGATTTATTTGGACTAACACACTCGAAGTACAATGGAAGAAGGATAAGAATGTCTCATCGATTTCCCCCATTATGCATTCTTGGGCAAACCTCAGGAATTACTCCACAGTATGGATCATATATAGCGGCCTAGCTTTGCAGCTAGTAGCAAAACTCATTGGCTCAGTCCGAGCAGTCTTGTTATTTTAACATGGCTGTTTCTATTTATAAAGTTACACAATCCAGTTAGTTCCCTCTTCCTCCCTGTCTGAAACACAGTTTACAAAAAGAAACCACAGCCATTACATAATTGCATTGCCAGGAAATCCAAGTGTTGTTTTCTGGTGGAGAGTAAAAGACGGACACCTTGACTTCTGTCTTACTCATCCTAAATCACAGCTGCTCTTTGGGGGCACTTTCTCCTCGCGCAGGAATGTGCTCTGAAGTTTTACTACGTTCACAAGAAAGCTGTTTCTGCTCTTCTGACCATTCATGCTCTGGGGTGACAGATGTCCTACACATGAAAGCCTGCGGCACACCAGGAAGCACCTACTGCCAAGTCCTTGGAGAGCAGCAGCACATCCAGAAGGGGATCCAGGTGCGAAGACATTTGAAGACCAGTTTACACAACTGCACTTAAAAGGAAGACAGCAGAAGACAAGGCAGGCACTGGACTCACTCTCCTTTCAACTTAATGGCAGCTGCACCGGCTACATTTGTCCATGTAGGTCCACATCGCCCTGGGGGAGCATTTATGGGAACCTTCCTCTGGAAGGTGAAACAAGATTCAAATCCAACAGAATGGACACAGGGATAAGATGCCAAAGATTTTCTTACAGCTCATTGTAACAGCAACTGTAATTCAATTGGAATTATGGCTTAACCAAGGCACAGAAGAGAAAGGGACAGATCAGTGCTTGTGATACCCATACTTTGTGTAGCACATTTTCTCAAATTTCATGGGGAATGAATTGTAGATAAAGTCAGCACCTGGGCCACTCTGCCTACAAGGACTTCTTGCTGAATCCCTTTATTATTACCTCTCCTTTGGACTTTTATCTCTCTACCCTTTTTAATTGTCTCTGCTTGATTCACAGAGACCATAGGTAAGGGCTAAACAAAATGCGTTCAGTGCCTGAGGGAATTTTCTGCCTGGGATAACTAGACAAAATGGGATGCAGTTCCTCCTCTGAACTTATGATGTTTTGTGATCTTGAAGGCAACTTTCCTCACCCAATAAAAACAGAGCAGGAAAACAGGCGACCTTAAGAAACATATTTCCGAAACCTAAGATTCTCACACACACAGCCGCCTCTGATAATTCTGAGTGCAGACAGATGCTCTCTTCCTCTTCATGCTTCCCAAAAAGTCTGTCAATGCCTATTGTTCGAGTGTGCACTTTCTCCCAGACCACATCCTGCCTGTCTCCTGAGGAGAAGCTGGCTGCTGAGTGAAACAAAAGCCCTGTTCCTGTGCATAGTCTCTGAAGGTGTAGAAAAGACAAACTAAGGCCAGTATTTCAAGACATCACTACACTCAACTCGAAGCCCACAGAACTTCTGTTGGAAATTACCTCATGAACTCAGGGAACTAAGCTACGTTTGATTTATTGACAACTCTAAGTTTTTCTCACAGAAGGAAACAGGAAAGCATCCATTATTGACAAAACTTGTTAAAATGGTATGGATAAGGAAGGAACAAATGGAAATATTTCAAACTCATAAAAAATAATTATTCTTTGATTAGCTAAAAGCTTCACAGAAAAGTCCTTATGATTTTGATTAAATTTAGTTTTAAATCTTATCTCTCCCTCTCCCTCTCCTTCTCCCATATATATATATATATATATATATATATATATATATATATATATTCCTCAGAGACCTAGCCTTTCCCCTAGATCAGTGGTCGGCAAACTGCGGCTCGTGAGCCACATGTGGCTCTTTGGCCCCTTGAGTGTGGCTCTTCCACAAAATACCAGCTCTTCCACAAAATACCGACTTCTGCGCGTGGGCCATGAAGTTTCAATCGCATTGTACGTGCGTACCCGCACGTGGTATTTTGTGGAAGAGCCACACTCAAGGGGCCAAAGAGCCGCATGTGGCTCGCAAGCCACGGTTTGCCAACCACGGCCCTAGATCAACAGGCCGACTGAAGATAACATCTGGACCTAAATTATATTTCAGCTCCTGAGCCCTAAGGTGGAATGACCCTAGGAATTTTCCCATGAGACCAGACAGAGGAACAGCGGAAAAGACCTCAGAGCTGTTCTCAAGACCTAAAGACATGACCCATGACCCTTACTCACCTCCGACCAATCAGCTCCCAGCAAGACCACAGACCCCTACCTCAGGGTATCTTATGATTTCCCCCTATATAATCTGTAACCTACACGCCATAGAGGAATTGGAGCTTTTGAGCTTTATCTTCTCATTCTCCTGGATGGCGCCATTCATCAATAAAATAACCAGTGTTTCCCCACTGCAATTCTCCGTGTCCAGTGTTTATCTCTGCTGGTGCTGAGTGGATGAACTCTGTTTTGTAACAGAAACTACTTCTAACTGGAATAATTGCTGTTAAAGAAAGGACATGTTCTGTCAAATCTGAGTAGAGAACTGATAGCTTCTGACAATAAATATATTTGTAACTACTACAAAATTAGAATGAATAACTAGACAATTATTAAAAAAACAGAATAAAATTAAAGTAGGGACCCTAAGCAGCTGCCGCTAGTGTCTCTATAAATGCCTCCAGGAAATATTTCTTGCACACCAAGAAACAAAGATATGAATCTCCTGAGCAAATATTAGCGCCTGCTTTGGCCACTGATTAACATATCACTAGCTTAAACCTCTATGTATCAGCAGTTCACAGGCTCAGATCCAAATGTGCAGTGACTTCTAACACCTATACATACCATCACAGCGCAAATTTTACACACCAGCCTGACCACTAGCCTTATCCTTTTCCTTTGTTTTCTTCTTGTAATCCCATTTTATTGGCATATGTTTTTAAATCTTATGTGTTGTATATGTTTTCTAATTCTACTAAATCCTTTTTTCAAACAAGGCAGGATCTAAATCAGTGGTTCAGGCAGATTTCCCCCAGGGGGCAGGCAACATCCGGAGACATTTTTGATTGTCTCAACTGGAGGGAGTAAACCTAAATAAAAGAAACACACACCCCAAATGTATAATAAAAGTTATGATTATTAAAAATCTAAATTTTCATTGTTTCTGCTATGTCTAGGTATTAAGTAGGAATTTAATGTTGCCACAAAAGAATAAATTTCTAAAAAGAGGCTCAGCTTTTGCAAGTATATTTCCCATGCGGCCTAACATGTTAAAATAAGCTAGTTTACATGCATAAATATATACATACTTTGCTTTATACATGGTAAGTATGCAATAAATTAGTTGATGATGGACTAATTGACTGGAAGGATGATTTATAAAGATAAGTCACCTAGGATCCATGATGTAGACCCAGTAGTGGCAACTGGAAGAATTTACTGTGTGAAATAGCAGCCTTGTTTTAGAATACAATAGGTCTCTCCTGAATCAGAGGAAAAGAGAAGAGAGAACATATTGTTGGACCTGTGTTCAGTGGAAGAAGGCAACACACAAGTGTGGATATCAAAAGGGCAGCCAAAGGAAGGAAGAAACAGCTATAAAAAGCAGATGGTTCCAAGACAAAGGAAATGTGAAACAGGATTCAGAAAAATATATGGGTCAAAATAATAACATAAAAGGTTCTGGCAAAATATATTATTCTGTAGAAATTCAATAAATTGTGCAAAAACAAGAAGACACTGAAAGGTTATATTAAACATAAAAGTATTCAGGGGCAATAAAGATAAATAATATATATATATATATATATATATATATATATATATATATATATTATATATTATATATATATATATTTACAGTCCAAAAAGTGAGCAACTTAAAATTGACCCAAACTAAAGCTAAACAGTAAATACTGTCAAAGAGAAGTAGAAACCTGAGTAGAGAGAATTCCAGATGCAGGACTCAATCTAAAGACCAATTAATTAAGTCACTCAGAAATTTGCCTTGCATTGGAAAAGAGATCGCTCTATGCACTTTTCTTCTTTTCTCCATATCTGGTTACCATGGTCTGAAAGGATTGTGATATGAGTTGCTTCTGTCAGTACTGTTGGTGGGTTTGTCAATGACCCATCCGTGCATTCCCAGAAGTTTTCTTTAGAACCAACTTGCAGTGAGCTGACAGAAGCTACATGATATCTCCAAGCCCAGAGAGCAGATAACTCCCTCATGCAACTATGCTGCCACCCATGTGATAACATCTAGAAGCCAGCAAATGCCTCCTTCGGCTGTGATGCCTGACTTTACCCTGATCCTTTAAACTTCACTTCTAGAATTCAGAGCTTATCCCACCTTGGCCTTTCTGGTTCCAAGCTTCGTGGGAAATGTCCAGGTCCAGCAAGAGAAGAATCTAAAAACTGAGCAGTCAAGCAAGTAGAAACAAGGGCACAGGACAAAGGAGAGAGTTGCTTCAGGCTGTGAGTTTGGATCATAAAATTTTTAAATGATACTTTTGTGTAGATGGGCCTGGTCTATTTTTTTTAAGCTGGTTTAACTGCAAGATGTTTTCTTTCTGTACATTTAGTAACTTGAGTGTAAATATGGCCCTCCAATTACTCAATATTTTGCTTTTAAAGACACATCCATAGAATTCAACACAACTTCTTGACAACCTGGAAAACACTTCTGGACACCTTAGAATATTTTTAACATGGTCAAATTTTGCTTCATCTTCCATATCTGACTAATTGGCTAACACAATGCTCACTAATAGTTCACCAAACCATTTCCCTCACCTTCTGAGCACATAGGTAGACTATGTATCCTTTTCCATCTTGCAATGAGGCATCATGATAGGACTGAGTTCTGACCAATAGAACTGAGTAGACATAATATATGAAATTTCTAAGCCTCTTAGATGATAGAACCACAAGCTGGAAGGAATCTAGTTTCCTGAGTTACAATACACACGTATCATCAACATTTTTTCTATAAAGGGCCAGAGAGTAAATACTTTATTCTTTGCAGGCCATATAGTCTCTATTGTAACTACTCAACACTGCTGCCCTAGCACAAAAGCAGCCATAGACAACACACAAGTCAATATCAAGGCTGTGTTCTAATAAAACTTGATAAAATCGGGCACCAACTCAGACTTGACATATGGGCCATCATTTGTCAACCCCTGACTATATGAAACAGCTAAAAGATGAAAAACAAACTCCTAGTGTATTAAGCCATTAATCTTGAGTTTGTCTGGTATAGAAGTTAGTATTACCTTTCCCACATCAAAATACATAAAAAAGAGACGGCCTGTTGTTTTTGCTAGTTTGGCTTGGATTCTGTTCGTTTATGGAGACTGCATCATGTTATTTTATTGGGAATCTGGTAAAATTTTGCCACTGCCCTGTCATTTGGTGATTTTATCTCCAGGCAGAATTGCGACACTTGTTAACAAATCATTCCATTTTCTGGAAACAACCGGGAAATCCTGCCATGTATCCAATTAATGAACTCTCCCACAGATACTGAATTTCTCTATGGGCCCCAGTGACTGGGAATCCAAAGGAAAGCATTTCTTACAGCAAGAATTGAGCAACTATGGGAACTGGGGGCGAGGAAGAGTTCAAAGAAATTTGTCAAAGATTAATTCAGTACTCCTGGCAGGGATCTGTGGTTTTCTTTGTTTTCCCATTATGTGACTCAGTATCCACAAAGAGAGACAAGAATAACATTGATTTTGACTGTGGTTAATAAATTACTGTGAGAGAGAGCCAGAGAGGGAGATGAAGAGTAAGGACATAGCAGTCAAATAGACCTAGGCTGAAATTCCTGCTCCACCCTAGCACCCATTGGAGCTCAGTTTCTACATATGTTTAATTAGAATAATAATAAATTGGGTATAGCATTTATCATGTGGTAGGTACTCAAGAAGTTTTAGTAATTACCATTAGTTTTAATGGCTACTTGCTGCCAAGTTCACATATTATCATTTCCAAGTAAACTGTACATTTTTGTTTTGGAGAAAAATGTCTTTATCTATCAATACTTAGATTTTTGTGGATTGTTGATATTTAATAAGTGAATGTGAACATCTACAGTTTCTTTTACTAGACTTGTCCCTCTTCCATTGCTTGAGCTTGGTATTTTAGCTAAAATTTTGCTCTATTATACTACCTTTTTCTGTATTTTTGAACTTTTCTCCCATTACTGAATCTTTCCATATTTCATTCCATCATCATCTTTCTAAAATATAGACTTAATCAGGTCACTTTGACATCCTCCCTTTATCTCTATAGAGTAAGTCCAAACTCCTTACTGTACATTTAATTCCCATCTTCCCACTGCCTCAATTCAACTTCATCTATCTCATTCATTTACATCTTACATCCTAGGATTGGTAAATAATCTGTAGTTTTCTAAACACAGCATACTATTAAATATATTGATAAATGCTATTCTATCTAAGATGTGTGTTTTTTCCAAATTTATTTGACTGCATCAAATTCATTCTGCAGAACATGGTTGAAATGTTAATTACCTCATATATAGAGAATTAATTACAGACTCCTCTGCTCTACTTTCAATTCTTAACATTACTAATTTTTGTATTAAACCATTAGCTAGTTTTATAATATTGCAGTAGGTAACAAATGTTGACTATTAACTATATACTAGGCCATATGTTGGCATATAGTTTACAGTTTATATGCAATATCTCATTTACTCTTCACAAGAATTTTATGGGGTAGTTTAGATTACTGTCCTCATTTTATAGGTGAATAAACAGATACTTAAGTATTAATTGACTTGCCAAGGTCACTTTGCTAGTAAGTATTGGCGCATCCAAGAAGAGAATTGTGATCAGCAGATCTCAAATGCTGCAAACAGAATGAAAGCAAAGGTAAAATGTTAACCAAGAAGAGATGTCTTTTCAGAATCCATTGGTAACCTCTAGGAAAACAGAAAAGAAGTCATAGATCAAGAAAAGCTAGGGGGAAAAAAGAAAAATAAGGCAAATGCAAAACATGGAATAGTGACAATGAATACAAATTACACTTTCAAGAAATGCATCTGGAAAGTTGGAAAGATGGAGTGATCATCTGAAGCAGATGACGAATATTATTAATTGTTATTATTATTAAATAATAGACCTGAGCATTTTTGGAAGTTTATTTTAAATCAGTATTTCTCAACTGGGTTAGATTTTTTTCTTCCACCCAGATATATTTCACGATGTCTGGGGACATTTTTGGTTGTCATAACTGAAGGATGCTACTGGCATGTAGCAGGCAATGGCAAGGATGCTGCTAAATATTTAATAATAATAATAATAATAATAATAATAATAATAATTACAAAACTGTCCCCACAATACAGAATTATCAAGTCCAAAATGTCACTTGTGCCAAGGTTTAAAAAGTCCTGTTCCAAAGGATCCATTGGCGAGGAAGCGGCAAAAAAAGTAAGATAAATGTGATAATTGATAGGGCAAACTTGGGAAGAGAAAGGGAGTAGATAATAAAAAATGTTACCCTTAGGAAAACTTTATAAAAAACTATTACCCTAATTTTATTTTATTTTTTACAGCTACAAAAGTTGAAGTTCAGAGAGCTTATAAATGACTTATTTTCAGGATTTAGCAGAAGTTTAATTCAAATCTCTGAGCTCCTAACTTGATGTGTTTTTTTAAACTGCGGCACCTAATATTTTAAATTCAAGGTTGACTGAGGGTAATTGTTAGAGAAGTGATAGCATAAATTCCAGCCATGGTGCAATTATTCTGCTTAAACATTCAGGAGATACCGATTGATTTCATGTTCCCATAAACAATATATTTAATGCCTTCCTTGTTAAAAAAGGAAAAAAAAAAAGGATTTCCATATATTGAGAAGGAAGAAACTATGAAGAATGTGTTTGGCAAATTGTCATCAAATATTTGACACACAATATTGACACTTGAAGAAAAATTTAAAAATGTATGAGATTTTCAGTAACATTTAATCACATGTAATTTACAGCATAATTTTTGGTAATTTAACAGTTTAAAGCATGAGATATAATTCTTAAACACTTTGTAAAGCACAAACTAAAATAATAGATACTAGCATTAGAATGCCACATTCCTACAAATTGTAACTCAAGGGAAATACATGAATGACACTGAAAAGCTTAGCCTTCTGCCAGCAGAGACAATGTAAATTTCAAGAATCAGTCTTCACACCATTGCTACCACAAAGGCAAACACAATTATGATGACCATGAACAGCTAAGCCATGAAACCTGGAGCATACGCTATAACTGGAAAAAGAAATAATCATGTTTCTTTAAATGCAAATAACTAAATGTGCAAGCACAGCAGAAACAGGAAGAGCAGGCGAATCATCTAGAGACCTGAGGGCTGACCTATGCAGCAGTTGGCCTGGCCAGCACTGGAAGTGCTACCAGGAGAGCAAGCCAACAGGACTGTCAACAGTCTTCAGCAATTAGGCATCTTCTCCAAGAAGGAAACAGCTGGAGGCCAGAGCCAGTCATCTGCTCTACTGACTTCTGCTTCTATATTTCTGTCCTGAGGTTTCTCTTATTTATTTCTGTTATTCAAACAATTCAATAGAGACCATGTGTCAACTTAATTGTCTTCTCCTGAGAAGTCTAGGCACTTGAGTACACCAATGATTTATTTGTAATTCACTAGCAATGTTAACTCAATACTTAAAGCAAAACTTACTGGAAAATATAGAAATCAAGTCACTCAATAGCCCTTCTTCTCTTCCCCTGACACCAGCCGAAGTCTTCCTTGTTGCAGCATTACTGGTTGAGTAAAACATGAAGAGTAATGTTTTTTCATTGAGGAGGATGCTGAATGTTTTGGATCGAGGTGGTGGAGAGCCAAAGGAGAAGAGGAGACCAGTTTGGAATCACTGCAATAATTGACAGAAAACTTGCCAAGGGCCAAAGCAAGAGGATGTGCATAAGGGGACAAATCCAACATATAAAATAAAACAAAATCTCCAATGTCTAGAAACTATGGATATGAGATAGTGATATATATATCACCAGATATTGAAGTAGGAATTCAAAATTAGATGACTGGAATGGTGGCATTTACACTAATCACAAACAAGGACAGGAGAAGGGCTTGCTGGGTTGAAGATATATTTCTGATACATGCTTATCTGACACATATATAGGTTCGTTCTTTTTAACCAGACTGGGAGGCTGTTTGGTGCAAGGACTAGCAGAGAAGTCCACATAAATGTTTTTTAATGACCATCATCTATTGTGGGTAATATCCATGGTTTCTTTTTTCTTAGAAATAGAACCCATCATTTTTAGCTGGGCACATAGCTTCCTAGTATAAAAACTAAAATTTCTAGTTTCTATTGCCCAGCTAGATAAGGCCCTGGAACTATAAGCAAGCCAAGGGGGTATGGAAGAAGCCTTAATGAAATAGGATATGTCTTTTTAATTGAATGGCACTCAACTATGCACTCAAGACTGAGATCGTTGCCACAACTGATGGTGGTGGACAAAACAGGGCGAGCCTGTTTCCCTGACAACTTCATGCAGTCACCCTACCAGCCACAGACTGCTTACTCTCATTATCCTTTACATGAAAAAGAAACTCCTATTTGTGTATGCTGTTGTTAGATTGAATTTTCTACTATTTGCAGCCAAATCTAAGTATCTCTACTACGGCTACCTTGATCATTTTGTTATTTTCTTCAGTTCTAGTTTTTCAAAAGTTTATAAATATCTGTAAATATACTTTTTTCACATTTAGAAATATTTTGAAGTGCTGACCAGGCATGCTTTGCATTTGTTTGAAAAACTCTTTAATATGATAAGTGGCATTACTTACCACAGAGTCCTATTGGAATATCAGATGTTTGATTGATATGTTTGCTAACCAGAAAGGAACCAAAATTCTACTGCAAATAGTACTTATAGTGGTCAAGTCTTAGGCCAAGGCCATTTATCAAAGTGAAAGTTTGACTAAACCTGCAGAGATAATAGCATGGTCAGCAGAGAAAAAAGGTCTATCTATTCTTTCCATCGAATCCAGACAAGTCATTGTGGGTACACAGAACAGAGTTGTATGGTATTCACATTTACTAGTAATTATTTTCATACAGTTAAATCTTTGTAGTCTTCTAATGATAATTTACACTCCCCTACTTTTACCCTGAATTACTTTCATTGGACTGAGAACTATAAACCTATAATTAATTACTTTCTAACTGACTTTACTTGCAGTGAAAATACTTTCTTAAAACATCAAAGAAACAACATAATTTTAGAGCTAGAAGTACTTTTAAAATCATTCATTGCAAACCCTATGTTTTATAAATTAAATGATCCAATGAGACTAAAGAATTTAACTAAGTCTTTCTCAGAACAATTTTAGTTCGTTCATTCATTCATTTGTTCATGTGTTAATCCAGTAAATTACTACTTAATTTTCATGCATAAAGCATTGGAGAGAAGGAGCTGGGGCACAGAAAATGGCCCTGATATGTCTGTTTTCAAGTTAGTGGGGGGAGAAATTATCCAGGTAATAAAATGCAAAATAGGTTAATGTGCTGTATTACTACAGACAATGAATCACAAGAAAGGAAAGGCAGAAAGGGTGACTAGCAAAGACTTCATGAAGAACGTTGCATTTGGGGCTGCACCTTAGAGGACTTGAACAGGTGAAAATAAAATGGGACATTTCAGACAAAAGGGGTGGTTTTCTTTTTAATATGTAGAGTTGATTTCTATATGAAGTGTTTTTCTTGAGTTATTTTTAAATTACATTTCGGTGGGAGAGTAAAATCAAACCATTCTCTAAGAAGCCAGATGTAAGAATGGAAAGCTTGACGTCGTAGTTAAAGCTACATGAAAAAGTGATGTTTACCAAGTACAAATGAATCCCCCTGAAGTTCATCAGCTGAAGGACCAAGCTACCGCACAGCAGCTGGAGAAAATGACTCTAGCATGCTTAAAAACCAAGAGTATGAGCAGCTGCTCACAAAATGTATAAATTAAATGACTGAAAAAGATGTCAGTAATAAGTAAAACAGTAGGGTTTCAATTTACAAGTAAAAATCCAGACAAATGTACAGTATCAAGAAAAATAATATTTCATTTTCCTACATATTGCAATGAATTAAGTAGTCTAGGATACACAGATTCAAACGGCAAGTGTTTAAGATGCAAATGACATTTAGAGAAAAGTGATGGTTCTCTATGAACTTATACAAATAAATCTCTTTAATATTATATTATGTATGAAAAATAGGTCCCCTTTTTTCTCATATTTGTGATTGGTTACTGTTATCAGTAATAGAGCAATATTTAGAACTAGGCATTCATCCATGAACATACTAGGTGATAAAAACATATGCATATTCAGAGAATTTTGTACACAACTTTTACAAGTATAAACTATAAGTACAAGTTTACGTAAGCTAAACACTGAGCTTTTTAGCTACACAAACTACTCACTTTCTTAGACCAGTGTTCCTCTACTAGACATCATTTCACAACATGCTTTATATTCCACCTAAAAGAAAATTTGCATTTTAGCTGCATAAGTCTGCAGGTAACCTTCAGCCACTGACCTTGCTGTCTTCTGTCTCCTTAGCTCTCCCCTGGAGGGGATTCTTCTCTCCACACTCACAGGTTGATTTTAATGTGAGCTGACAAGAAAGCATTGCGCTCTCTGTTTCAGTAAGTTCCAAAGGTCCTGAAGAATAGTGCTGTGACCCAGTGGTGCCAAGACTTGGTATCGGAAGAGCAGTATGAACAGGCTTTGACCCAACAGCTGGCTGTCTCAGTTTTGAGGCTACCCCAAGTACAGGCATGGCTTCTATAAAAGCATCTTCTTGCTGCCAAAGAAAATGCTTCTAACCTCAGTCTGGTAGACTCCAACTTTAGTATTTCCAGAACAAATACTTTAAACAAAACTAGCAGTCATCATGATTTTAAAAAAAGAAAGAAAAACTAATAGTATAACTTTTAGGACAAGGCAACAAAACTTCCCTTCATCTTTAGCTAAGTATCTTTCTTGCTGACTCAAATTCTCATATTCTCTCTCTCTCTCTCTCTCTCTCTCTCTCTCTCTCTCTCTCTCTCTCTCTCTCTCTCTCTCTCTCTCTCCCCCCAGTGAGTCAGTATCTATGTAATATTAAATACTCCATTGGGGAGTAAACTTTTCTTAAAAGTAACTGCTATAAACCTCCTTCTTTAGGATTAAAGAGCTCCTAGCTTTACTTTTCTTCTCCCTACAGCAGTCTGAGTCTGAGCATTGAAACTGAAAAAAGAGGAAAAAGAACAAAAGGAAAAGTCCTCAGTCCAATTGTCAAAGCAGCCAAAAAACCACAATAGTGGAAGGACAGGCGTTCTTCCTGACTTCAGAAATAACCAGCCTACATTCTCTTTTAAAATAAAATCGTATTTCCCCTAGCTTAAAAAAAAAAAAAGACACGATTAATGGCCAAAACAAACAGCTGTTGGAAGAACTTTTAGCCCGGAAACAATCTCAGCAATGAAGCTGTTTGTCTGATTTCCAGCTATTTTTCACTACTGACAGCCATGAAGCACGGTGTTCATTCTGTTTTATCCCATGAAATCAGGTTAAACTCATGCAATAGTGTAACTTGCTAAAGCTGCTAAATCATTCAGCAGACCATGCCTGCCTAGGTTATGAAAATACAGAGTAATCATTGTGTCTAACTTTAGTAATGATAACAATACAGGGTGTCCCCCAAAAAATGCATGCACACTTTAACAGCTGATAGCTCAATTTTGAAAATGAAATGTATTTTAGTAAACACTGCCTTTATAATTATTCAAAGAGTGTGTTTACATTTTGGGGGGGTCATCCTATATTTATAGCTAATACATAAATGAATGTACTACATAGCAGTTACTGGACAAGCACTTTGTGCATTATCACATTTAATCAATGGATGACTTAAGAATAGGCACAATTATTTTCTCCACTTTATAGAAAGGGTAACTCTGATTCATTGAACAATTTGACCAAAATCATGCAGTTAGAAAGTGGAAGAGCCTATATAATCTATAGAATAACTTTAAAAACCATCTTAGAAATAATTTATAACATTATTACTCAAGCTTATTAAATACAACTTAAAAATCTAAACTTCTAGAGTGTCCAAATGTATACTCAATGAATATGAAAATGCAACTTCTATCCATAAAATTATCCTATATAAGAAATAGGTAATATGCAAATTGACCATCATGCCCTCACAAGATGGCTGCCTACAACCAGGCCAGCAGGGGGGTTAGTGAGGGATAACCGAACGACTGAAGAGCAGGCTGCATGGTGCAACCAGGCTGGCAGGGGCTCTGTGAGGGGCAACCAGGCAGGCAGGGGGGGGGCAGTTGGGGGCAACCAGGCGAGCAGGGGGGCAGTTGGGGGTGATTAGGCTGTCAGGGGGGCAGTGAGGGGCGACTAGACTTGTGGGGGGGCACTTAGGGGCAACCAGGCCAGTGGGGGGGGCAGTAGGGGGCGATTAGGCTGGCAGGAAGGGGCAGGAAGGGGCAACCAGGCCAGCAGGGAGGGGGCAGTTGGGGGCAACCTGGCCAGCAGCAGGGGGCAGTTAGGGGCAACCAGGCCAGCAGGGGGGGCAGTAAGGGGTGACCAGACCAGCAGGAGGGAGCAGTTAGGAGCGACCAGGCCAGCAGAGAGGGGGCAGTTGGGGGCAACCTGGCCAGTAGCGGGGTTCTGTTAAGGGCAATCAGGCATGCATGTAGAGGCAGTGAGAGGCGATCAGGCTGGCAGAGGGGGGCAGTTAGGGGCAACCAGGCAGGCAGGCAGATGAGTGATTAGGAGCCAGCAATCCAGGATTGTGAGAGGGATGTCCGACTGCCGGTTTAGGCCCGATCCCCGGGTTCGGGCCTAAACCGGCAGTCAGACATTCCCCAAGGGGTCCTAGATTAGAAAGGGTGCAGGATGGGCTGAGGGATCGCCATGCACGAATTTCATGCACTGGGCCTCTAGTTTTATTATAACCAGATAATGTTCCATTTCTGATAAAAGTATACCAGGGTCTGCAATAAAAGCAAGGGGTATGTTTTGAAGAAAACCTCTGAAAGATATACATTACTGTGTTCAGAGTGGGTACACTTAGATAATGGGTACACAGAGAAATGGCCCCATTGTTCAGTAAATATAATATTATGTGACAGTGTTGAGATTTCATTAGCAATCTATATATATAAAAGCATCAGTGACTGAACGACTGGAATGACCGGAACAACCGGTTGACCAGTCACTATGATGTGCACTGACCCCATGGGGCAGACAGTCAGTGCAGGAGCTGCTCCCTGATGGTCCGTGTGCTCCCACAGCAGGAGCGCCACTCAGCTGACCGACCCGTCCCAGCAGCCCACCAGCCCGGCAGCAGCCACTCACTCCCTCAGTAGTCCTGAGGGTCCAATCTCCCAGAGAAGAGGCCAGGCACCGATGGACTGACGCTGCCAGCACATTCCCAACAGTGCTGCTGGCCTCCTAGAAGTTGGCCTCATGCACCGTGGCTGCTTCCCCTCCCTAGACACTCTGCAAGGAAGAAACAATATAAAAGTGGCCGCCAGGTTGCTCCTGAGAACTGGCGAAAACATTAGCAGGACAGATCCGGACCCCAAGCCAGCAAGGGTGTTCCACTGCCCGCCCAGAGGGCCAATCACATCCCGCCCCTTCCCACCACCCTCGGGATGGACGCCAGACACAGGGCTCATGGCCTGTGAGTGCCGCCGCTGTGATTGCATGAGCCTCTCCCGATCGGGACGGACTGTGTGTGAGCCCAGGGCAGGCACAGCAGGGCCAGGATGAGCGGGAGCAGCAGGCAGGAGTGGCAGGCGATGTTGGACTGTGGGTTTCGGCCTAATCCCCGCAGGCCACCCTGAGGGACCCCACACATGCACCAATACGTAGACTGGGCCTCTAGTTTTCTAATAACAGCAATTTATTTGATTTTGTATTCCTCATGTTTTTGTTTAAGAATTCTATAAGACACGGACAGATTTACACCTTTTTTCTTTAAAAAAAAAACCCCCGAAAAACTTTATTGTTGAAAGTATTACGTGTGATGCTTTTTTCCTTTTCCCCCCCATTAACCTCTTCTAGCTTGCCCCCAACCCCAGCCTTCACCACCCTATCATCTGTGTCCACAGGTTATGCATATATGCATACAAGTTCTTTGGTTGATATCTTCACACACCCCAACCCCCCGCCACACCCCACCTTCCCTCTGAAGTTCAAGAGTCTGCTCCATGCTTCCATCTCTGGATCTATTTTATTCATCAGTTTATTTTATTATTAGATTCCACATATGAGTGAGATTATGCGATCATTATCTTTCTGAAAATCTAGGCTATCTATATCAAATATTTTAAGAACTACTAATATTGCAAGTGAAGTTCCTATAAAAATGAGTGGACATTTAGTATGTATTCAATAAATAGTAGCAATTATGAGGATCATTAATCATTATTGTGGAAAATATCTGTCTATAGTTAAAGAAATTGTATTTTATCTACCACTAGAGGCCTGGTGCACAAAGTCGTGCACTGGTGGGGTCGAACTGGCCCACCCCAATGGGGGCTGATCAGGGCCTCCCCACCCCGATTGGAGTGGGGGGCCCGCTTGGGAGTGTGGCCAACCAGGGAGAGGGGCCCCAGGTGGTTTGCCAGCTGGCCCCACCCCCGATCGGGGTCAGGGGCCTGTTGGGGGGTGTGGCCAGCTGGGGAAAGAAGCCATGGGTTTGCAAGCCAGCCCCACCCCCGATTGGGGGGGGCACTTGGGGGTGGCCAGCCAGGGCGAGAGGCCGCGGTTGTTCCAGATGTTCTGCTGTTCAGTTACTGGGCTTTTATTGTATAGGATTTTCAGCTTCAAAATTATGTACTTTTTAATAAGAAGGAGTAATTTACAGGTAAAAGAGCCAATAACTAACATCAAATTTATATGTTCTTTTGAGACAAGTAGAGGAAAAAAATCAAATACAAGTTAGAAAGCTTAACAACTTAAAAAAAAAAAAAAAAAAGTAACTGAAGTGGGTTTACCTAATGGGATAATAAGAAATAAATACGCCGAAACCGGTTTGGCTCAGTGGATAGAGTGTCGGCCTGCAGACTGAAAGGTCCCAGGTTCGATTCCGGTCAAGGGCATGTACCTGGGTTGTGGGCACATCCCCAGTAGGAGATGTGCAGGAGGCAGCTGATCGATGTTTCTCTCCCATCGATGTTTCTAACTCTCTATCTCTCTTCCTTCTTCTCTGTAAAAAATCAATAAAATATATTTTTTTAAAAAAAGAAATAAATACAACACTGGTGTAACAAAAAAGTGACATGATCACTCTGACAAAGTAAGTTACTTTATAATTTATAAACCATTGAACACACTATTCTTTCATAGACTATAAGATATTGCAAATCTAGAGATGTTTAAGTTCCTAAAATAGATTTAAACTATATGAGAAGATACATGCATTCTCTAATCCTCACATTGCAAACAGAATGGCATACCTAAAATAATAGGACTTGTGGGGAAAATTGGTTCTGGGAAGACCATTCTAAACATATGCAACTTTGTGAACAAATCACTAGCAAAAATAATCTTACTACATCAGAAAATAATTTGGACCATCCAAAGCAAAAAAAATTAGCTCATAGTTTTTAAAATATTGAATAGAAATTCTGGCAACACGTAAATTAGAATTGGTGGGAAAAATTCAATTGGAAGGCCAACTCTGAGCCAATTGGCTTGCCAATAGAGTGCACAGAGGGCTGGGCAATCGGCAAATATTTAAAAGCCTCACAAGACAAGGGCTATGCCCCTTTGGCAAGGAAGGTCCAGATAGGAGCACTCATTTTTAAATTTTTCTTACAACTGAGCCAAAGGGGTACCTGTTGAGTATATGGTATCAAAGCTGAAGGCTTCTTTTGCCACCCAATAGCTCTACTCTGACTATCCTGCCTCCCTCGGCCTAGCTACATTAGACAACATAATTCTATTTGCCAATTACAGAGGAGCGCATTGGTATTTCCCAAAACACATGCTGCAGCAGAACACACTGTGATTCCTGATATAATCAAATTGAAAAGTGTTCACATTCAATAAGATGTCTTTTCACTTTGAAATGTTCTTTGCTTATTAGGATATCATTTCACTATGCCTGAAATATAGTGTCCAAAAGTGTTGTCACTGTTGACAAATTCTATGAAATAATATCTACCACCAAGAGAAAAAACACAAACAAAAAACAAGTTAACTTATTATAGAGGATTGACTGTCTGCCAGGAGCTGTCAACTATTTCATCCTACCGGAACATCACCTTTGAATAGGAGACAAAGGCCCTGAAAAGCTAAATAATTAACTTAACGTCACAGAAAATGGAGTTTCTCAAACTGGGTTCAAGATACCACCACTTGGAACACTTGCTAAAAATACAGATTACTGGATTCTTCCCAAACCTACCAAATAAGAATTGTGAGGGAGGGGGAACAGTCTGAGAACTGAATTTAAATAAATTGATTCTTCTATACACTAAATGTTAAGATCTGTATTTTAGTGGATTTGCAGTTTGACAGTTCAGGGAATGGACTCTAACGCTGAACTGTCTATAGTCAAACCTCTGCTTCCTCACTTATTAGCCTTATGATTTTAGCAGCAGCTGCGCCTCAGTTTCATCAGCTGTAAAATGGGGGGGATGGGCGGAGTGGTGGATGGGGAGTCATTGTAACCTTCACAAGGTAGCTGTGAGAATTAAAGGTAATCAATGTATGAAGTCATTAGAACAGAGTCTGCCACCTAGTAAGAAATAAATGTGAGCTATTAATGTTGTAAGAAATAGAATAGCCTTGAGAATTATTGAGGAAAGGTCAAGAAGCATAATGGAAGAGTTTGGCCAGGATCGTAAGAGCTAAAAGGAAAAGAATCTGAAAATAAAAATGAAATGAACGACTTGTCATTTCCCCCCCACCAAATCTAACATGAAAAGCAGCAATGCCTCCTGAAACACACTGCAGGGGGCGGGGGGGGGGGGGAGTGGGGGGGGCGGGGATTGTGTTTCAGGCAATAGTTTCAGGGAATGTGAGAATTCCAACCTGGCTAAACTTTAATATCAGTGATTTTTAAAAAGTAAATAACAAAACCTCATAAAATGACAATTTTCTAACATTTATTTATGAGAAAGAGAGAGAGAGAAAAAAAATAACCAACAAAAATACAATTGGGACTAACGGGGGTGGCTCAATGGTTGAGCTTCGGCCTATGAACCAGGAGGTCATGGTTCAATTCCTGGTCAGGGCACATGCCTGTGTTGAGGGCTCGATCTCCACATAGGGGGGCATGCAGGAGGCAGCCAATCAATGATTCTCTCTCATCACTGATGTTTCTATCTCTCTCTCCCCCTCTCCCTTCCTCTCTGAAATCAATAAAAATATATTTTAAAGAAAATACAATTGGTTAGTCAACTGTGTTGTTTGCTAAAATAGTCATATTCCTAGTTTTAGCAACTTGACTGAAATAAACTTTACACAATAAAATCCAACAAGTCCAATGGAATAAATCAACATGATCAGCACCACAATCAAAATATGGAATATTTCCTTTACCCTAACAACTTCTTTTAGGTCCCTCTGCAGTCAATGTCCCACTCCCAACTCGGGCAACTGATGAAGTTTTCTCTGACACTAGTTTTGCCTTTTGAGTACACATTTAAATGAAGTCATACATGAATATTTTATTCTCCTAGTCAGGTTATACTATGTTTTACAATAGTCATAATTTTTTTTTTTTACTGAATGGTAGTCATTTTGGTTTATACATTTTTGTGTGCTGTGTTCCAAGGAGTGTTTGGCTTTGCAATGGCACACAATTAAGTTACTTTTGAGAATTTATTACAAGCTTAAAGAAGGTATAGAGCAGCTTTTGGTCTAGCATTAATTTAACAACACTCATAAAATAAATATACTTTTAAAAGCTCTAACAAATATCTCATGTATTAAGTGGTCTCTCTACTCTAGCTGGGGAAATACCAAGTATTCCCAGTCTTGTGTCAGTATGTCGGTTCTAGGAATTAAAGATACTCTTTTCTACTGCTTCTTTTCTTGGCTTTTGATTGTTTCCTCTCTTACATGGACAAACACTGGAGGGAACATCCCTGAAAATTTCCAGTATGAATTCTTATTCTCTCTCTCTTTCTCTCTCTCTCTCTCTCTTCCTCCCTCCCTCCCTCCCTCCCTCTCCTCCTCCTCCTCCTCCTCCTCCTCCTCCTCCTCCTCCTCCTCCTCCTCCTCCTCTTTCCCCTCTTTTTCTTTCTCTCCCTGTCTGCCCCACCTCTCTCTTACTCATTTTTTTAAATCTCTCTGGTCCTTTTTGGTACTCTATTCAGAAATTTTAGAGCTCTAGGCTTTCCTTAACATCGATCTCAGTCTCTAAAATTTAGCAAAAAAGCTGGACTCTAGATGGGTTCTCCATCCCTAATCCATGATCTGGATCAGGGGTGGGCAAACTTTTTGACTCCAGGGCCACAATGGGTTCTTAAACTGGACCAGAGGGCCGGAACAAAAGCATGGATGGAGTGTTTGTGTGAACTAATATAAATTCAAAGTAAACATCATTACATAAAAGGGTATGGTCTTTTTTTTTTTTTTTAGTTTTATTCATTTCAAACGGGCCGGATCCAGCCCACAGGCCATAGTTTGCCCACGGCTGAATACTGCCTCCAGGAAGTAATCTGGTGCAATAATAGGCCTCCCTTTTATTGTCCTTCTCCCTGGGATTATATATCTGTGCTGATGTTTATCCAGTGGATGAATAAAGTTGCTTTATATGCTTTTTTCCATTTCTAATTATTTAAGATAGGAGAATAAATTAGATCCCTGTTAACCTATAATGGTAAGAAGCATAAGAGTCCAATTCTCCATTCTTTTTCTTCCCAATCCATCCTGAAAACACACCGAACATTATCAATTTTTCACATTAAACCTCAAGAACTGTCATTGGTATGTTAGTCTCCTAGTCCTCTAGCTGAGAAATCCCCTTAAACCTTAGCAAAGAAATAATTTGTACTGACAGCTTGCAAAATGTTTGCTTGTTTGTGTTCGATTGTCTTCCAGATTTAATCAGGAAATTTAAATAACAAAAATAACCTAAGACCTAATGAGCATGGAGTTAAAACTATTCTCCAGTTGACTTCAAACACTTAAAACATTGAGGTCTGTTTTAAGATTTCTCTTGCCAGAATCCCCATTGGCATCATTATTTTTTCAGATATCAGGGAAAAATTTGATGCATAGAGAAGTATTAGCCATGCAGTTTATTTGAGGGGGCAATAAGCCAAGAGAAGCCTTTATTGTGGTATTGAGCAGAGGAAAATAAGGTAAACCAGCTGGCTAAAACATAAAGTCAGCTGATGAGCACAAAGGAGCCAATAATAAGACAGTTGATGGGCTTTTGAAAGTGCACACAATGCCCACTAAAAAGGGGACAACTCCAGAGAGGTGAAAGCTCGTTATACTTGCTTTATGGCATACTTTTCCTATTTACAGGCTTCCTTACAATATGCTACTGATGTAGTTAATTAAGCAAATAAAATCCATCAAATTCAGAAGGCCTCTTAACCATAAAGTATAATGAAAAGCAAATGTAGAGAGCTTTGAAAAGGCATTGCATGTCAATACTCTCCCTTTCAGAATATCAGCCCCTAGAGTTAAAAATATACACATCTGGAGAAGAACAGCTATTTCATTAAAACAGAATCATCTCAACAGACTTGCCAGATAAATTTCAGTGCTCCAAGACAGTGGACCTTACAACTCTAAATAAATACTCAAAAAGAACATTAATAACTTTAAAAAGAGTTATACTTAAAAGAATGATTCCTGTTGGCATAACACACCATTTTAAAGGTAAAGAAAGCACCTTAAACCAAGTCACGACAATTTGTTCATGAGAAATTCAGACAAACAATTTTAGGGATAACAATAACTAAAACACTATTTTTATAGAAGTATTGTTCTTACTAATCACTGTTCTTTTGCCACTTTTGTTATTTTTCAGCTATTTTTGAATATTATATATAAACTAGGGTCCTGGTGCACGAAATTCGTGCACTGGATGTGTGTGTGGGGGGGTGTCCCTCAGCCCAGCCTGCCCCCTCTCACATACTGGGAGCCCTCAGGCATTGACCCCCATCACCCTCCAATCGCAGGATTGGCCCCTTGCCCAGGCCTGATGCCTCTGGGCAGGGGACCCTCATTTCCCCCCGTCACTGGTTCTGCCCCCAGCCCCCTCCGATTGTTGGCTCTGCCCCTTGCCCAGGCCTGATGCCTCAGCCAGAGGCATAGACCCCCATCACCCTCCAATCACCTGATCGGCCCCTTACCCAGGCCTGACGCCTCTGCCAGAGGTGTCAGGTTGGACAGGGGACCCCCATCTCCCCCCGATCACTGGCTCTGGCCCCCGCCCAGGCCTGAGGCCTCTGGCCCAGGAATCGTGCCTGGGCAGGGGACTCCTATCTCCCTCTGATCGCTTGCTCCACCCCCCGCCCAAGCCTGACACCTCTGACCCAGGCTTCAGGCCTGGGCAAGGGGACCATCATATCCCCCCAATCCCCGGCTCAGCCCCCCGCCCAGGCCTGATGCCTCGGCCAGAGGAGTTGACCCTCATCACCCTCCGATCACCAATCACCGGATCGGCCCCTTGACCAGGCCTGAAGCCTCCGGCAGAGGTGTCAGGCCTGGGAAGGGGACCCCCAGCTCCCCGCGGTTGCAGGCTCCACCCTTGCCCAGGCCTAACACCTCTGGCTGAGGCGTCCGGCCCGGGCAGCGGGGACCCGCAGCTGCAGTGGCCCCGCAATCGTGGGCTCCGCTTTAGGCCCAGGCAAGGGACCCCTAGCTCCCGGGACTGCCAGCTTCGACCGTGTCCAGCTCCCATCGCTGGCTCCACCCCTACTTCCTGCTATCACTGGCCAGGGCGGAAAAGGCGCCTGATTCTCCGATCATGGCTGGGGGGCAGGGCAAAGGCGGCCCCACGGCCGCCTTTGCCCTGCCCCCCAGCTCTTAGCTCCCCCCTGGGTTTCCGATCACTGTCAGTGGCAGGGGGCTTCTTCCTGCTTTCCCTTTCGCCTCCCTGCATTGTGCCTACATATGCAAATTAACCGCCATCTTGTTGGCAGTTAACTGCCAATCATAGTTGGCAGTTAATTTGCATATAGCCCTGATTAGCCAATGAAAAGGGTGTCGTTGTACGCCAATTGCCATTTTTCTCTTTTATTAGTGTAGATAAGAACTGGTTAAAATAAATAGGGTGACACACCAAAACAACTTTTTAAAAGGTATCAATAAAAATGTGGCTTGTAAAGTTTGTGTCTTGAAATTGTAAGAAATTTGTAGGAAGACCACTTGGAATATTATACATTCTCACATGCCAAGCATCCTATGACATGAACATAACCATTGCTCTCACTCTTTCAGAGTAAGATTATTAACTATCCTGTGTTTTCTTTCAGATATACTGAGGATGCATCAAGTTTCTTTCATGAAGTGAAAAGAAATCATTTCCAAAGTTCTTTTTTAAAATTATTTATATCTTAACACAGGGTAGCAAAATAATCACCTTAGATTCTAACCCAAAAAAGTGAGTTAAATTAACTGCTAACTACGATCAAGAGATACTTCCCTTTGTTCCAACAAAGGTTTTAATTTTCAGATATAATTAACTTTCTTTCATATCCATTCTAGGAGACCACCCACAAAAGCCACCCAAATCAATAGCTCACAAAAGATCTTTATCAGATCATGTAATATTTAACTAGGAACTCTGGGGATATTTCAAAACAGTGTGTGTGTGTGTGTGTGTGTGTGTGTGTGTGTGTGTGTGTGGTGGGGGAAGGGGAATAATATTGGGAGGTTCAGCACGATCACCTATTCAACTTCCCTGAAGACATGAAGATAAGAATTGGGAATTAGGGAAGTGTGAGAATGAAAGCATGGGGTCTAATGGTAACTCTCCTATTCTGAATATTTTGTTCAGCTACCTGGTCAGCAATATAAAGGTACATATACATTTTTTAAAATACATTGTATTGACTTTTTACAGAGAGAAAGGGAGAGGGATAGAAAGCTAGAAACATCGATGAGAGAGAAACATTGATCAGCCGCCTCCCACACCCCCCACCCCCAATGGGGATGTGCCTGCAACCAAGGCACATGCCCTTGACCGGAATTGAACCCGGGACCCTTCAGTCCGCAGATCGACGCTCTATCCACTGAGCCAAACCGGTCAAGGCAGTACATACACATTTTGAAGATCTCTTTATTCGACTGAACAAGAATAGGGATCCAAGGCCACCACTAGTAGCTATAGTGCCTTCCATATCTGGAGTGGTGCGGTGTACAGTCCTCCCAACTGTATGCAATGGCCCGACTATCAACAGCCCAGACATAAAATGAGACCAATGACTGGCAAAGCATGTGTCTCTCTCAGAGACATCTCACCCATTAGATTCAGAAATCTATAGAAAACATACCATAAAAGGTGCCAGCTTCAAATGCCTCCTTCAAAATTCTGAGGGAACACATCAAGGTTTTCTTTCTTTTATGGCTGCTCTTCACCAGAAAGTTTCCTTTATGCATCTCCCTTTACTGAAACTATACGCATCCTGACCTTGCCATCCGTTTTCTTACTAAAATGCTGGTGTCCAGCCACATACTTCCTTTACTCCCATAGTATCTGAGTCCCCGGGTTTTCTTTTCTTGAAATTTCACAATGACAAAAGGATGTGCAACAGCAATAGAAACTGTTGCCTCACTCTTTCCCACATACTTCTTGGTTTTATGAACCACACATATGTTGTCCTAAAATATCTTCCTAGTTTATGTTTTTAATGCTCAAAGAATGAAAATAGCTGAATAGAAAAGCATAATGTTGAAAAAAATACATAGATTTCTGTAAAGATGAGTTTTAATTCAGGAAATTTTTTATCATTATCAACATAAGATAAACATGAGGAGCTTCTACTTTTGAACAATGTTGAAAATTTAGGCTGCGGCTAAGATATTTTGCTTCTTCATTTCTTTCCCTATACCCATGTTCTCTTGCCAAATATTTTTACAAAAGCTTTGTTTCTCATCCCCCACAATGCTTCCACAGAATATTTATAATCACTGTAGGATGGGCAAGGATGAGAATAGGAAAAAAAAGGATATCTAAGTTTGGTATCTAAAATTATAGACTATTTTCTTTATTCGAAAGCTATATTTTAATGAATTAAAGAGATTCCACAAACTTAAAGGAAATGAGAAGAAAAATTTGCTGATAACCTGCAATCAAGTATATGGTGATAAACTAGGTTTTCATCCAATAAAAGCGGAATTTTGACTCTAAGTAACTTCAGCTTAAAATCCTCACTAATAGTCAACTGTTGTACTTACAGGATGAGTAGCACATTACTACCATAGTTATGTTAGTATTCAGATCAGACATCAGGGAAACGAGGATGAGGTGAGGGGAACAACCAAACATATTTATAGGGTTCCCACTGGTCTCATAAAAAGTTTCCAGAAACATCTATTGCTGCCATGAGTCCTTTCTTTGCCAAGTTCTATGACAGCTATAAGAAGCTTTGAAATCCATCAATTCCACCGTCACTGACAGGTATCTCTTTAGTCACTGGAAATGCCTGTAATGGATTTTAAGAATATTGAAGAAATTTGCACAGCTAAAATAAAATGGAATAAAATACCCATAGATTTGTTAAAAATGGAATGGGCTAAGGAATCTGTCAACATCTGGTGTGATACATATTACATGTATCCATATAGCATGAGGGAAATGAGAAATTTGCTAACTTTTCAAATAATATGATTTTTCATTAATTAAACAGGGCTTATTAATACATTTATTTTCACATTTTATCCTAAGTAAAATGAAATCTCTCATATATTTCTGGAACTGATAGAACTAAAGTTTCTTCTCTCAAATACAGATAGGTTAAAAGAGCAAATGTTGAAGATGAAAAGTAATTTTTTGTTTGCCTCCTCTCCTCTAAACACTTGCTGATGGAGTAGATTCTAATATGGATTCTTGCAAATGTACTGATTTACTCCAAACTTTCTGAACAAAACTTTCGGCTTGTACATGAGGTCACTGAAAACAAAGGATGTTAGTCTTCACACACTCTCAGTCCTGGGGGCAACACTGTTAACTTTCCAACCCTCTACACCAGGGGTCCTCAAACTGTGGCCCGCGGGCCACATGCAAATACAAATATTGTATTTGTTCCCGTTTTGTTTTTTTACTTCAAAATAAGATATGTGCAGTGTGCATAGGAATTTGTTCATAGTTTGTTTTTTTTTTTAAACTATAGTCCAGCCCTCCAACGGTCTGAGGGACAGTGAACTGGGCCCCTGTTTAAAAAGTTTGAGGACCCCCGCTCTACACTTTCTGATAAAAAAAAAAATAAGCAAAAAAACCAAAACACTGTGAACAAACATAAATGGCAAGTTTCATAATTCTAATTAGATGAGATAGGTTCTTTTCCCATAAAGTTAATATCTGTTTCCTATTAAACATTACAATCGCTCATTAGAAATATATCATTGTCATAGAACAGCTTTAAAAACCATGCCCGGAAGCATGTGCATTCTCAAAATTTTATGTCTGCAATTCTTTTAGCACTAATGTCATATTTGAATTTTGTACTGTACATATCCCAGATCCTCATGAAACAAGATATTTCGGATTTCTCTAAGAATGACATTAAGATACATAAATTCAATTCAATTGTATGGCTTACTAAAATTTATTTAAATCAATAAGCTCTCATTTTTTGGGGAAATTGTTTTTGTTTCTATTCATCAGGAAGAATTTCTACATTTCCCCCACCTTACCGCCCTTGCCCCCCCCACACACAAAAGCCTAGTTTCTACATATATTTATTTCACCAGACCTCAGCTTCTTTTTTGCTTATGGTATCTTATCTAAGAAGTACTATATCAATAGCTCAAAGCTATTAAGTGATAAAATCAGGTTCAACTTCTGTGGATCTCTGCCTTCATGCTGTTGAAGAACAACACAAAAGTACTGCCCGATAGCTGAAAGATGCTTAGAAACACATTTGCCAAGATGAATTTACCTTTCAGTGTAAAAATAAGATAAATGGGAGACCAGCGGTGATTTTTTCCCTCACCAGCTTGCATCTCTCAGCTGGGTTTTAAGAGCTACCTTACATAACAAGCATATGGAGACCATAACTGCTGCAGTGTACATAAACAAGGAAAATAATGAAAAAAACAGGCCACGAAAACTATAATAAAGGTGTAGTGACCATTAAATTGCACATCTGGCATTGCGAAGAGCTGAGAAGGAGAAAGGGCCTTGTGAGAGAAACCTCAGGAGAGGTTAACATTTGCCTCTGCAGTAAAAAAGTAGAGTGTGGTCTTAACAGAATCACTAGAACAACTTTGTGAAGCTTTTTAATCCACAAGCAATACCGTCAGGGAAAACTAAAAGAAGAGAAAAAGAAAAGCCTTTGTAAATTAAGTATACTCAGCCGCTTTTCCTCTTGAGTTTTTCTCCAGGGTATTAGATTTAAACAAAGCATTTCTGGAAAGAAAGAAAAAAACCACCACACACACACACACACACACACACACACACACACACCCCACTGGGGCTTATTATTTCTTCACAAAATATTCAATACAAGTGTTAAATAACTAGTGAATCTTAGGGAGGGTGTCACAATTCCTCAGCCGTTTACATGTTACTGGTGCTATTCATTCCTCAGCTTGTGAGCCCCTGTGAGGATCCTTCTATAAATTGATCATCAAAGTTACAGAAAATTAAAATTAAGGGTCAATAAATAGCCACCCAGAAGATGCAAAGACTATGATAGATTGAAAAGGAGAATGAAAAAAAAAGTTGAAATTAAAAGGAGCAACCATAGTTTGATAGTAGCAGGTAAAAGGCCAGCTGTTCAGGCATTCCTTCACCCAATTCAGTTTCAGTTTTTCAATATATACTAGTATATATATGGCAATTTACTAACCTTGCTGAATTTTTTAAGCTTTACTATTAAATGTTCAGTGGAAAACAGTGAACATTCTCTCCATAGTTTAGAGATCGTAAAGATGTTTAGAATTGAGCTGAAATATAAAGTCCTAAACTGACATTATTTATTTCAAATAACTTTTTCCATATTTGTCCATTGATATAAAAAGTATTTTTCTCCAATTCTGGCCTAGGGAAGGGGGTAGTGGGTGGCATATTATAAAATGGAATAAACATAAAGCTCACTGGGACAAGATATTGTATCTGTAAGTGATGTTCAAAACCTACTGGGCACAGAGAGGTGCAGGAAGAAGACAGCTGAGCGCCCCAGCACAGCACTAGGCAAGTGTTGCAGACAACAGTGCATGTCAGAGGCTGCTGGTACCTTCACCTTATCTTTCTAGTCACTTGTGCTTGCCTTGGGTAAATAACTTCTGAACAGCCTGAATGATAAACTCATAGGAAAGAGAGCAAAGGGAAATAAATATTTTTATCTCAGAGCTTATCTGATAATACTGACCCAGTATCAACCAAATTTATCCAGAAAGTGAGCAATTTCCAATTGTATCACTTTGCAGGAGGCCCCGAAGTCCTTCTTGCTCCAAAAATGTAACTTTCCTGGCTAAGCTAAAATGCTTATTTAAATGTTGATCATATTACAAAGTGGTCAACAGTCTGCAGACAGAGATGAATACCTTAGGTGATATTACGGTACAATACATCATAAAATAAGTCTTTTTCCAGAATTTCTGCTTTTAGTATTTTTTAACAGTCTTAGTTCTTAACTCCATTGAATGAATACCATGTTCATTTCCCTCTTAACATGCCTTCTAATTATCCATAAATTTCCACTAATTCATTCTTAATTATTCTCTGATCAAGTTTCTTACTGCCTTTGAAATTCTATCTTATATCCCCCAATACTTCTGCTGTTACTCCCTGTCCTCTAAAATCATTTGAATATGAAACCAGCTTGATATACAACATAATGCATTTCAATGCTTGTGTCCCCAGTGCAAACTCATATATTAAGGGATTCAAAAATGCAATAAAATATTAATAAAAATTATCTAGTTTTACTTAGACATAAGATTACTATTTTATTGCAATATCTAAAAATTTCCAAGTACCATTCCTAAGTTCTAGTTTTGATAGATCATACTTGGCAATATAAATATAAAAATTATAGTGTATAGTTCAGAAAGGATGTGGAGATGAGATCTAAGGAGAAAAAGATTTGATGAATTATGACATCTCAGGAAGCCATGACCACACTTTATATAAGAACTAAGATGTTCTACTATAAAGTGCTAATTATATCAGAATACAATAATTTTAAAAACTGAATCTTATTAGAGATGACAATTTAGAAAGCCATTCATCAGGAGATATATCAGAATTTTTAATGCAATATACGTAAACTATCTAATCATAGTAGCAAACCTTAGCCTACCCAAATATTTAGAAGGAAAGGTCAATATTTTACTATGTTCTCCTAAACATATATATATACTGTCATTCTAGTAATGAGAAAATAGTAGCATAATAACAGCGGTATCTTCATAGGACAAGATATTCAAGTTTCACCACTTGGATTTGGGAAGTAATTGCTCACTGCCCACGCTAGTATCCTCCTAATAACCAAGGCAGATCTGCATGTGCTTTGTATAAACAATGTAAGTAACTATAATCCCATAAATAAAGACTGCACTGAGCTAAATAGTAAGTTGTGACTAAAGTTCAGTCTGCAAATTATTCGCTTTTTGCATTATTTACTTATTCAGTCTAAAATTTTACTTTGAAGTAATGAAGAACGTCTGATGGGAAGTGAATAGAGCCAGAACTAAAATTCAATAAACTTGTAGCTCCTCCACCATCAGGGCTCACACCCTTGTCCGTTATGCTGTAATACTCCAATGTGCAGGACAGGCCTCTTCCCCTGACCACTTTCAAGGGCCCCTCAATTAACAAAGCCAACTGAACTGACAGCAAAGTCAGTGCACCCTGCTGCAATGTAGCTCTTCCTCTCCCCCAAAGTACGGATTCACACTCACTGATTAACAGCAGCAGCAACAGAATTCCAACCACTATTTTAAAACCATGAACAAGCTTAGACAGTCTTAACTTACTGTAAAGCTTACACATTCAGTATTTCACTGCTGTTTGCTGTTGGTTTTTAAGCACAGGTGAGTCCCACTAATGATGAAAGCAATTCCAGTCCAATTAAGGAGGAAAGTAGGCCTGCACCACTGTGCACGCTCTTTCCCAGTTTACAAACTGCTTCTCCATGGTTTTTTAGGCCTTTCCACAGGATCCAGGTTTCCCCTCCTGCAACGGCCTCTGCTTACCGCAGATCAGTTGTTTTTACTGGCTCTACCCCAGTCATTCCCTTTGAATTCAACTTCCTCTCCCTGTTGTTGTTTTCTTGGTATAACATTTCAAATAAAGATCTCCACTGCTTTGGTGTCGCTTTATTTCATTCTCTTTTAATTTGCATGGTGTAGAGCTTGGTGGATGTAGAGTTCAAAGCCAGATCATGGCAGAGAAAGCAGAAGTCTGATTTAGACAACCTCTTCCCAAAGGATTCTTGAGAAATGTGTCATAAAACAGGAAATGTTAGGAGAGGTTGGGATGTTCTCCCAAAATCAGAAGTTTTTTTCCTCAACATATGAAGGGCCATAAGTCTTCATAAGCATTGATACATTACTTCCTCTGAGAGATCATTTGTGAGTATCCATCAACCTCTGCCATGATATTAAATCCAGTTCTTTCTGCTGATCTGGGACCTTACTCTGTGAACCACTATTCTGTAGTGTGTGATAAAGAGCAAGAAAGAGATTTACATGTGAGAACAACTTAGATGTATCTACCTTAGATGCATTTCGTTCAGTGTTTCAGAAAAAAATACTAAAAGAAATGAGGGCATTGGAAGTGTTGGAGTTGGCACTCTTCTCTAAAATATTTTGGATTAGTATCAGACTTTAATCATTTGAGTGCATCCTATTAGTCATGTGAAATGATCCAGTACCCACCATGTGGTTGCTGACCAGCCTATCCTTCATACTTCCTTATGAGCCATCTCTTAGGTATACAGTTATTCTGTTTTTCCTACATGCTTTTATTTTGATAGCTTCTCTTTTTTACTAGGCTGTTTGGTATGGGATAGCTTTATAATTTTAGATAGCTTCTCCACCCGTGAATATAACTATTGAAAGAAGATGCAGAGATGCTCTACTGAAGGAAAGCTAAATCAATCAAGTCTGGTGACCTGAGTGGCAGGAGCTAATGGGCACTTTCTTCAGGGCTAAGATTAATTCCAGATTTGTTTGCTACACTATCCAAGGATCACATTACTGGGAAAGAAATTTGCTTCATATAAATCTGGATCACATCCCTATCCTCAGCCAGAAAAAGTAGAGCACCTTGATATATCTATCATTCCACAAAGACAATATCTAATTGTGATGTCTGGTAACCCAAAGTGAAATGAGTATGTGATCAGTAAAACAATAAGCAATGAATGTTGGGCAGGCAAAAACAAAAGGTGACCACTGCATACAGGCCCCTTGCTTCTATGTAAACTTTGCCTAATCACAGATGGCTGAGAGAATCCCACTACCCATTACAGTTTGGTAAGAAGGTCTGTGTTAATCCCTGGTACTGGATCATTTCACATGACAAATAGGATGATTAATGATCAAATGTGATATTTATTACACTAGAAATAAAATCCATCAATACTTCATTGGGACTATATCTCTGATCTCTAAAATGATCATGAAAGTTAGGGTGGGAAGAAATAAGAAATTATTTAAGTTACTTAGCTTCATGTTTCACTAATTAGTTGGATTTTCATCAGAGCAGGACTTACAGGTATCTAGTCAAAGGAGGGTAAAAAACAAATTGAAAGAATAGAACTGAAAGTTGAAATTTATTCCAATTAAAGAATTTGAACGCCATGGAGTTTAGCAAAAGGATATGGGATTGTTACTTAAGGCTATGGCAGTAAAATAACACAATGGAAAACACATCTCACTGAATGAAGGAATCCAAAAACAATGGAATAAAATTTTCTATGCTTATCAATTTGCAAAATATTTAATGAAAAATGTCATGGTTTCAGGTAAACAAAAATATGGTGATGGAATCAGGTCTGGTCACTGAATTAATCAGCATCTCCAAAGTCAAGAATCACCTTAATAGATGATTAATTTATGATAGTAAGAAGATAAAAAGCCTAAGGGCTAAAACAAAGCAAGAAGTACACTTCTATTTTAAACTTATGTACAGTAGAAAATAAATATAATGGGATATGTTTGTGAATGAAACAATCATAAAGTTAAAAATTTCTATTAATGCAAAAATTTTACAAATGGAATTGTTGTGTTTTGTTTGTTTTGCTTTGTTTGTTAGTCCTCACTCAAGGATATTTTCCCATTGATTTTTAAAGAGAGTGGAAGTTAGACGGAAAAAAACACACAAAGAGAAACATTGATATGAGAGACACAAATCGATTGGTTGCCTCTTGCACACACCCTTGACTGGAATCAAACGAAAACCCAGGACCCTTCAGTCTGTGGGCTGACACTTTATCCACTGAGCCAAACTGGATAGGGCTAGAATAGTTTTAATATTCACAAAATGATCTCTTCTTAGGATAACAAATAAATATTAGGTCATAATTGCTCTAAATCACTATAATATCATAAAAATATGAGCCAGCAACTACACTCTTAGATATATATCTATAAGACTTAAAAACACACACTAAAATATTACATGTACAGCACTATTCATAATAGTCAAAATGTGGAAATAGAGCAAAGGTTCATCGATGGATAAATGAATAAACAGATTGTGGTATATACATACAATGCAATGTAGAGCAAAAAATGAATGAAGTTCTTGAGCCCACAATGTTCATAAGCCTTGAAAATGTTGTGCTACATGAAAGAAGCTTGACGCAAAGGTTATCTATCATACAATTCCTGAAGGCAGGGACTTTTATAGGCCAGCAAACAGGGCAGGATGCTATGCAAATTATCCTGCTCTTAAGTGCTGATCAGAGAATGGAAGAATAGATGAATAATGTGTAGATATTCATGGTCAATAGGAGTAAATGGTGAAGGGATGGAGGTGAAGAAATTTGCCTTAGAACCTAGTAACTACATTACAAATTAACACATTATTATTTTAAAACTTCATCTGCTATGCATGTTTACAGATCATTTTTGAGAGATACTTTTTGAACTAAAAAGGTTAAATTTTTTCATTTAGAAAAAGAATTTCCTTGAATATTTGTTACCAGTAGTCATATCTGGGGAATTTGACTATAAAGCTATTTGTTTTATTTTTATCATTCTTTGCATGTTTTAAATAGCAAGTATTTTTAAATTAATATACAAAAACTTAATAAAGTAGATTTGACATTAAAATAATCTTTTTAAGTGGTAATTTAAGAAACACCTTAACTTGAATAATGATCTACTTTTATTTATAGAGCCTAGGCAGAAATATTTGTTAAAGAGTAAGTAGAATTAGAATATTATTAAGTACATTTACTGATCTTGTATCTGGAATTTCTTAGTTCCATTTTAATTAATATTTCAAAAAAATATTTAATCCTGGAAAAGAAAGTCTATTCAACTCTTCTGGATCTGTAAGATTGCCCTAAATTTTAAATATTTTCTGATTCTAAAAATTACCAGTCTATTAATGAAGTCATTTAGTACAAGTATAAACCACCCAATTATTCACTAAGTAGTAATATAATAGGTTATTGATATAAAATACATAATAGATATTATGTAAAATAATTAAGAATTTTAGAAAACTGACTAACAGAATTAGAAATTAAACTGAAAAAAAGGCAAAACCAGAATCAATCTTGAGCAGAGCAGTTCAAATAGTCGGGCATTTAAGAATCTGGTTTTAATAGATCCGTGATTTAATATTTTTACAACAGCAAAGGTGACAAGCCAATATAAATATTTGACAGTCCAATTTTTGCTGCACTGGAGCAACCAGGAACCCAACCAAAGACAGATCTGATATACAAACCAAGTGCATATCTGCCAAACATTAAAGCCAAGCTCATTTGTAATTCACCGTGGAAAAAGCCACACAACAGTGGTTTTGCTATGAAATGGAAATTAGCAATTTAACCCAATTTAAAGGAAAGAGTTGAAATGTGAAAAATAAACAACTAGTATCAACAAAGTATTTTTATGCTGAATTTTTTCACAACTAAAGAAACAAAAATATAGTAACTCATGCTTCAGGTTCATTGGTTAAAACATAAAACAATACTATAAGAAAGAAATCTAGACAATGTAGTAGTTGCTATAAAAATGTCATTGAGTATAAGAAGTTATACCATAATAATATAGGACGCACCCTTTAAATTATCTTAAGTTTTCAAAGTACCAGGGGTACAAGAAAAATGTTGTTTTTAAAGTTTTGGGGGCTTCATAAATATAGTTTACTTGAAACACATTCATATTACTCTAGTATCTATTTCTAGAAAATAATTATTTGAGTTTCTTAGGGAATAATTCTGTTTTTTTCTTGAAATAATAGCAATTTTTTTCTTTTTTCATCTTTTCTTCCTGAAAATTCACAGATACACTTGATTGGGTGCTAAATGTAAACCACACAATTAATTTAACATGAAATTCATGCTACACCTAACTTCTCAAATCCCTTGTTTGGTTTTCTTAGAGTCAATTCTTGTAGGAGAATTAATTGTATTTGGTATAGAAAGTTATGAATGTATTTTTAGCTAATTCCTGCCCAGTGACTCCTGAACATCTAGGTCAAGTTGGCAAAAGGGAGAATAGCAGAAAAAGATATAGGTAGCATTGAAAGACAGAGTGGGGCAAAAATAAGTGTACAGCTGTTCATATGGAAAATAACACAATCATCCTATACAATAAAAGGCTAATGTGCAAATAGACCGAACAGCAGAACAACTGAACAACTGGTCGCTATGACGTGTGCTGACCACTGGGGGGTGCACGCAGAACATGCTGGGCGTCGGCCACGGGGGGGGGGGGGAGGGGGGGGGATGGTGCAGCAGGTGAGCAGGAGCGCCAGACCAAGGCGCTGTCATCAGGGAGAGCTTTTCTGGTGGTTACTGAAAACTCTTTGCTCCCACCGTCTGGCCCAGGGCTCACACCTGCTGCTGCCACCAGCCCCATTTGCACGTGAAGCTGGCACCGGAGATGCCACTTGCACCCGCTACCAACACCTCGCACCAGTCCTGATCACTCAGTGCTGCCAACAGGTCCGAGCAGCGGCTGTGGGTCCCGATTGCCCCTGAAGGCTTCTCCACCTCCCCCTACTCCTGAGGGGTGATCGGGGCAGCAGCTGCTGCTCACACCCACTGATGGCGCGGGCCCTACTCGCACCTGCTGCTGGCACCAGCCCCAATTGCTCTGTGCCATCAGTGGATGTGAGTGGGATCTGCACCGTCCGCGCATGGGAGTGGCAGCAGCAGGAGCAGGGCTGCAGCAGGAGGGGCCGGGCAGGGGCACAAAGGATGGGTCAAGACCCACCCTTGTGTCCACCATAGCCTTGCGGCCCACAGTTCCTTTCAAGGTGCACGAATTTGTGCACTGGGCCCCTAGTTACTAAATAATAATACAAGAATAAACTCTGTGTTTTGCATACTCACAACTGTACACCTACTTTTGCCCCACTCAATATATACCAAGCCCACTGTGCTAGAATCGTTTCTCATGTTCCTGTATTTACAAAAATACTTTAAAGCCCAAAGCTTCTTTTTAAAAGATAAACTATTTTATGCATAGGTTAGCCCACTTTTCTATCTGGATGTACAATTCAAGGATATTCAAAATGGGGCCTGAGAAACTAAATGACCGTGTTTATCAAATATTTAGTCAGCAACAACTATGAACCAAAGTGCTATAAAGAGTACAAAGAGCCCTAGTAGATTTGGCTCAGTGGATAGAGCGTCAGCCTTTGGACTGAAAGGTTCCAGGTTTGTTTTTGGTCAAGAGCATATGCTAAGGTTGCAGGCTTGATCCCCAGTAGGGGGCATGTAGGAGGCAGCCAATTAATGATTCTCTCTCATCATTGATGCCTCTTTCTCTCTCTCCCTCTCCCTTCCTTTCTGAAAAAAAAAAAAAATTATATATATACACACACAAAGATGTAAGACAGTTGCTAAGGGAAAAGTAGCTAAGATAGGGGCCTTCTCATTTAGAAATCATTAAAGAGTAAAGGTAAATGCCTTTGAGGAGCTAAGGAGCTAAGGGAGTTACACGCAAAAGGCTGGAGAACGGGGAAGCTGGGACCTCCTGGGCAGCTTTTAAGTTTTCCAGGCAATAAACTGACCTATTAGGGAGCAAGTCGCAGCAAGCATTCCAGGTTGTTGGATAGTAAGAACAAAACCCAGTGGGGAAAAATAAGTTTGATATACTAAGTTTTCCAGTTTGGATGGAGCATACTACTTTTTTTAGTTTTAGTGTAGAAAAATAACCCAAGTTCTTTTTTTATTCATCAAAGAAAGATAGAATGAAAAAAGCACCTTAATTCTTTCTATGTCACTGGATATCAATCCTGTAAGTGCACACTGTCAAAGCAGGAATTTTCACATTTTGAAAATGATGGTAAGGTTGTAAAGTTTAAAAATAAGAGAGGACATTAACATTCATGTTAAAATTATTTTAAAAAATCCATTACTCATCTAAAACCACATTCAGTTAAAGTGTTGTACTGTTCACAAAGACAGTATATTTAATGTATGTTCTACACAGTACTACATATACTTATGCAAAAGTACTCATGTAAATGTGGGAACAGAACTAATGCCTACTGAGCAATGCCTTTGTGCCAGCCACTGTGCCAGGTTGCTGATGTGTCCCCCAAAAATGTATATGCGCTTTGAATGATTATAAAGTCAATGCTTATTAACATACAGTTCGTTTTCAAAATTTAAAAGTATCTACAAAAAGGAATTTTTTTTTTTTGATCAATGCCTGTTTTCAAACTGATGACCATTCTGGTCCAGGCCCTGCTGATAATGCAAAGCAATGGAGTCACAAACATCAAGAACAATTTCATTTGGTATTTGTGTGCTCTCAATTTGTCAACTGTTGCTGGTTTTGTACCATAAACTTTATCTTTCATGTATCCACATAAAAAAGTCTAGTGGATACATTTTCTTTGTTCAAAGCTTAGTCTGACTTCACGCATTATTTCAAAACAGGTAAAGCCTGAAAAGGAGTGAAAATTGAGTTATCAGCTGTTAGTGTGTCCCCCCAAAAAAGGTATATACACTTTGAATAATTATAAAGGCAGTGTTTGTACTTCAACTACATTTTCAAACATCCAGTAGCATATTAGGATGAATTTCCTTTGTTCAAAGCTTAGTCTGGCTGGAAAGAAAGAAACCTCAATTGAGCTATCAGCTGTTAAAGTATGTATACATGTTTCGGGGGCACCTTATATTTATCTCATTGGATCCTCACTATCACATCTTGAGTCAGGTTATCATGTCAGTGTTTTATTGTGGAAACTAAGACTCTGTGAGATTAAGTTTTGTATCTAAGGTCAATCTAGATGAGAATCTAGACTTTTTTTGTTAGATTCTAATGTTTAGGTAAACAAAGCAAAGAAATATACCAGTTTTGGTGAGAAAATTGTCATGTTTTACCTTAGAGGCCTCTTTAATAAAATCATAGAATCTACTCTGAATAATTTTAATGTTCTAGAAAAGTGATGGTGAACTTCCTAGATAAATAAAACAACTTGAGAGTAAAGGAAAATCTATTAACTGCTCGCTTCTGCCGTTCACAAAAAGCATATTTGAGGACTTTTCTATTCATGTGTTGTATCTCACAAATCCATATCCACTAAAAAGCCAATCTTCAAAATAACTTCCCAGTTAATTCTTCATAACTCATTCTGGTATAAACAGATATATAAGCCAATTTACAGATGCCAAAGTCTGTTGTGACTTCAAATTTTAAAAGTATAGTTACATAATCATTTCTAGGAAAATTATAAATTGTTTATAGCCATAGTACCTTTTTTTGTACTTAAAAACATAAAAATGCCTATTTTCTTTGTAGTAAATATTAGAAAACTAAGGCTAATATCAAGCCAATGACTTTTGTGAGGCAAATCTTGTAGTCATTTTATAAATATTGAGTAACCATTAAAAACCTCACATTTCCTAATGAAGAATATGAACCATTGTACACTCACTAGGACCCATTTACTTCATAGGAGAAAACACTTTCCTGTAACAAAAGCCAAACTGAAGCTGGTGTGATTTGTAGATTTAAATACTTCTGTTTGTTAGCTTTGGGAGCTGAGTTCCATGTTCCATTTCTGCTTTGGGAACAGTTTTATTTCTAAAACCCACCCATAAATATAGCCAGTCCCTTCTTACAGCTCTACCCTTCTTCTTTTTGGCCTTTATCTATGCTTAGCAAGCCAAATTGAATCTTCCCAGTGGCTGCCAAGTTGGCCTCAAAAGCCAATTCATGACACTACTGTTAATATTCCACAAGAGAACAAGTATATTATTATAAAACTATTATTCACCTATAGTTTGACATGTTTTAATTAAGTTATGACTCTCAGAAAGCAAGTAGCAGTGATGGTGAAATGCTTCTTATCATATTAATCAAATTGTCATTAACTTTTTTGTGACATTGACTCCCTGTATTCACTGAGATTACTGTTAAAATTCTGGGAGAATCAAATAATACAACAGCATTATAATTAATAAGCATAGATAATATAAAACCTTATAATTACATATAAAACTTAAGACATATATATACATATATATGTGTATATATATGTATATATATATATATATGTATATATATATATATATATATATATATATATATATATATATATGATACATGCACACATAGAATATTTGTGATGCTGTATAGGACAGTAAGTCTATATTCTGAAATCAGACCAACGTATGTCAAAGATCACCTCCACCACTTGCCAATATATGACTCTTAGGACTGTACTTTCTTCTGTGATTTTTTTAAAAACTAAAAAGGATAGACTATGGTAAAGATAAAATAAGTAAGTACATGAGAAGAACTTGGCACAGTTTGTGACACACATTAAGAGTTCATTTAATGTTAGGCACTGTCACTATCATTAGTATCATTAAAATCAGGGGAAGAACAAACCTTCGTAGTATTTGTTACTGGTCAAGGTTCCTAACATTTGGCTCAGTAATATTCTGACAAAAAAACTAGAATTATACAATATTTTTTAAAATATGTTTTTATTGATTTTAGAAAGAAAGGGACAGGGAGAGACATATCTATGAGAGAAACGTGGATCAGCTTTCTCCTGCATGCCCCATCTGGGGATCAAGCCTGAAATCTGGGCATGTGCCCTAACCAGTAATCAAACTGCGACCTCCTGGTTCACAGGTCCATGCTTAACCACTGAGCAATACCAGCCAGGCTAGACAATATTTTTAATAAAGGATTGTGTTGATTAAGATTTTTTTAAATCAGGCTCACTGCTATCCCCACTTCATTTAATGAACAGGAAAATTAAAGCATTTATTAATAATATTTGTCAAACCAAATATTCAATAAAGAAAAGGAGGTACAAAAGTTATGTTTTTAGTAGATTATTACAATAAAGAGCTCCAATGAATCATATATCCTGGTATCAAAATTCTCGTGTTATCTCCTCTTCTACTGACTCCTTCCACACTTGTTTGGCCCATGGAAAATTAGCAAATACTACACAAACAGTTGCCTTAATGGTACTTGAACTTTGGGGTATGCCTTCTATCTTGCTGCTCAAAGCTAGGCTGGTATAGACTAATGAACATAACATAAACTAATGAACAAAAATAGAGCCAGAGGGAAAAAATATTTTAGAATATAATAGAAGTAATCCTGGTATTTGCAGATTTGTAATATTTCCTACAAGTTTTGTGACATCAAACTGTTAGTACAGTTTTGGTAATATTATACTTAAAATCCTTTTTTCTTGAAATATTAATGTTTATTGCATGTAACATTATATGTAAGATCACTTTTCTTGAATAATTGGTGTTTAGTGCATGTAACATTATTTAAAATTGTTTTTCTTGAGATATTAATGTCTATTGCATGTAACATTATTATATTTAAGATCGTTTATCTTGAAATTAAAAAAAAAACAGAAAAAAAAGAAAGGAAGTCCCTTCCAACAGTAATTGTAGCAATTATTGTATTTCAAATAAAATTAATGATAAAATATAACTAATATTGCATATACAGGAAAAAACCATCTTACTTAATCTTTACAATCCCTGTAAAAGAGCTTTTATTCTTATTCCTCAGATGAGAAAAGTGAGGCTCAAGAGATTAAATAACTTGTCTATTACACGGGTATTAAATGCAATATTGTCCACAATTTCTACATCCAGTTTTACATCCATATACTTATATGAGGGTAAGTATTACACTATGATTATACTTTTAAGATGAGATTAAGACTAAATCCATTTATAGATCACAATAACAATGAGTTTTAAGAGGAAAAAATCAATAGAAATACTTAATTTCAACTTGCTTTTATTAAATTTATTAAATATGCAGTTCTTGTTAACTACTCTGTCCCTAGATTCTTTCTCAGTTACTAAATGAAAGTATTTGAATAAGTGATCTTTAAACTACTTCCTACTTTTAAATTGGTACAAAAATTAAATCAGTAAACTAATGTGTTTTCTGATTGACTTACTAAAAATATGTAGTAAAATTAGTCAAATGATAAATTTTAAAACAGTTTAACATATACATACATGGATATATTGAGAACTCATAAATGTTGTTTTTATAGAATACCATATGTGAAAAAGGATGATAGAGCCCTGGCCTGTGTGCTCAGTTGGTTGGGCATTGTCCCATGTACTGAAAGGTTGCTGGTTCGATTCTGTGAGGGCACAAGCCTGGGTTGCAGGCTCAATCCTGATAGGGTGCGTGCAGGAGGCACCCAATCAGTGTTTCACTCTCACATGGATGTTTCTCTCGCTCTTCCTCTCTCTCTCTCTCTCTCTCTCTCTCTCTCTCTCTCTCTCTCTCTCCAAAGCAGAGTCCCTATGACCTTCATTAGTATGTGTTTAGCTCTGCTACTTGCTAGCTGGGGAAGTTGAACTATCTGTGCTTTAGTTTTCTAATTTGAAAAATAAGGACAGTAGTGCATATCCCATGAAGACTTCATAAACAAAATAATAAAAACCAACCAACGAGAGACTTTACTAGTATATTCAGTATCTAGTTCACGTACGCTAGGCATTGCACATATACAATCACCATGCTCGCTGCATGTGAAAGGGCTATTACTTCTATTTTACGGTAAAAAAAAAAAAAGTTGAAAAATTTACCAAGGTCATACATCTTAGAAGCAAACAAGTCACTACTCAAATCCAAATATCTTTGACCTTGCTGCATTGTGCTCTGAAAAATACATAGGTTGATGCTAACATGGTTTTAGATAGATAGCAGGCAAAATCAGTATTCCAGATCAATAGCTACGTGGTAGATTGATCTTGACCTGGGGCCTGTTAGAGTGAAAAGGTTCTTAAAAACTACCTAGTTTAAGTACAATAAGAAAATGGAGGACTGCTCCCCCCCAAAAAAAAAAATGAAAAACAAAATGGTGACCTGAAGGAGCTTATTTATTTGCCCAAGATTTTACTGATATTTATAAAAGCAGACTTGGCTATAAACAGTGCTGTTCCTCTTAATATAATAAGTTGGAAACTACAACTTAGCTATTCCTTAAATAGGAGAACTAAGAAGTAATTATAATATCTCTTTCAAAATTTAGGCAAAATGCCACCTTCACAATGCAGCCTTCCTGATTTGAATGTAGGATTATCCAATTCTTTTTATTATACCTCTGTTGCTTTTTCCTTCATAAGATTGATTACTAGTTGTACTTATGTTACTTATTCACTTATTCTTGCTGTTTTATTCATTTTATTTTATTTCATGATTGTCTGTTTTCTTACTAGAATAGAAGGGCAGAGAGGGTGGCCTCATTTGATTCATGGGTGAGGGGCATTCAGCATTAGCAAGGCCTAAGAAAGGTTTTAGCTTCCTAGGTTAAGGAGGCACACAGGATGGTAGGGAGCCTCTCAGATTACAGCACTGGAATCCTGGAACAGACTGGCCGAGGGGCAGCCAATTTGAAAAGGTCATGGTGCCATGTCTACTTAGTCATAGCTGGTGGAAAAGCTAACTTGATGAGCAAACCCTCTATGTATTAGTATGGGTTTCCTTAGAGACACACACCAAGACAGCATTAAATGTGCAAAGATTTCACTAAGGCAAACACGGAGGGAGCCTTAGGAGAGGCAAATTTATGAGAGGTAGCAGGGAGGGAGCCTTACAAGGTGTGACTGCCTTCAGTCTGTAATGCCAGCCAGGTCCCGATGGAGGCGGGAGGGAAGGAAGGTTGAGACTGGAAGAGCTCACGCTGCTGAGCAATCAGAGGACAGTTGAGCAGGTTGTGGGGAGTCCTTAAACCAAAGTTGCCCATAAAAGGAATCTCATAGCTTCTAGGAACAGACCTCCCTTAATATTCTGGCCATGCTTAGTAAGTGGCTGCCAGCCACCCCTGGGGAGCTTGTGTAAATGTGCTGATGGCTTTCAGAGTCCAACAGCAGGGGCCTAGGGTCAGGATGCTTCCCCCAGCTTAGGGTCTGAGAGGTGTATGCTCATGGCCACCACATCCCACATCCCTCTTATGACATGTTAGTACCATGGTAGGTGGGTGAGTGAGAAGGCTCTTAAAAAAACAGATGATTTTTTTTTTGCTAGCCTTACAGGAGGTTGATTAAAATAGACATTAAATTGAATTGTGAAATAAGGATTGTTTTATTATTTTCCATCTGAGTTTGTGAACTGATATTTGCCATGTGAAGGGGAAATAAAGAATGCTAAACAGGGAAAAGCAAATGGTCTAGAGATGGGGAAAAAAGACAATTTGCATAAATTAAAAAGAACTGTCTGGATGTAGCAAAGTGAGAGTCAGAATAATATTAGTTGCTGTTGATGAAAGACCATAAGATGTACTGAGCAAGCTTGTATGGTAGCACCTCCTAGAGATGCAGGGAACTAATCACTGGGAACTCAGCCCTTCTTTAAAATAGGAATGATAACAGCATCTCTGCCATAGGAGAGTTATGAGGATTAAATGAGACAATATGTTTAAAGCACCCATAGGAAGTTTCTAAGAGCTAAGCCTGCTCAATCTTATCATAGAACCTGCAAGAAAAATACCCTATTCTACCATTAGGTCATAGCCATAAGGATGAGTCAAGAAATAAGAAATGGCCCATACCTCATACCCTGTTGCAGACTCCCAGCCCCTGTGTGGGAGGCAACCAATTGATGCATCTCTCTCACACTGGTGTTTCTCTCTCTCTTTCTCTCCATTCCACTCTCTCTAGAAATCAATGGGGGGCGGGGGGAATCCTCAGGTGAGGATTTTAAAAAAAAGAATTAAAAAAAGACATGGCAAATAAAAGGAAAACATTTTTATTGTTCTACTGGAACCTAGAAAGCACGAGTTGAGATCTAGGTCCTTGCCTTTTTCTTTCCCTTACTTTTCCTTCTCCTTTGAGGAAGACCTGGAAAGGGTGTATGTGGGGAAGGGGTAGTGGGGAGAAATACCCTTAAAACCATGAAATAAGTGGAAAAAAGCATAAAGATAATGTGGAACTCAGTCCGGAGTGGAGTGGTCAGGTAGAGAGAGGCCTTGTTTGCAACCCTCTTATGTTCTTATGCCAGGTATTGCTCAGAGAGTCCATGGGGCAGCTGAAGGGCCCCCACAGTGGTGACCCCCATAGGATGGGATAAATGTCCAGGATCTCAGAAGCACAAAGGGGATGCTGCAGAATGGGCATATCCAGCAAGCCTCTTAAACAAGCAAGGGCTGGTCAACCAAGGTACAAAGGTCTGCCCTGCCCAAGCCACCAAGTCAGGTTGCAAAATATATGAGCTGCTGTCCTCACCTACAATGCCCTACAACCAGATGGACAAGAGTGATCATTCCTGGACCAGAGGGGACAGATGCTTCAGTACCCAAGAACTCTGACTCTTTACCTACAAGATTTTTTAAATCACTCACTCTTCACACCTTATATCCAGACCAATCTAGGAAAGAAGCCTAAACTGGAGGCAGATGACTAAGAAAACCAAGACTGTGAGTTTTCCCCCAGGGGGTGTTGAGAGTCATCTAAAGAGCCAGTGTTATATATCTTATCTATTTTTTTTTTTCCTGGGGAGTCAGAAGATGCGGGCCTTAGCAAAGGAGACCAGCTCAGTTAAAAAAGAAAAAGAAAAGAAAAAGCATGTGTCTACTATAGTGTGAGTCAATTTGCTATCATTTTTTATTGTCATTTATATTACAAATGGCAGTAATGACACCAAAGAGAGTCTTGCTATTGGTCGAATGAGCTGGTGTGGTAGTGAGAGAAGCTTCACAGAGGTGGAATATGCAAGCTGGAGATCTCCTGAATCTAGAAAGGGTCATGGGTACTCACCTGAGAGATACATTGCAGGTGAGGGAAAGAAAAGTATTCTAGACAATGGGGACAGGAGGATAAAGCTAGGCAGTGAGAAGCAGAAAAAAACATAGTAGGAGAAAGAAAGTAGTTCAGTGATAGCTAGAGTGTAGAGTTTAGGGGGCAAGGGAGCTAATAAACCAAGGGACGCTATACCAGTAGGCAGGAAGCAGTCAATGAAGAGCTGATACGAACTTGGAAAAAATATTAGGGGAGGGATGTTAGGGGAAATCCCACTCTGGCAGAGAAGTGGAGAATGTATTGGAGGTTTTGAGATCAGAATAAGGAAAATAGGTTAGTTGGAATAATCTAAGAAAGAAATGATCACAGCCTGAACTAAGGCAAGGCGATGGCAATGGCAATGGAAAGGAAAAGAGAAACTATTAGATACCTTAGGTGAATTGAATAGTCAGGATTTTATTACTGAATTACCATGGATGGAGTAGCAGGTAAGAGGGCCACTTCTACCATGGCTCCCAGAACTCTGCTGGGGAAGATGGATTAGAAAGGGATATCATTCATGAGGTGAGGAAAGCAGGAAAAGGATTAAATTTGGGGAGATAAGGAATGGAGAAGATAATGAGTTCAGTTAGGAGGCAAAATAAGTTTACTTTTTGTTTTCTTATGGTTTTAAGCTACTGTAAGAATTTAATCTCTTGCAATCTCAATTACTGCAATTTAGAGATGGAAATCCTATTATTTAAACATCCTGAAAGCAGTAGTCATTCCTGGAATCTCTACAAATCTGACATAATAGAAGGAAGGAGAAGGAAGGGGGAAGAGGAGGAGGAGCAGGAGGAGGAGGAGGAGGAGGGACAGGAGACCAAGAAAGAGGTGAAGGAGTAGGAGGGGGAGGAAACACCTGAAAAAGTCTTTGTTTAAAAAATAAGCTAAATGCTTTCAAGAGTATTCCATGTGAAAAACTCATTAAGTCAAAGTATATTGAAAGACTCACAGACTTTCAGAGCTGAAAGACACTTAGAGATCATGTAATCCAAGTTAGCATTTTTGTAGGTGAGGCAACAGGGTACAAGAGGTTAAGAAACTTGGCCAACATTGCACAATGGAGCCCATCACAGAGCTATTCTTCTGGCAAGCCCTGTTGCTGCCTCTATTGACCACACTCCCTACTGACTTAGGCAACAGCTCCCACAGACCAGCAGCCCATTTTTACCTGTTGCATTTCTTTCTAACATTCAAGATTCCTAATTTTACTAGAAACACCTCACTAACATTCTGGATATTTGCCAATAGCAGAAAGAAAGACACATATATACAGGAAATATACTTTCATAAAATCCATGGTGGAGACATTATGTTGGTCTACTGATATTCATACAATCCCATGATTTACAGATGAAGACAACAAGGCACAGAGATGTTAAATGTCTTATCCAGGGCCACAGAGTTAATAACTTGTGGAGTTAGAACTTGAACAGCGGTAATCAAGCCCTGGAGTCTGTATTCTTGAGCCCTATGCTGGAGGCTATACTCCTTCATTACTTTTGATCACTTTTTGGGGGGTTCCAATATAATAAAACACTGTAATAACACTGAAAATATTTTCAAACATGTTTGCTATTTAAATCTAGACCTAAGCATTATCAAGATATACTTTTTAGAATGTGTATATCTATACAGTTATCAAATGGTACATTCCATGTTAATTTTATGATGCTCCACTAAACAAGGCCGGTGAATTATATTTCCATAAAGTGAATATTTTCCAGAAAATGCTAAGTAGCAAAGAAGATTATTTTTAAAAACTACTTAACTTAGGTCAAGAAATAACTACTAGGTGGAGGCTTATGTATTCAGATCCATTAGACAAAGAATGCATCCTAAAGGAAGCAAAGGCAATAAAATATGTTGGTCACATTTGTGTTTGTGCCTAACTTACCTCCAGGCATCTAAGCAGGTGCTGCTGGACTTAAAGGACGGGTGGAACAGGTGAGCCAAATGGATAAGAACTTCTCTGTTTCTCCCCAGTTGTGACTAGCGCTCATCAGCTCCTCAATCTCAGGATGTCATTGTTCAAGCAGTTGGGAGGATAAAAGGAGTAGTTCTCAACCAACTTAAAGTAATACATAGTTCTTAAACATCAAAGCTCTTCTTTTGGATATTTTGAAATAATGAGGAGGAATAGGTGGAGTGTGAGCAGAGGAATGGCATGATAGAACTGGGGATAATGTGTGCTGAGCAGCCAAAGGCCAAGACATCCTTTAGAATAACAATGTGATGCTCTAAAACAAGCATGTCAAACTCAAAGGCTAACATGGGCCAAATAAACAAGGTTTAAGTTTATGTGGGCCGCAAAAAAACAACAACAAAACTTCAATTTTCATAGAAACGTAGGTTTATTTTGATAGAGACATGCTGAATACAAAGGGCTGAAATAAATTAGTAATCTATACTAATAGTAGCCTAGGTGGTCGTCACGCCCTCATGCTGTGATGCCCTCACGCTGTCATACTGTCACAATCCATCACCAGGGTGGGCGGGGCTTGACGCTGCATGCGTGGCACAGGGGCAGGTCCTGGTGGCTGCTCTGTACGGCTTCCGCCAGGGTTCCCGTGGCCCTGCATGTGTCGCGGAGGAGGGACCCTCAGCTCTGGCCTACCTCTTTGGGGCAATCCATCGAGGAGCCCCGGATGGGTGGGCAGGACTTACCTCTTTGGGGCAATCAATCATGGGGCTCCCACACTGTAAGAGGTCACAGGCCAGGCTGGGGAAACCCTCCCACCGAGTGCATGAATTTTGTGCACCAGGCCACTAGTCATTAACATAAAATAATAGAACATTTTAATAAAAATTAATATTTTTTCTTGAACATTAACTTACCAGACACTGAATAACTGCACAAATTAATAAGGCATAACACAAATAAGCCTATTTTTCCTTTTCTCCAAAAGCGAAATATTCCCTCTTGGGCAAAGCAAACAAGTCAGTCCAAGACTAATGATGTGGCCATTGGCTGCTAAAATATTCGCTGCTAGTATTAGTGGAGAGAAATGATGCACCTGTGGGTAAGGTGTGTGAGGGAAATGAATGCAACATGTTTATAGTGATCAGTCATTAGTTGTAGTTTGTTATTAATAGTCTACACTAATAAAAGAGAAAGATGCAAATTGACCACCCTTTGCAATGCCCACCAGCCAATCAGGAGTGAGTATGCAATTTAACTCAACAAAGATGGCAGGTTAATTTGCATACACAGGTACCGAGCGGCCAGGGGCAACAGCACAGGTGCTCTGCACCACCCCAGCTGCTCCAGGCCTCTGGGCAGTGTGGGAAGGTGGAAAGGCGGCTCAAGGCCAGAACAAAGGCAGAAAGGCAGCTCTGGGCTGGAGTGAAGGCGGTGCTGGCAGCCAGGGGAAGGAAGGCCCATTCTTGCACGAATCTTTGTGCATCAGGCCTCTAGTTATGTATAACAGTATATTGTAAAAATTAAGTTATGCATTTTTTATTAAAACATTTCTTACATAGTATTATATTGGCTGGGTTGCAAAAATATTTGTTGTGGGCTATGAGTTTGACATACTTGCTCTATAACCTTATTCCATTGCTGGTAAGGTTTGGAAAAAAAGACCCCGAACATCAGAAATGATAAAAGCTGACAATGAAGAGATAAGAAAAAGGCGAGAGTTAAAAATTTGGGGATTTCTGCCTGGCTGGCGTGGTTCAGTGGTTGAGCATTGACCTATGAACCAGGAGATCACTAGTCGATTCCTGGTCAGGGCACATGCCTGAGTTGCTGGTTCAATCCCCAGTGGGGGGTGTGCAGGAGGCAGCCGATCAATGATTCTCTCTCATCATTGATATTCTCTCTCTCCCTCTTCCTCTCCCTTCCTCTCTAAAATCAATAAAAATATATTTTAAAAATGTTTCGGGATTTCTTTCACATAATACTTCCATCTTTAGTCCCAACTCTCAACAACAGTTTAATAGGAACTTCTTCAAGGCTCCACCTTGTATGCTGCCTCCATCTGAACTGCTTCAAAATGTTAACAGAAATCACGCTTACTGTTTGAACTACATGACTGTCGATGTGCTGCCCAAATGTACAAAAAATATTTTATTTGGCCCACTTTAGAACAAAATAGAATGATGTTTCAAAAACATTCTCTTTAAATTATTCCAATGTTACAAAGACAAAAAGTCACTTCAATTTTAACATATGAACAACGTTAAAATGACATATGAATAATATTAAAGTACATGTATAATAGTCACCATTTGGAAATGATAGCAGGCAAAGGGGTTCAGGATGAACAATCCAAAAACATAAAACTTTAACTTAAAAAACACACAAATAAAATAATATCAGTGTTCTCTGATTTCACTATAACCAGAATTATCTTATTCTCTACCATACTTCTCAAAAAGAAATAAATAGTACCACATAGCAATTAGGAGCATAACAAAACAGACATTTTCAATTATTTTTGAGAAATGACTTAAATAGGGATATCTTTGAAGAGGCACAATTTGGCCAGAGTCTCTACTGCAATGATTTTTACTGGAAAGATTTCATGGGCTCCCACAGCTTAGGTGAGAGAATTTGATCCCAAACACCAAGCCAAAATTCTTATAAAGTTATACTCATCAAATAAGACCCTCAGCTCCAACTAAGCCTTTACTTGTTTAACGTTTAATATGACAAACGTCTCATCTCAGTACACATAGGCTCCATTACTAAGGGATTTATGCCAGAAGTAAAATGGGAGGAGGAATGACCACAGGTTTCGTGGGTTTCCAAAGTATGTCCTCTGCCAACTGCTCCTGATGAAAGGCATAGATAGCAGCCCATCATCATTCCTTTCTCAGGAAGGCCAAGGACTACTTAGCAGCCCACACATACCCAGCACTCCAGGAATATTAACAGGCTTACAAACAAGGTAGGAATTACCATGAGACTTTGGGCTTCTACTTATACTTGTCCTACTCTCTGAAATGTCCTCTGGCTTGTTTCTCCATTGACCCTTCAAGGACCAGCTCAGTTTATACCTTCTACTCAAATCTATCCAAATACAGTAAGGTGTTATTAGTACTCCAATTTGTCTCCCAGAAAGCCACCTTCTTTCTTTGTCCCGTTACCCTCTTTTGTTCCCTACACCCCCCTCCTACTTTATTTCAGTGCCTCCTGGGAAAACATCTGTCTACTACAACCAACCCCTTTCCTACTCAGCATCCCCACCTCTGTTTAGGAGATTTCCTCCCATGGGACTTTGTTTTGGGAAATAGTGACTACTTTCACCAATAAAGCCATGGGGGTCAGACCTTTAGTATCCAGATCAGAGAGACAGACAAGGGCAAAGGTCAATCTGAGGATTTCTGAGGTTTTTAAATGTTGAGCAAGTGATATTATGATTAATATGGGGACAACTGGAGGTCAGAGTGGAGGAATGAAAACCACATGAGCCTCACTGTGGCTCCTGCCCTCTGCCTGTTTGGGGCTCCCATCCATTTTTCAGGTCTACAACTCCAGCTTCCCATTGATTCACTGAAGCTGCATTATTCCCATTAATTCCTGAGATCTTTGTCTGCTACATCTCCCAATGTCAACTGCGCCCACATGTATCCTTCCAACTTATCGCTTCTCCAGCCAGATAAGAATCATAGAAAACACAAGGTAATAATTCAAAGAACTGCTGCATAACCAAACGGACTGATTACTGGCATGGGCTAAGTTCTACTGCTGACACTTATCAGTACCTCTAACCTTGAGATGCCCTTAGCAGGTAACTTCCTGCATTGGATAATAGGATATTAGTTTTATTGCCCTTGTTTTCGGTATATTGTCCTGGTTTTATAGAAGAAATAAAGAACCATCATTTCGCCCTGTCCAGGCCAGTAAAGTGCCTACATACACTCCTTCCTGACCAACACAGAGCTACAGCCTCCTAAAAATTCTCTCCTAGCCTTATCATCTCTAGGATCAATTTCACAGGCTTTCGCTCTTCTTCAGTTTCACTTTTGCTTTTTGTCTTCTCTCTCGATTCTTCCTCTCTTCCTGGTAATTCTGTTGCACATGCTATAGAACTTTGGTTTGAGTTTCCCTCCATGAGATCTTTGGACACTGAGTTGTGTTCTAATTCATTTGGCAATAAACTGGATCCAGTGGGATCCGTTTCTTATATGGCTGGGGAAGCAGTAAGAGGGAATGTTTCATCCACATCCACAGTGAGGAGAGCAGTTGTGTTGAGGTTAGGGACCTTGCCATACTTCTCTTTAGCACAATTGCTGCTACTGCTCAGAGTGTTGCTACTGAGTGCAGGTACTCCCCTAAGTCCTTTAGGTACAGAATTTTATTTGAGCCTCAGAATATCCCTCTGACCTTGACATTATTGCTCCTTATTTATTGATGAGAAAACTGCAGGTGTAAGCCTTCATTTATTATACAGATTCACATAGCTATTATATGGCAAAGTCAGGAGGGAAACACAAGTTACTCTGATCCCAAAATCTATTCTTTTTATCACTACAACACAACTCCAATCTCCCCCTTACAATATACACATATACATGAAAAAGGCAACAACTTTCAACCTGTTCATTGAGCTCTCCATGATTTGCCTTTACTTGCCTTTCAAGAGTCATCTTTCCTTTTGTCTCTACCCCTCTTGGCCACATGGAATCTGCACTCCAGATAAATTAAAATGCATGTATCAACAAATAAGCCATACACTTATTATTGTGGTTTCCTCTAATAGTCTCACCTTTACAAATTCCATTTTCAGCCCCATTCTTCCCAAATGACCCTGATCAGATGTACCCTATTCCATGAAGCCCGTCTCACTCCCTCACTTAGGAATAATTGGCTTCTTATTTTAATTACCATATCACCTCATTTATTCTACACTAGAGGCCTGGTATAAGAATTCATGCACAGGTGGGGTCCCTCCTGGCCAATCCGGGCCGGCCAGCTGGGGGGAGGGACCACAGGAAGTTGGCTGTGGGAGCGCACTGACCACCAGGGGGCAGCTCCTGCATTGAGCATCTGCCCCCTGGTGGTCAGTGCACATCATAGTTATTGGCTGGTCCTTTGGTTGTCACAGTCACTTAGGCTTTTATATATATAGGTAATCCACACCCCTCCAACCCAACTGCACAGAACTATTTTGTGGTAGATTTGACTGTTGGATTCACTTAGGTGTACTTCTGTTGATCATATTCCTGGCCCATCCAGAGAGGAATATGGTTGTCAGATGCTGGCAGTGAGAGGCAACCCAAACTGCCCCTGCTTCTCTTCCTTCACAATTGCAGGCTCCATGTACTCCATCTGGGGAGGTTTTCCTACCAGGCCTGGGAAGGTCATGTGCTTACACTTTACAAGTACAAAGGAGAGGATTGGTTCCAACAGTCCTCGTAAGCAACACATTAAACATCAGCTGGAATCTATAGCCAAATCTGAAGTTAATACGACACCTTCTAAAATGGTATCCTTACGATTACAAATTGAAAAAGAAATAAACAATCATATATAGATAGAGTCAATAGCTCACATGAATATAAAAAATATGTTCCCAGGGTAACTTATGGTGGGCTGCCTAACAACATAATGAGAAAAACAATTGCTGAGGAACTCTTCTTCCCTCGCTCCCTCCCAGCTCCATCTCACCTCCAGTGAGTCTGGAAACACAGCCTAGGGCATTGTGTCAGCATATGTTCCATTTTCACACTAAGATGGAAAAGATAACTTAGCAAATAAAAAGAGGGGGGAAATTAAACTATGTTCTCAAATGTGGAAAGCTTAACTAAGTAATAAATATTTTAGAATGAGAGCAACATGTGACTTGGTCCTTTCTCATCTGGATATCACTTTAAACTCCACTAAGATTTTCTAGCCTCTCCTAAGTGAGATGATCCTTTGGAGAAGGTACCGTTGTGAAAGATCCAAGGCTATGCAGAGAAGAAAAACTGGAAGTTTGAAAGAATTGCTGTCAATGTGCCCCTGTGTAAGAAAAAAAATAATAGACAAAAACCAATACCCCCAAAATACATCTAAAACAGAAGCAAGAATTAAAACTACTTCTTATTGTTAAAAGTCTCTACCTCCATGCTGCCTCCAAGAAAAATGAATGTGACTAAGATGGCCTTAAGGACTCCTAGGGCTTGACTGAACTCAGGTTTCTTCTTGACTACTAGTGAAACAGGAATTTTTTTGGGGAAATAGGACAGGTTTAGGAAATTTTAGAAATTAAGGGGACCATGGAGGAACAGAGCAGCAGAAGGTATATTTCCATAGAATAGGGGAAGCTGAAAAGCTGCAACTGGTACATCTCCATAGAATGAGGAAGCTGGAAGCAGCAGAAGGGTCTATATTTACAAAATAAAGAGAAGGAAGCCCTTCATCCAGAAGGAGAGGAAGAAAGCCCAAAGGGAATAGGAAAACAATAAGGAGGGGGGAGAGCCCTTTGAGTCCAGGAGTTACTATAGTAACCAGTCTAGGAGAATGGTGACCAATCAGAGGGGATATCAGGGCACCAGGATGTGGAGCCTTTATAAGCCTTAGAGAAAAGGACCTCAGTGGGACCCTTTCCCCCTCCCCACATGGAAGTCCATTCTGTGGGACTCTTTCCCTCTCCCCATGTGGGAGTCTGTACTTGTTCTTCAATAAATCTCCACCTTTGCTATACGACCCTCTGTCCATGGATTCATTCTTTGATTCCAGCGGACAAAGAATCCAGGTTCCAGTCCAAAAATTCTGTTTCAGTAGCCTGTGATCTCTATTCCTTACAGAGATTACTTAAGAAAATCTGTGATTGTAAATTATTTCTCTGCTCCTTTTAGATACAAATCTTTCCCCAGACTCTGGCCCATGTTACTAGTTAAGAACATCTTTCTCAAGGATCTGGGAGTCATGCCTTTGAAATGCAGTCATCAGGAAAGACTGAACTTCAATCTCACAGTCTCTGTGGGAGGGTAGGAGCCCAATTTAGATAAACTTTCATTTAGCAAACACATTGACCAATGTCTCACAAGCTCATGCCAGCACATAAGCATTCTACTGCCTTTTGCTTCAGTAAAATTAAAATAACTCTCTCTTCTACTGTATAGTCTTGAACCGTATCCTAGTAGTTGTGAATGAAATGGTCCTTGTCTATTTAACTTCATCCAATATTTGCCCAGTTCCAGGAGGTACCATTTATAATCTATTCACATCAAATTCCATGGAGTTGTGCTACATGGTGGCTCAGCTGTAGATATTAGTTGTTACCACTGAGCTGTTTAAAATAGTTGAAAGTTCTTGTCTTCAGAAATCCAGGATAATCTGAATATATACAAACCATTTAGAAGTCAATTTAGGAATATGTCCATTTTATTGGGATAGTTGGTTTTATACCCCTTGAGATGTTATTTTGGTGTTGGTTTCACCCAACTCATGGGTAGAAGTCAAAAACTTAATTCATATCCTCTGGGTGAGATTTGTCAGTGTTGTGACAAAATTTCAATCCAAAACCACAAATCTCAGTGGTTTCATGACATTGTTCAAAACCAAAACTTATAGTAGAAATAAGTAATGTGACCAACTGCCACAAAAGTGTCATTACAAAACTAAATTTAAGTATAGATTCCAATAATTTATTTTCACATTTACAGACTGGCACAAGGCTTGTACCTAAGGGAATGTTTAAATTTACATTTCGAAGCCTATAAATGTTTTATTACTGATTTGAGAAAATTATTATAAAAATTAATAAATGAAAACCATATTTAAAGTGAAGTAGGAAGGACAGAAGGGGGAAATTCTCACATCTTAATATAAATATAGAAGCACAACAGGGGAAACTGCTACTAGTCCTTTCCAACTTCCTTTCCCCTCTGTAAAAGATCTTCCTCTTTGTTTTGGTGTGAGAAGGCTAACCTCTATTTTGTAAAACTAGTGTTTGGAATTCTCTGCTATTTTTTAGATGGCCTCTTATTCTAAAAAATAATTTTGCTTTCTAGCCTGCTTGAATAATGAGGAAGATAAATGTAGCTGTCTGGCCTTGTAGGCCAGAGACTAGATACGCCCATACTCTCAATGCCATGCCAGGTGTATATTTTATTTGGATAGAACTGTATTGTTTTCAAGGCACCTGTGAGATAACCACTAAGCACACATAGGGCTTGCTCTTTCATAAAAAGGGAAGTTCTGCTTGTAGTTTGGCCTAGAATTTGAAAGGGGTTTTTCTCTGGACCTACCATGGTGAATAAAGTGTGACTCTAAACTCTCCAAGTATTAAGGAAAACCCCTATTCTGTAAAACTACTGTTTGGAATTCTCTGCTATTCTTTGGATGGCCTCTTATTCTGAAAAAGTAACTTTGCTGTCTAGTATGTTGGAATAATGGGGGAGATAAACTTAGCTGTCTGACCTTGTAGGCCAGAGACTAGATACACCCAATGCCATGCCAGGTGCATTTTTTAATTGATAGAACTGTATAGTTTTCAAGGCCACCACCAGCAAGCACCCAAAGGGCTGGCTCTTCTATAAAAAGGGAAGTTCTGCTTGTAGCTTTGCTTAGAATTTGGATTCATTTCCCTAAGCCTGCTGTGGTGAATAAAGTGTAACTCCAAACTCTCAGAGCGTTGTTTGGTTCTTGTCCGGTTTTTCTGTAACACAAGCATTGCTTGATTTATTCCAGTTCTCTGTAACATTATTGATTCCCTGATCAGGAAAACCAACCCATGCTTGGCCTTTTTGCCTCCGGTGAGTGGACCTGGTTTGGGGCCCAGGAGCACCGGACAGGCCTCCAGGAGGCGTGAGCGGCATCTGGAGAGTGTGGAAGGACACTTCTGGACCTTTCCACAGAATCGGTAAGGTAGGGGCCCCAGTCAGTCAGGCCCACTTCAAGTGAGTGGAAGGGGGAGTTTGATCACCTCCCTGGAAGCCATATGGCTTCCTTAGGCAATTAGTCAGGAATTGGGTGGATTGTTTAAACTCTGAGTTAATGATGGGTGAAAGTGTGTGAGTGTAGAAGAAAAGGTCCTGCCCTCTCCTCTCCTTTATGTGGCTCCACAACTTCAGTTACAGAGTCTGAGTGGGCCCCAACCTGTGGTTCCGTGATTCGTCATACAGCATAACAGTGACCCACCCCCACTTGGAGGTGACAAGGCCCGGGGTTTATACAGGTGCACCTTAGCTAAGACGAATCTACGCTCCCAAGGGATGTGGCCAGGCGGGCATCTGAGTGAGGAGCTGTGAAAACAGGTCACCCCCTCCCCTGTCTGTATCACGTCATCTGTCATCATAGGGTCGGGACAGAGTAAACCCACTGTTCTTAATTGCATGTTGAAAATTTTTAAAAAGGGGTTCAATGGGGATTATGGAATTAAAATGAATTCTGAAACACTGAGGAAATTCTGTGAAGTAGAATGGCCAGCCTTTGGGGTCAGCTGGCCCAAGGAAGGCTCTTTAGATGAAGGACTGGTCAGGGCGGTCTGGAATGTAGTCACAGGAGACCCCGGACACCCAGATCAGTTTCCCTACATAGACAGCTGGTTAGAAATTGCTCAAACCTTGCCACCTTGGGTCTGGTTCTGCGTGTGTAAGAAGGGACAGATTAAGGTTTCAGTAACAGGAGTAAAGAGGCAGGCAGGGCAGGAGCAGGCAAAGGAAAAGCAAGCAGGAGAAAAAAAGCAGGCCCCTCAGAAGGAAGTTCAGCCCCCTATTCTACAGGACCCCCTGAGGAAGTCCCACCAGTTTTACCACCTCCATATGAGCCAAGTGCTCCCCCTGCTAGCCTGGAAGGTCCAGAAAGTCTGGAAACACTGCCCCCCTCCGTCTCTCCTCAACTAGGCTCTCCAGAGCCGGTTGGGCAGCACTTGCATTCAGCTGATCAAGGGCCCAAACAACAATCAGCACGTCAGGTCAGATGCCTCTCAGGGAGATTCAGGGTGCCCAAGGGCTTGGCAAAGATGGGATCTTACAGGAAGGAAGGCCGGTCTATTATTATCAGCCCCTTACCACAAGTGACATGCTGAATTGAAAGCAACACACCCCAGCTTATTCTGAAAAACCTCAGGCCATGGTAGACCTCCTAGAAATGATTTTCCAGACCCAGAAGCCCACCTGGGTGGACTGCAAGCAGCTCCTTTTTGCATTCTTTAACACTGAGGAGCGCATGAGAGTAATGACAGAGGCTCAGAAGTGGCTCCGGACCCAGCCCCCAGCAGGGACATTAGATATAACAGATGGGCAAGGGAGGCCCTCCCAGATGAGGAACCTGATTGGTCCCCGAACTTAGAAGACAGAAAGCCCAGGCTAGAAAGATATTGGCTAGCTTTCCTCCAGAGGGTCTGGGCCGGAGCCAAGAAGCCCACCAATATGGCTAAAATTTCTGAGATTTTTCAGAAGCCTGATGAAAGTCCAGCCGCTTTCTATGAGAGACTGTGTGAGGCATACCGATCTACACCCCCTTTAACCCTGAGGCCCCAGACACTCAAACCATGGTAAATGCTGCTTTTGTAGGCAAAGCCCAGTTTAATAGAAGGAGAAAATTACAGAAGCTGGAAGGGTTTGCAGGAAAAAAATGCTAGTGAACTGCTAGAGATAGAAAACAAGGTTTTCATCAACCGAGACAGGCCAGCAAGAAAGAAGGAAGAAAAGAGAATACAAAGAAGGGCCACTGCAATAGCAGCAGCTTTCAGAGGTTCAGGCCCCCAGACGGCCCAAAAAGGGAAGCAAGAAGACAGATCAGGAGTCAAAGGAAGAGCAAGCCTGAGACGGGACCCGTGTGCTTATTGTAAGGAAACAGGGAACTGGAAAAATGAATGTCCTAAAAAGCCAAGCAAGAAAACAGGGCCCCCTGTTCCACCAAGTCGCTATCAACCAGAACCACCTGAAGCAGACCTTATTGGGCTGGCAGCAGCTGACTCTGACTAGGATAGACCAGGCTCTTTTCAGCTGGGCCCCCACAAGCTCATGGTCAGAATGAAAATTAGGGGCCAGACTGTGGACTTTATAGTTGATATGGGAGCTGAGCACTCAGTAGTCACACAGAAAGTAGCACCTCTCTCAGGAAAGGAAGTCACCATTATTGGAGCTACTGGAGACCAGACCCGTAGACCATTCTGCCGGCCTCGCGGATGCCAACTTGGTGGCCACTGAGTAATTCATGAGATCCTATATTTGCCAGATTGTCCAGTACCTCTGATGGGTAGAGACCTTTTAGCCAAAATGGGGGCAGAGATCACCTTTGCCCCAGATGGCTCGGCACAGCTGCACCTAGGTGAGGAGACTTCTCCAATGATCCTGTCCTTAGCAGTGCCCCAAGAGGAAGAATGGAGACTTTATGCCCCTCAGTCAAAGGCCTCACCTTTAGAGCCTGAATTAGAGGAAGAATTTCCGCTGGTCTGGGCAGAAGGAAATCCCCCTGGCCTGGCCAAAGACCATGCCCCGATACTAACTGACCTAAAGCCTGTGGCACAGCCTGTCAAAATCTGCCAATATCCAATCCCAAGGGAGGCACGCCTAGGAATTCAGGTCCACTTAGACTGGCTACTTCAGTGGGGACTCCTTAAAAGATGCCAGTCACCATGGAATACTCCCCTCTTGCCTGTCAAAAAGCCTGGGACTAATGAGTACTGTCCCGTACAGGATCTGAGGGCTGTTAATGAAGTTGTTATAACCTTACATGCAGCGCTGTCAAACCCCTACACGCTTCTAGGACTCATTCCATCAGAAGCGGAATGCTTTACATGCCTAGATCTGAAAGATGCCTTTTTCTGCCTCTGATTAGCCCCCTTCAGCCAGCCCCTTTTTGCTTTTGAGTGGGAAAACCCAACTGCAGGGGCCAAGGAGCAGTTCACCTGGGCCAGACTTCCACAAGGATTCAAAAACTCCCCTACTCTCTTTAGTGGAGCACTCGCATCTAATCTAAGTTCCCAGGACAGGACTTGGGGTGCATTCTACTTCAATATGTAGACGACCTCCTACTAGCCAGCTCCACATGAGCTCAGTGCTGGGAGGGGACAGGAGCCCTCCTCAGACTGTTAACTGAAACAGGTTACAGAGTGTCCAAGAAAAAGGCATAGATTTATCAGAAGGAAGTCAAGTATCTAGGCTTCCAAATCACCGAAGGGAAACGAAGGCTAGGGACTGAAAGAAAGCAGGCAGTATTTGCCATCCCAGGCCCTAGCACCTGGCAGCAGATTCAGGAATTCCTGGGAGCAGCAGGGTTCTGTTGAATCTGGATCCCAGGGTTTTCAGACCTGGCCAAGTCTCTCTATGAAGAGAAGGCACCCATTGAATGGGGCCCCAAGCAGGAGAAAGCCTTCATCAGCATAAAGGTAAAGCTCACTGAGGCCCCAGCACAAGGGCTACCAGATGTGATGCGGGACTTTAATCTCTTCGTACATGAGAACAGCGGGGTAGCTCTACGAGTTCTAATCCAGGAGTTTAGACCTTGGCAAAGACTAGTAGCCTATCTCTCCAAGAAGATTGACCCGGTTGCCTCCACGTGGCCCCTGCGTCTCAGGGCCTTTGCAGCCATGGCATTAGCCAAAGAAGCAGATAAGCTTACCCTGGGACAAAACTTAAATGTAAAAGTACCTCATTCTGTTATTACCCTAATGGAAGCTAGGGGACAACACTAGCTAACTCATGCTCGGATGACTCAACACCAAGGACTGTTATGTGAAAATCCAAGGGTACGACTAGAAGCAGTAAGAACTCTTAATCCTGCTACCTTTCTACCCGTTGCTGAGGGGGCCCCTGAGCATGATTGCCCGGAAGTCCTAGAGGAGGTTTACGCTAGCCAGCCAGATCTAACAGATAAGCCCCTAAAGAATCCAGACTTAGAACTGTTCACAGACGGCAGTAGCTTCTTAGATGAAGGAAAAAGACGAGCTGGATATGCAGTGGTATCAGACTTTGAGACAATTGAGGCACAGGCATTGCCTGAAGGATGGTCAGCGCAGAGGGCAGAACTTTGGGCCCTCGCCAAAGCCTTAGAACTCAGTAAGAATAAGCGTGCCAACATCTACACTGATTCACGCTATGCCTTCGCTACCCTGCATATTCATGGGGCTATATACAAGGAAAGGGGGCTCCTGATGGTGGGAGGAAAAAGAACCAAAATCAAAATGAGATTTTAAAGTTACTAGAAGCAGTTTGGGAGCCTAAAGAAATAGGTGTCACTCATTGCAAAGTTCACCAGAAAGGGAAAGACTCGGTGTCAGAAGAAAACCAGTGTGCTGACGCTGCAGCAAAGCAGGCTGCCAAACAACAAGCAGCACCGGCACGGATCGTGTTGGCCCCTGAATTACCTGAACCTCCAAAGTACACTTCTCAGGAGGAGGAATGGGCCCAGCAAGAAGGGGGCATGAGAACAATGGAAGGCTGGTGGGTACTCCCAGATCATAGGGTCTATGTCCCAGAACAGTTAGCCCATAAGGTAGTCCTCCAGCATCATGAACTTACTCATTTAGGAAAGACTGCTCTAGAAGCTTTGTTAGGCAGATACTACCTAATTGCCCATCTTCCCAAATTGTGTGCCTCAGTTTCTCAGTGTTGCCTCCTCTGTGCGCAGAACAATGCCAAACAGGGTCTTGTGGGACCGATACGAGTTCAGCACTGCAGGAAAACTCCCTTTGAGGACTTAGAAGTAGACTTTACAGACGTAGGGCCTAGCAGAGGACATAAATACCTACTAGTCTTTGTTTGCACCTTTTCAGGTTGGGTCGAGGCATATCCCATTCGCACGGAAAAGGAGAGAGAAGTCACTAAGGCATTGCTAAAGGACATAATTCCGTGGTATGGAAAGCCTCTGACCATAGGGTCTGATAATGGCCCAGCCTTTGTAGCAGAAATAGTACAACAGATAAGGAAGGCTTTAGGAATTAGATAGAACCTACATACAGCTTACAGGCCTCAGAGTTCAGGGAAAGTAGAGCGCATGAACCAGACTCTAAATCAGGCTATGGCTAAGCTATGCCAAGAGACAACCCTGCCCTGGACAGATATCTTGCCTCTTGTACTCCTGCGGATACACTGTTTGCCGAGGGCCAGGATAGGTTTCTCTCCCTTTGAAATTCTATACAGTAGAGCCCCTCCCTCAATTCGGCCAAAGGGAGATTTAGGGGAAATAGGAAACTTAGAAATCCAGAAGCAACTACAGGACTTGGAAAAACTGTCTTGGAGGTCCACAGATGGGTTACTGACTGACTATCCATCGCTCTAGGAACAGCTGTACATCCTTATAAATCTGGAGATCGGGTTTGGGTAAAAGACTGGGAAAAAGAGCCCCTTCAGCCAATTTGGAAGGGACCCTATCCAGTCATACTAACCACCACCACAGCTCTCAAAATTGCAGGACTGAACACCTGGATCCACCATTCCCAGGTGAAAGCAGCCCACCAGCCAAGTGATGCCCAGCCTGAGGGGAAGGTGACCTCTGACCAGAAACAGCCCCTGTGGATCACCCTCCAGAGGACAATGGACCTGGATGAGCAACCTGCTCCAAGGAATTCAGAAATGCCCTGTTGAATTCTTCCTTACTTTAATCTTTCTTATCTTCTCTTAAAGGCAAAATGCTCTGGTATTCTGGATAATCGCTGTTTTTATCTTTCTAATAATTCTCATTTTGTGTTTTTATGAGTGCCGCCAGAACTCGAGGCTAGTCCCAGGAGGAGAACTCTTCTGCCCTTACTGGGACACAGAAGCACCATAAAATTACTGCTTCCTACACAGCAAGGGAACAAGATGAAGCTAAGGCTAATTATTTTACTGTTACTGAACTCTCTTAATCTCAACCACTCTCGGGGCTGCACTCTGCTTCTTGAGAGCTTTCTAAGTCCTCACTATCTCTCCATTGACAGGACCACTGTTAATGCTACTCATAGCCATAACCCTAAGACCATGTCTTATTTCATCCCATCTAGATGCCTTTAAACTTCAAATGGTCCTACAAGCCAGAAACTTCTGCGAGAGGAAGAAACGGAATGTTAACCCTTGGTCATCATCCCTTTTCAGCAAGAAGCAGTAAAAGAGTGATCCTCACTCCTGTTCATCATAACATCCCATGGTTATTGTACCACAAGGTTAAAAAGCTTGTGGGACAAGGGATGTGGGGAATGAGAAAGCTAACCCCTATTTTGTAAAACTACTGTTTGGAATTCTCTGCTATTTTTTAGATGGCCTCTTATTCTAAAAAAAAATAACTTTGCTTTCTAGCCTGATTTAGCCTGCTTAAATAATGAGGAAGATAAACTTAGCTGTCTGACCTTGTAGGCCAGAGACTAGATACACCCATACTCTCAATGCCATGTCAGGTGTATTTATGTAATTAAAAATTTAATTAATTAAATTTAGCAAGATAACCACTAAGCACACATAGGGCTGGCTCTTTAATTAAAAGGGAAGTTCTGCTTGTAGCTCTGCTTAGAATTTAAATTCATTTTCTCTGAGCCCACCACAGTGAATAAAGTGTGACTCCAAACTCTTCGAGCATTGCTTGATTTATTCCGGTTCTCTGTAACAGGTGGACTTGCACATGACCCACTGTGGTTACAAGTTCCAGACTGCAATTCCTTATTGTTCCTAAGTAAACCCATTTTGCTGGGAAAATACCAGGCTGATTTTTGTTTATGATCAGCATTATAAATTCCAACAAACACATTATATATCACAAATTATTGTTGTGTCATTTGAGGCATTCAATCTCAATATGAAAACCAAGGGTCCTTATGAGTTGGGTTAGATTTAGTTTTAAATCCTAGCTCTAGAAATCATAACCCTCTCTCTATATATACAACACTCAGAGACCTAGCCTTTCCCCAGATAATCAGTAATCCCTGAGAGGTTACTGAAGACAATAGCTTGGATCTGACTAATAGTCACAAGGTCTGGACGTCTGGCAGGCTAAATATAACATCTTGACCTAAGTTAAGTTTCAGATCCTGAGTTCTAAGGTGGGACAACCCCTTAGCTTACTTCCCATGAGACCAGAGAGAGAGACACCAGAAAAGACTTCAGAACTGTCCTTAAGACCTGAAGAAATGAGTCATGACCCTTACTCACCTCCTATCAATCAGCTCCCAGCATGACCCTGAACCCCTAACTCACAATGTCCTGTGATTTTGCCCTATATAACCTGTAACCTAGATGCTGAATCAGGAATTGTAGGGGGATATAGGCAGGTTTAGGGAATTTTTAGAATTGGGGTCCATTTAAAAAAAAAAACACATAGGGCTATAGGTTGGGAGAAGGTACATCTCCATAACACAAGCCAGGTGCAGTTGCATTTACATAAGACAAGGGAGCTGGAAGTAGCCAAAAAAGGTCTACACAATAAAGAAGCAAGAAAGCTCAGAAAGAAAAGAGCAATGAGGGAGGAGGGCATCACATGTTCCATGTGGTGTTTGACCTTTGAGTTCAGGAATTGCTGTAGTGGTCAATCAGAGGGGATATCAGACACAGGGACTTGCAGCCTTTATAAACTGTGGAAGAAGGGACGGGGTAGGACCCTCTCCCCCTCCCCACGTGGGAGTCTGTACTTGTTCTTCAATAAATCTACACCTTTGCTATACCACCCTCTGTTTGTGGACTCATTCTTCGAATCTGAAGGACAAAGAATCCAGATTCCAGTCCAAAAATTCCATTTCAATGCCATCAGGGAGTCAGGTTTTTAAGAGTACAAGCTTTCTATATCTAAATTGGCCAATTCAATATTAAACTATTTTTTTCTTTCTACACTGCAAACTCCTGTTTGTGCATATCTTTGGGCCAGTGCATGCAGGCAGGTGAACTCAAGGAAAAACACTGGGGTTCTGGTAACAAATAATCACTAAGCAAATAGATTGTCTCTCTTTGTCCCAAAGAGAATAATTGATGTGACATAATTGCATACACTTTTATTAGTGAGGTTTGAGAACTCTTTTGCTTAAAAAATAACAATTTTTCATTTGACTATATATAGCTTCCTTTCTCTAGTAAACTACTTGCTATCTTTTAAAAATAAATGTTTCTCTCATTTTCAATGTAAAATAGTACATGTTCATTATAACGACTTGGAAAATACAATAGTGCAAAGAGGAGGAGGCAGAAGAGGAGAAGGAGAAAAGAAAAAGAAGGAAATGATCTATAGTTTTACCAAAGAGAATTACTAATATTTTTATGCATATCTAGTCTTTTTTATGCATGTATTTTTAAGATATAAAAACATAGATTGCAATCATACTGATTAGACTCAATGTAGTCTGCTTTATTCAACAGTATAACCCAGCCTATTTTTCCTACATGATTACTAGTTCCTTTCCAACATCCTGTTAAATGACTATACAGTATTTCACTGAATAAATGAAATACTTTACTTAACCCTTGCTTTCTTATTAACCATACTAGAGGCCCAGTGCATGAAATTTGTGCACTGGTAGGGAAGCTAGCAGCTGTCGGCCGCTGGCTGGGGCCTCCCTCCCTTACCCCGGCCCCTGACAGTGCCAGGGCCTTCCTCTCTTCCCCTAGTCACCTGCCACCAACGGCTGGGGCCTCCTTCCCTTCCCCCAGCTGGCTGGCTCCCTGGTTGAACTCCTAGAAGAACTCAGGTCAAGGGGAAAATTTTCATACTACGCTTTGATTATATAGGATGCTTAAGCATCAGAATATGCTAAGTAGGATCATTCCTATTAATCAGGGTTTTAAACTGTAATATTTTCCGCTCTTAGAATTATTCAGAAGCCATATCTATCAGTGGTACAAGCACAGATCATGGGTTTAGTAAGTGTGGTGAGTTAATTAAATGTCTGACCATATATAGCAGGCTGATTGTGAAGTTGATAATTTTGTGTGGTCTGAGAATAATGTTATAAATATCCAAATGGCCCTTGGCAGATAAAAGGTTCTCACCCCTGCGAGGGCCCATAGCTTTCATCAGATTCTCAAGAGGGCTGTGACCAACTGAAAAATATTTAGTCATTAAATCAGGAGAGTTCAATACACATTAAAAAAAAGGCAATATTTTATTATATGACACATGTCTGTCCTATTGTATTATCTTCCTTTTCTGTGAGATTAGAGCTTCTCATTTTTATTTATGTTTCTAAAATATCACCAACCTAGAATTTACTCCATCAGTTCTCAATCTTGTTTTCTTTGGAGAGGCTCATTAGGCAGATGAAATTCACATGTAAGACACTAGCAGGGCTTCCCTGAATGGTCCAGCGGTTCCACCTTTCCCAGTAATTCCTGGCCTGAAAGAAGTGGCATATATAATCCTTGCCAGGCTCAGAGGAAAAAGGTTCGAGTCCTGACATTGAGCTGCATCCTCTGGAAGGACAGAATGTCCTTTTTAAATTCATGCAAAGGCACCATGAGGGTCAGGGGCAGTCATGTATACACATAAAGGACACATTTTTCTTCACATGCTACTCCCAGCATTAGGTGTTAACTGACCTCTTTCTTATCACATTTAAAAATGTGAACAATGGTTTTATTTAAAATCTCATTATAAGGACTATCTAGGTGTTTTAATTCATGAATAATGAAACACTTTGATATTATTATTACTTAATTATGTTTGGTAACGAAAAGATTGGCATTTGTGACCTACCTCACAGCCAGTGAGAAATACCATTCTGAGAAAAAAATTTGAAAATATCGATTTTGAAAATTGTTTATTCATTTATTTTTAATTTTACCTGTTCCAAAATGTTGTAAGGTAGTCTATATAGTTATATACAATAAAACAAGGAATAACTTTAAAAATAAGTAGGTGGAGAAATAGGTCAGAGAAATAATGAGAATAAGAAATGTGAGATAAAGTGGGAGTGTTAATAGACAAGTATATGCTTCAAGATGACATACATTGGCTAGAGCTTGGTCATGAATTTAAATTAATTTTTGCAAGTGACAGCTCAAAGAGACAAATGGAAAGGTCCCTTTAAATGAAATATCCATGTCTAAAGCCACCAGCTCCTGCTATAGATTGGTATCATACAAATTTGCTTATTTTATTCATGAGCTAAAATCAGCCAGTTGTTCACAGAGAAGCACAACTAATCGTGTTACTAAGACCAGACAGAATTTCTTCCAGAGGTCCTCAAAGGAGGACTCTGCGATACATAAGCAGAGTAAATAGAACCACATGCTTCATAGATCTTTATCATTTAACTTTTGCAGTGTAGACTGTTAGATTCACAAGACATTACATTTCAAAAAGTTTTATTTTAACAGAGATGAAAATAATATGTGTGGGGTGTACAGTCTCTTGTCAGCCTGTCTCAATCAGAGGGAAGTTAAGTCTACTTGAATGCAGGTCTTCAAAGTGCTCATCAGCTTGCAGGAATCAACCTGCAGGAGTGTTCTGTGCAGGAATAACTGTCCCTGAAATGGCATGTGACCTCCAGCATGACACAGGTCACATATTTGCCTTCATTTAATTTTGTTATTTTTTTTTTTTGGCCTCTCTAATTCTTTCAGTTTGTATTCCAAATCTAGAGGAATGGATGACCTGCAACTCCTTCAAGAAATTCTCATAAATTTTCTTTCCCTCACTCCAGGTTTTGGTAAGCATTGTGGAACAATGACATCACAATAGTATCTCTTGAGAAATGTCTGGAATAGGCTGCAATAATATGTTGTTGATTGAGCAGTGATTACACAGAAAAGCAGGCAAGAATATGGCCACCATAACTTATGAAGGCTCAGAAAACCCATCTACCTCTTCATGGAAGTGGATTGATCACAGGAGGGCAATGCCTGGAACACAGAGGCACCTCCTGTCAGGTCTTGCCCCTTCTCTGAGAGTGTACTGTCTGAGTGCCTGAGTAGAAGATGACATAGCTGGGCAACCATGCATGCTGTTCACCTGAGCATGACAATCATTGCTATTCAATTCTCAAGAAAACTATTTCACTCACATTAATTCAGTAATATTAATGCTAAAATGTTGTGTAATGCAAGCACTTTCATCCAGGACCAGTTTCTGATCATGAATTTAACAGACAAGTTAAGCACGAAACAAACATCACAGAGTTTTGCAACAAAAAGCATAATAGTGATTCATAGCAGAATAATCATATCTAATGCCCACCAGCTAGTGAGATAGAAGAGGCACATGGGAATCCAACAAATCCTACAGCTATTATATTCATTAACATGACAGAGGGGATTAGTTGACATAAATTTAAAAATAGAATATAGTATCCTATATAATAAAAGGCTAATGTGAAAATTGACTGAACAGCAGAATGACTGGTCGCTATGATGTGCACTGACCACCAGGGGGCAGATGCTCAACCCAGAGGCTGCCCCCTGGTGGTCAGTGTGCCCCCACAGGGGGAGTGCTGCTTAGCCAGAAGCCAGGCTCACAGCTGGTGAGCGCAGTGGTGGTGGCAGAAGAGGCTAAGGATGTCCAAAGGCTCCTGGACATCCCCTGAGGGCTCCTGGACTGCGAGAGGGTGCAGGCAGAGCTGAGGGAAGGCCCCTCCCCAAGAGCATGAATTTCATGCACTGGACCTCTAGTAATTATATAATTAAGTAGATGAATATATTGAAGCTATATATTATCTACGCTGGGAAAAATAATATAAAGTTGACAAAAAACATATTAGAGAGTTAATCTTTGAGAATTATTCTATTAAAACAATACCTCCCCATTCCTCACAACTGCATTCTCTATTTGCCTTCTTTGTCTTATATTTCTCCACAGCTCTTATCAATATCTAACATATTAACTATTGTACATACTTATATTACACTAGATTTTAAACTCAATAGCACAAGAATTATTTTTCCACATGACCAAGCCAGGGATTGTATCTCCCTAGTGGGTATAAATTTTCCTACCACTTAGTGAGTGCTCAATAAATATCACTGAATGAATAAACAGAATGTTTTTTAAAATGTATAAATGACCTTGTAAAGATCAAAAAAGAAATTAAATAGCGTTTTACTAATGGAACATGTTATTGTATATACTAGTGGCCTGGTACACGGATTGGTGCACATTGAAAGAAAATCAGGAGCCTGTGCCCATGTGCCCAGGAAGTTTCCACGTCCCTGTAAGCTGCCAGGAAGTCACGTGGGGAGTCTGTCCTTCTCCCCGCAGCTTCCTGAAAAAATATTTCCAAATGTCCCTTCTGCGGCCAGGGTCATGCCTTGCCAGCCGGGAGGTCCCCAGTGGACACCTTGGGCCGTGCTGGATGCTTTCTACTGCTTGGAGCCAGATAAGAGACGCTCCAAGGTGAACAATACAAAGTTGGGGATCTTGGAGGATGGGGATGCTCTCTCGTCCATGTCCCCACCCTTCAGGTCCATCTCTCTGACTTTTACCCCGATTGTCAGTCGCCACCTTGTGGGCACTTTTATATTGCTGCCTTCCTCTGTAACTCCAGGGCAATTGGTAAGGGATGAGATTTGATCTTGATGCCTGAGGCAGAGTTCCAGGAGCCCAGGGGTGATATCAGGCTTGTCCTGATTACTCCGAGAGTCCGAACTTCATCCATTCCCTGGAGATTGTACCTATAGGCTTATGGGGTATGTGCCTCACAGCAACTTCTGGCTGAGTTGTGGGCATCCTCGGGCTGTGTACCAGCACTGCTGGGGGTTCCTCTGCAGGAGCTGCCAAGGATCCACAGGGAACATGGGAGCCCAGATGCCAGCCAGGCACGGGAAGGACACAATGGGCTCGGCCATGGAAACACATGGGAGACCTGCTTGTCGGATTGGGATTTTCTCACTTTTCTCGACAATCTCTCTCTGGAGGTGGGGACTGGTCTGACTTGGAAGTGGCAGCTGGGGGTGGTAGGAAGGAAGGAGGGAGAGGCCGATCGCTGTCCCAGGTAAGGCGTGTTCTTAGTATTTCAGTTCCACATCGGAAGGGACACATCAATAGCTAAGGGGTGGAACGTGGCCCTAATGCCCGAGGGGGAGTTCCAGGGGGCTGCGTTGGTATCAAGGTCATCCTAGTCACACACAAATGTTCCATGCTGCATTTGGATTGTACCTTCAGGTTATAGGGGGTGATTTTTCCACACAACTCCTGGCCCAAATGTGGGGCTGCCTGAACCCAACAGGTCAGGCCAACACCTGCTGGTGCCCCTCCACCCACCAGAGCCAACCAGCACTCTGCAGGGATCCAGGAGTGGGTATTATTTGGTGTCAGGATGCTGACCTTTCTGGGAGATGGAGCCAGGGCCGGGTGGTAGGTGGAAGTTGCGAAGGGGTCACCCGTGGACACGTGTGGGTGTCAGTCATTGGGCTGGACTTCACTGGCACTTGCTCTTGGGATGGGGGCCGGCCCAGGCAGTATGTGCATGAAGCACCTCTGTGGGTTTTTCCCAAGCCCACATCTGGAGACCCAGAGGGCAATAGGTAAGGGGTTCAGTGCAGCCGCAGGGTCCAAAGGGAGAGTTCCAGGGGCCGGCCGTGGCTGATCCATGGTCATTCTGGCTACACCCCCACCACCCAGGTGCCGGGACTGCAGTCTGTTCACTGGAGATTGCACCTGCTAGAGGCTCGCATGCTGCAGCTGCACTCGCCAGCCATGAGCCCAGCTTCTGGACGAGTGGCAATCCCACTGTGGGAGCTCACTAACCACCAGGGCGTAACTTCTGCATTGAGCGCCTGCCCTCGGAGGTCAGTGTCTATCACAGCGACTGGTCATTCTGGTCGTTCTACCATAATGGTTGCTGGGCTTTTATATATACTAGAGGCCTGGTGCATGAAATGCGTGCAAGGGGAGGAGAGTCCCTCAGCCCGGCCTGCACCCTCTCCAATCTGGACCCCTTGGGGGATGTCCGACTGCCTCTCGCAATCTGGGACCACTGGCTCCTAACCACTTGCCTGCTGCCTGCCTGCTTGATCACCCCTAACCACTTCTGCCTCCCCCCACACCCTGGACCCAGGATTTCCTCCTCCGGTCAGTTGCAGGCACCTGGCACCTGGGTTTCCCTCCCTCTGGCCAGCTGTAGGCACCCAGGATGTGGGCCGGCTTTGCCCAGGCCAGCCACAGCCACAGGGAACTATGGGCAGGCCACTGCTGCAGGCGCCTGGGACCACGGGGCAGACAGCTTGTCCCTCTCCCCGGCCACAGGCGCAGGTGCAACTGCTGGTGCCCAGGACTGTGAGGCGGGTGGCTTGTCCCTCTCCCAGACCACAGCCTGGCTGGTCCCCATTCCTCTCTTGCAGGCTCATTTGTGCCTGGCTGGTCCCCATTCCTCTCTTGCAATCTCATTTGTGCCTGGTTGGTCCCCATACCTCTCTCCCCAGAGTTAAGTGTCTGAGCTGTTATGGTGTGATGGCATAAGGGTGTGATGACTATTTGCATATTAGCTCTTTATTATATAGAATATATATATAATATATATATCAGTGGCCCAGTGCACAAATTGTGCATGGATAGGGTCCCTAGGCATGGCTGGCAATCAGGGCTAATCTGTGCAGGGACTGGCAGGGTGATTGGGGGACCTCTTCTCGCACCTGACTTGGCCTGGCACCACCCGCTCACTGTCCATCCCTCTCCCCCTCCCCGCCCGCCACCCCCCTCCCCCCCCCCCCCGCCCGCCACTGCTAGTCTGGGCCTACAGGCTGGGGGAAGCTCCTGCATTGAGTGTCTGCCCCCTGGTGGTCAGTGCATGTCATAGTGACCGGTCATTCCATTGGTAGTTCCACCACTGGGTTGATTTGCATATTAGGGTTCTATATAGATAGATTGCTTTTCTTTTGAAATCTTGGTTGTAACAAACATAGCCATTTTGCTTTTGTCTACAATAATTTCAATATCTTCTTATCCATGAGGATTATCACTAGAGAAAACAATGAAAAACTGATGGCTTTGGCAAAGGGGGTTCCCGATAAGATAATTTAGTAAATAATAAACATGTTGATGGAAAAAGTATCCTCTGATGGCTTATTACTGAAGGGCATGCCAACCAGATATATATCACATAATGATGTCATCATATCTATGTCTTGGATACCTTTGTAGCCAAGAGAAGCACTCATCTGTTTCTGCTATTTAGGATGATTAAAATATTGGGATAGCAGAGTCCAGAAATTAGCCTATTTTTTCACTATTATAATTTCTTCATATAATGTGTATGCTATTGAAATATCCTGATTTATTTGTTGTTCATGAAGAGTCATAATGCAAACAACTAAAGGAGACAGGAACAGCTGGTAGGAAAGCCTTGTAATCTGTTTAGTACATTAAGTCAGGTCTGGGTGCTATCATGTAACATGTGTGTCCCACAGGCACATTTTGACCATCAACAGTCCTCCTAAACTTCAGTAAGAGTTCAACACAGACTCCAACTGCTTGAACCATCAAGGATTTTCCTTTTAAAACAGCTTCTCATGTGACCGTGAGGTTATCCATTGAAACAGAACCTCTCAAATCAAGAAGAATTGAAACTCAAGATAAAAGGATAGCCAAACAAAAAAACTTAGTTCAGCTTTCCAGCAATATGAAAATCTTTACATACTACCATCTCCTTATTATTTTTGTTCGGTGAAGTCAATGTCAGTGTTAACATCATTGTTAGCCTTAGAAAGGATTTGGTTCTGAGGTTTCCTTATAAAAAGACATATATTCATAAAAGGAGCGACAAGTAGAGTTGAAGTCAAAGGTTTATGAATAAAAATATTTAGTTTGATGTTAAGTCATTGTTTTTTTCCTAATTAAAGAAAATATTTTAAATAAAATAAATCTCCCCCTTTTTTTTCTTTTGAAATCATCTTATGTTTTATCATCTATTGCTCAGAAAGTACAGAGTATTCAAAGCTTTTGCAAAACCTTCATAGAATCAGTGTAACTTAGAGATCAGGCAGACCTAAGTTTGAATACTGGCCTTGCCCCTCCTTAGATTGTATTGGAGCAAGTAATACAATCTCTCTGAGCCTGCACATCCTCTGTGAATGGAGATAATGGTGTTATCAAAGTCAGGATTGATATAAGGTCTAAATGAGATCATCAGGCAAGGCCCTTGCACAGTGTTCATCATAAAACAAGGCCCTTGCACAGTGTTCATCATAAAAGAACGATAAATATTAGCTAGTATTAGATACCAATGTTGAATATATAGTATTAATTTTTCATATTTGATCATATTCTTGGATAATCTAAATCCAAATGGTGGAGTCTTAGACTTCATATAAAAGCCAGGAATAAATGACCAGGCTCCAAAAGCTGGGGTGTAGGTGTGATTGCTAAGCCTATCATTAACTACTCAGATCTGTAACTCTTGGCAACTGCTGAGACCAGCTGCCTCTAAGTAAAATTCAACTTTCTGAATCTATTGCTAGGATGCTGAGTCTAGAGAGTTCTGGCAAAGTCCCTACTATATAACACTCTCCTGGTTACTTGGGAGGACAGCTTATTGATTGATATGGTTCCTTGACATGCTCAACTCAGTGACATCCATCTCCAAGGCTACTTCAGCAGCAAATTCCCGGGAGGTATCTCACTGAGACTTTTCTCCACTGAGAAGTGGTCTGCCTTAAAACTGCAAACTGAAAATCTACTCTATTGCCACAGATATTTAAGCACCCTCGTTTCTGATTTCCTCACTCTTATGAATGTTCTCTGTACCACTATTCTTTCTCATAAACTAGAGAATTCCACCCCAATCTCCAGTTTCTTAATACCCCCAATGCAATAATGTATGAATAAATAAATAAATAAATAAATAAATAAATAAATAAAATCGAAAACTGTAGCCCCAACAACTCTCTCATGTGGTATGTTTTCATATGCCTATTGGCATCTCAAATACAACCTACTCAAATACAAAGCCATCATTTTCTTTGAAAAGACTTTCTCTTTCTTATTTGTTTCCTTATTTTTTTTTTTAAGTAACCCAAATATCCTAGTTACTGGTCAAACATTCCTTTCATTAGCTGTAATGATGATAAGTACTACCTCAAAATAGGAACTTTTGTGTTTTTTTAATTAAAAATATTCACTGACAGGTTATCCAAAAAAATCAACATAGGGTATGTTCAATTACCATCTATAGTAATAAAAGTGTAATATGCTAATTCGATCTGACAGCCGAACAGTGGAACAACCTTCCAGATGACCTTCCAGACAACCTTCCGGACAAAGCCGGGGCTGTGAGGGCTAAAGCAGCCAGGGCTGCGAGGCGGAGTCTCTTGCATGAATTTTGTGCATTGGGCCCCTAGTCTAATAATAATGATTGTCACTATTTTGAAGATCACTTCCTTGTTGAATGTAATAACCTGTGTTTATTAACCCATGAACAGTATTTCTCTTCAAACATTCCTGTGACTTTTCTTTGATATAATTACACTGTCAGGGCAAGGAAATGTACAGAAAAAAAAGTTTCAGATATCAAAGTCACTATCTGGCTAACTGTACAAAACAGATCAACATTCCTCTTTTCAAATACAGTAACTACTACACTGTTAGAGAATGCTTCTGACAGATAGCATGACCACTCTGGGAGCTGGCTCTTCTGTTAGTTATTACTGACAAACTGGGCATTTTGCATTTGTCTAAAGTTATACCAGAAATTATATTTGAATGTGTGGAAGCCATATATAACTGAGCTATATATCAAATGCAATTTATATCAAACAGAGTTGATTAAGTGCTATGTCATAAATATAGAGCAACTCGATGTAGCAGTTAAAAACACAAGCTCTAGAACTGACCTGCCTGGATTTAAATTTGGGTTTAGTTCTTTTTCTTTACATGTAAGTTACCTTGACCTTGTCAAATAACTTCTATACCTATTTCCTCAACTAAAAATTGACAATGAAAATAATACCTACCTCAAAGGGTTTTTAATGAGGATTAGATATATTAATTAATGTAAATGAATTAAAACAATCTGTGGTTCATAGTAAATTCCATTCAATGTCTGCTATTAGTGTTTTCTTGAGGAAAGGCACTATCAATGAGCTAAATGAATTTAAGAAAGAAGAGAGTCACATATGTTGATTCGGCACCCATCAGGTGCCATGTTTGTTCGCTCACTATTTTACATAGGTCATCTCATGCTGTTCTCACCACAGTCCTGTATAAAATTATAAAAATACCCATTTGGGAGAGAATAATTGAGACTTAGTGAGTTTCAGTAACAGGGAAGGGCACAAAACTGCCATGAAAGCAGACAAGTTTAGCACCTACCTCTCAGACTCCCTGACTTCCCACCACATTTTCTAATAATTTTCTTCCCTTTGAATAAAATTCTAAATTTCCTAATTTTAGAACCCTTCAATGTTTAAGCTAAAATGTGTCTTAGATATAATCTAGTGAGATAATGCTTTTTTAAAAATGGAAGGAGGCACAGATATTACTCCTTTCACAAAAATTAAGTCAAAATGGATCACAGACATAAATGTAAAAAAAAAAAAAACTATAAAGTACCTAGAAGATAACATAGAAGAAAGTCTAGACCTTGGGTATGGTGATTCCTTTTTAGATACAATACCAAAGACATAAGTCATGAAAGAAATCACTGGTAAGTTGCCTTCATTAAAATGAAAAACTTCTGTTCTGCCAAAGACAATAACAAGAGAATAAAAAAAAAAAAAAACAAGCTACCAACTAGGAGAAAAATCTTCAAAAAACCAAACACATCTATATATATATATAAAATCCTAATATGCATGTAGACTGAATTGCAGAACAACCAAACAACCAAACAACAAGTTGCTATGACGTGCGCTGACCACCAGGGGGTGAACGCGGAACATGGCAGGCATCGGCCATGACAGGATGGTGGAGCAGGTGAGTGGGGGCTTCAGACCAAGGCAGGGTGCCGGTTGCTGTCCTCAGGGTGAGCCTTGGGTAGTTACTGAAAATTCTCTGCTCCTGCACACCTTGGTCCTGCCCAGTGCTCATACCTGCTGCCGGTGCCAGCCCACTCACACCTGCTGCCAGTGCCGGAGCTGCCACTCACACACGCTGCCAGCACCCGGCACCAGCCCTGATTGCTCAGCACCATCAGCAGGTGCGAGCGGCAGTTGCCGGCCTCAATTGCCCCTCAGGGCTTCTTCACCTTCTCCTGCTCCTGAAGGGTTATCAGGGCAGCAGCCACCACTCCCACCTGCTGACAGCACTGGCCCTGCTCACACCTGCTGCTGGCACTGGCCCTGATCACTCTGCGCCATCAGTGGGTGCAAGAGGGGCTGGCACCTTCAGAGTGTGGGACCAGTGGCAGTGGGAGCAGGGCCGCCAGCAGACAGGGGACCAGGGGCCATGGTGGGAGGGGCTAGATGGGGGTGGGGAGGATGGGCCGAGACCCGCCCCTGTGTCCACTGTAGCCTCACAGCCCACAGTTCCTTTCAAGGTGCACCAATTTGTGGACTGGGCCCCTAGTGTCTGATGAAAGACTGTTACACAAAATATACAAAGAACTTTAAAACTCAACAAGAAAACAAACAACTCAATTAAAATATGGGCTAAAGACCTTAACAGACACCTCACCGAAGAAGATACACAGATGGCAAATTATTTCTCGCTGCTGGTGGGAATGCAAAATGGTATTGCTACTTTGGAAGACAGTTTGATGGCTTCTTACAAAGCTAATCATACTATTACCATATAGTCAGTAATTTTTGGCCTTGATATTAATACATAGTAGTTGAAAACTTATGTCCATACAAACACCTACATGCAGATATTTATAGCAGCCTTATTTCAAAAATGCCAAAACTTGGAAGCAATCAAGATGCCCTTTAATATGTGAATGAATAAATGAATTATGGTTCACAAAAACAATAGAATATTATTCAGCACTAAAAAAAAATCTCTCAAGACATAAAGGAAACTTAACTGCATATTACTAGGTGGAACAAGCCAGTCTGAGAGAACTGCATATTGTATGATTCCAATTATATGACATTCTGGGAAAGGGAAACCATAGATACAATAAAAAGAGCAGTGGTTTCTAAGGGTAGGAGGTAGGAGTGATAAACAGACAAAGCACAGAGGATTTTACGGCAATAAAAATACTTTGTATGATATTATAATGATGGATATATGTCATACACTTTCCCAAACCCATTGAGTATATATCACTAAGAGTGAACTCTTGGTAAACTATGGACTTTGGGTGATTATAATGTGTCAGTGTGGCTTTATCCTTGATAAAATTTTTCCAATCTGGTGAATGATGTTGATAATGAGGAAGGCTATGGGTATGGGGTGAGGAGTATGTGGGAAATCTTTGCACCTTCCTCAATTTTATTGTAAATCTGAAACTGTCCTAAAAAAAAAAAAAAAAGTCAAAAAGAGTAGGAGGAGACTGAAACTCAGTGTTTAAGTGACTTGTCTTAATACCTTGGAGCCATCCTATTTTGCCCCCTGTCTTTAGCAATCACTATGTTTTTATACTAAAATCATCCTCTTTGAATGTTAAAGCGTTCTCTTAGAAATTATTCATAGTAGGCAGCAACTTGATGCATATGTATTAGGCCATGATAACTATGGAATGAAATAGCTCAGCCACTAAGGAACGGGTGAGCCAGGTTCTGAGATTGAGATCAAATGAAGAGCTTTGCTGGTGAATTACAGTTGTGCCAAATGGGGACTTAAGTTTCACTTGAAAAGGAAATGAAGGGAGAGAAAAAGGTGGTGTTGATGTGTGAAAGGAACTGAGAGATTTTCCACACCTCCTTTGAAAGTAATCATAATCTCTTCTATTTCCTGTATCCTCACTGTCTTCCCTTCCTTTAGCTCCTTTTCCCATGAGGTATAAATGGGATCTAAGTTCTTCTATCTGGGAGGAACAGGCAAAAAAGAAAAAAACCTACCTGGATAAGTCTTCAGTTGCTACTTTCTCTCTTTTCTCCTTTAAGTAATTTGATTACTCAACATGCCCTGCTTGTCAAATCCAAATTTCTCAACCAAGTTTCTCTGAAATTAAATTATCATTTCACATTTCTCATTTAGTTTCAGGAACCTCCTTCAAATTTCACCATTGATGCCTTGCTCCTTCATCACATGTTTTTCTTCTTGTTTCGGTGTTACTATTTCTCTTGGTTCTCCCTCTTCTCAAATCCTGTGGCCTTGGAACCTCTTCCTAACTAGTCACGTTCCTCATGGTCTCATCGTCTGCCTCTCAGTCTGCATGCCTGACTTGAGTTTCCTTTTCTTCAAATGTACCTTCTCTACCTTTTCAGCCTCAGCTCCAGCCATGCTGTTCCTCCAATGCCCAGGGTTCCTTCAGAAATGCATGCCTTTGTTCCCGCTCTTCCTTTTATTTGGATGGCCCATTTCTTCTTGGGCTTCCTGGTAATTTCCTGGTAAAAACCCACTTAAATGAAATCCTGAAACAGTCGGCTGCTGCTGCTCCTGTGTTCTCATGAGTCTGTGCAGCACCTATCATGTTCTTTTGTATCTGGACTTCTCCAATAGATTGTACTCTCTGAAGGCACCTCCTTGAAATACATCATTTATCTTCATAGCTTAGTACTGTCATCATAGCTAGAATTCAGTAGAGCCTCCTACAATTAGTTTTTATTTTTATTTTATTTTAGAGAGAGGGAGAAACACTGACATGAAAGAGAAACATCGACTGGTTGCCTCCCCCACACACCCTAACTGGGGATTGAACCTGCAACCTTTTGGTGAATGGGATAACACTCCAACCAACTGAGCCACACCATCCAGGGCCCACAATTAGTTTTGATAGTTTTATCAGTGAACTACTTTGGAGTTATGGGCAAGCAGCTGACACTGATATTTAGAGAGGTGATAGGACACAGAGCCGAGCCACAATGGCTGGAACACGGGTTTGTGACTGAGGGTCTAGGAGAGGTCAGAGAGCCTAGGGGCCTCAGGAATTCAGGTCTGGAAGCAAGACTATTGTCAGAAGTCTTCCTTCAGTCCTGAGTAGGAAAATACTATGCTCTTACAACAAGATTTGAATAAAGAAGTATGTTTAAATGGTTAGGATTTCTGGGGATTTCCACTTTCCAAAAATCATTTTTTAAATTTAATAGCCTTCATCATGTTTTATGCTCATGAAAACTTTTAAGCAGGTTTCTTAACCTAGTATTACTGACAACACATCATTAAGAGATTTTACAAGAGGGCCCAAGGAGGACAGGCGTGCTGACACATACCCAGATGCTTCCTGGATGAAGTATATCTTACACGAACTGGGCTGGCTTCCAACACAATGACCCAGACTTGCTTCCAAAATGTCACCTGTACATTGACATGAATACACAGAAATTCATGTATCTAGTCACTCCATTATAAATGTGAGACCCTGTAGCTAACTCAGGAACAGACTTCCTGTAAAAAATTAAAATAGTCAAAGAAGATAAAATGCAATAATGCTAACAAAAGTGACATCTTTTATTGGGTAAACCAGTGTAAAACCAATTAAATAAAAAGTTTCTCTCTTTTATTTCTGTGAAGCAATAAATAGATTTCATGCTTAAATCAACAAATTATCAACTTAAGTGATGTTAGATTCTATTTTGGAATTTGATTTAAAAGATCTTGAAATGTTTCATGATTAAGTGTGTATCTTTCATTCAAAATCACCAACAACTGGCCCTAACTGAAAAACGGCCAGGTTGCTATGTGTGGGCCTTAAAATATGCACCAAAATGATGATGACAGCATGACAATATTTGCATTGAACCAGTCACAATTAGGGTGATTTTATTGACTCTGAACAGATCCTATTACTGAGAATATGATTTACAAACAAACATATAAACGACAGATGATATCCCATACAACTTAGTTAGAAAAGGCAGTGCCTGTGCACACACGGTCACACACAGAAGAATGGCGTCTAAATGTCCTTGCACTTCAGAAGGCATTCATCCACCGTGTGAACAGTCAAAAGAATCCAAGAGGAAAGGTTTAGAAAGGGAAAGACAACTTAGAATAGAGAAGAAAACTATTTTTATAGAAATAAACAGCTATAATGGGCAGCTCCAACTGGGCAAGTGAGGCCCTGTCCTGAGCCCCAGCCATCAGTGCCTCCCACATTTGAAGCGCCTTCCTTGAAACTTTGCTTTTAAAAATAGCTTTATTGAGGCATGATTGACATATAAAAACATGTTTAATGCATACAATTCGATGACTATGGACATATGCCCAAACCCATGAAGCCTTCATCACAGAATAATAGAAATATTCTTCACTCCAAAAGCCCCCTTCCTCTTTTTTTTTTCTCTTTTTCCTCTCTCTCTCTCTCTCTCTCTCTCTCTCTCTCTCTCTCTCTCTCTTTCTCTCTCTCTCTTAAAGACACAATGTAAGATCTATCTTCTTGGCCAAACTTTAGGTGGGAAACAGTATTATTAACTATATGTGCTGTTGTACAGCAGATTTCTAGAACTTATTTATCTTAACTGAAACTTTATACCACTTAACAAATTTTCTAATTCCCTCTCTGGTGCCTGGAACCCACCATGGTCTGCAGTTCTATCTGGATGTGGTATCCCAAACTCAGACCAGATGGCATGGACCCACTCCTGTTTCTTCTGTTTGAGGTCTTCTCCAAAGCTTTGTCCTCAGCATCAACCAGATGTTGAGGAGCTTAGGGACCCACACCCATCTCAGGGCTGAGTGACCTTGTCCTCGATCCAGGAGAGCATTCTGGCAAGGGCTCTATCCCACTAGTCAGTGCAGTATTTCTTTCAGAGGATTGTACAAGATTAGGTCACAAAAAAATGGTTCAGACATAACCGATTTTGAGTGATGTTTATTCATGTTGGACAAAGGGTAAGTTCAGAATTCTAGGCAATCAGTGGTCCAGGCTTAGAGCTTTACCTTCATGAGACCATGCATCAGCCTGTGCGTGTTCAACCACAGTGATGCTGCTGGCCTTAGCACTTAAGCCAGGGAGTCTTCTGCTGGTGGCCATGTCTATCCTCTCCTCAGAGTTCTTTCAAGACCATATTCCATTAATGCTAAAGGACACTTCCAATCAAGTCCTCTCTTGCTTCCTATAGCTGTGATGATGTCATGTTTCTCCAGACCAGTCCTAACTGTATGGTCAAGGGACAAATTTTCCTTACATGAGGGGCCCCTCACCTCACCCCAACTGGTGGCATGTGCAGAAAGCAGTGGCATAGTCTATATTTAAAAAGGTTACATTCCAGAAATGCAGCGATTATGACCTAAAGAGTTCAAGGAAAGATATGGTTAGAAGATGTGTGATTCTATGTTCACACTCTAAAATTCAGAATGTCACACTTAACATGACTAGATAACAGATTACGGTTCACATTTCCCCCCATACACTGAACAAGACACCCATCAGTGGCTATGATTGTGTACAGGCACAACCTCTGAGGGAGCCACCAGAAGCCAGTAATCATGGGAAGAACAATGGATGGTAAAGTGTCATGAATAATGATCTAATCAGCATTAAATAGATGGCACCATGGAACTACAGAGGCAAGATGTAATTTTTTTCAATGCAAATAGGTTCTAAAGAATGTTGGCATTGAAAAGAATAATAGCGTTGCTACTCTGTACTATTGATTGGGAAATAATCGATTAGCCAGAAATTGTGCATTTAACAATAAAGAACATGAGATGGGTGAAATTTTGAGGAAGAACTCTGTTGACTAAAAAGAAATTTGTAACAATGATTCTTGTTCATACATTAGTCATCACTTGAACATTTTCCAGGGTAAGAGAGTTGAGGCAACACTGATCCAATGTCATGAATGCTGGGAGATGATAGCTGCATCGTGTAGCAGATTAAAACAGATGACCTGTAAGGTGGTGCTGAATAATTATGGTTTTAGACAGCTTGCCATCTGGTGAAAATCTTATAAGACTGTTGTTCTTCCATTACTCTGTTAGGCTGACTAAACCACATGGTTTTGTGCAATGTGTGTGAGTGGTTCTACTGCAGTAACAAGGGAACCCTGCAGTGCAGTCTCTAGAATCCTTGGTTTTTATTTCATTCACTCTCCTCCCCTTGGAACTATCCTATTCCATCACCACCTTCAAGTAATTCCACCACTTTACAGGTATAAGAATAAGTATTCTGGATAATCCTACTACTGTCTATATACATAAAAGGCTAATATGCTAAGCATCCCTCAAACCATCCGACCGGTCGCTATGACGCACACTGACCACTAGGGGGAAGATGCTCAATGCAGGAGCTGCTGTGACATGCACTGGCCATTTACAGGGAAACGGCACCATGGACCTAGTGCCCACAAAGCAACTCTTGGCTTCTCCCAAGTGGGACACAGGCCCCATCACCACCCCAGAGCAACACCCCACCAAATCGCAGCCAACGCTGCTGAGACCTCATGGCACACAAAATGTGCACAAAGCCCAGCCCAGCCCAGAAACCGTTGCTGTGGGTGCTGAGTAATGATGTCACGTAGCAACACTGGCCTTCCTCTCCCTAGAGACTAGCCCAGTGGTCGGCAAACTGTGGCTCATGAGCCACATGCAGCTCTTTGGCCCCTTGAGTGTGGCTCTTCCACAAAATAACACGTGCAGGTGTGCATGTACAGTGCGATTGAAACTTCGTGGCCCACGCACAGAAGTCGGTATTTTGTGGAAGAGCCACACTCAAGGGGCCAAAGAGCTGCATGTGGCTCACGAGCCGCAGTTTGCCGGCCACTGGACTAGCCTCCTTGGGGTTTCTTCGGCCCAGGACCACAACTTGCTTTATATTCAGGTGCAAACATTTTACACTTTAACCAAATGTCTATGAAGCGTTTTCATGTGCCTCATCTCATTTGATCCTCACAGAAGTCCTGGAATAGGTAGATAGGAGACTCGGTAGAATCCTATTTTCTTTTCATTAGCCGGAAAATGGAGATTTAGAAGGCTTAGAAACTTGGCCCGACTGAAAAGAAGAAATGGTGGACCTTGAAAATGACTTCAGGTTTTCTCACTGTGCAGAATATAGTCAAACACTGCTGCAGTTAAATATTTTACCCTTTGTTCTCCCTGCATGATCTACAATAATCATCTGTTTTGTGTTGACTTTTACTGCTGTGTTGCTGACAATTACTTGAAAGAGTAGTTGGGGTGCTTCACTGGGCTGGAAAAAGTTTAGCTAAATCAGAAATCAGGTCTAATCAAGCAAGTTTATTCTCTATAAATAAAAGGCTAAATTGACTTGCACATGCGATATATCCCACTTTCAAAGGCTGTTAAATTGCGTTGTTTACCCATATCTTCAGGAAAAAAAAATCACTTCTACTGTCATGGTAAACAACCTGCTTTCCTATTTATAATGGTCTGGCCCTCTAGCAACTTCAGCCTGAAATTATAGCTAATTTGCCTACAAACATCAGGTGGTCATAATAATCTGGCCACTCAGTGTATAAAGCTCTTGCTGCTGCCAATTGCACGCATGTGTTTCAATCTGTCATTGTCGATGGTGAATTTGGTTCACACTTCTATTATAGAGAAAGGGCGAATAGCGATATTAAAATATTTCTTCTAATTAATTTCCTTTCAATGTGCAAAATCTGTGCACCGAGCCACTAGTTAATAACAAACTTAAGATATTCACCAAAACTTTTTTTTATTATTACTTGTTTGACTCCTAAGTGAATTTAAATTCAAGTAGCATTATTAAGCATACCACTATGTATTTTTACTCTAACATGAAACAACCTAGCAGAAACCAGTATAGTAAAAGAAGGGAAGGTTGTCAGTCACTGTAGTAAATAATCTCGGACCAGCTTTTTTAAAGTAGTAAGTTGTTTTTCTTCTTCATGTTGTCTTTAGGAGCTACCTTTAGGCGGTGAGCTACAGATATGCTCACTATCTCCCTAATGGATCTAGTACAGAACTGGATTCCTTTATGTTCACAGTAACCAATCACAATAGTGTTCACTGCTACCTTGACTTGTATGTTCTGTGCCTGGTCAATCTTAGCTCAGATTATCAACACCTCAGCAGTCCTCTCCTACAGTCCCAAGGTCCACTTCTGGAATAGATGCACCTCATAGCATACAAGTCCTGAAATGGCCTTTACTATCTTTCATCACCCAATATCCATGCACTGGGAAATATTCTTCTTGGTCTTCCCTATTGCGGTCTGTTAAAAGAACTGGGGGTACTACCTCATGTCCTCTCAGTTTCCCCTGACTCATTACCATGTCTAAGATTTCAGGCCCTCCTGGGACAAAGATCCTACTTTGAAATGCACCCAGTGATGGGCACCCAAAAACCCCTCTACTTTATGGGAAGCACTATCTATGCAATAGCATTTTCTTCTAACGTGCCCCCACCATAAACACCCTGAACTGGTAAATACCTGCCACCTGCTGGATTCCTGTACTTCCTGCTGATATGCTCAATCAAAAAAAAAGTGGGCCCCTCGAAGAGATGTGACTATCAATTTTGGCTTCCTGGGGAAGCCCACAGAATCATTGGGGAGGATGTGGCATCTTCTTGGCTTGAAGTCTCTCGTTTCTTCCTCCTCTGCTGGTGCCAAGAAGCCTGACCCGAAGCCTGGGGTGAGCTTCAGACTTCATTCAGAGAGACAGCAATAGTAGGGTAGGTTTTATTTTGCTTTTAAAGTGGTCAGGCCTTAACATTACTTAACTACATTTCATAAAAATCCTGTACCCTGGGAAAGCCCTGTCGATCAGAACTAATTATGGTTCTATCTCCTAGTTGCTTGCATCACACTTGAGCTTGGTATAACCTTTGGCACTGCGGTGACCCAGCGCTAAAATCATCTACCTTCCTCCCTCTCTTCGTATGCTCCATGCTGTCCTTGACTCACACGGATGCCTACCTGTAAGTCAGCAATGGGAAAAGTTATGTAATGCACCCTATATGATTGATAATCTTTCTTTTCTTTTTCCAAGGATTTTTTTATAAAGTGGAGTTCATTTTCAATACAACTTCTTAATCATGATGGCTTTGAAGTTCTACTTACTGACAGCCAGTGCAATATGAAAAACAAGGCTACAAATGCCTTTCAGACTCTCCAACTGCTGCTAGTACAAGTGACACTAAACAACAGCCAAAATCAACAGTGAAGGCTTAGAGATGCTAATGCAGGTGAACGTTTTACTTTGAAATTTACATGTATGGCAAGAAGCCCTGTCTCCAAAATAAACTCGCATGCTGCTCTGCGGTTCCCCAGAAATACACTCCTCCTCCATTTTGGACAGTAGGACCAAGGCCAAGATATTTCCTTAGCATAGAAAGGATCTCCATCTGAATGTGTAACTAAAATCCACACCAAAGGAAAATTATTTTTGAGCAAGATTCAAAAGATATTTACATGGCTATTCAGTGACTTAAAAGGCACTGCTTTCCTCATACACATGAGACCTTCCTGCCGTATCTGGATTTAATATTGGTTCTAATCGAGATTCAAAACACTAAACATATTCCGCACTGCAGACCTTCTGAGGTTCACAATGTTCAAAAGTCTAGGATATTCAAGTCCCCATTAAACAGGTCCCAGCTCCCTTGGATTTAGAACTGATCCTGGGAAAGGAGTACACATATATATTAATATATATAAACAGAGAGGACACTTTCAGTTCACTCTTCGGGTATCTGCCACATTCAGCGCATACTGAGGCCTACTGAAGGTTAGGTAAGTGACGGAGCTTCTGAATCCATAAAACCAGCAGGACCAGCAGACCAATGACTTTACTAGTAAAAAGTTGTTCATTCCCATGGAAAGAAGTTGGGATATAATCCAGAAATATTTTAAAAATCAGGCTGTCTTCATCAATAAGCAACCTTAGTCACACTTGCACCTCTGTTAGTGGAGTATGCGGAATAGCCACAGCATGGTTTATCAATATTTGCTCACTTGAACAAACATACCGGATAACCAAAATAACGAAACTTACTCCATTTAGAGCGCATATCTAAGGTTAATTTTACCTACAAGGGGCACAGGGATGGGTTCATTTGACAAGTTATAGAAGAGTCAGAGGATGATATTTAGAGCTTCTCATTTATTTCAATTAACATGATTTTATTACTTACAAATAAAATTCAGGTTCTGGCTCCCTGGAATCCCAAGATCGCCGACCCTCCACAAATTTGTCAGTCAAAAAATAAGAAATCTGAGCTTGAATCCCAGCCCTGCCATTGTAAGCCGTGTGAACTTAGGCAATTTTGTAACTCTTTTGGGCCCCATTTTCTTTTTAGCACCTTTTCTTTCTTTTTTTTTTTTTTTAAGAACTAGATAACATTCATAAAGCAACTACTACTTTCCTAGCACACAGGTGGCTCTCTTAACTATTAGTTATGATAAATCTTCTTCTTATTAAAAATTAAAATTAGAAATAATTGTTTTAGAAACATTGTTTTTTTGTCTTTTAAACTTGAAAAATAACAAGACAGCAGTGGCTTAGAGGTGCCATGAAGAAACATCTGATATATTACTATGGCAGGTTGGACTGAAAATGTGATATCCTACATGGTAACTACTAGCCACAATGGCACCTGGTGACTTGACATGTGGTCAATCCCAATTGAGATACACGGTAACTATAAATATACATCAGATTTCAAAGAAACAGCAGTAAAAATATAACTAATCTCATTAACAAATTTTAGATTGAATCCTGAACTAAAACTGGCTTAATGAAAAATCTTAAGCTTCTTCAATAAAATACCTTAGATTCTTAACCTTTTCAAATATTGTTAAAATTAACTTCAGTATTATTAAATTTATTGCTCTGAATTCAAAGCACTGCTTGATTTTTTCCCTCTTACCTATTTTTTCCAAAGAAGGGGGCACTTTTATTCCTATCCTTATCCCATATGCTTAAGTGTAGTTTACATTTAAAATAAATTAATTTCTACCTGTAAGAAAAAAAAAAACATGTAAAAGAAATTCTTTTAGAAAGTATTACTATCATGTATATTTTACAGTTCCTTATATTGTCAGCAATTTCTAACTATTCAAACTGCATTCAATTGGTTAGTGACTTGAAACACAAATATATACATTCAATAATTATGTCTGTCACTTTTTCTATGCCAGATTTTATGTATAAAATGATTAAAACAGAAGATAGATCCTGCCTGGTTTTCACTGGTCAGTTTTACTATTTATTATTTTGAGTAACACATGATAAGATACATTTATTTACTCATCATTAATTATGCTTTTACTATGGACCAAGTACCGTTATAGGTGCTATCGAATACAGTAAATAAAATAGCTTCTGTTCATATGGAGTTTAAATTCTAGAAGGGAAATAAGACACCAGTAATCAACAAATATATATCAAGTGATGAGAAATCAAAATAGAAAATATATGTCAAGGTAAGAGGATAGACAATGATGGAAGAGTTGAATCTTAAATGGAGCGGTCAGAGGCCTCTCTGAGGAGATGACATTGAAGCAGAATGAAATGATGACGTAAGCCTCCTAGATATTTAAATAAAGAACATTCTAGTGGAAACAGCAGTGTCAAAGGCACAAAGCCTGGAGTATACTTCGGTTGTTTGAATTATCAAGAAGCCCAAGATACCGGGAACAAAGTAAGCAAGGGAGAGAGCAGTGGGGCCAGGTCCCTTTGGAGCGTGTAGAAAAGGACTTCTGTTCTAATTCTGAGTGAAATGAGAAATCTTGGAGGATTTTGACGTTAAGCAAGAAAGGATGTGACTTGCATGAGGATTTATAATGCATCAAGAATTGTCCCAAGTGCCCTAACCGGTTTGGCTCAGTGGATAGAGCATCGGCCTGTGGACTGAAAGGTCCCAGGTTCAATTCCGGTCAAGGGCATATACCTTGGTTGCCGGCACATCCCTGTAGAAGGTGTTCAGGAGGCAGCTGATCAATGTTTCTTTCTCATCGATGTTTCTAACTCTCTATCTCTCTCCCTTCCTCTCTGTAAAAAGTCAATAAAACATATTTTTTTTTAAAAAAAGAATTGTCCCAAGTGATTCACATTTTTTAATACAATTTAATCCCAGAGGTTCTAATATCTCCACTTTACTATAAAGGAAACTGAAGAGCAAAGAGAATAAATAATGTGAACAACATCACATAGCTAATGAATCACAGAGGTAGAATTCTAGTCTTATCTCTCTTATTTGAAAATTATGCCATCTGAAGTTTGACATCATAAAAGGTAAGCAAGAAAAAAAGATTCAAGGAAAACATTTTGAAAATTATTCAGTATGTATATAAATAACAGGAGGATAGGGGATAAGAATGTCAATAGACTTTTCTTTCAGTTTATGGTTCTTTTTTTTTTTTAATCCTCACCCAAGTATATTTTTCCATTGCTTTTTAGAGAGAGTGGAAGAGAGAGAGAAAGACAGAAATATCAATGTGAGATAAACACATCGATTGGTTGCCTCCTGCACGCGCCCTGACCAGGGCCCAGGCCAGGGAGGAGCCTGCAACCAAGGTACATGCCTTTGATCAGAATTGAACCCGGGACCCTTCAGTCCACAGGCCAACACTCTATCCACTGAGCCAAACCGGCTAAGGCTGATTTTTGATATTAAAGTATGTGCAGCCCTAACCGGTTTGGCTCAGTGGATAGAGTGTCGGCCTGCAGACTCAAGGGTCCCAGGTTTGATTCCAGTCAAGGGCATGTACCTGGGTTGTGGGCACATACCCAGTAGGGACTGGGCAAGGAAGCAGCTGATCGATGTTTCTCTCTCATTGATGTTTCTGACTCTCTATCCCTCTCCCTTCCTCTCTGTAAAAATCAATGAAATATATTTTTTAAAAAAAAAGTATGTGCAATTACTGACTATGGGGAACAGATAATAGCCGATGCTCAATATATGTTTAAGAAATTAACTCATGATACTTTAAAACTAGAGAGAGGAAAGCATATTTGAACACATGAAGACAACAATATCAAGGCAGTGTGGTAGATTGTAATTTTGTTCCAATGTTCTAGCTTCCCACCTACTCTCCCACCAGGCCCATTGCTTCAGAAGATCATACTTTCTATCACATTATCTTCAGGCTTGGCTATGACTTACTTTGGCTAATGAAATGTAAGTGGAAGTGATGGGAGCCATGCGCCTCCTGTGAGCAGAAGCTGTGAGGGCTGGCATGCAGTCTCATAATCTCTCTTTTTGCATCTTCAGTGATCTTGGCCTGGCCCCAAAGGGGTAGCTCCTGAGTTTGAGTCCCAGGATGAAGAGGACGTGAGCAAAGCCTCAGATAACATTTAGCATGAGCAAGAAATAAAGCTTCGACTTCAGGGAGTTGTTTGTTTGTTAGTTTGTTTGTTTGTTGTTACAGCCCTATAAACTCGTAAAAACCACCTAATAAGAGTTAAAAGGTGAGAGTTGAGAAAGCTGGAAACTGGGAGGTCGTCATCTTATGGAAGTGGTGACTAAAATCTTATGCTAAGAATGAAATTAGGAGTTTCTAGCAAGTTGAATGACTAAGAAGAATATTTTCAGGAATGCGATAAATGTAATATATATCTATATATATCTATATATCTATATATCTATATATCTATATATCTATATATCTATATATCTATATATCTATCTATCTATATCTATCTATCTATCTATCTATCTATCTATCTATATATATATATATATATATACACTAGAGGGGCCCAGTGCACAAAAATTTGTGCACCCAGGGGAGGGGGGGCTCCCTCAGACCGGCCTGTGCCCTCTCGCAGTCTGGGACTCCTCGGGAGATAATGACCTGCTGGCTTAGGCCTGCTCCTGAGTGGCAGAGGGCAGTCCCAACCCCTAGGTGCAGCCCCTGATGGGGCTCAGAGCAGGGCCGATTGGGGAGTTGGGGCACCGGCCCCTGTCACACACAGAGCTGCAGGGCGATCAGGAGGTTGGGTAGCTCCCCCCTATCAGGCACAGAGCAGGGCCGATCAGGGGGTTGGGGCACTTTCCCCTGTCAGGAACAGAGCAGGGCCGATAGGGCGGTTGTGGCCCCTCCCCCTGTCACACACAGAGCCACAGGGCGATCAGGGGGTTTGGGCGCTGCCCCCTGTCATGCTGATCCCGGTGCCAGGAGGCCTCGCAGCTCCACTGATCCCGGTGCTGGGAGGCATATTACCCTTTTACTATATAGAATAGAGGCCTGGTGCATGGGTGGGGGCTGGCTGGTTTGCCCTGAAGGGTGTCCTGGATCAGGGTGGGGGTCCCCACTGGGGTGACTGGCCAGCCTGGATGAGGGGATGATGGCTGTTTGCAGCTGGTCACACACCCTTCAGGGTGGGGGTCCCCACTGGGGTGCCTGGCCAGCCTGGGTGAGGGGATGATGGCTGTTTGCAGCTGGTCACACACCCTTCTGGGTGGGGGTCCCCACTGGGGTGCCTGGCCAGCCTGGGTGAGGGGCTGAGGGCTGTTTTCAGGCTGGGGGTGACTGAACTCCCAACCGCTCCTTTTTTCCTTTTTTTTTTTTTTATTCTGGGCCAGCTTTAGTTTGAGGCTTGGCTCCAGCTCTTAGGCCTCCGTGGCTGAAAGTAGGTTTCTGGCCTTTGCTTACAATATTGTGAATCTGCTGGCTGAAGTCCCGTGGTATTTGTTACAGAGTTTCTTAAACTGCCCGCTCAGAGGCCTGCAGCCACAGGTGGAGAACGTTGGTTTCCTCCGTCACTGAGGCAAGCAAGCCTCATGTTAGTTTCAAGCTGCCTGGCTGCCGGCCGCCATCTTGGCTGACAGTTAATTTGCATATCTCGCTGATTAGCCAATGAAAAGCATAGCGGTCGTACGCCAATTACCATGTTTCTCTTTTATTAGTATATATATATATATAAATTCAGTACACACACACACACACACACACACACACGAAGCCCGGTGCACAAAATTCATGCCGAGGGGGTCAGGGGGGTCCGCTCAGCCCAGCCTGTACCCTTTCCAATCCGGGACCCCTTGGGGGATGTCCAATTCCCAGTTTAGGCCCGATCCCGGGGATCAGGCCTATACCAGCAGTCGGACATTCCTCTCACAATCCTGGACCGCTGGCTCCTAATCGCTCACCTGCCTGCCTGCCTGGTCACCTCTAACTGCCCACCCCTGCTAGCCTTATCGCCCCTCACTACCTCTGTGTGCTGGCCTGATCGCCCCTAACTGCCTCCATGCCGGCCTGGTAGCCCCCAACTACCCCCCGTGCCGGCCTGGATGACCCCAACCACCCCCTCTGCTGGCCTGGTTTCCCCCAACTGGCCCCCCTTGCCAGCCTGGTTGCTCCTCACAGCCCCCTTGCCAGCCTAGTCACCCCATGCAGCCTGCTTGTTCAGTCGCTCGGTCGTCCCTCACTAACCCCCCTGCCAGCCTGGTCATAGGCAGCCATCTTGTGAGGGTGTGAGTGTTAATTTGTATATTACATCTTTATTATATAGGATATACATGCATATATACGTGTGTGTGTGCGCGTGCGCGTGGATTTGTTTAAACAGCAGAAAACTGTTAAATAAACAGTCCAGTTAAAATATACCAACTAAATATATATGGGGAGATAGTGTGTCTCTCAAAGACTTCCGAAGTATATCTATATTTTTATTATTACTAGGGACTCTTTGCTTTCAAATAAGAAAATAAGGATAACATAACAATATAATAAGAATAATTAGGGTATCAAATTTAAATTATTACTGACTTAATCTGAAAAGAAAACCAACCAAGAATCTTTATATAACCTTTAACTCTACCATCAAATGTAGAGTTATGGATATTTCTTTTTATCTGATATTCCAGACTCATAAACCACACAGCTCCTGAAGAAACTTGTCTTACTGACATCACTGAATGTAACAAGAGAATGACCAAGATAATCTATATATTTCCAAGAAATCCATTATTCCCATGTCCAGAAAACTGAGTAGGAATACATACTGGGTGGAAAAATAAAGAGGCATGCTTCCTGGAGATAGGAGAGGAAATTAAAATTTCAAAAATAAATTTGATAGTTCAATAAGCATAATATGCATAAACTTCAAAAGCCATCTGAGCCAACATTCTGAAAGATTATTCTATCCTATGATTTACAAATTTTTGTAACTCTAATTTCCATAATTTCTTGTTTTTCATAACATTAATAATAATAGTAAAAGGTACAATGCATTAAGAACCTATTTGGTGGGAGTCATTGTGCGTAATGTCACATAATCCTCACATACCTCTATGAGGATACTTTCATCACCTCTATTGTCTATAGAGAACAAAATCAGAAAACAAAAAGCTAAGTGAAATCCGTGCCTCTTAAGTAGCAGTGACATGGTGTAAAAGATGATACATTATTCCAAAGCCCATTCTAAGTTAATATTTTAGACTTTTTCCTGTGCTTCCCTGGAGCATATTATGATCTTTAAAATATTTATCTTTAAATATTTCTTAAAAGGATTTCTAACTTGAATTATCATTTTAACATATTAACTATCATCTAATAGTTTCTCAAAAAAGAAATTGTAACCCCACTTGATGTAAGCAGAAGGCTTTGTGCCCCTCAAATGCCCGGCACATAGTTGGTGCATGGTAGGTATGAATGATCAAAGAGATCAAAATATCAGTATACTATATTAAATTAAAGTTATGTACTTCATTCATATCTTAAACACAAAGCCTTATTAGGAAAACATAAACTGAAAATTATTAATTGCAATATAAAGGATCTATACCAATTTCAGAAATAGTCTATGTGGAAAAAATACTCTGACTATAACAGATTTCAAGAAAAAAAGGGGAGACTTAGAAATATAAAGGTGGTCAGGTTCATAGCTATATTATGAAAAGGTCTACATATAGGCTCAGGTTTGAGCTCAGAAACAAGGTAAAAATTAAACTATTAGATTTTGTTTTTTATTTTTAAATCTGCTGATAGTAGATTTTAAAAGTTCTCATCACAAGGGAAAAATTATAACTATGTGAGGTGATGGATGTTAACTAAACTTATTTTGGTAATCATTTTGGGGGTGGTTGTTTTTTTGTTTTTGTTTTTGTTCTTTTAGATTTTGTTTTTTAATTCAGGAAGAAACTTTCCCTGATGTTGGTGAAAATCATTTAGAATGTCATATTTAAATATCTTGGTAAAAGATTCATTACTTATGCCAATAATTATAAGCTTATCTTTTTTCTTTCACCATATTATCCACCTATCTCTTTGGGTTTAGTGCAAAATAACAGTATTCTAAGAAGCATGACTCTGGCAACAATGCTCTTCAAGGCAAAGGGAAAAGCCTCATAGAATCATTGGTTTCATGAGCAACTCAGGCAAAGTTTCACATAAATAGCTAATTCATTGGAAACAAAGCCAAAGAAACATTAACATTTTCCTAGGATCTTCATAAAATTTCATTAGTACTAGTCAACACGCTGCCTTCCTGCCTGTTTTAGTAGCAGCAAGAAACCAAAATTGTGATTCAGGAACTTGTTTTCTGCAGCTGCCCAAGATTTATGGGCAAGAATTACCTCAGTCTAGGATATACAGAAAGAGAGAGCTACATGTCCGTTCTACAAATTGAGACCATGAAAGGAAAAGACTAGGTTAAGTAGTTCTTTAGGAGCAATGAAGGTTCCAATAATAATAAAAATAATAATGATGATGATGATGTGGGAAAGTGGTAATAGCCATTGTTTGTATTGGAGAATAGCTTTAAAAGAACTTTTACATAAATGGGGAATTAGGCCAATAAATAATTCAACCAACTTCTTTGATACTGGTTCCACGTGGCTGAGGGCGTTCATATTCCTAATCTTATGTCAATATCAACTTGAGGAGAGTGAATGACCTGGTCAAAATAGGAGCTCTAAATGGAGGAAGCTGACAGAGAGAGATGGTGACATTGAATGATGAGATGCATGTGAGACAAGACACCTTTGGAGAAACTCATTTAGAAATATTTATAAGATAATTTCACTGGTAAACCTAAAATTATTAATAATTCTGAAGCAAACTCAAATGTGCCTAGCCTAATTTTTCCATATGTTATGACTCAAAAATCACAGTTAATTATGTGAAATTTAGTGGCACTAAAGTGGGCATCTGACTAATGTAAAGAACTTTGGATCCTTGTTAGTGAACCATGAGTGGAATGACAAAACAGCCTTTATTTCATTCATCTTGGAATATAATTCAATGCACCATTCATTACCTCAATTAGCACTCATTATCTTCACCTGGAAGACAATTCCACTTTAGACAGGAATCTTTTACATAGTGTGTACAACTCTTCTGCCATTTCTTAAAAAGCAAAGAGTTCGGTGTTGCAGAACAATAGTGATGGATCACCCCTATTTTCTTTCCCTTTCCTACTGAATTGTGGCAAAGGATGAAAAATATATATAACACTTCATTTATAATGCTATCATCATTCTCAATATGACCTAACCAGTAAAAATTGCAAAATCAGCAGTGGATCCAGACCTAGGGATTGTCTCTAAACAGAGAGAGCAAAGAAACACTCATGAGCTGCATCCAAGAAGCTGTCATTAGACTTAGGGATGAAGTTTGCTTTTGGCTACTGCTAAGCTCAGCAATTGCTACTGCTCTACTTCTGACTGGTTATCTACTTTGAAAAGAAGAGACTTAGTAAATACTTTAAAGGGAACCTTACTTTGAAAAGCTTGGTAATAAAATTCAATTGAAAAAGTTTTATTAGGTGCCTACAATGTGCAAAGCAGGGAGCTCATGGAAATGATAAGTAGTTTTCTCCACTGCCTTGGTTCTAGACACTCAATGAATCTGAATAAATGGATTGATTTGACAGGTAAAGGTTGGTAGGATTTTTTTTTTTTTTTACTATTTCTATATGTTTTCAATTTCTAGCCTCACATAGCTCTTACAGAAGGTAGTTTAAAAATCGTCCAAAATATAGATGAACTAAAGCTTACAAGATCTAAATGATTCATAAAATATGACTGAAAATTTGACATCTTAAATGTGTCTTAGCACCTTCAGATCATTCAAACATTCGGTTTGTAATATAAGAAGTAGGAGACCATGCCATTGACTTAGCATGTTAAAGCAGGGTGGTTATGAGGCCAGTATGTACAAAGCTAACACTCAAAAATCCCATCTATATCCTCCAATCTTGACAAAAGGAATGGAACTCATACATTCAATGTTTAGACATGAGAAAGAGGAGGAGGATGCTGTGCCAATCACTGTACTGAGTCACTTTACCTATTTCATCCTTACAAGAGCTCTCCCAAGTCAAAACTTTTGAGATCTCCTTTTACAGTTGAGAAAACAAAGACTCAGGGAAGTTAAATAACTTGCCAAGGCACATAAGAGGTAGAGTCAGACTCAAACTCAGGCAGTCTGGACCTAAACCCTATCTGGTACTGAGGCAGCCTGTGGGACTGCAGCAGGGGAAGCCGCTGGGTTTGAGAGTTGTGTCTGTCCTGGATCGCCATGCACTCCATTAAGTGAGACCTTCTGATGTGTCTTTACCTGCTTTTACCTATTAAATAATAATAATAATAAAAGGATTCTTGGCTAGATTTCTTTTTAAGTAGCAGTGACAAGCCTGCACTTATGGGTCTGGCATATTCAGGTAGCAGTTCTGTCTCTATAAAGAGTAAAACAAACATCCTGGCTCTCTATTCCTTTAGAGAATGTCAAGCAAGTAGTTTCCTCCCCAGATTCCATGTCAAAATGAAGTTTGTTTCATGTTTTACACCAAAGAGAGGCTCTGTGCCAAGTTTAAATTAAGAACAAAAGTCAAAGTAATGGTGCATCAGTTGTGGGTTTGGCAATGGCAAGGAAAAATAGCCTCAAAGAAAACTCATACCTTTTATGGAAACCAAATATTGACCACAATTGGCACATAGAAAACTGCACGGACAAACAAAACTGCAGGATAAACAAATCAAAATTACATAGGAAGCTGACACCCATTATTTACAGTGGAAAACCAAAGATAAAAATGAGTCACAAATTTTATATTCTTGGAAAGGATAAATGCTCACCCATCTGGTAATATGTTTAAAAAAATTCCCTGTAGATGTCTAATATTTCTAATATTTTCTCTAATAACAAACTAAGAATAACTGCCATGTGTTAATGGCACAGAACAACTGACTATACACTCAGTTGTGAAAGAAAAAAGTAAGTACAATGTAATTTAATAAAATAAAATGTATTCTCAGATTCATATAACATTCCTAGATTTTGAAAAAAAAAGTGTGTGTGTGTGTGTGTGTGTGTGTGTGTGTGTGTGTGTGTGGAAAAGGGTGAATATTGGATTGGGGGGGTGAGAGTTCTTTCAAAGATAAGTCTATACAAAGATATCTCTATACAAATTATTTTTGAGGTAGAAATGCTTAAAAAGTGTATAACACTAGTCATCCTTTTCTGTCTCTTTTGTTATCCAGTGTCCTTATATTTTTTATTGCCCTGACCCACACTAAATTAAACTTTCATATGCTTAACAGATTCTAAAGAAATAATGGGGTCAATTTATTCAAACTAAGAGCTATATATCTTTGTGAAACTCTAAAGAGCATAACCCTGTAGCCCATCTCCCCTAAAATAAATGAAAAGGTGAAAAAGGAAGTTCTTACAATTAATTGGGAGCCTACAAGAATCACTAAACAAATTAATAGGGCAGTCATATAGCTAGAGGCACCTTTGTTTTCAATTCTAAGTGAATTATAGTAAAAAACAAAAAACAAAACTGTAATCCTGTTAGTTCATTTTTTAAAAAACTGGATACACTATTATTTCCTGTGAGTTTTGTGTTCTGCCTTTTTTATTTTTGTTTTTTGCCTAATTTGAGATACAATCTATGTGAAACTATTTCTGAACTTCCCTTTCTCATGCTAACCAGATATCTTGTGAATTTTCTATTTCACCACTTATCACCCTATTTTTAAGTCCAGTTTTTAAACAAGACCTGAGGTCTACACAATATGCTCTAGCAGGCCCAGGAGCTAATCAAGAACGTGAGTCCCAGTCATATCGCATCTCAGTGCCTACCCAAACAGGAATGTCTTTTTGCCTTCTCCAAATGTTTCATTTATATTTAAATAATCATGCATCTTTGACTTTTAAAAAGAAAAAAAAAGAAGTTACTCCATTTAATTTTGACTAAACTGAAGAATCCCCTTTACGCTTTCTCTCCGGCAGCTGTTGCCCACAACTTCCCAGGAGAATCAAGTCGGCTTCTTGAAGGTTTCACTTGAAAGAAAATAATTCTAGCATCTGCTCCATTGGCAATTCAAATGTCTGAAGGAACCTGGTCAGCCTTGTTTGGTCCCATGAAGATATATATCATCCACTGTGTTAAAACATGGCCCATGTACCCTCTGGATGCAGCCTAAACACCAGGGAGAGTAAGTGTCCATGACTTCTGATCTCGACTACATTTCTATAGTGCCTAAGGTTTTTATTTTTAGCAGCTGCTTCATACTACTGGCTTACATTAACCTTTCAATCATATTTTTAAAACCTCAGTTTAACCTTTTTAAAAACCAGTATTTGCTGTCAAACTGTGTTTCCATTACCTTAAAATTGTCCAAATTGATTTTTAAATAAATATTCACATTTAAATTTAATCCCATAATTTTATGCAATCCATCAACTCAAGCTATTAACTCAGAGCACTGATTTTCTCATTCATCACATTAATGCCCCCTCCCATATTTCTATCATCTGCAAAGGTAGATTATATATCTTTCATAACTTCATCTAAGTTTTAATACTTAAAAAAGTTTTTGTTTTTTTTTATGTTTAACCCCATCTCAGGGCTGAACCCTTTAGAGTGTGATCCTCAGATATCCTTCAACATAATAGAATTAGAAATGGGACATCCCTTTCCTGTTGACAATTATGTTCCTTTTTTTCTGTTCATCTGATGTCTACCAGCATGACCTGGTCAGAATCACTTTCTAGAAATGCAGCTCCTATTGAGTTTTCCTTCATCATGCCTGTCATCATTAATGAATAACATCTCTTTTCAACAGTTTTGAGTAAGACTGTGGTGGGAGAGTCTTTCCCACTTCACTCTGTGACACAGAGAGCTCAGTGTCAACAATGTGGGATGGTTTCTTGCATAGGTTTAACATCTCAACTATCTTAACTCAGAGGCCAACTTGTATCTTGCCCATGATCTTGAAAGTTTGGTATACAAAAGGTTTTTTGTCCAGTAAGATGACAGAAATCTTGGATTTGACGATGAGTAAAGCAAACAAAAATGGAATGTGCACAGTGACTGTGGCAACCAAATTGTTCAGACAGCTTTATAGTGACACCACCATGCCACTGAATGATTGATGCTCTAACTTTCCATCTAAAATCACAGATTATGCTTTATTGTAAAATCACCAGTAGGAAGTTATCCCAATGGGAGCTTCCAAGACACTGTTCTATGAGATCAAAATTAAGCTTTTCTACATGCTACTTTTAAAATATGGTTTGACTGTTAAAAGTGATAGTTTTAACCTGACAAACACTAAATAGAAAAACACATTTTTCTTAGGTAAACTTTGCAAAAAAAAACCCCAACAATCTATTGCCACATATATACATTTTATAATTCAATGAAATGTTTTTTTAATAATTTAAAAAGAATCTATATCAAATATAGTAAGACACTACTTTTAAGAAATCAAATATTGGGGGAGACTATTCCCGTGCCTGTCAAAGCGTGACCAAGTATGAAAAGTGTCCACTTCATTTTTAGTTTTCTATGACATATAGCAGACCTAAGTGGTAGAAATAATAATCTGGAAAAAATGAGTCCTTATTTTATTTTTCCAAAAATGTGAGAGTAGGTGAAATGCTATATGTGAGAAAAGAGTTCCCAGTTGGCTACTGTCTAAAATCTCAAGCCCAAAGGCAGGGAAATCTTCCTGCTTGGTACATAGTCACTTTGCATTCAAAGTCATTAAGTGACTTTTTTTTTTCAGCAGTAATGCACAGTTCAACTATATCATATTTTATAATTATTTCTATTCCCCCAATTTTCCTTTCCCCCATCCCTTCAAATAGATTGGTATTTCTTAGAAGAGTGGTTATTTCTTCAATTTCTACATATTTCTTATAGGGAATAAAGTAGCATTAGGTATGAAATATAAAATACATATATACATGTGTGTACACACACACACACACACCACATAGGCTAGGAAGTCTATTTTTATAAGTTCTCTTCACTGTTTACACTGAGACTTACTTGTCTTGATTTCTAAAGGGAGATTTCACACTAGTGCTTCTGGGCTATCAGCAGTAGTAAATGACCTTGCATACTGTCTAAGGTTGCTTTCATACTTTGATAGTAGACTTAACTACTTGTCATAGAGAATATTGCCCACAAAGTAAAAAAATATATAGTATATAGCCCTGTCAGGAAATGTTTGTTAACTCCTGATGTAGGTAAAATACAACAGCAGAGTAGCCCTCAACTAACAGTAGTGGAAGAAGCTATGCTAGTGTAATAAACCTGTTGATCACTATTTACTATTGTTATTACCAGTTTGCCCACTCTTTGCTAATGGATCCTAGGATATGGCCCTATATTTTGACCTCAAGTCTTTAGCGAATCTTGTGTGTCTGTATGGATTTCTAGTCTCAGATTTATAGTCAGGCCTCTTGACCCTGTTCCATTTTCCCTTATAAATCCCTGGTCTCCTATCCACTTGAATGTTCACTGTTGTCAAATTTATTTTGGAAGTTTAGTTTTCCTTGTCCCCTTCTGTCAAGGACTCCCCAAAAGGTTACAAATCCATCTTGATTGACTCAGAAAACATAAGTAACCCCACTGAGACCTCACTATTGCTCAGCTAGCCTTTGATTCAGTCCTAATTGATTACTTATTGCATTCTTCTCTACAGTCGATCCTAAACATCCCTAATATCATCAAAAGTTTTCAGTCTTTCTTTCATCCCTTTGTGATTTCAACTCATTCAAGCAGCATTTACTGAACAGATGACGCTACTTGTTAATTTACATAGAACGTGACAGTCCCTGGAGATGATACCTTAACATATCCTTCCCCTCCACCTGAAGACATGCCTGGCTTCATCTGCACTCATTCTTTCACTCAGCTCCACTGTCCAAGGCAGGCCTTTTTATCTATGCCCTGGGCTTATCCCCAGTCTTCTAGGCAAACTGTTCTATCAATTGCTCTTTGCTCCTTTATCGTTGTCTATCATACCGGCTTTCACATCAATGATTGCCACCTGGCTGAGTGATCTAAACTCCATCTAAGATAATAAGAGATCAGAGATAGCTTCGGTTTCATGCAGAATGAATGCTTGAAACTGAAGAATTCATTCTGTATACTACTTATCACTAATGAAGTATTGGTTTCAATTACTAACTCATCTGACACAATCAAGTGATATTAAAATTGGCAAAAAAATTACTGAAACACTAGTTTTCAAGCAGAGACAATGCCTTAGTCCTAGATTTAAAAAAAAATAAAATAAGATTAGCCCTAGCTGGATTGGATCAGTAGATAGAGTTTTAGCCTGGGGACTGAAGGGTCCCAGTTTCAATTCAAGTCAAGGGCACCTACCTTGGTTGCAGGCTCGATCCTGGCCCTGGTTGGGGGGGAGGGGCATGTGGGAGGCAACCAATTCATGTGTCTCTCTCACATCAATGTTCTCTCTCACTCTCTGTCTCTCCCCCTCCCCTTCACTTTCTCTAAAAATCAATGAAAAAAATATTCTCAGGTGAGGATTTACAAATAAATAATAAAATAAAATAAATAAAATAAAATAAAATAAAATAAATAAGGTTATATTAGAGAGTTGTGCATCACTGTCCAAAATGATGTACAGAGATATGGTTATTGTCCACCCCTTGAAAAGCAACTCTTACATAAAAAGGAGTCTACACAGCATCAAAGGACATTCTTTTTTTTATCTTATAAATGATATACATTTTATATAGATACTAAGAGCCCAGTGCGCGATTCGAAATCCCTCGGCACCGCCCTCCCTTAAGTCGCCTCGGGATATTTTCTCATTAATGTTTAAAGAGCATGGAAGAGAGAGGGAAAGACAAAGAGAAACATCAATGTGAGAGGGACACATCGATTGGTTGCCTCCTGCATGAGCCCTGACCTGGGCCCACAGCGCAGCAGCCTCTGCAGCCGCTGCCAGTCTGGCCCTGCCTCGCTCTTCAGGTCCTGCAACAGCTGTGGCCACTGGTGGTCCGGTCCTGCCTCTCTCTCCAGCCCTTGAAGCAGCCGCTGTGGCTGCTGATCAGGCCTTCCCCTAGTGCAGGCACTCGGAGACCCCTGTCGCCCCGCCCCCAATGCTGCATGCGCAACCTCCTCCTGTCCAGTTGACCCGTTATGGTGTCCAGGCCTAATTTGCATATTACCTGTTTACATATATAGATTCTAATAAATCTAGTTGGAATGTGACATCTCTGTTCAATAACTTTCCTATCATATTTCACTACTATCAGTAATTTTTCCATGTTATTTATCATCTTATTTACAAAGACTCTGATGTTACTGGTTCTTATCTCCTTATACATCTCATGGATGTCACTAGCTGGATGATGTCAATGATCTCCCTGCCATTACCATATATTCTTGCCATTCCATATCACCCTATACATCATGACCAGAACAATACGCAGAAATCACATTTTCATCCTACTAGTGCTCTACTCAAATATATCCCACTGAAAACCACACCCCTGTCCGTGGACATACAGAATTTATCCCGAGCTACAGCAATCTCTGTCTACTCAAACAAGTCATACATAATTTCTCTGAATATACTTTCTGCCTCATCCAGTAGGCCGTCTATCTTCAAAACATGCAGTTAAACCATCCAAAGAACATTCTTATGACCTATTTTAGAACCACTGATCTCTTTTCAGTTCATCTCTTTTTTAAAAAATCAATTGTGATTTCTGATTTTAAATTAAATATTTAAATATTTTAAATATTATTTGTTTCCTGACACAACTCCCCCCAACCTTTTTTTTTTATTAATATACCACTAATAACACTGGGGGGGAAATCACAAATCCACCACAATAAAAAACTAAGCACGGCAAAGAGCCCATGTAGACTCTTAGAAAATTCCACACTCTACAAACTCCTGGAAATTAGAGGGAAACAATGTTCTATATATGCTTCCACTTATAAGTACAGAAGACCTTTCTCTGAAAGTTCACAATACACGAGGTCTCAGACTTACTCTTATAGCCCCTTGCTAGAAAACCAGAACTAGAACGACTTTTTTGTATTAGGTGTATAAGTGTACCAACTGCCATTACTATCTACTCTTTAATCCAGGCTTTCATATTCTATTTGGGTATTTCCAAACAGGAAAGGGGATGGAAAAGAGGAAAAGAAAGGGGTTTTGCAGCCTTACTTTAAAAATAAAATAAGCTTTACAACTGTTAGAAACCATTCGTTAAAAAGTGTGTCCTTATCCTATTGAACTGCCTTGGCATGTTTGTCAAAAATCAATTCACCATATGTGCATAGTCTATTCCTAGATTCTCTATTCTCTTCCATTGATTTATATATCTAGCCTCTCATCATATCGCACACTATTTTAGTAACGGCAGCTTTACAGTAAGTCTTAAAATCAAGCAGTGTAAATAAATAGTTTTTGCATCTTTTTAAAAACGCTTTGTCTTCTCTAAGTGGTTTACATTCCCAAATAATTATTGACTATTTCTACCAAAAAACAAACAAAACCTAGCTAGAGTTTTTATTGAAATTGTTTTGGACCTTCAGAGCAGTTTGGTTAAAATTGACATCTTAATACTATTAAGTCTGACAAACTATGAACATGTGTCATTAAATAATGTTATTCTTTTTTAATTTATTTTTTAAATATATTTTATTGATTTTTTACAGAGAGGAAGGAGAGGGATAGAGAGTTAGAAACATCGATGAGAGAGAAACATGGATCAGCTGCCTCCTGCACACCTCCTACTGGGGATGTGCCTGCAACCAAGGTACATGCCCTTGACTGGAATCAAACATGGGACCTTTCAGTCCGCAGGCCGATGCTCTATCCACTGAGCCAAACCAGTTAGGGCAATAATGTTATTCTTTTATCCCAGATGATCTCTCCTTAAATCTTCTGCCTCCAAATCTCATATTGCACTGATAATGCCTAGTAAAAATGTTTTCAAAATACATTTCTAGATTCCACAGTAAAATGGTTTACAAAAATATGGTCATGACCTTACTTTTCAACATGATGTTCCTTTTCCTGTGTTCTATAATTTTTACTATACCCATGTTTATTTTGTCTTATAAGATTTGAAAGTTTATTAATAACTTCGCTACAAATGAATCCTACAGTATGTGCTCTTGTGAGTCTAGCTTCTTTCATTCAACATAGTATTTCTCAGATCCATTTATGTTGTGCATATCAATAGTTTGTTTATTTTTATTGCTGAGGAGAAGTCTTTGTTATGGAGATATCACAGTATTCATCCATTCACTTGATGATACACATTTAGGCTCATTCCAATCTCTGGAAATTCAGAACAAAGTATGGATATTTGAGTATAAATTTTGCTGTAGACATATGTTTCATTTCTTCTTGGGTAAATACATAGGAGTGAATTGCTATGTCATACGGGAGGTAAGTGCTTAATGTTTTAATGATGTTGTAATATTTGTGTTGCCACTAGGAAAAGCTATATGCAAAGATAAATTAGTTAAATGAGGAAGGGCTGCAAGGACACTATAATTATATTAGAAGTCTGGTTCATGAAATTCGTGCAGGGGGAGTGGGGTTCCTCAGCCCAGCCTGCACCCTCTCGCAATCCAGGACTGCTGGCTCCTAACTGCTCACCTGCCTGCCAGCCTGATCACTGCTAACCACTCTGCCTGCCTGCCTGCCTGCCTGATTGCCGTTAACCACTCACCTGACTGCCTGATTGCCCCTAAGCACACTGCCTGCCTGCCTGATCGCCTCTAACCCTCTGCCTGCCAGCCTCATCTCCCCTAACCTGACTGCCTGATCACCCCTAACCACTCTGCCTGCCTGTCTGATTGCCCCTACCTGCTTGCCTGCTTGCCTGATCGCCCCTAACTACTCTGCCTGCCTGCCTGATTGCCGCTAATAACTCTGCCTGCCAGCTTCATTGCCCCTAATCACACACCTGATTGCCTGATCGCCCTTAACCACTCTGTCTGCCTGCCTGATCACCCCTAAGCACCCTGCCTGCCTCCCTGACCGCCCCTAACTGCTCGCTGGGGGGCGGCCAGCCAGGGTGAGGGGCCGTAGTCGTTCTGGTCTCTGGTTGTTCTGGTCGTTCTGCTGTTTCAGTTTCTGGGCTTTTATTATATAGGATTGTAAAAAAAAAAAAAACAAAACAGAAAGCAACTCAAAAATTAAAAGTATATATGCATAGAATGTACATATACAGTGTAATAACCTTAGCCCAAACCTCAGGTTATTTTATATATTATTTAACAATAGAAAATAATAAGTAAGTTGATGCAGGTAAGTAAAGAAAAAAAGGTGCTAAGTGTATCATACTTTATAAGAATTCGTGTTGTTGTTTTTGTCTCTACTTTTTTTCTTTCTATTTTTGCTGACTGGATTTTGTTGTTATTTCTAAAATCAACAAATATTAGTTCCAACTCTTTACACATGGAAAGAAATGACATTTCAAGGAATACTTTCCCTATAAAATATCTTTTTACTGATACTGGACTCTATTAATCTGATAACATACAATCTACACAGCAAATTTCTATGCACTTCTTTTTATGGGGAAGGCTAAGGGCAGGAAACTTGCTCAAGAGTCTTTCAGTGCTTTCCTCCTAACCAGAAATCCTTGGTCCTCGCATCCATGACAGGGTCACCACATTTCTGCTGACGTATTCAGTGTTTGGGAATTCATTTCTTTGCAGACCATCCTACACCACTGTTGAAAAACTCTAATATGAGATGATGTTTCTCTTCTAGGAGCCATAATTCACCACCTGGCATTATGCACCCATTTGTTTTTACTTTGCCTTCTGTATCCTACTGGCAAGTCTTCTGTTTTCAAGGGTAATCACAAAGCTATTCTCACTGGAAATCATTAAAGTCTCTTACCATCCCACTTATCTTCTTTGGAAATAGTCCCAAGAAATGGATTTAATACTCTAGATGTGGTCTTACTAGGGAATAGCATTTATCAGTATAACACCATGGGTGAAATACTTTCTTTACCTGAAAATATACATTTCTTTATTAATAAATGAGGAGCTCTAATTCCATTCTTGTTGTTTTTTAAACTGAGCTGTTTAACATAGTTTCAAAATTAATTTGTGGTGGAATAACTCCCTGCTCCATACACATCTTCCTAAGGATGTTTTTTCAAAATCAAGTTTCCTCCAAAGATTAATGTGTATTTTTTATTTCACTAATGGCCATTATTCTGAAACATATTACTTATCACTTTCTAGATGGCTATTTTCATAGTCTTTAAAGTATTATTGATATTCTTCACCAGTTTTCTATATATTAGAAATGTCACATTAAAGTAGAAAATGTCTACCCCTTCAATGTATCATATTTAAGCTTTAAATTGCATGCTCTATTTTTAGCTTTCTCATGTCTACATAGTAATAATTATTACATTGCAAAAGTTTTAATAAGAGAAGAGATATAAAATCTACCCAGTCTAGGAACTGAAAAATAATGTGTATGCAATAAGTGATAATTATCAGTTCCCAAAACAAGAACTGAAAATAAATTTGTATCTTTTTTTATTGTATAACTGAAAAAAAACAATGTTATTAATTGATAATATATTAGGTATCATCAACTTAATTGAAAAAAAATATATTGCATGTGCATTTTATTTCCAGGCATTGATGAAACTGATTGTTAAAACCAGAGTTTATACATTGTATTAAAATTTTATGTAAACAATTTAAATTTATAATAAAAATGTCACTGTGAACCATTGTAAAACACTAGGACATTTGTCTTTTAGTTTTAAATGCTTAAAACTTTAGAGTCATAGCCACTCTCTATTATAAGAGACAATTACCCATGTGGATTTGAATTTTCCATCATCTGACAGTATTCCAATTTATTATTACTGTAATTTTCTGGGATCTGAAAAGGTTGTGTAGAATAGTTGAGGTTAAAATAAAATCTGTTTACTTTCACAAACTTATATTTCAATCATTTTAAAATTTGCTGCTAAAGGAATAGTTAGGCTTTGGTTAGATTTGGTTTAAATCAGTAAGATACAATTTTCACTACTAATTAGGAATATAAAATTTAATCAGTTCTTCCAATAAAAAGTGTCTTCTTTCAATCTGGTATGACTTTAATGGTCAACATCCCATAAGTCAATAAATGTTGATTTTGCTATTATTAAATGTGGCACCATGCTAAATGCTAGAAAGACAGAGAGGAAACAAAAAAGTATAAAACTTATTCTGTGCATGAATAAAGATACAACTTAAGTAAAGATATGTAATATATGCAGAAAAGGATGTATATCTGAGAGATATGTGGTCTCCTTATTTTTTAAAATAAAAATATATTTTTAAAAAATAGCTAACATTTACATGCTATTTCAGATGTGTCAAGCACTATCTTAAATTACTTCCTTAATCCTCACACTAATCCTACGAGGTAAGTACTTTTATCCAGATCTAACTAATGAGGAACCTGAGAGACAGAGGCCAATTACTTGCCTCAAATCACATAGCTAGTTAGTGCTGGAGCCAGGATTTGAACCTAAATCCAGTTCCAGAACCCACAATCTTAACCACTGTGCTATTCTGCTTCTAATTATACTTTTTCCCCAAGTAATTTATTGAGGTATGATTTCCATCTAGAAAATGCATAAATCTTAAGTACAGAGAGCTTCATAAACTTTGGCAAATGTATATGTCTGTGTAGCCACCACCCAAATCAAGACATGAGTATGTGTGCTTGTGCACTTTTGGGTCTAGCTTCCAATAATTATACTTTGGTGAATGTATTTAGAAAAGCCAATAAATTTAGAAAATGAGGAGGTATCTTTAGGAAGCAATGATAACAGCTAATATTTACTGAGCATTCGCTAAGGGGCTTTATATCCAATGCTTTCTATAACTCTCCTAACTACCCCATGAGGACGATGTTGCATTGTCTCCTTTTTAAGTACAGAATGGTTAAGGAGGAAGCATTGAGACTTGGTATTTTCACTCCACTAACCAATCAATTAAAAAGGTAAAGAGTTAAAACAGATGGCAAGATAGGTGGATGTTAGGAAAGACTTTAAAAGACCAAGAAAGAATTCCATAATAACTAGTTTGAATGTGATTTGACTTCCAGAATCTAGTTAGAACTGGACTGGCCTGCATATCAAGAGAGAATCACCACAGAATGAACAGAAAGGAGCTAAAGTAAACATCAAGGGGTCTGAGGAGGCACATTGAGTCGAAGACAGAAAATATTCTTGAAGGATGCCCAAATTAAGAAGAATGGGGTAGTATGTCAAGGGAGAAGAGAGAAGAGCTGGCAACAGAAAAGCTGTGAAATGGAGGTGAGGTGAGAAATTGACTGTTACCAAAAAGGCAACTAGAAAAACACAAGAAAGTATCTTTGAACCTTTTTAGAATGCAGTCAGATTCAGTCACCAAATCAATGCGAAATATGGGAAACACTTATATCCCTTGAAAAACAGTGGCTACTAAATTCTTCAGGATAGAAGGTATACTAGTGGTTGAAGAGTCCAATGAATGGCTATGAGTCCTTCCCAGAAATGACATACAGAAAGCTTATCCTTTCGTTTGTGATAGTTGCTAATACTCTATAGCTGTGCCTGCCACCTGTAGACAACAGTAACAGGTCTGGCCCTTCTCCCTTGACTTGTGTTTCCCCACGTGGAATGCCCACGCTTTGTCCCTTCTTGCTTTTCTTTGTGGTTCTTCATCATGGGTATAACACGTTAGAGCAGCGGTTCTCAACCTGTGGGTCGCCACCCCTTGGGCGGTCGAACGACCCTTTCACAGGGGTCGCCTAAGACCATCCGCATATCAGGTAATTACATGACGATTCATAACAGTAGCAACATTACAGTTATGAAGTAGCAATGAAAATAATGTTATGGTTGGGTCACAACATGAGGAACTGTATTTAAAGGGCCAGAAGGTTGAGAACCACTGCATTAGAGTCTCCTGAATAGAGCTTTTTTAAATTTTTTAAAGCTTTTGATTGATTTTTTTAGAGGGAGAAGGAGAGAGATATAGAATATCCATTGGCTGATTCCTGCACATCCCCTACTGGGGATGGAGCCTAAAACCCAGGCCCATGCCCTGACCGGAGTCGAACCTACAACCTTTGGTGCAGGGGATGATCAATCAACTGATCCACACCAGCTGAGCTCCTGGAGAACTTTTAAAACAGTATCTATGCCCATATACCCTGGGAGAGGAAGACATGTAAAAGAAGCACCTGGGAGTTTTTTCAAAGTATACATGTTTCCATCTCCACCCCAGTGATGTTGGAGGGCAGGGCAGGGTATTAGAATGTAGAATTTGAAAAATATCCCTAGTGAATTCTGATATACTATCCTCCTCTTTAAGAAGCACTGTTCTGCCCTAACTGGTTTTGCTCAGTGGATAGAGAGTGGGCATGCAGACTGCAGGGTCTCAGATTCAATTGTGGTCAAGTGCACATGCCCGGGTTGTGGGCTTGATCCCCAGTAGAGGGCGTGCAGGAGCAGCCGATCAAAGATTCTCTCATCATTGATGTTTCTATTTCTCTCTCCTTCTCCCTTCCTCTCTGAAGTCAATTAAAATATATTTTAAAAAAGAAAAAGAAACACTGTTCTATGTACTTTGGGTGAGCTCAATCTCTCCAAAGGTCTCAAATACCAAGTGTATGCTAATGTCTCCTAAGTCTTCATCTCCATTATCTCTAGTCTAGATTTTTCTTGTTCCAAACCCACACAACCTTGTGATCAGTACTTACTTTTACCTGTTCATCCAAAGAAACATCAACGTCAGTAGATTAAAACAAAATGTTCCCTCTGCCTCTCCCATCTGAGTAAATATTATTATATACACAGAATCATGTTAAGTTTCTCTTTTCCCCCATTATCTTTATTACTTTACTCTCTCCAAGAGTTAAAAGGAGGCCAAATGATATTTTAGGAGGAAAAAAAAAAGCCTAAATTTAGGCTCAAATCACTTCTGACCTCAATCACTATACTGCTTTTGAATTAGCCTTGTTGCCTCTCGTCTTGTTCTCCTGAAGCTTATCCTCCATGGTGCTGCCCAAGAGAACGACGCACTGCGTAGTGAATTTAGTTTCTTAGAACAGTATGACTTTGGCGGCCTCCAATGAATACCGGTTCCAGCATTCACACCTTTGTGTAGTCCTCGCCCCGTGAATCTCTTTCACTTTAACTAGAACCTGCTCCACGCCTAAGTCCTTGCACTCTTGGGAGCCCTAAACTGACCTGTCGGAAGTATATCTATCCCCCTCCAGAGGGACCACAGGAAGAGAAGCAGTCTTGATATTGCACAGAAAAGAGAAAAGTCATGGGCCCAGTGGGTCCTAGCCAAAGTCCATCTGTCAACTGGATGCGTCCACATTAATTACTACCAGCAAGACCAACAGAAGAACCACTCGGCTGAGCCCAGCCTAATTGAATAATTTTTAAAGAAAGAAAGTTTGGTGGTATTTACTATGTAGCAATAGAGAACTCAAACTGTTTCCTTCTGGCTCTGGAAAGTCTTCATATCTAGTGGTCATATAGATGTTTACATTTGTTGACCTTCACTTAGATAAAAGTTTAATAAAATTTGACTGAATTTTATATTTAAAAAATAAATAGCTTATGGTCTATTTGACATGAAAGATGTTTACTTGGATATATTATAGAGGGAGTGTAATAGTGTCACAAATCTGTAACAATTACAGATTTTTTTCCTGAGTGTCTTTGGAAAATGTAATGAAGACACTCTATAGGAAGACCTAAATTAGATGAATTGCTAACAAGCTTAAGTGCGCATTAGAATTTTTCTTTGGGTATCAGATGGAAGTGCAGACATGGGAAGGATGCAGGCATAACTATTTAAAACAATAAATGATGGTATTACAATGTTCTGTTGTGATTTTGATAGTTCTTTTTAAAGATTTTGTTTTATTTTTAAGCTTAAGTAGTGGCATGCACTCATTTATTGCATATGGCCATTCATTCATTTCATAAAAGGTTATTTGGAGTTAAAACTGCAGATTCAAATGATGGGTATTTCATGCTCCATGACATAGCAATCGTTAAAATAAAACCCCATGTAAGAAAGTATGTTTTTATAATTTGTATTTCAAAAAATAAAATATATATATTTTTCTGATTATAATGATACAATAATATCTAATAATGTGGAAAATTTAAAGAAATATTGAAAAAAATTCAAGAATAAAATTATCACCTTAAATATTAAGAAGGTCTTTAATTAAGCTAAGGAAAAGAATGGACTCCTGTCAGGAGGAATCTGGTGTTTATAGGAGAGTTTAACATGTTTTCTCTCTTATCTTGGTATCATTCAACTTCAGCTAACCATTGTTGAGCTGCTACTATGAACAGTAACCTGAATACCCCTTTATGTTAATTCATATATTAGTAATACTCTTCATACATACTTGTATTGAAATTCAAATCCTATTCAAAAATAAACTAAGCATTATATTCAAAGATTATAATTTTCTAGCACTCTCACTGAAATATTATGAACAAATGTTCAGTGAGCTCATTCTTGAGGTGTCTTATAATTAAAAAACTTTAACAGACCTGTCAAACTTTGCATAATTTCCCAGTTTTCCTTTAAAATACCTTCATCCTGTTGTGTTTAAATATTTGCAATTATGTGAACAATATCATGTTCTTGATATCTACAGAGAAAGTCTTACAATACAATTTAAGTGCACACACACAATGTACTCACTGGCATTTGTATATCAATGTGCATATTATTAGCTTTCTCAGAGAAAAAAAATTGATTCAATTTCATCTTGTACTTGGAAAAATGAATTATAGCTGACTCTTCTTGTAAAACATCAAAGCTATCAAGAAAAAAAGAAACACCATCAGATTTTCAAAGGCAAATAAAAGAAAGTAGCCTTGCTACTACCCTTTAGCAGTAATTCTGTTGTTTTGGTTGTTAATGTTTCTTTTTACTTAAAGAACTGGTCTAGGTTGACACATCAGGCAGTCCTGCCTAGCAGAGAATATTTTTAATAGTAATTTCCTGGAGGCAATGGCTTTGGGTTGTGCAGTGTCCCTAGAACTGGCAGTGTGAAATCCCAGATAGGCTGACTCATCCCTTCCATTTGGAGGTTTAAAAGAAATAATAAGGCACATCTTACAATTTACTGCGTGCAGATCTTTGAGGGCAGGTTGTAGATCATCTGCTCAGGCTGCAAGACTATATCCAAATACGTAAATCAAAAACCTCAAGCTCAGTTGCAGCGACTCTAACTCCCATAAGGTTATCAGCCAATCCTTAAAAATCCAGGTTCATTCTACACCAGGTATTTCTGATTTGCAAAACAAGATACCAGCGTGATTTTTTCCTTAAAGACTATCATGAGGCTACCAGACACATGGACTCTGGGAAATTCAAAGGACAAAGGGATACAGCCTGTGATTTCATGTTCACAGTTGTCAGGAAGGTTAAAAAAAATAAAAAGGACACAGGTAAAAAAAAAAAATAGCACAGTTACAACAGGAATTCAATGCAAGAAAACATGACTGATGATAGATAGAAGTGAGGATGTATGAAGGCAGAGTCCATCAAGCTGACAGACTGCTAGATTTTCTGCACCAAGTTCTTACTCTCCCCCTTTCAGCATCAGTGAACAGGCACACCTAAACAGTTATCCAAGTCAAAAGCTCCCTTTTGTAATTCTAGACACTATCTTTTCCCATTGGAATGTTTACCCACAATTCCTTTTTCCCTTGGTGTTTTTAAATTTATCTATATTATTGTTCTTTCCCTTGAGCCTTTCAAATGTTTCTGTTTTGTTTTATTTTGTTTTTGTTAACCCTCACCCAAGGATATTTTTCCATTGATTTTTAGAGATAGTAGAAGGGAAGGGGAGAGACACGGAGAGAGAAACATCTATGTGAGAGAGACACATGGATTACTTGCCTCGAGCACTCATCCCAACCAGGGCCAGGGAATCAAGCCTGCAACCAAGGTACATGCAGGCCGACGCTTTAACCCCTGAGCAAACTGGCTAAGGCTCTATGTTAATTTTTTTTCAATCCCTTGACCCAATTTTCTTCTCCTTTATCTCCTAGCTTCTGCAATGTCTAATATGCATCAACTGGATTTACTTATAAGCTAAAAAGAAGCTCTTAATTCAACTTCTTCAAAGAATCTAGTCTAAACCAAGTCAACAATGGTTTGCTAATAGCCAAAGGGTTTAGTGGCCTTTTAGTAAAATTTGATCACTCTCTCCATGAAAATCTACTCACACTATTCTTAGTTTTCATGTAACTATTATTTGTTGGTTTCCCTCAGAATTCAGCCCCTCTTCAATCTCCTCTGTGGTCTTTGTCTGTAGCTAGCATTTAAATGTGACTTTCCCCTCCGCCCCTCCCCACCAAATTATATCCACATTCCTCTTCACCATTTAGCTTAGATTTGTCAAGTGATCACAGATGATGTTCTGGAACTTTTTCATATGTCCTTAGGAAGCTTACAACCATGTTCAATGTACACAGGTAATTTATCCAGATGAAACCCAGACCAAAATATGTAGGTCACTTGTGTAATTCATTCATTCATTCATCTCTCTCTCTCTCTCTCTCTCTCTCTCTCTCTCTCTCTCTGACTTTAAAGCAACTTACCACTGCGCATTTCCATCTAGAACCGTGGTCGGCAAACTGCGGCTTGCGAGTCACATGCGGCTTTTTGGCCCCTTGAGTGTGGCTCTTCCTAAGCCTTAGGAGTGCCCTAATTAAGTTAATAACAATGTACCTACCTATACAATTTAAGTTTAAAAAATTTGGCTCTCAAAAGAAATTTCAATCGTTGTACTGTTGATATTTGGCTCTGTTGACTAATGAGTTTGCCGACCACTGATCTAGAAGCTTCCCAAATTATACAGAGTTGATGTTTCTCAAGCTGAACTGGCTCCCCTCATCTCCCAGATGCTCTCCTGCATGGCATTCTTATACAGGTGAATGTCGCTTCAACAACTTAGTCACCAAAGCAGAGAATGAACAAATCAAACCCTTCTTCCTCTCTTCCAATCTTTCACTACATCTGATTAAATACAGTTTCTTACTGTCTCCCACAGTTGTCCCCTCCTCTCTGTGTCTACTGGCACTTTTTGTCTCAATGTCAGTCTTGTAAATGTTCTCATTGCCACATCCTCTCTTCAGACATTTCCAACCATCTTCTATAATGTCAGAGGGCCCTTTCTGAAAGACACCAGATCACATTATTTTCTCACTTAAAATCCTTCAGTGGCTCCTTCTAGCTGTCAGGCTAGAGCCCAAAGGTCTTCCATAGGACAGCAAGGCTCTTCATGAACTAGTTTCAGTGATGACTGCAGACATTTTCCACCAGTTACCCACTTGCTATGGGTATTACCTCATACATGCTGTGCCTCAGCCCTACCTAATTACTTCCAATTCCCACATGCATGCTGTTCTTTCAACCATGATGCCCTGTGAAAGTGCCATTCCTCTGTCTACAATGTTGTTATAGGTGACATAAAACAGTGACTGACCACACAGGTTCTGGCGTCAGGCTACTTGGATTCAAATATCAGTTCCTCCATTCACCAGCTTGTCACCTTTTTGCCAATTAAACTCTGTGCTTCATTCTTCCTATTTGTAAATGGTAATGAAAACAACCTTTACCTCGTAGAGCTGTGGTGAGGATTAGATGAGATAATCCATATGAAGCAATGAAAATAGGGTCAGCAATAACCTTTCAATAAATGTGAGTAATAATTACCAAATTTATATGAAATAAATGTCCACAGGAAGTACTGATTTCTATCTAGTTTGGGAACTATTTCACAAAATTAATCAAGCAATAAGTCCATAGGTCTAAGGGAGGTACCTTAGAAGTGGGAAGAGCCTCTCTTCAAATCTATGTATAGGAAAATTCCTATGTCAAATTCTTCTCAAGTTCAGTTAATGTCCGACTTCCTTCCTCAATCCCTCCTCATCTGTTCTTCATTCTATCTCAGCAACCCAGCACCATAACCTTTCTCTGGAAAGTCTCATCAGCGGATAGAGCCCTACTTCATCACTCCTCCACATGGGATGCAGAGTAGGCTATTGAATTTGGGGAAGGGTGGGGCACTAGGACTCCCTGATGAGGGACAAGAACATAAATTTGCAGGGACCTCAGTCCTTTTTAAGGGTCCCAATGCATACTTTACTCTTTTTAGAACTTGATTTGTGAGTTATTGTTGCCTTGTTTTCAAACTCTTCTTCTCTGCTGGTTCATTCTCTGAATCCCATAAACTAATTCAAACCTCTCCCATACTAAAACCGTCCTTCCCCTCAATGCTAAATGCACCAAAAGTTCATCACTTCTCTTTCTTCTGCCACTCACAGTTTCATCTAGCCACAACGGTGCTGCATTTACAGTCTCCACTTCCTCTGCATCCATTCACTAATGTTTAATTCATGTAATAGAAATATAACATTATAGTCAAAATAGTACATGTAAACAATTTTAAGTTAAATAATACTGGAAAGACTTTAATAAAAGCAGTTATTTGTATCAACACTAAGTTCAAGTCCTGAAAAGCAACTATTTTACCACGTTTAGCTAATTCTTCTAAAATTTATCTCAATAAATATGTACAAACAATATCTAAGCTATTTCCTATTACTTCAAATTTCAACAATCTTTTGAATTACTATATGGAAGATGAGGATTCTTCTCTCTCCTAGTCCCTAATGAGCTTTCTCCAATCATAGTATGAATAAGTATCAATATTCAGTATTCACATTATAGTAACTAAGTATATTTGTTTACTGCTGGGTCATGCATTATATCATGAAAGCATTTACTTTTTTTCAATTACAGTTTTGACAGTTAACATTATATTAATTTCAGGTGTACAGCATGATAGTTAGATATTTATATAACTTATGACGTGATCCCCCAATAGCTCTAGTACCCATCTGGCACCACACATAGTCATTATAATAATGTTGACTATATTCCCTATGCTATTCCTTACATACCTGTGACTATTTTGTAACCCCTTCACCTTTTTCACCCAGCCCCCCATCCACCCACCCACCCACCCACCCATATGGCAATGCTCTTAAACTAACTTTTTGGTTCTAATTGAAATTGTCTCTCTCTTTTTTTTAATTTTCACAGTTTTCTATGTTCCTTTCACTAATTCTTCTATAAATAACAATGGTGGATTACATAAGATCAGCCATCATTTTAACTTTTCTTTCCTCTCAATGACCTTTCTCTGGAGCCCTCCTTCCCACTCCCACAATCAGGACTGGTTGCTCTGTAAGCCTGGCATACAACATCCTTGTCTAAAATTTCATTTCCTGAGAATTCCCTTTGCCTCTCTTCTGTGTTAGATCGCCTCATTCCTGAATCCCACGTTACCTTCATTATTGATTTATTCCCAATGTGATGGGCCTCAGTTGATGTGAAGTCTTGCATGACCTGGACTCAGCTCACTCTCCAGCCTTACCTTAGGCTGTTCTCTCCAGTCACCTCCAGTTTGTCTGGCTTCTTGGGATTCCTCCAATGTGCCAAGCAGCTTCAGGACCTCCTGCTCTTTTTCCTTCACCCTCTCCTCCCCACTTCCTAAAATGCATCACCCACCCATCCTTCCAGACCCAGCTTAAATGTCACTTTATGAGGGAAATCATGCCCGAATCCATCCACTAGGAATGTTTTTGCAACTTTTATGGCACCCTATTCTTCATTTGCATGCCCAAGTCAGAATTTTAATTAATTATTTGATTAAGTCCTTACTTTTCTCTCTCCTCCATTTTCCAACAAGTTCCCCAAACAGACTTTTTTCTTATTTATGCTTAAACCCCCTTTTATGTACAGAACACCTCTCACATACTTGGCACACAATAAATATCTTTTAAATCAGTGAAATGGCTAATATGAGATTAGTAGGGAGTAGTATTCTGTGACTGTGTAAAGGCATACACTTAAAAGTGTTGACATGAGAAAAAACACAAATCACAACTCCAGGTGGAAAATCCTACATACAAATTACACACATAGGTGTGGCAGGCAGAAAAATGACCCCTGCCCCAAAGATGTCCACTCTAACCCCTGGAGCCTGTGAATATGTTATATTTACAAGGGAAAGGGGGATTTAGGTTGCTGCCAATCAGCTGACCTGAAAATGAGGAAATTATTCTGGATTATTTACTTGGGCCCAATGTAATCACTAGAGCCTCTTAAACATGGAAGATGAAGCAGAAGAGTCAGAGTGAAGCAGGATGGGAGAGACTCCATCAGCATTGTCAGGGTTTTGGAGACAGAACAAAAGCACCAGCAGGAACATGAATGGGCAACCTCTAGGAGTAGAAGAGGCAGGGAAACGAATCCTCCAGCTTCCAGAGAGTTCACAGCCTTGTGTTCTTAATGTCATCCCAGGAAGACCCACTTTAAATTACTGACTTCCAGAACAGTAAGACAAAGGATTCTGAGTTTTAAGCCTTTGTGATAACTTGTTACAGCAGCAATAGGAAACTAATACAATAGCATATATTAGTACAGGAGAGTTTACATGTTTGTTTGTTTGCAGTTTTTCTTTTTCAAAGTTTATGTAGTTTTGTAGGCAAGGTCTCTACAACTCCGACTTTCTCTGCCTTTAGCCCCTTTTTACCAGTATAGTTTGCAACACTGCTTAAGACTGACATATTTCTTTTAAACTCATGAAATTAAAATAAAAAATTGGAGAAACTATCTGGCTCACAAATGCAAGCTCCCCCCCCCCGCCGCCCCCAAAGACATATTACATGAAAATATAGGTGGAAAACATCCAGAGAAAAGGCCAAAGAAATTTCATAATTTATCTTCCTAAAATGATGAATGAATAAATTTTCATCAATTATATTAATATTCAAAATTACTTCAGAAAATGTAGCTCGTTGACTTTTAGCACTGAAAGACAGAAATAGTTCCCAGGATAATATGATTATCCTTTTGTTATTTTATCCTCTTCTGGCACCCTTATAGCAGTCATAAAGATAAGCCCAGCTTTTGGAAAGTGGGAAGATGTTGTAGTTCCTGAATGGGAAAGAAAAGGGAAGTCCTCAAGAGAATTGTTTTTGTAATGCCAGCATCTCCTAGATGCTAAACTGTCTTGAAATAAACCATTTAAATAAAATACACATGGGCACCTGATAGTCTTTTATGTTTATGAAAGTTGGAGGACAGAAACATCTTTAAAGTTAGTGAATTTACTTACAAAATTAGAAAACGTTCCCTGGGATTACACATTCAACAACATCACTCTCAATTCTATCATATTTTGAAAGGAGTTAATTTGGCCTTTGAAAGACCTAACATTTAAGTAAACATAGAACATTTGCTTTCTTATAAAATTGACTGAAAAAATAATTTTTAAGCATAAGCATAAACTGTTATCTTCAGTTACATGAATGGTATGTTCTCAAATAATTCATATGATTTTTTTCCCCCCAAAGTCTTTTCTAGTCACTTTCTGGTAAAGAAACGGACTAAAATCTGTGTTTGTTTTTACAGATGGCCAAATCCCTGAAACTTCATAGATATGATTGAAACCATAGGAAAACCTGTCAGTCAGCAGAGTAAATTATTGCGAGAGAGTAAATTATTTCTTAAGAGAAAGAGAGAGAGAGAGAGAGAGAGAGAGAGAGAGAGAGAGAGAAAGAGAGAGAGAGAGAACCCAGAGCAAATGGGAAAACTAGTCCAAAACATTAGCACAGGGAGCGAGTTTCATTTTCCTCTAGCACCTTCTGGTGGCAAACCCAGTGTATTGCTGCGTCCCACAACACTGACAGGAAGAAGTTAGTGCAAACATTTTTTCAGTGTCTTGATTTCCCTCAAAGCAGTATCAATACATTTATTTGTTTCTGTAGTTCCAGTTATGCATTCATAATATAAGCACATCAGGAAAGATAATTTTTAATTTTCCTTCCAGAATGGAATATCTTTAACTTAATTTATTGGCAGGCACTGTGAGCGTTTTCAACCTCTGCTCTCAAAAGAAAAAATTAAAAAGATCCTATGACAGGACTGTTGACAAATACACAAGTACCCACATGTATAGTATCAGCCTGAATTATATATGATAGAAACAATTTTAAGACAAATGTACCACCCTTTTCCTCATTAGATTGAGAACGTGTTCAGTAATATCTAATTTCTTTTTTTAAAATTTCTTTATTGATTAAGGTATTACATATGTGTCCTTATCCCCCCATTTCCCCCCCACCCCCCTCATGCCCTCACCCCCCTGTTATCTGTATCCATTGGTTAGGCTTATATGCATGCATACAAGTCCTTTGGTTGATCTCTCCCCCTAACCCCCACCCTCCCCTACCTTCCCTCTGAGGTTTGATGGTCAGATCGATGCTTCTCTGTCTCTGGATCTGTTTTTGTTCATCAGTTTATGTTGTTCATTATAATCCATAAATGAGTGAGATCATGTGATATTTATCTTTCTCTGAGTAGCTTATTTCACTTGAGATCGTACATGACTACTTGGAATAATGTTAAAATGTATTATATACATGATCTCATTCGGCCACACAATATTGCTAATGAGATTGGTTTATTATCCCTATTTAACTGACAGAAAAAAGTAATAATTTACTTATCAAATTTTAAAATAATGAACAAAAAGAAGAGGCAAAGACTCACATGCATTTCTAAGTTCAAAGAACAAATGAATGGATGGATGGATTCATTACCTAAAACCATGTTTATTTCTAGGATCAAACATTGAGAATTTAACATGAAAAAGGCTCATCACTATATTGAAAATGCTCACTATATGAATCTCAGATATGAAATAATGTCAGAGGAACTGTTATAACAGAGATATAGGTGCAAAAGGTCGGGATTGCCAAGAAGACAAACCCCTAAATATGAATGAAGACACAGAAAGAGCATCAGCTGGCTAGAGATCAGATCTATCCATTAATCCTCTATTTCTATGATCCTTAAACAACCAAAGAATCATAATTTGTCTTTGTACCTGGATTTCCTGCAGGGAAAAGATGCATAATCCAGAAGATTTAAACCTGTCACAGCATCTGTCATGATTTGAAATTTACTTACATTAAGTGGACAAGATCATCTCTATTCTCTTTATCAGTGATTCTCCAACAGCCAACGGAGTGCTGGCACATAGCATGAGGTAGTAAATATCTGCTCAATGCCTCCATGTGGGCTAAGCAGCCAGCCAGCCTTCTTAAGGAACATCTCCTAGCTTACCCCTCAGCACAACACTACCCTATACATCCACACATTTCCAGGAGCATTAAGTATAACAGTTAGGTGGCACAATTATGCGAAAGTGGGAAGTTAAGACATAGAGCGCTGTGCTCCTCAGTTTCCTTTATTGATAGCATGACAGTAAAAGGCAGGGCTAGATGAAGAAAGGGCACCAAGAGGATATGTTTTGGTCTATCGCCCAAGAAAACAGAGACCACACCACTGTCATTTCTGCATCCCGATACTCTGCCCAGTCTTTGGTACATAGTAGACAGACAATCAAATGTTTTTTGAAGAATGTACAACATGCTATATAGGAAACAGTGACTATATTTTACAGAGAATTAATTGCAAATGATAAAAAATTGAGTACGAATCTGAAATACAACAAAACTTGTAAGTAATCACTATAGTGATCACAGAAAAGCTACCGTGATGCCCCAGCATGCAGTCATATTCAGAAGGAACTGTGCGTATGCATCTGGAGCTAGCCGCACTGAGGCCCACGCCAAGTACGCGTGGCAAAGAGAAAAAGAGCAATCATTTTTAAAGTTAAAGAGCTGAACTTCATGAGTAAGGTTTTGGCTAGAAAATTGCAATCTCCATAAACACTGCATGATTTCCAAGGAACATGACAACATTTCTATCAATAATTCCATAAGATAAATATTTGGCTTAATTCAGGAATAGTTCAGATCATTCTTTTACTTAAACCATTTCCCCATATAAACAAAGCATGAAAACAGCCTGCACGCCCTTCAAAAGACTCTAAAAAAGTCAATGACCCATATAATAACATTATTTAACCAAAATTCTTTCAGATAATAGCAGAATCTTTTTTCATTTTTTCTATTACTGCCATTTATGTGTAATATGAATTCTGTCCTTAAAAAAAAAAAAAAAGGTTTCCTAGCCCTTTAGTAATCAACTTACTGCTAAATAGCATTACCAGCATAATGCTTTGTAGAAGAAAGGTTTAAACATCCAAAATCTGAAAGCTATCACATACCATAATCAACAACATTGTTATACTACCTGGTGCTTTAACATATAAATACACAGCATGCACTTTTCTTGAAAAGCTGCATGTATATTAATTATAGAAAGTCTTGCATCTCCCTTTTTTTCTGAACAAAGGGAGTTTATAATTCCCAACAACTGAAGTATGTCAGTCACAGCCCAGTACACAGTGTAGAAAAAAATACTACCACACACAACTGAAAGCATTTTCATGTCTTTCCTTGTCTACAGGAACCCCACCCTTACGATAAAGCAAGAGGATGAACAAAAACGTGCATCACATTGAAAGGTCTGTCTGTGGGACTCATCATTGCTTTTTCCAATGCAAACATGAGTCCAACAGAACATTGAGTTGGATTTCAGTTCCATTTAAAGACACAGAGCACATGGTTTAGGGCATTGTTGGCACAGTAACCCACAGCTCTTCCAGGTGTGCTATTCTTAAATTTCTGGCCCAGACAACCTGCGCAGTGCAGTAGTTCCCAGGCCTTGTTAGTGGCCTCCCCTGAGTCAGAAAAGCCTGTGAAAAGACTTTTCCTTTAGTTAATTGACTTAGGGATTTTACATAAGGAAAAATGTGTTTTCCCTCCCACGAATCAGATAATGGTCATGAAGTGCTTAATATTCATTGAGAAAATGTGCTATGTAAATTTCTATATTTCTATAGAATACTTTCCAAAAATGGCTGTATGGCTTTTAGTACTTCAAATATTGAATGTGATGTCTTAATTATTTCAATATAAAGGATAAATAGTAAGAATTACTAGTTTAGAAAATAAAAATGAATAAATAAAAGCTATTCTCTTTCCTTTTGATTCTATGCTTCATGTTTTTATAACCATGTGTAAAAACTTACTCATAACTAGCATTAATTTAAGTGTAAACTGTCTACCTAAGCAATTGAATTCTAGGATTTTAGCATATGTGGAGTGGTTATGAATGCATCATATATGTGAAGGAATTAAGCTAAATATAAAGTGGCGATACAACAACATTTTAATTCTTCGGAATTGGCAGTAGACTTGAATTTCTTTGCTGTGCTTGTTATACTTAGGAAAAATTAACAACTGTCAAAATGAACCAGCTATATGAATTGGATTGGAAAAAACCAACCTCCACATCTTCAGAATATTCTCTGTAGTCATTACACAAAACAAGTAGTACTAGGGTAGTGTTTAATGGCCTTACAATGCACTTACAAAGGTACTCATGAACATTTAACTATTATCCAAATTTTACAAATGAGAGAATAGTTTCAGAGATTTTTAAAAGACTGCCTAGCTCAGCAGTTTAGAGTGGATCCACTAGGACTGCATGTGGACCACGATCCTCTTGCTCTGTTATCAAACAAACCAAAACAAAGCAAACCCTATCTCCAATTCTGACACAAACCACACTGCTCAGCTTATGTCTCTAGCCCTGAAAGAATAAAGAATTGATGTACAAGCTATTCCTGCTCATTAACATCTTAAGCAATAGAGAGGGGAGGAGTATCCTGATACATGAGAAACAGGAAGCTTCAGACCTTTCCTCCCTACCCAGAGATACCAACTGGACAACAGTACACAGACCAAGTCCCTTGTGAGATACTCAGAAACCAGTTAGGCAGCTCCTGCTCCACAGGGAAGAGTGAAAGAGTGAAGCAGGAGAAAATTTCATGGGACTCACTGGCCACAGTCCCTTTCCCCAGGCTTAGTGTGGAACGAGCAAAAGAGCTGGTTCACCTGTAACTGGGCAGAGGAATTGTAGGAGTTTGAGTCCAGCATTCTGGTTTTTCAGGGGCCGGCCTGCCCGCCCGAGGAATTGGTTTCTGTCTTGTGCTTTGGACCAGCAATGGGACCCAGCATATTCCAGATGCTTGGGGAGCACTGAGAACAAAGGAGAGTTAGGCAGCCTGTGGCAGCTCCAGAGCATCTGCAGTACTGAGGACAGACACCAGAGGGAGGAAGAGATCAAAGGTTCTGAAAAAAGAAATTGGCAAATTCCTCTAATTTACATGCACACCAGAGAAGTTGTATCACCCCCTCAAAAAAAGCTTGAGAGATGCTCAGAAACTCTAGCTGGGCTGACTGGGAATTGTCTTTTCCTATTGAAGCTGGTCCATAAGGACATGGAGAGGTAGCTGTTTTTTCAAATGTGTGGATCCCAACACAGACTTACAAGACACATGAAGAAACAAAGAAACTTGACCCAAGCGAAGGAACAAAATAAATCTCCAGAAACTGACCCTAAAAAATTCCTCACAAGTAATTAAAAATAACCATCGTAAAGATGCTTAAAGAACTCAGGAAAAATGATACATGAATGAAGTGAGTATATCAACAAAGAGATAGAAACTAGAAATGCAAAAGACCCCAAGTAGCGAAAACAATCTTGAGACAGAACAACAAAGCTGGAGGCCTCATACCTTCTGACTTCAAAGCTAAATGGCAAAGCTGCAGTAATCAAGAGTGTGGCACCGGCATAAAGACAGACATATACACAAATGCAACAGAATAGAGAGCCCAGAAATACAGCAATACACACTCGGTCAAATGATATTCGACTAAGGTACCAAGACTAAAAAATGGGTAAAAGATCATCTCTTCAACAAATGATAGGGAAACTGAATATTCAATTGTAAGAGAATAAAATTGGAACCATATCTTATACCATACACAAAAATCAACTAAAATGGATTAACAACTTAAATGTAAGACCTGAAAATATAAAATTCCAAGAAGAAAATATAGAGGAAAAGCTTCAAAACATTGGTCTGAACATAACATTGCAATGATATCTTGGAAATGACACCAAAAGCAACTAAAGCAAAAATAGACAAGTGGAACTACATCAAACTCAGGACAACAAAGAAAACAGTTAACAGAGTGACAAAGCAATACATGGAATGGCAGAAAATATTTGCAAACCATATATTACTAAGGGCTTAATACCCAAAATTTATAAGAAATACCTACAACTCAATAGTAAATAATTACTCTATTAAAAATGCTAAAAAGACATGAATAGATATATCAAAGATGACATACCAATGGCCAACATGTACATAAAAAGACTCTTGCCCTGGCCAGGTAATTCAGTTGGTTAAAGTGTTATTCTGATACACCAAGGTTGTGGGTTCCACCCCAGGTCAGAGCACATATGAGAATCAACAAACAGCCCTGGCCCGTGTACTCAGTGGTTAGAGCACCAGTCCAGCACACCAAAGGTCTCAGGTTCAATTCCCAGTCAAAGGCATGGATCTGGGTTGCAGGTTCCATTCCTGCACCCATAGGGATTTGTGTGGGAGATAACCAATCAATGTGTCTCTCTCACACATCTCTCTCTCTCTCTCTCTCTCTCTCTCTCTCTCTCTCTCTTTCTCTCTCTCTCTCTCCCTTTCTCTTCCCCTCCCTCCTTCCCTTCCCCTCTCCCTAAAAATCAATGGAACAATATTCTCTGGTGAGATTTTTTAAAATAATCAACAAATAAATGCATAAGTGGAATAACAAATCGCTGTTTCTCTCTCAAAAAAATAATTTTTTTAAAAAAAGAATATGATTGCCTGGCTGGTATGGGTCAATGGTTTAGTGTCTACCTATGGACCAGCAGGTCATGGTTTGATTCCCGGTAAGGGCACATGCCCGGGTTACAGGCTCAATCCCTGGTGAGGGGTGTGCAGGAGCAGGAGGCAGTCGATTAATGATTCTCTATCATCATTGATGTTTCTATCTTTCTCTCTCCCTCTCCCTCCCTCTCTAATATATATATATATATAATCTTAAAGGAAGATGCTCAACATCAGCAATCCTGGGGGAACTACAAATTGAAAGTACTGCTATGAAATATCACTTCTTACCTATTGGGGTGATCATTATTAAAAAAAATACAGAAAATAATAAATGTTGTTAAATGTAGAAATTGAAACCCTTGAGAACTCTTTGTGGTCATGAAATGGCACATCCAGTATAGAAAACAGTATGGAGGTTCTTCAAACAATTTTTAAAAAAGTTCATCCTGAACAATGCAGGGTGGGGGTTCCAACAGCTGTTCAGTCACACCCGCATATACCTTTGACTCCTGCAAAACTTAACTAGCACCATCCCTCAGCATCCACAGGAACTGGTTCCAGGACCCTTGCAGGTACCAAAATCCATGCAGACAGTCAGCCTCCTCATCCACAGATGCCCAACCATGGATTGGAAATCTGCTCTGACCTGCACTTGGTGGAATGCGTGGCTGTGAAACCCAGGGATACTGAGGGCCAACTGTATATTGATTGAAAAAATCCACATGTAAGTGGACCTGCGCAGTTGAAATCTGTGTTGTTCAAGAGTTAACTGTAGTTATACATGGATTTTTACTACACCAGAGTCTGTGCCCCTAAGCCCAAAGTTGTTCAAGGGTCAACTGTAGTTTATATTGAAATATGATTTGTCAAACTCTGAAGTCCAGTTCTCAAGCTATGATTTTAATCGAAGAGAAGATACGGAAAATTTAGATTTATCCATTGGTAAACTAGGTTTGTTACTATGTGACCCTGGGCAAAAAATAAATTTTCATTTTTAACTCTATATTTCTGGTTCACAAAATGTGAGTAATATATAAAATTAATTATTTATCTATACTAATAAAGAGCTAATATGCTAATGGTTGATGCGCTGTAACAGTAATGACCAGGTCATTAGAATATTAGCTGGGGCGTTGCTCCGGAGACCGGGTGGAAGCGGTGAGGCGCCCAAAGAAGGCGAGACCAGCCCTATGCAACTCAAGGTACTGAGGGTTTGGGGGCTGGGCCAGGCATGCTGGAACTCTGCGTGGAGAGGTTTGGGTGTCAAGGCAGGGCGGCACTGGGCTGTTAGTGTGATAATAAGAATATAAAGAAATAAAATAGTATTAAAACTAATGTATCCCTTGTAAAAATTATAAAAACATAATGAATCAGTGAATATTATTTTTGTACAATATACTCTGTGAAACCTTATTCCACTTATATCACTTGTTAATAATTTCTCACTTTATACCACTAGAGGCCCGATGCATGAATTTCATGCATGGGTAGGGTCCCTAGGCCTGGCCGGTGATCAGGGGGCCCCTGCTGGCACCCGCCTTGGAGGTACCTGGTGGGGTGTCATAGTGACCAGTCATTCTGCCATTCTGTATACTTCCATATTAGTCTTTTATTAGCCTATATAATAAAGAGGTAATATGCAAATTAACCCTCATGCCCTCACAAGATGGCTGCCTATGACCAGTCCAGCAGGGGAGCTAGTGAGGGATGACCAAACGACTGAACAAGCAGGCCGCGTGGGGCGACAGGGCCGGCAGGGGGGTTAGTGAGGGATGACCATACTACTGAACAACAGGCTATGTGGGCCGACCAGGTCAGCAGGGGGGCCATGAGGGGTGACCAGGTGGGCAGGGGGTATAGTTGGGGGCGATCAGGCCAGCAGCGGGGGGGCAGTTAGGGAAGGCCAGGCTGGAAGAAGGGGGCAGTTGGGGGAGACCAGGCCGGTGTGGGGGGGCAATAAGAAGCGGCCAGGCTGGAAGAAGGGGGCAGTTGGGGGAGACCAGGCCGGTGTGGGGGGGCAATAAGAAGCGGCCAGGCTGGAAGAAGGGGGCAGTTGGGGGAGACCAGGCCGGTGGGGGGGGGCAATAAGAAGCGACCAGGCCGGCGGGGGGCGGGGGGAGTGAGGGGCAACCAGGCTGGCAGGGGGGGTGCAGCTAGTGGCAACCAGGCAGGCAGGCAGGCAGGTGAGTGATTAGGATCCAGTGGTCCAGGATTGTGAGAGGGATGTCCAACTGCCGGTTTAGGCCCAATCCCTGGGATTGGGCCTAAACCGGCAGTCGGACATCTCCCTCGGAGTCCCGGATTGGAGAGGGTACAGGCTGGGCTGAGGGGATTCCACCCACCCCGTGCATGAATTTTGTGCACCAGACCTCTAGTATAGGATAAGTCAGTTGAGAACAAAGAACATTTCTTATACATTCTCTTTCTCTCTAGCACAAGTACACATAATTTTGTTTTAATATATAAATTAGAGGCCCAGTGCACAAAAATCGTGCACTCAGGGAGGGGTTCCCTCAGTCCGGCCTGTGTCCTCTCACAGTTCGGGAGCCCTCAGGGGATGTCCGATGTCCTCAGCAGGGAGCTGGCCTAAGCCAGCAGTCAGACATCCTTAGCACTGCTGCAGAGGCGGGAGAGGCTCCTACCACTGCCGATGCACTCTCGAGCCATGAGCCTGGCTCAGGGCTTCTAGCTGAGCAGCGCTCCTCCTGTGGGAGCACACTGACCACCAGGGGGCAGCTCCTGTGTTGAGCATCTGCCCCTTGTGGTCAGTGCACTTCATAGCGACCGGTCATTCCACCATTCAATTTGCATACTAGCCTTTTATTATATAAACATTTTATGTAATGTCCACATTTCTACAGTTTACTGACTAAATTAAAACCCCCTGTCATATGATACAGAAAATGACATCAATTTCCTAATGATACCTAGTATAAATGATTTTCATTCTTTATCTCTGGCAACTTATAAGAGAAATTATTTCAGTTGCTTAGATAAGCTGCTTATAAGTTTCTAAGTCATAATTAAAAAGTCTGCAGGAAAACTAAAGGTCATAATAATTTCTGCTCTTCCTCTAAATCAATGCAATGAATACATTCTAGATTGGACAAATACAATTGTCAAATGTTAAAGGAAAAAAAAATTCATTATTCCTTTTGGGAAAACACAATGAGATTTCTTGAAGTTCAAAACTTATTTTGAAAAACCTCTTTGCTATTCCAATATTTAATTTAGAATTAAAGGTATTCTTATTTAGAACAAAATACCAATGACCTCAATATGTACACAGCTTAGAAAGAACCTTGAAAAATGAGGCTGTTTGAATTTCATTTTAAGAGTTTGATAAATCAAAGTGGTTCAAAGTTACAGTTATAGGTTTTGCACATTACCTCTACATCCTGGAGATATACTGTACTTGTGAGGTACCATGACTTTCCTTTGACTCTAAATCTTGAAAATGGCCTCAGCTCTACATAGCTCTGAATATTTGCACTGTAGGTATGAAGTAGTACCTGCAATGTACCTAAGGTGTAATTTGATAAAGACCTCATGCTCTCATGATGTAAATAAAGGGCATTCTACAATGATTGAAGACTACCATAACTTTTTCTTCACTAAGCAAAATGGCACACCATGCAGAGAAAATACACAACATGAAGTAAAAATTGGCCGAGTTAGCAAAGCTTTTCCTCTCAGCCCATATGTGCCTATTTAGTTAATGAGACACCTGCAGTATAATAACAAAATACACTGGAAAAAGAACTTTACCTCAGAAATCATCAATGGTTTAATCTAAAATAGTGTCCTCAGTAATGGTATATTTCATTCACTTATATTTTATCAGCTACAAATTTTGAAAGTGATCATTTTAATAATCTATTATATTTGCAACTGTGTATGTTGTTTTGGACATATAAAAATATTAAATATTCAAAAAGCAATACAAACAGGATGTAGCTCTAATACAAAATGGACATAAGAATCAAAGTTTCAAAGTTAATTTTAATACCTCACATGTGTACATTTTTACTTAATATTTGATTCCACTGTATACCAACTATATATTAAGGGTAATTAACTGAGCTGAAAATACCATTTTCAATGGCATAATGAAGACAGGGTACATTTTATTCAAATTTCATTGCCAATTCATACTTCCTATAAATCCCCCCTTCTGTCCTGTGGATTTAATATCACAACTTCCCTTTACCAAAATAATTCTACTAACAGACAGGTTTATAACTAATGTTTTATAGTTCTTGCTGTTACAATTTCAACCACTATTAGTGTGACCTGTCATTTATTTACACTTAAGGAACATAATAACCTAGCACATGATATAAATGAAATTCTTGTGGGTTAAACAGATCATGAAAAGTAAATATATTTTAAGTAAATATACTTTATGAATCTGAAACTCTATATGTCATATATATATATATATATATATATGTAACTCTTTATGCCAAATGTAACTTTTAATAACTTTTATACAAACTTAGTTTCTGCAGTTTATTTAAAATGGCAAAGATTCCCAAATTGCATCAGATACTTTATAAAAGGAGCAAATTAAATGTCTTTGCAAATTTCATTCTTAATAGCACATAATAAAATTTGAAAGCAAATTCTTTAAATCCCAAATAAAACATTGAATTCATAGATGTTTAGACATTTTATTATAAATAAAACCATAGATAAATGATATTGAATATACTATAATTTAACAATTTTTCAATATCAAATGGGCAGATGTCATTTGCTTGTTCCTATTAGAGAAGTCAGTAAAGAAAGGAATGTTCTAAGGTAGGTATAGGCCTTATTCAAATATTTAATGGAGGAATAAAATAACAATGGAATCTAACCCACGAGTGGGTGGTACCTCCAGTTCCACAAAGATCTGCCAGGCTGTAGGACACCAAGTTGAATAAGGTCAAACGGATAAGAAAGTAGATCTATCAGCCTATGATTCTGCAAAGGGCCAGCACAGATAAGTATGTAGCTAGCAAGCTCACAATAACAAAAACAAAATGATAGCCTCTGCTGGTGAATTTCCTAGGTAAATTTGAGTACAAGGTCAAGTTGTATTAGACCAGCTGTGGGCAAACTACGGCCTGCGGGCCAGATCCGGCCCGTTTGAAATGAATAAAACTAAAAAAAAAAGACCGTACCCTTTTATGTAATGTTTACTTTGAATTTATATTAGTTCACACAAACACTCCATCCATGCTTTTGTTCCGGCCCTCCGGTCCAGTTTAAGAACCCATTGTGGCCCTCGAGTCAAAAAGTTTCCCCACCCCTGTATTACACCCTCCTCTTTACCCAGTCATGTGATAATACTTTAGAGATTCTTCATAGGTTCATTTCTTAATTTTGTAAGTTATCGAGATTTGGCATCCCTATGTGTTATATCCTCAATCGCTGATCAAGATTTTGCAAAGCAGAGTCTGTGGCATTAATTCTTTGGAATTTTTCCAAATGCCAGTCACAAGCCATTCATTATACATATAATAAACTTTATTTCCAGAAGAAAACTGAGAAAATAGTATAATATTTTCTACCACACAGAAAAAGAAAAAACATTTCCTCACTGTAGCAATATAATTTTATAATAATACTTATAATAATACTAGAGGCCTGGTGCACAAAAATTTGTGCACTCAGTGGGAGGGGGTCCCTCAGCCTGGCCTGTGCCCTCTCGCAGTTTGGGACTCCTCAGGGGATGACCACCTGCTGGCTTAGACCCGCAAGCTAACAATAAGACATCCTAAGCTGGCAGTCAGACATCCCTCTGGCAGCCCAGGAGCCCTCGGGGGATGTCCACTTGCTGCCGGGGTCCAACCCCAGCAGGTCCAGGGGTTCCCAAAGGTGTGGACGGAGTCGGCGAAGAAGGAATGACACGGAGACAGCGTTCAGTTGATCAGCAGCCTAGCCAGGATCTCCAGCCAAGTTCTGGTCTCGATCTCCAGAGAGGTTCTGCTTTGGATCTCCAGCCAGGTTCTGTGGCCATGTTCTCTCGCTAGGTTCTCCAGCCAGGTTCTGTCCAGGTTCTCCAGCCAGGTTCAGTCACCAGGTTCTAGTCAGGTTCTCTTGCCAATTTCTGTAGTCAGGTTCAGTCCAGGATCTTTTGCCATGTTCTCTCCAGCGAAGTTCTTCTGTCTCTAGAGAACGTTCTGTGTAGGTTCTGTGCCTAGGTTCTGTGTTCTGTGTTCTGAGTTCTGACTTCTAACTTCTGTGTCCTAAGTTCTGTCTCTTTCTGTCTTGTTACATCTGTATTTATACCAGTTGATTCAATCCTATCAATCTCTATTACAAAGGTTAGGGCGTTTCTTATCTCCATTCCAGGGAGTAAAGATTATGCAGCTTAAGCATGATTGTTTGTAGTTAAAGTGATTAATTACCCACCTGGCACTTAGTTAAGGGGTTTTATTCCCTCCCTAACTTCAGGGGAAAATCCCTACCTGGGGATTCAACCTTTCTCGGAGAGGTGACCTTGGTTAAAACACAGCGCCAAGAAGGTGAGCAAACATATTAAGAACTGTATGCCATATATGCCAGGTCCCTTGAAACAGCAAGGATGGACTGGCTCCCAGCAACTTGCCAGTAGGGAGCAGGCCTAAAATGCAGTCGGACATCCTTAGCACTGCTGAGGAGGCGGGAGAGGCTCCCACCACCACTGCTGTGCTGGCAGCCATCAGCCTGGCTTGTGGCTGAGCAGAGCTTCTCCTGTGGGAGCACACTGACCACCAGGGGGCAGCTCCTGCATCGAGCGTCTGCCCCCTGGTGGTCACTGTGTGTCATAGTGACCAGTCATTCCCAGGCGTTCTGCTGTTAGGGTCAGTTTGCATATTAGCCTTTTATCATATAGGATAGAGGGCTGGCGCAAGGGTGGGGGCCGGCTGGTTTGCCCTGAAGGGTGTCCTGGATGAGGGTGGGGGTCCCGCTGGGGTGCCTGGCCAGCCTGGGTGAGGGGCTGATGGCTGTTTTCAGGCTGGCCACACCCCCTTTAGGGTGGAGGGGTCCCCACTGGATTGCCTGGCCAGTATGGGTGAGGGGCTAAGGGCTGTTTTCATGCTGGCCAAGCGCCCCTGGTGACAGAAGCTCCCAGCCTCTCCTTTTTTTCTTATTTCTTTTTTATTCTGGGATTTACTTACCACCTATAATTGAAACTTTGTAGCCTTGAGAGGAGCTCAGAGCCAGCCAGGGCGGGCGGGAGGAAAGCTTAGCTTCCTCCATCGCCAGGGGCAACCCAAGCCTCCTGCTCGCTCCAGCTTTGTGGCCACGGGGGGCTGAAAGCAGGTATCTGGGGTTTATTTACCTTCTATAATTGAAACTTTGTTGCTTTGAGTGGAGCTCAGAGCCTGCCTCAGCAAGCCAGAAGCTTGGCTTCCTCCATCATTGGGGCAACCAAGCTTCCTGCTTGCTCCAGCTCCATGGCTGCTGGCCGCCATCTTCATTGGGTTAATTTGCATATAGTCGCTCTGATTGGATGGTGGGCGTGGCTTAAGGCATAGCGAAGGTACAGTCAATTAGCATGTTTGTCTATTATTAGTGTAAACTAGAGGCACGGTGCATGAAATTCATGCACAGAGGGGGGGGTTCTCCTCATCCCAGATTGCACGCTCTCCAATCCGGGACCACTGGCTCCTAACTGCTCACCTGCCTGCCTGCCTGCCTTCCTGCCTGATCACCCCTAAATGCCCCCTCTGATGGCCTGGTTACCCCCAACCCCCCCCCCACTGACCTGGTTGCCCCCAACTGTCCCCCTGCCGTCCGTGTCGCCCCTAACTCCCCCCCCACTGGCCTGGTCACCCCTTACTGCCCCCCTTGCCAGCCTGGTCATCCCTAACTGCCCCCTCTGCTGGCCTGGTAGTCCCACGCAGCCTGATGTTCAGTCGTTTGGTTGCCCCTCAATGCCCCCGCTGCCAGCCTGGTTGCCCCACACAGTCCACTGCTCAGTCATTTGGTCGGCCTTCACTAACCCCCCTGCTGGCCTGGTCGCCCCACGCAGCCTGCTGCTCAGTCGTTTGGTCATCCCTCACTAACCCCCCTGCCGGCCTGGTCGCCCCATGCAGCCTGTTCGGTTGTTCATTCGGTTGTTTCGGGTGTGACAGTTGCTTAGGCTTTTATATATATATAGATAATAACATATAGTAATAAAAGATAGCCATAATAGCAACTGATGCTTATTGGGCACTTAATTTTTCTAGAAAATATTATCCTCCCAATTTTAGAAAGGATGGAAATTAATCGAAATGATTAACTAGCCCACAATACCTACTGAACTGGTAAATGTTAGAGCTGAGATTCAGATACTGACTATGAAACCCATCCCCTTAGCCACCACATTATATACATTTGTTTTATTTCTTTTTCTGGCTTGCACATTTCCATAATTAATCTTGGAGAGAGATAAAAAGCAAAGATGCAACAGCAGAAATAAAGTCATCAAAAAGGTCACATAGGAAAGATTTAAGGAAGATCATAAAAGGAAACTTTAAACAATAAAACAGAATAAGCTGGCGTGCTATGTCCAACATTTCACAAGCTTTCACATACCCTCTGTATTTCACTAAACACCATTGCTACTTCTGGATTCAATGACTTTCACTTAAATGTAGAATTAAAAATAGACATATTAAAATCAAGTTTTGGAATAATATTTCAAGATGGAAAATCTCTTTACTCTGTTAGTTGGAACAGTATATAAAATACGCATTATACACCCAAATTTTAAAGCTCTACCTGTAATGGGATAAGTGCAGATAGATAATTTCTGCACACACCATAATTTTTGTCATTGAAGATATATTACGTTTAAAATTGGATAGAAAAAAATGTTAAAAAGTCAGAAACCAATGCATGCACACATCAACCTCCCTCTTTAATATAATCAACTGATTGTTTTTTTTAACATCTAAATGAATGTACAAACACACAGAGCAGGCATGCATAGGTATGCCACTTAAGTCAAGTGTAACCAACTCAAAAGGCCATTTCTTTGTCCCAGTGCTGTCTCATTTGGAAGGAGCTGAGCTGTGTTAGCTGCAGAGCACTGGGTGTGAGCTGGTGCTCATGGTGATGATGACCCCATAGGCCATTAGGTCCATCAGCATCAGAATTAAAGGCAATTGTAGTCAAAGCACAAGTGGCTGAGAGCTCTGGAACCAACAAAGGAATAAGCCTCAATTGAAAATAAATATCAATAGCTGGGGACTTACTACAACTATCACTTAATAAAGATTCAACAACCAAAACCAAGGATGCAAGCACCTTTGAGTTACTATAAACATATTCTGGCTAGGACATCAGGATAATACTCATCTTTTTTTTTTAAGTCAATATCCAGACACTTTATAGTATTTCTTTTTTTAAATATATTTTTATTGATTTCAGAGAAGAAGGAAGAGGGAGAGAGAGATAAAAAATGTCAATGATGAGAGAGAATCATTGATTGGCTGCCTCCTTCACGCCCCCCACTTGGGATGGAGCCTGCAGCCCAGGCATGTGTCCTTGACCAGAATCGAACCTAGGAACCTTCAGTCTGCAGGCCGATGCTCTATCCACCAAGCCAAACCGGCTAGGGCAGGATAATACTTACATTACGGGAGTCTCAGTTCTAATTGGAAATGACCTGACATTAGAAACACTTTTTGGATCTCAAAATATGTTGGTCCTGAACTCATGAGTGACTAGCATCGTCCTGTTTCCCAAGCTTTGAGGTAAGGATGGGGCTTTCAACATATTTCACTTGGGAGGGAGTTTGGTGTATTTAAGCTCGTGCTTTCTGGAAACAAAGAATATTCTTATAAGTGGAATAAATTCATGAGAGGAAATAATATATGATAAATATAGAATGAGCTCCTTAAATTGCAATATCTTTCACTGGTCCAGATAAATTTTTTTTTCTCTCTCTCTTGGCTTCCGTTTAGTCTATACTGCCTTTTACACACACACACACACACACACACACACACACACACACACACACACACACCTCTTTTTCTGAAAAGGAGATTGTGGCTTAAGGGGTGGACCAAAGTTAGACACGATAAAAAGCAATAATAAAAAAAAATACAGGACAGGTAAAACCAGTGTTTGCTTTTAACATGCTCAAGTTACAGATGGTTTAAATGACTTTTGGTTGAAGGACAGATACAGACAGACAATTCAAAAGAACTAAAAGCTTTTTAATGGAGTTGTGGGTGCTGGGGGAACAAAAGAAGAAAGAAGGCAGGATGAGCTCATTAGAAGTAGAGGGCTATAGAAACAGCCCACCAGAGAAATGATGAAGGCAATAAATAGGAAACAGGAAGATCAAGTCAAAGGAGAAAGAACCTCAGCTCTACGGGTTGGCATAGAGCCTAAGTAGAGGACTAATCAGAAAATTTCCTGAGAGCAGATTTAGTGGCTACTTAGTGGCTAATGGAAGAGCAGCTTTTATCTCATGCTGAAGCGAAGTAGATAACTACGTCTGAAAATGAAGACCTCTCTTCACAACACTAAGAGCTGGCAAAGGGTTAGTCCAAAACCAATACTCAAGCTGGGGGCTTAGAACGTATAAAAAAAGGAACTACAGCAGCATCCCCCAACAGACTGTTCAACATGTCATGCCAGATTCTAAATATACACAAGCAACTACATATGGTTTACCACAAGCCAATAGAGAGTCCACTCTGAAATGCCCTCCCACCTGTAATAAGAACAGTCCAAGAACTTAAAGAACAGCATTGGGCCCTAGGCGGCTTGGCTCAGTGGATAGAGCAGCAGGTTTCGGACTGAAGGGTCCCGGGTTCGATTCCGGCCAAGGGCACATGCCTGGGTTGCAGGCTCAATCCCCAGTGAGGGGTGTGCAGGAGGCAGCCAATCAATGATTCTCTCTCATCATTGATGCTTCTATCTCTCTCTTTTCTCCCGTCCTCTCTGAAATCAATAAAGAAATATATATTTTAAAAAAAGAACAGCATTGGACCCCTAGGAGGGAAACAGAGAAAGAAGCATCAGACAGGTATCAAAACCTTGGAATGAGAACTATCTTCTTTTGGCTCCCAGGTGATGAGAATAAAATATTATCGCTAGATTCATAACAATGAGGATGCAGCCAAAAGCTTCCAGTCTGTGGACACCTCCCTTCCTCAGAGATTCCCTGCCCATTGCCATCCTGGCTAATCTCCCTCAGGCAGCTGAAGGAACAAGACTGACTGGCCACCAGGAGGGCCTGCTCTGCCGTGGCTCCAAATAACACACTCCACGCCATGGCCAGAGAATGATCAGATCCTATTTGAAATTTCCTCCAATGTTTAAGCTATAATTTCAAGATCAGTTCAAAGTTCTTGCTCTTTCTCCCAGATTTTGAAAGTAAAGAGATTAGAAAAGAAAATTAGCACAATACTCTTCTAGCTCTGACCCATTCCCCTGAAGGTATAAGAAAAGAAAATCATAACATGAATAGCAAAGACTGGGAATTCCTTTGAGACTAGGGATGCAGGGCAGACTGTGAAAGGCAGGGCAGAGGGCATAAGCAAAAATACATACATACATACATACATACATACATACATACATACATACATACTGAATAATTACATCCCTCTGCTTCAATCTAAAAGCTTGGGATTCGGCCACATTGAGGAGCGTGAAGACCACAGGAGTCTCAGGCTCACACTAGGAATTCTAATGCAAAGTCCCAAAGGGACTGCAGATGACTGGGAGATTCTAAGTGGGTTTGATGTTTCACAAAATGCAAAGCACTCAAATAATTTTGTTGTGTACTGAGTTGGTTCAATCAGCAATTATTTCCAAAATACACAATGTCCAGTTACTTCATTTCTTTGTGAAGTACAAAGTAACATAGTATTTGAAGTGTGCTTTAATTCAGTTTGCTGTTTTATAAGATCATTGGTTTGGGACAGAATCAAGAAATATCATAGTACAAAAGTTTTGACCAACAAAAAATGAGTAACTTAAAATTCCTAGAAACAATCTTTAAAAACTATGTTTAAAAGTGGCTGCCAAAAAAGAAAACCTGATTCAATGAAATTTTGCCAAGCATATTAGATTAGTTCATTTAATCCCCTGCCAAGAGCTAGACTAACGAAAGCACTCAAATTGTTTCTAGAAATACAAGTAACATGAAGCTCTGTTTTTCTAATATGTCTGTGGAATTCTATGAAGATTCAAGAGAATAGAAGCAAAAATCTTGAGTCCTTATCTATGTGCATGTGGGAGATACTTTTCCAGGACTTTGGTCTCTAAGAGTTACATAGTAAGATCTCTGTAAGTTTCTTCATTAAATTACAATTGTGCAATATATTATATTTCTAAGTACTTTTAAGTAATTTCTCCTGATAGCTATGGGGGGAAGGAACATAAGCACATTTACATCCATCTCCTGAATGAAAATATTGGTACAAAGAGGACAAGTGGGTTTCAACAACACACGAAACATTGCCATAATCAAACCTGAACTCAGTGTTCCACTTGTGCTTTTATTTAGTTAGTTATTTTGATTGATTTTTTTTTTAGATAGAGAGCAAGAAAGAGGGGGGGAGAAAGAAAGAAACATCAATGAGAGAGCTGTTTAGTCAACTGAGTCGGTAAACTACAGGGCATCAAAAACATTACTTATTTGACAAGCGCTCCAAACAGGTTGCAATTGCCTAGAATCAAGTCAAGAAAAGTCACCAGTTTTAGATACACAATCTCAGTCAATGCTCAGCTTTTAATTTTGCTTCATAAACAAGAATCTGCACAACAGCATTTCCTTCCTGAAATTACTTGAAGTGTTCTCGGTAGACTTGAATCTTTTAATGATGGAGGTATGTTCTGTTTGACATGCATGAGGTTATTTAAAAGAAAAGGTGCACACCCTGATAAGAATAATCATAGGCTGGTTTTTTTTATTAGGTTATATTAATATCTATTGGCTTTCCAAATACAGCTTTCTAAGACATGTGCTACTCTAAAAAGGAATTGCTTTTAAAAAGCAGCGAACTTATCTTTGTTTCTGTTGATGCTCATTCATATTAGGTCCATGCTGGAAGAGTCCAAGACTCCATATAGTTCAGCTAATTGCTGAAAATACAAAAGCATTATTGGGAACGTTGAGATTTAGTAAGAGAGTTGTGCAAAAGCAGTAGAAACAGTGCTGTATTCAGAAGTCCTTTGCCAGACTATGATAATGGGCATGTTACCGAAGTTCTCAATAGCCTCACAGTTTTAAAATTGTCAAATGGGCATAGACCAGTGGTTCTCAACCTTGGCTGCACATTAGAATCACCTGGGAATATTTTTAAAATCCTGATTTCTGGGCCTCATCCTCTGGAAATTCTGTTTCTTTGTTATGGGGTGGAGCCACATTAGTAACAAAGAAACAGAATTTCTGGAGGATGAGGCCCAGAAATCAGGATTTAAAAAAAATATTCCCAGGTGATTCTAATGTGCAGCCAAGGTTGAGAACCACTGGGATAAACTAAACTCACCTTTTTAAAAATATATATATATATATATATATATATATATATATATATATATATATATATATATATTATTATTATTTACAGAGAGGAAGGGAAAGGGATAGAGAGTTTGAAACATCAATGAGAGAGAAACATCGATCAGCTGCCTCCTGCACACCCCGTCCTGGGGATGTGCCCACAACCAAGGTACATGCCCTTGACCGGAATCGAACTTGGGACCCTTCAGTCCGCAGGCCGACGGTCCATCCACTGAGCCAAACCGGTCAGGGCTAAACTCACCATTTTTTAAGTAAGCTGAAATTTCATATTTAAAGGACTTTCAATACATTAAAACATAATGTTTGGTATGATTCCTTACTGTACCAAGCAAATATATTTGTGGCACCTAACATACTTTATTGCATGTATATACATACTGTTTTCCTTCCACACTACTGCTCCATGTTTCTTAAAGGTACAGGATGTTTATAAACTCAATGTCTTAAACAGTAAACCCATAATAAAAGCACCCAATCATTGTAAATAAAAATGCTATGAGACACAGAAGGAAAAAAAATAAAACTACTTGGTAGTGAAAGAAAAAGGGTAAAATTCAAGCAGGGCCCTGAAAGAGGGAATAGATTAGTTGGTAAATAAAAGAAAGAAAAGCACCCCAAACAGATAAACATACAAAGGCCTGCTTACCATCAGTATCACAAAAGAGCACACTGATGATGGGTGACTTTTAGCATCTTTTCATGTCTCTTGGCCATTTGTGTATCCTCTTTGTAGAAGTGTCTATTCAGGTCCTCTCCCCATTTATTAATTGGGTTGTTTGTCTTTTTGTTGTTGTTGTTGTTATTGAGTTGTATGAGTATTTTATATATTTTGAAAATTAACCCTTTAAGAGAGGTATCATTGGAAAATGTTCTCTCACACAGTGGATTCTCTTTTCATTTTGATGGTGGTTTCTTTTTCTGTGCAGAAACTTTCTATTTTGATGCAGTCCCATTTATTTTCCCTTTGTTTCTCTTGACCTAGGAGTTTTATTGGCAAAAATTCTGCTCCATAAGGTGTCTTAGATTTTTTTTTTTTGAGATGTCTTAGATTTTACTGCCTATGTTTACTTCTAGGATTTTTATGGTTTCATGTCTTATATTTAAGTTTTTTATCAATTTTGAGTTTATTCTTGTGTATGTTGTTAAGTTGGTGACCTACTTTCATCTTTGTGCATGTGTCTGTCCAGTTTTCCCAACACCATTTGTTGAAGAAACTGTTTTTACTCCATAGTATGTTCTTGCCTCCTTTGTCAAATATTAATTGACTGTAATTGTGGGGGTCAATTTATGGGGTCTCTATTCTGTTCCATTGGTCTATATACCTGTTCGTGTACCAGTAGTGTTTTGACTATAATGGCTTTGTAATATAGTTTGATATCTGGTATTGTGATCCCTCCAGCTTTGTTCTTCTTTCTTAAGATTGCTGCAGCTTCAAAGTAGGTCTCAAAATGGATTAAAGGTATAGATCAACATATTGAGTTGGTCACTAATTGGAAGAAAGTCTTTTTATGTGGAAAATATCCAAATTTTGAGCACCTATTGGGAAGTTTGATTTACTCATTAAAATTACAGTATCGTTGCCCCGGCTGGTGTTGTGCAGTTGGTTGGAGTGTCGCTGGTGTACAGAAAGGTGGTGGGTTCAATTACTGGTCAGGGCGCATACCCAGGTTGCAGGTTCAATCCTGGTTGGATAGCAGGCAGGGAGGTGGGGAGGTGAGCAGCCGGTTGATGTTTATCTCTCTCTAGTATCTATATATATAGAGGCAGGGGCCATCACATCCGAAACAACTGAACGGACGACCAAACAGGCTGAGTGGGGCAACAAGGCCTGCTGGGAGGTTAGTAAAGGACAACCAAACGACTGAGCAGCAGGCTGAGTGTGATGACCAGGCTGGCAGGGGGTTAGTGAGGGACGACCAAACAACTGAATAGTAGGCTGCGTGGGGTGATCAGGCCGTCAGGGGGGGCAGTAAGGGGCAACCAGGCCAGCAGGGGGGGCAGTGAGGGGCGACCAGGCCAGCAGGAGGGGCAGCTGGGGGCAATCAGGCCATCAGCAGAGACCGTGAGGGGCAACAAAGCCAGCAGGGGAGATGTTGGGGGCAACCAGGCCAGCAGGGGGGACAGTTGGGGGGCGATGAGGCCAGCGGGGAGATAGTGAGGGGTGACCAGGCCGGCAGAGGGGGGCAGTTGGGGTGACCAGGTCAACAGAGGGCGGCAGTGAGGGGTGACCAGGCTGGCAGGGGGGGCAGTTAAGGGCAATCAGGTCAGCAGGCAGAGGTGGTTAGGGGTGATCAGGCTGGCAAGGGGGCCAGTTAGGGGCAATTAGGCAGGCAGGCAGGTGAGCAGTTAGGAGCTAGCAGTCCTGGATTGTGAGAAGGATGTACGACTGCCAATTTAGCAGTTGGACATCCCTGAGGGGTCCCGGATTGGAGAGGGTGCAGGCTGGGCTGAGAGGACCACCCCCACCCCCTTGTGCACAAATTTCATGCACCGGGCCTCTAGTCAATAATAATAAAAAAACTATGGTTTTTTTTTTTTAAAAAATTACAGTATTATTTTTTCAGCATTCATAACGAAGATCAGTTAATGTTAATTTAGTTCCCCAAAATGATTAACTAGGCTCTCTGGAGTAGTTTACCCAGTGATAAATCTACCTGAAATTTCATTAACTTTTTATTCATTCATATCTCTTAGCTATACAACAGGATAATCTTCTTTGATTTGAAGTATGAATCAAGCCAGAGGTTGTTTAATAATAACTTTATAAAAGAATTATATCATTTCAGTTACAGATATCATAGACTGTAAGAACATCCTCTATGATAATAGCATGAGAGGGGAAAGCATAATCACAATGGATAAACATATCAAAGACTTCTTCCGACTGAAAAAATAAATACATGTGAAAAAATATGCAACATACAATTAGAAATAAGATGGATATTGTAGAATACCTGAAAACTCATAAAAGACTAAGAAATTATATCAACTGTAATCCATTTATAAGAAATTTCCATTATTAATAACCAAGGGCTTTACATCCCCAATCTGTGGCTAGACATAAGCTCCATGATGGCATAAACTTGGACTTAAATGATACATTTGATTTCAGAGGGGCTGAACCCATCCCTGATTCAAGGGAAGGCAAATGACTCAAGTGAAATCAACTAAGGTATCCCATCTGGCTGCAGCTACTGACAGAACATATGTACCTCCTTTTTTTTTCTTCTTCAAAAAACTGTGCCCAAGAATGGAACCACACAGAGAAAGGTAATGCTAAGAAATGAGAGACAGTATCCTAAAAATATAATCTGGGGACTGGGTCTAAAGCCATTTCACAATCTTTTATTTTTCAAGTTTGGTTAGCTAATAAATTCCCTTTTAATTTCAAGCTAATTGAGCTAGTTTCTGTCATTTTTTTCTTACTACAATGGGAGAAAGAGTGTTAATTAATCAGTACCCAAATATGACAAAAATACATTCACCTTTAGGCTAATCTAAAATAGGTTTAGTGCAATATCAGGATAATAGTAAGATTCCTTTGCTCAGTTTATAGCTGTTTCTTGCACCTTAAAAAAGACTTACTACTTATTGTTAAGGTCCTAGAATATTATCATTAAATCTTGTATTTCAAAAATGTTAACTAGATTTAAAATTCAAATATCCTAGAGAGCAATACAGAAACTCACATTTCAGTGGGAAATTACTAGATATGCTGAGGGCCTTTGATCTGAAAGAAGAGGGCAGAGAGAACAAATGAATGCATGTTTGAAATGGGGGAAATGAAAATTTCTTATACAACTTCATTAGTTCATTTAGGTTTTTGTAATATAGTTTTTAAACCAATCGAGTTTACTAATGTTCACTTTGTTAAAGTAGTGGCCAGTTCACTCCAGTTTAGCAAATGTTGAGGGTTGCCTTTTTATTATTATTATTTCCCTTAGCAATGAATGACTATGGGAAATTATGCAGACTCATTCATTAACAGGGACATTTTCCCCTGAAAGAAGGATATGTTTATTTTTCTATAAGGTAATTTTTATGGAACGGCATAATATTTTTTAAAGGATTAAGGAACAACAATCACTGGATTTTCCTGGAATTCCCTGAGCATTGGTATCAGTACTATTTTGGAAATTGGGCAAATAGGGTCAGAGCTGCATGATTGAATAGGATTTGAGGTATAGTAGCTTTCACTTGTGCTTCAAAATGCAGCTCTGTTAACAATATCTTATAAACTCTTGATTGGCAATATGGCTACTAATCCAATCTATCTATATAAGCTTCCCAATTATTTTTAATTCACACACACACACAAGCACACACACACACACACACACATACGCATGTTTCTAACCTTAAAGCTTTTTAATAGCTTTAAATATTAAAACTAATAAATATTAAATATTAACTAAATAAATATTAAAACTAATAGTTCTTTATCCAATTTAAATGACAATAAGCAAGAAATATGAAAATAGAATGGAAAAGACCCTTGGCTACACATTGTGTTCACTCAATACACATTTGACATTCTATACCTTGGTTTATCATATACATTAAAAATGGCAGTGATAGCCCTAACTGGTTTGGCTCAGAGGATAGAGCGTCAGCCTTCGGACTGAAGGTGAAGGGCCCCAGGTTCGATTATGGTCAAAGCCATGTACCTTGGTTTCGGGCACATACCCAGTGGGGGGTGTGCAGGAGGCAGCTGATCAATGTTTCTCTCTCATCAATGTTTCTAATTCTCTATCCCTCTCCCTTCCTCTCTGTAAAAATTCAATAAAATATGTTTTTAAAAATTATTTTAAAAAATGGCCATGATAGCATCAAGGTCACCCATTCCATTCCTCTAGCATTACAAGTGAGAGAAATGTTAAAGGGATAACTCAAATGTGGTGCAGATCTGCAAATGACAACTGACAGGCTAGGAGCAGTATTAAAGTCAAATCCAGTGGTCCAGGTGTATTCCTACTTCTGCAGAATTTTTGTGATTTACCTTGTAAAACATATCACTGTTTTCATCTGCTTAGCAATCATTGTTCTATTGACAGAATCTTATTTTCTTTTGGAAAATTACTCCCTTTTCATTGATTTTAACTTTGTGGAATTATCAAAACAGGAATTCTGCTCTCTCCTGAGCATATTGCTGAAACCAGGACAGTTGGTCTTGTTCTCTCAGGAATATGAACCCTCATAATTTCCTAGTGGAAATGGAAAATGTTACAAATATTTTGCAAAATTTTGACAGTTTCTTATAAAGTTACACATACCTTACCAATTTGTGTGCAATATTTACATTGCACATATTATCAATTGGAACCCAGTGCACAAATTCGTGCACATTGAAAGACCTGTGGACTACGAGGCTGAGGTAGGCACAGGGGTGGGGACTATCCTCCACGCCCCCACCTGGCCCCTCCTGCTATGGACCCTGGTCCCCTGTCTGCCTGCAGCCCCGCTCCTGCCACTGCTGTTCCCACGCGCTGATGGCGCAGGTCCTACTCACACCAGCTGATGGTGCGGAGCGAGAGGGCCACCACTGTCAGCAGGTGCGAGCAGCGGCTGCTGCCCAATAGCCCCTCGGGAGCAGGGGGAGGTGGAGAAGCCCTCAGGGGCAATCGGGCCCGGCAGCTGCTGCTCACTCCCGCTGACAGCGCCAAGCAAGTGCGGCCAGCGTCGGCAGCAGGTGCAAGCGCCGGGTAGGACTACAGCACATGGGAGCAAAGAATTTTCATTAACCACCAGAGGCTTGCCCAGATGACAGTGACCCGTGCCCCGCCTTGGTCTGGCACTCCCGCTCACCTGCTCCACCATCCCGCCACAGCCAACACCAGCCATGTTCTGCACTCTGTCGCCTGCTGCCAGAGCTGGCCCCCTGATGGTCAGCACACATCATAGCGACTCGTTGTTTGGTTGTTTGGTTGTTCCACAGTTCGGTCTATTTGCATATTAGGGTTTTACATATAGAGATATTGCACAATGGTCCCATAGAATAGATGGCTGTGGTGGATATGTATGTATGAATAATATGTCGTTAAAAATTTGAAAAAATGAAGGAGAAAGAAGAACTCTTTCAGATGAACAAAACTGGAAAAAACTAGTCACCAGCAGATGATTCCATTATGAGAAATGTTAAAGTTCTTCAGGCTGAAAGGAAATGATATCAGATAGATGAAAATTTATATATTTGAATGCTTACATTAGAATAAGTTATTGGTTTCTAACTTAAGTTTCTAACTTAAGAAGCTAGAAAAATTAGCAAGTTAAAGCAAATTCTGTTTTTTCTAATGACTGTCATCTCAACCACTCACTTACTTACTTATAGATTTCTACTTATTTTTCAAGGTCCACTTCAACTGTCACCTCTATGGGAAGCCCTCAATTCCTAGGTAATTGTTCCCATCTCTTTCTTCTCAGACTCTTGGCACATATCTTATTTCTTCATTTATGGCATCATGTATAATTTTATTCCTTTCATTCTAGTCTGTAAGTACTTTGAGGACAAAAATAACATCGCATTATTCTTTTTATCCTTGGAGTTTGTCACGGAGCTGCCATATGCAGGCACTTACTAACAATGTATTTAATGCAAGAGTGATTAAGGGGAAGAGAGTGAAACGCAAATCTGTGAATGGATACAATTCTGAAACAATGAAAATACAAAAATAAAAGGACATTTCTGCCAGTTGAATGTGAGAAATGGGAATTTAGGGCCAAAAAAAGGGGGAACCATCATCTTCATTTTACAGATGAAAACACTGAAAGATTAAGCAACCTGTTCATGGTTAGAACGTACAAGGAATCAGGATTTATATCTAGGGCAGTCTGACTCCAATGTCCGTGATTTCTTAGTCAGTTAGTTGAAGCTATGGCTACTGCCCAGCACTGTTGGAAGATGCCCCAAGACAAGCCCAAGGGCAGTTGTGGGGAGAAGGAAGAGGAGGTGGATGTTGACACAGTGGAGGTGCTTCTAGAAGCACACAGCCTGGGCTAGGAGAGCCAAGGGCTCCAGGCAGCCTGAGGAGAGAAGAGAATGGCAGGTAAGGAGGCTGTGGGAGTTAATTACACATCCCAGGCTGCTCCAGGCCGGGAGATTGACACAGGTACCGAGACATGACTCCTCTGGGAGAAGGAAACTGGGACAGCAGAGAAATGCAGCTCCGTTATAAGGGTCAGGCCCAGGTACCAGACGGAGAATCCCAGCCAGAGGTTTTCAACCATTTACCAAAGATGAAGCTAATGAGCTAAATATATGCTGATTCTGAACTGGCAGTGGTTGAAAATAATTAGGGAATATACATGAGCCAAAATCTATAACCAAGCAGAAATTTCTGATAAAACACAATCACTTCCGATATGTTTGTGTTTGTATTCAAACAGCACTGACTCATAAACAGGTGAACAGACAAGTGTAGGAAGCCTGTGCCCACATCACTCAAAGTGGTTATGTACTCACTCAGCAAGTGCATTTACCCCTATCATGTTGCAGGCACAGGATGGTCACCAAAGGTACTGGGATGCAGTCTTGCCACATGTCAGAAAGGAGAGTGAAAAATAAGAGGGTCCTATCATGTGCTCCCTGGAGAACCAGATGGTTCTTAATCAGTAACAACAGAGGAAAGATAAGTAGATACAATTCTGAAACAATGGAAATTGATTTTTTTAAAAAAATATACCCCTATTGATTTTTTACAGAGAGGAAGGGAGAGAGACAGAGAGTCAGAAACATCGATGAGAGAGAAACATCGACCAGCCGCCTCCCGCAAATCCCCCACCGGGGACGTGCCCGCAACCCAGGCACATGCCCTTGACCGGAATCGAACCCGGGACCCCTCAGTCCGCAGGCCGACGCTCTATCCACTGAGCCAAACCGGCTTTGGCGGAAATTGATTTTTTTTTTTTTAACTCTTCAGGACTAGGGCTCGCCAGCAAGCGCTTCTTATAATGGAGCCAGTGCCACTGTTAGGATAAAGTTTCTAAAATCAGTTTCTAAGACCCAGTTAAGGGGCTTTCTGTGTTGGGTCACTGTTTCCACAGGAAATTCAGAGATCAAGGATGGCTTGGATGGCTCTCAAGCCCTTGATTACTGCAGTACACTTTGAGCTCTTTAATGGAAGTTGTCAGGTCTTATTCCCAAGAGCAGTCATGAAGCCATCTGAAAATTCTCCTTCATGTTCTCACTCTGTGAAAGGTACAGCAGCTCCATGAGCACCTCCTGCTCTCCACCATACACCTGCAGCTCCAAACCCAGGACACGGCTATAAGAAGCTGAATGCCTGGAACAGAATTCACTCCAGGAATGAGGAGGCTGCCCCAGCACATGTGAGTGGGAGTGTATCAGCCATGGAGAACAGAGCCTGAGGCAGACATACAGGGGGAAGATGAGAGAGTTAGTATAGACCCGTGGTAGGCAAACCACGGGTCGCAAGCCACATGCGGTTCTTTGGCCCCTTGAGTGTGGCTCTTCCACAAAATACCACATGCGGACGCGCATGTACAGTTCGATTGAAACTTCGTGGCCCATGTGCAGAAGTTGGTATTTTGTGGAAGAGCCACACTGAAGGGGCCAAAAGGCTGCATGTGGCTCGTGAGCCATGTTTTGCCGAGCCGCAGTTTGCTGACCACTGGTATAGACAACTTGGTTCTACTTCTCTTAACTCTGAATTTTGCCAAGGGCTAGACAAGCGGTTCTCAACCTGTGGGTCACGACCCCTTTGGGGGTCGAATGACCCTTTCACAGGGGTCGCCTAAGACCATTGGAAAACACATATATAATTACATATTGTTTTTGTGATTAGTCACTATGCTTTAATTATGTTCAATTTGTAACAATGAAAATACATCCTGCATATCAGATATTTACATTACGATCCATAACAGTAGCAAAATTATAGTTATAAAGTAGCAACAAAAATAATTTTATGGTTGGGGGTCACCACAACATGAGGAACTGTATTAAAGGGTCGCGGCATTAGGAAGGTTGAGAAATGCTGGGCTAGACTGATACATTATCTGTTGCTGCTGAAAGAATGGCAAGCCTAGTGGGCCAAAATAACACAAGTCTAAACAAAAACAAACAAATTCATAGACACAGACAACAGAAGGGTGGTTACCAGATGGGAAGTGGAGGCAGGGGGAAGACACAGTGGATAAAGGTGGGCAAATACATCGTAATGGGAGGAGATTAGACTTTGAGTGGTGAGCACACAGCAAAGTATACGGATATTGTATTTCAAAGTTGTAGAGCTAAAATGTATATAATGTTATTTAAAATGTTAGCCCAATAAAGTTAATATAAATACAGTCAAACTTCTGTCTCCCATCTGGAACAATTCAGTTCTCAGCCAACTTGTTCACAGAAAAAGTGTGTAGGTTGTGGAACAAAACTTCAGTTCTTGATCTGATAACCCTTTCCTGTTGATACATCAGCATGACAATAAGCATTTCTCAGACCATAAACAAAGGAGAGAATGTACCAGTCTGAGTCAGTTTACAGCTAACCCTCACCTTGTTACCATCTCAAGAAATTATGCTGTGAATTGATTTGTGTGTGTGGATGATTAGCACAATTTTAAAACATAAAGGGCCATCAAGAGTGCTAATGTGGATAAGGGTGTGAAAGAAACAATGACCACAGAGGATTGAAAAGGCAGAAAACCAGTTGCTGATTTGGATGAATGAAAAGCAGTGAGCTGTGAGAGCATTTCTAAGGCAGTGATATGTGAAAAAGCTAAGATGTTGCACCCAGTGGACCAAGTTCTAAAAGCAATTCTTTTAGGGCTAATAGGGGGTGGTTCAATGAATTTAAGAAAATAAGTGTTTATTTATAGATTAAAGAGATACTAGAACATTGGCCTGTTTGGCTTAGTGGTTAGAAGGTAGGCCAGCAAACGATAGGGCCTCAGATTCGATTCCATGTCAAGGGCATGTACCTCAGTTACAGGTTTCGATTCCCGGCCCCAGCTGAGGCATGTGTAGGAGGCGACCATTCAATGTGTCTCTCTCACCTGCAAGCAAGGTACATGCCCTTGACATGGGTTATATGGAGTTGTAGCAGAACTAATATCCATCCATCGTTGTTTTTTCCCCCTTTAATTTCTACATTATGAGATGTGAGCATGTGATTTTTTATAACCATTCATTTTACAAATATTTTTATTTTAAGTTTAGGAAATACATTGGCATCAAAAATAGATAAAGCCTTGTCTTTAAACAGCTTACACTCAAGTAGGAGGAGAGCTTATGTGATTATTTAAATAAAAGGTGGGCCCTCATTGAGCTTAGTGCTTTAAATGCATTTTATCTTTGAATATCTCTTATACTACATACCTACACTAATAAGAGAGAAACATGCAAATTGGTGTTACTCCGCTACGCCCATCAGCCAATCACGATGTGTATGCAAATTAACCTAACAAAGGTGGCGGTTAATTTGCATACGCAGGCATGGGGTGAAGACTGAAGACTGAAGACTGAAGACTAAAGAGGCTTGGCTTCTCCGCTGCGGCGAACCAAAGGCCTGGGTCCCAGGTGCCGGAGGAAAACCGGTGCTAGCTGCCAGGGGAAGGAAGGCCTATTGTACAAATATTCATGCAACAGGCTTCTAGTATTATATAATTTAACACCCTTAACATAAGATACCCTTTTATGCCCTGTTTATACTAGTAGTATCTGCCCATGGTGGCATAGGTAGTAGTGGATATGTGTTTTGATCCCTGGCCTTTTTTTATTTCTATGTCTCTAACTTGAATGAAACTATACATCACAGTTCTTTTGAGAACCACCAGTTTGGGAAAGAAGCTATAAAACCAGGCAAAAGACCACCATATTAGATATTGACAAAGACTCTCTCCTTGGTTAAAATTATTTTTTAATGTTTTTATTGATTTTTAGAGAGAGGGGAAGGGAGAGGGATAGAGAGATAGAGACATCCATAAGATAGGAACATCATTAATTGGCTGCCTCCTGCACACCCCCCACTGGGGTCAAGCCCTCATGTGCCCTCACTGGCAATTGAACTGTGACCTCCTGGTTCCTGGGTTGATGCTCAACCACTGAGCCACACCAGCTGGGCTTGATCAACTTTTGACAGGCTCCTCTGAGCCCTCTTTCCAACTAGAACTTGTCCTTAGTCTGCCTAGTCCAGCTGTAGTAAGACCCTTACAAAGCCAGTTTAGTGAGAATATGCACATCTTTGATATCTGACCAACCTGCCTGACTTCCACAAGAATCCTGTGAAGTCAGTTTAGTGAGAATTTCTCAACCCTTGATGTCTATTCTTTGTCTTTTTCTGCCACTGACCCCTCACCTTGCTCCTTGGCTAGAAATCCTCACTTCTCTGTTGTATTCAAAGTTGGCCTCTCTCTCTTTCCTTTATTGCATTAGTTTTGGCACGTATCATAAAAGTCCTCAAATAAAATCTTCCTTGCCACTTTAACAAGTGTCTGAATAATTTTATACTTAAAAATATTAAATATCCAGGAAGAGTAGGAAAACTTGAAACAGTTCAAGGAGAAACCATTCCTGCTAACCTAGTCTGGTAGTCACCTGTCAACATACGGCCAGGACACTGAAATGGATTGTAAAGATTGGTGTGCATGACAGATTACAGCTTCAAAGAAATAATGTACCACATTTATAACCACCGCTGTGTTAGAAAGTATTGGCCATGGTGACATTCAATCACAAAACTCTATTGTAGGTACTAGGATTACAGAAGAGAAACAGAGATCCATGGGAATAGAGATCACAGGTACCATAAAGCTTGATATTAAGGATGAAGTAGGGAGGGGGACTGCATTGCTGCACCAAAACCCTAGGGATTTAAAGGTGTCCTAATTATTCTACTGATAAGAGACATCGAACCCTAAATATTTCTAATATGTCCTATTAGAACATTATGTCAGTTGGGATTAAAGATTGTAAGCATATTTAGATGCCTTTTTATTTGAAGGACAAACAAAAGACAATGACTTGTGTAATCCAGAAAGTGATCGGGCATGATGGCTTTTGAGAGAAGAGCAAAACTCCATAGCAGGAATTAAAGTGGATAATTTGGGGGAGCATTACTACTAGTACAAAAAGGCTATGAATTGTGTCCCCAAGGCTAGTCAGTTATGGCAGATAATAACAGGTTTTGCCCCATGTCAGAAGAACGGGTAGTATAATTTGTTCAGCTCCAAGATTTCACCCAAATAGTATGAAGTGTTCACTCTAATAGGAGTCCCCAGAGTCCTCAGCAAGTAACTAGATGCCATAATAAGTTGTCAATTGTTTCATCGTTGTCAGGAATCGCATCTTCACAAGCAGTCCTTCAACTGACGGTAGATCATGATGTTGGTCCAAGTGATTCTAGATGACAGACTGCATTACAAGATAAAGAAGTTTGTAGATAAAATAGATGACAAGATTTTATCATGGTCTGATATTTGGGATACTGGGTTGAGACACTGTTATTGCTGTACTTGCTCATAAGATATCAGTAGGGATCTAAAAATAACACTTCAGGATTCTGCATAATTTGACCCCAGATGACATCTCCTTACTCGCTCCCTCATTCTCTGTGCTCTGGACACTCTGGCTTTCTTTATATCCTTTGAACTTGCACCTTCCCAATCAAGAATTCTTTTTCTCCTACCATATCTGCTTGGTTTACTCCTATTCTTCAGATTCTAATTCAGACCTAACTTGCTCAGGAAAGCTTTCACTGACCTCCTAGATTGTGTAAGGTCTCTGTTTTCATGGTCTTAAAATTATGTGCTTCTCCTTTACAACCAATAATAATTATAAAATAATTTATATGATTCCTTGATTAACAAATATTTCTCCCAATAGACTATTAAGATCTATAAAGGCAGAAAATTATTCTTGTCTTTTTAAAATTTATATATATATTTGCCCATTATTATCTCTTGTACCATAATAGTATTCAAAAACAACAAGACTGAATGGCTGAGTGATCTAAGAAAATATAATGACTATACCTTTATATAAGTAGCTAAACATGCTTCTTTGTTCTAAGCATCGACTGTAGTTCATAACTCCCCCTAAGAAATGGTGCTGGGTGCTGGTGTGAAGCAGCTTCTAGGCCTACCACACGTAGTCTCCGATTCACAGTGTATAGACACCATTTCCAATAAGTTCATTTGATCCTTACCACAATCCTATAACGATTGGTAATGTCACTTCTTTATTACAAATTTGGCCTACTAAGGGTTAGAACGGAAATTATTTACTTAACGCCATAAGCTATTGAATGGTGGAGCAGTGCTTTTGACCAAAGTTGTTTAAGTCCTTTCCCATTCAAAATAGTAATATTTATACAGTAAGTCCTTATATAATAAGAAGGTAAATGTAAAATATTTCATTATAGATTCTTCATGCACCATTACAATATAATCACTGCATCCCAATATAAAATACTATACTCGTTGTATAAACAGATGTATTTCTTGCTTGGTACTCTCAGTACTCCTGTTCTTGTCTTTCAGTGTACAATGTTTACTGCGACAGTCTCAGGCATAGGAACTTCCCAAGCAGGCTGTACACTAGAATCACTGGCGGGAGTAGCATACAAACACAGAGTAAATCTGGCATCCATGGATAAGCGTCTGTTATCATTGCTGAAGATGATGCAATGATGTGAAAGGTACAGTCCCTACCTTTAAATGTGTTTAGAGTATAATGTGTTTAATACATATGTATTATGTTTGCACACACATACACATACATGTATGTAGCATTTCCCAAAAAATGTATACACACTTTAACAGTGCATAGCTCAACTTTGAAACTGAAGTATTTTAATAAACACTGCCTTTATAATCATTCAAAGCATGTATATTCGTTTTTGGGACACTCTATACATATATACACACACATATATATTCCTTATTAAAATTTGACATAGGAAAGTGATGTGTGCAAGAGCCTAAGTGCTTTGAATTCTGAAAGATCTGAGTTCAATCACAACTCTTCCATTTACTAGCTGCATGGCATGGGGCAAGTTACTTTCTAATCTCAATGATCTCATTTATAAAGGATTATATAATGATGCCAGCCTCACAGTATTACCTGGTATGAAGTGATCACTCCAAAAATAAAAACAATAAAAGATACACCTTAATAAAGGTACAGCATTATGTACATGAAAATTCAAAGAAGGAAAATTATCCTATAAAATAAAAGCCTAATATGCAAATTGACCAAACGGCTGAATGACCGGTACCTATGATGTGCACTGACCACCAGGGGGCAGATGCTCAACACAAGAGCTTCCCCCAGCCAAAGTGGGTGCCAGCACTGCCCCCCGCCCCGCCAATCACCTCACCAGTCGCCCCGCAGAGGGAGACAACAAGCGGCAGGGGGAGTGAGGCTGGTGAGCAGGTGGTGCCAGGCTGGCCAAGGCAGGTGCCAGCTGGGGCCCCCCATTCGCCCCACTGGTCGCCCCACAGATTGGCCCTGATTGCCGGCCAGGCCTAGGGACCCTACCCATGCATGAGTTTCATACACCAGGCCTCTAGTATTTCTCATAAAATATCATTGTCATTAATGTCTGGTCAGTCATATAAAGTTGTATTACAAGTTTTTTAAAAAATTAAAAAGAAAACATCGGACCTAAATAGACACCTTTCAAAAGAGGACATTCAGAAAGCCAAGAGACATATGAAAACATGCTTAAAGTCACTAATCATCCAAGAGATGCAAATCAAAACAACAATGAGGTACCATCTCACACCTGTCAGACGGGCTATCATCAACAAATCAACAAACGACAAGTGCTGGAGAGGATGCGGAGAAAAAGGAACACTCGTGCACTGCTGGTGGGAATGCAGACTGGTGCAGCCATTATGGAAGACAGTGTGGAGTTTCCTCAAAAAACTGAAAATGGAACTCCCATTTGACCCTGTGATCCCACTTATAGGAATATATCCCAAGAAACCAGAAACACCAATCAGAAAGGATATATGCAACCCTATGTTCATAGCAGCACAATTCACCATAGCTAAGATCTGGAAACAGCCTAAGTGCCCATCAGTAGATGAATGGATTAGAAAACTGTGGTACATCTACACAATGGAATACTATGCTGCTGTAAAAAAGAAGGAACTCTTACCATTTGCAACGGCATGGATAGAACTGGAGAGCATTATGCTAAGTGAAATAAGCCAGTCAATGAAGGAAAAATACCACATGATCTCACTCATTCATGGATAATAAAGACCATTATAAACTTTTGAACAATAATAGATACAGAGGCAGAGCTGCCTCAAACAGACTGTCAAACTGCAGCAGAAGGGTTGGGGGACAGGAGGGAGGGGGGGAAGAGATCAACCGAAGGACTTGTATGCATGCATATAAGCATAACCAATGGACATAAGACACTGGGGGGTAGGGGAGGCCAGGGGATTGCCAAGGGCGGGGGAAAAAAAGAGGATACATATGTAATACCCTTTGTAACACTTTAAGCAATAAAAAAAAAACATCATAAAATTTTTAACTAATATTATGACACTATTTTTTAAAGAATCACTTTCAGTTTCACAATAGTATCCTAAATATTCCATTTTACATGCTTTGTATAGACTCCCTCTCAGGAAACAGCTCTATTCAACCTTCTGTGGATGTGATGCGAGGTCCTGCCATCTGAGTTGCCACTGTGATACCTAAACCATTAAAGAGGCAGGTTCAAGTAAATAAAGGAGAAATAAAAGATTCCATTTGCAAGGGAATGCCATACTCTGACTGAATTCTAAAGCCATGACTCATGACAATAATTGCATTGTTAATGGCTCTAAAGGAACTTGCTCTTAGAGTGGCCAAGTCCCTTCTGACCAGCTTTGCCACCTGCTGCCCCATCTTAGGATTTCCAATCATTTGATTTCCTCTGCTATGATTTTAGTTTTATCTCAGAATTGTAATTTTGTACTTGTCAGTGCTATTTTAAATGTTCTTGACTTTTTAAAAAGATGTGATAGGAAAGATGTCCACTCATATAATCCTTATCAGGATAATATTATTTCCTACCTTTTAGTACATGTGTGACAGAAACCAACTTTCTATTCAATTAAATAGAGTTCCACTTCATCTGATTTCACTTTTTATTTGCCAAGGTTTGACTATTCACTCCAATTATGCAGCCAAGCAATATTGTAGGTGTGATAGGAAAATACTGATTCTATCTGAGCACTCTGAAATTTTGTTTATTTCTTGGCTGTCTATAAAACAACTGTGAGTCAATAATATTTTTCTGACATTAATTCATCTGGAATGTTTATTTCTTTTAATAATCCTATTATCTATATATATAAAACACTAAGCAACCATTCGACCATTCAACTGGTTGACCAGTTGCTATGATGTGCACTGACCACCAGGCAGCGGATGCTCAATGCAGGAGCTGAGGGAGTGCCGCTCAGCTGACTGATGGGTGCCTGACACAGGGCTCATGACTGGCCGCTGCAGCCCAGAGACCACAGCAGAATGGCAGCGAGCCTACAAAGCAGCGGCAGGTGCAGCAGGACCTAGATAAGCAGGAGCAGCAGGCGGCGTTGGATTGCTAGTTTCGGCCCAATCCCTGCAGGCCACGCCAAGGGCCCCCACTGCTGCACAAATCCATGCACCAGGCTTCTAGTAGGTATATAAATGATGTTATATAGTTTGGCTTAGAATTGGAAGATTAATGGAAAGAAAATAATCAATATAATAGGAAAATGTATGTAAGAAAACAACTTGAGAACACAATTTATTGCTAATGTTTAGGTGTGGTTTAAGACCTTGCTTTTAATTTTAGCAATCAGAACTACTGAATCATAAATTCAGAATATTGTTAACACTGAATAAGTGGTCCTTTTTAATATGTGGAAGGGAAGAAAAAGGCAATTTTTTAGTAAATATTATTCTACAAAACCCACATATATTTCATTATTTATTATTCACAACCATCCAGAGTTGTAGCTAAAATAATTGCCACTTCAACAAAGGACAAAACTGAGGCTCTAAAAAGTGAAATAACTTAGCTAGTGTCCTTCTATTATAGGCAGAGTTGAGAATGGCGTGCATAGCTGTCTGGCTACATAATATCCAAGTTCTTTCCATTCCACCATATCAATCCATACAGCAGAGATGAGATAAGAATATCTGACAACAGAAAGAAATAAAAATGTAAGCTTTAGGAATTTTATATTTATATTAGATGATGTTTACAAAGCACAAAACATTTTCGATGATTTATTGCATTTTAATTACCCAGTTAGTAATGACAACCAAACATTCTCTTTTCTAAAAAATGGATTTCCTAGAAATTTTAGTACTGCTTTTATGTCCCAAGCCTCATGCAGTCAACACTAAATTTATCTGCCTCCTTTCGAGTCTCTCATTTGTCAAAGCGACCCAAGTCTTCCCTGGAGCATCAAGCTCAGACAGTTTGATTCGCAAGAGTAATCTAGGAACCATCACATCACAATCAACTTGTGTAACAGACAAGGAGCCATTCCCACTGAATCAAAATGTTGGAGAAAGGCACCTGCAAATTTGTATTTTATCAAGCACCATACATTATTCTGATACAGATGGCCCCAGAAGAACCTGCTAACGCCAAATGTCAATTTATCCTAAGTTTCAAGACCACTTATCTATGAGAGGAGGAAAAAAACAGCTCAGTGTTGGTGATTCTTTAAGTTCATTTCAGAATGGCAAACAAAAATAACTATTACTAGTATTGTCCTACTAGAGGTCCCTCGGCTGTGGGGCATGGCTACAGTGTTTGGGCCAGGTTCAAGCCTCGGACTAATGAAAGGACAGGGTCCTCTCATTGCCACGTGCAAGTCCCAGCTAGAGGGCAGGGCACTCCCAGCACAATTATAGCCAACGGCTGTGGTTGTAAGCTTGAACCTGTGGTCCAAACACGTAGCCCCACATGCCTTGTGCTAGAGTTCAGGTGCATGTAGTTGAGTAGGGTTGAAACTCCTGTAAACAATTTGATCGCGCCCCTACTTTGCCTCGTGGCATTTGCTATAAAATAAAGACACGGCTTGTGGGTGCTGGCGCTGTCTCCTCATCAGGGAGCAGCATCCCACCGAGACCCAGCTTTCATTCTCTTGTCTGTCTTTTCTCAATCCTTTCACCCCCGCCCCCACCCCCCCCCCCCCGACTCAGGATCACCTTTGGCCGTAACACTCGGCATGGCCTGTGAGATCAGGCCAAAAACAGCTCTCCAACATCTGCTGAGGGATCCAGGATTGTGAGAGAGTGCAGGCCAGGCTGAGGGACCCCACCGGTGCACAGTTCCATGCACTGGGCCTCTAGTATGCATATAAGATCTCTGGTTAATCTCTTCCCGCCCTCCCCCCTCCCCCCTTCCCTCTGAGATTCATCAGTCTCTTCCATGTTTCCATGCCTGTGGTTTCTGCTCATGCATTGAGCATCTGCCCCCTGGTGGTCAGTGTGTGTCATAGCTACAGGTCAGATGGCCAAACGGTTGGCGGTTGCTTAGGCTTTGATAGATAGATAGATAGATAGATAGATAGATAGATAGATAGATAGATAGACAGACAGACAGATAGATAGATATAAATAGATATGTTTTTGATATGATCACTCTTGAAGATAAGAGACTACAACTAATACTTAACATTTAAAAAATCTAATTTTTGACTCGGTGAAATTAGTCCTGTGTGATTTCTGAAAATGTTAAAATATTCAAATTTGTCATAAAATTCTAGCAGTGCAAAATTAGGTGCATTACTTAAAATGTTGACTCCCTTGTCGTAACCGGTTTGGCTCAGTGGATAGAGCATCGGCCTGCGGACTCAAGGGTCCGAGGTTCGATTCCAGTCAAGGGCATGTGCCTTGGTTGCGGGCTCATCTCCATTGGGGAGTGTGCAGGAGGCAGCTGATCGATGTTTCTCTCTCATCGATGTTTCTGGCTCTCTATCTTTCTCCCTTCCTCTCTGTAAAAAATCAATAAAATATATTTAAAAAATAATAAAATAAAATAAAATAAAATAAAATAAAATAAAATAAAATAAAATAAAATAAAGTTGACTCCCTCCTACTGGCATGGCTTAGTGGTTGAGCGTCGACCTATGAATCAGGAGGTCATGGTTCCATTCCCAGTCAGGGCACATGCCCAGGTTGTGGGCTCAATCCCCAGTGTGGAAAGTGCAGGAGGCAGCCAATCAATGATTCTCTCTTATCATTGGTGTTTCTTTCTCTCTCTCTTCCTCCCTTCTTCCCTCCCTCCCTCCTCCTCTCCTTTCCTCTCTGAAATAAAAAAAATATGTTTTAAAAAATGTTGACTCTCTATTTTAATTATTACCATAAACAAAAATAGCTAAAAATGAAACTCTTACTTTAGCAATAGTGATTTGTAAATATTTCCTTTATGATAGAACCTGACCCCAGTTTACATACCTACTCAGTTTTCCTTTTTGCTACATCTGAATATCTGAACACCAGGATAATAAGTGTTTGTACAATCAGCTCTCAGAGAAAAACATCTAAATATAGTGTGCACTGCCACAGTTGCTAAGGTAACCACCACCTGCTAGTCCATTAAAAGTTCCTAGTTAACAGACATCTTAACCCACCTTCTTGAACCATGCACTAGGAAAGCCACTGCCTAGAGATATTTGTCTCTCATATATTGGTTATATATTTCCAACTAAGTAGAGTACAACATCAAAAGGGGTTGATACTTTTAGTTTATAATTTCCATTTCACTCCACCATTGGTAGAAAACTAGACAGTTTCTAAAATTGGATCTTGGATGAGCTCATCTTGATTTACTCAGTGATTTTAGCTCTACTTTGACATGAACACTGGTATAACATTGAGCTTTCTGAGATTTTGCTTTTAGTAGCAGATGTTCAAGACATGAGAATAACATATTTTGCTTGGAGAAGAGGCAGCAGTTTCAGCAAGAAATGTTATCTTACTTAGACTTGTTAATACTTGAAAATATTCTGCTGAATGTGTTGAGATCTTCCATATTCAATACTAATGATGAGGTCTTTAATAATGAAGTCTCAACCCCATCACCTCCTTAAGCCTTCTGCTATTCCAGTTTCAAATCCTGGATTACTCGGTTACCCACCTCTTACTATCCTAGTTTCATCTGAGCCCTTTCAGAGAAAGTCACGGAACTATGTAGATTTGGCCCACTGACAATTCAAATTTTCCAATTTCAGTTGGCCTATAATTTCTTAGAAATCCTTTCATTCACCCCCCATTGATTATGTAGCACACTGGTCAGAGCAGTTAACTATACCCTCTTCTCTCCTGCGCCCACATATCCCGATTTCCTTGAATTTCTCTCTTCTATTACTACCTCTCTGTCTTCATACCCATCAGTCTTCAGTATCCTCTACAGTATAACTTCCATTAATTCCATTCTACTGAAATTTTATTCTCCAAAATCACAATTGACATGTCCATCATCAAATGCAATTGCAATAATTTTTTTCTTTTAATAACAACTGTATTTGACCACCAGTTTTTTGTAATACTTCACTCTCCTGTTCATGTTTCTGTCAGCTATTAGCTCTAGGTCCTTCGCTTACTGATCCCTCAATAAAAATTGATTGAGCAGTTATTGCACATCTACAATTCTCCTGTCCCAAGACTAGTCCTTGGAAATGAAACAATGATCAAGATAACAAGGTCCTTATCCCCACAGTGCCTACAATCTAGTGAGGAAAGTAGACAATATAAAAGTAATCACAGTGTTAAGTAATCACAGTTTTAAGAAAGAAGTAGCACAAGGTACAATGAGCATATAGAGCAAGCAGGTCTAACCTAATCTAGGGGGTCACGGGAAGTCTTCAGGAGGAAATGACTGAATTCTTCTTCATTAAACACCATTTGTACCATCTCTTAGCTTCATCGAGAGATGAGTTTCAATTAAACCTTTAGCAATGACATAAATACTATATGTTGTTTTGAACTTTTATGAACTGATAATAACTGTGTGGAAGAAGTAGAATGGAATAAAATTTTCAAGAAGAAAAAATAATTTAAAATGTCCATGTTTTTATTTTTTAAATATATTTTTATTGATTTCAGAGAGGAAGGGAGAGGGAGAGAGAGATAGAAACATCAATGATGAGAGAGAATCATTGATCGGCTTCCTCCTGCACACTCCCTACTGGGGAATTGAGCCCACAACCCAGGCTGGGAATCAAACCTGGGACCCTTCAGTTTGAGGCCGATGCTGTTTCCACTGAGCGAAACCAGCTGGGGAAATGTCCATCTTTTAAAATTGAGCTTGTACATATACTATTTAAATGGATATCAGTGGGTTTCAATTTCCTGTAATATTTATATTCCACCAGATACAATTAAGACTGCAATATAACAGTTATATGTAACATCAATATTTATGATATGCCAAAATTTTATCCTAATGAAGATACAATGAAAAATTAAGATGTGGATTAGAATAAATTGTTTATAAAAATATTTTAAGGGAATACTCAATCAAAAAGGTTGAAAATCCTATATAATAATTGATTTTTTAAAAGTTGTTATTATACATGGTAATGTACAAGACTATCTTGATCCTCAGTTACCTCACAATTGAGAAAAGCGTTACCATCTCTTTGGCAGAGAGCAGTGGAACCTACCTAATTCATTCCACTGTTCAGTGAAGAGCCTATGAACCTAGTTTTTCTCATAATTTTTTTCTATTTTTATTATGCTCGAATGCTTCCATATGCTATTCTTTTTTGCTCAAATTTGGCCTGTTATTGAGCAACAAAACAGTCCATTTAAAACATTGGCAGATATAAGCTTGATTAATTAAATCTCTTTCATTAATCTCTAGGCATTTCCTGGGTCCATTTCCAAACTCTGAATTGTCTACAGATTCAGACATTTGAGACATTTTGGATCTTGGATTCTCAGAAATGAGTGTGGGATACACCCAGATGTGAAAGGATAAAGTTTGCACTTAAGGACTCACTGATATATATGGTCTCTGACACACCCTTCTCCTACATGTCCACACACACACACACACATACACACATACATTCTCACATGTGAAAACATCCTGTACACAAATAATCAGAACACCTCCGCAAAAAATCTAATGTCAGACCTAAGATCATAAAATGCACCAGATCACTACTTTCTGTTTTCCTATAATTCATTGTCACAGGAAAAGAGGACATTATCCATCATTCTTCCAGCCTGAAGTTATGAAAGTAGAAAATTGGATTGACATCAGAACATGTTAGTAAGAAAAACCAAAGTGTGTACACACAGGGTGGCACAAAAGTAGGTTTACTGTTGTTCACATGAAAAATAATAAAATTAATAAATAATAATACAAGAACAAACTCTGTGTTTTGCCTTCTCACAACAATAAACCTATGTTTGTCCCACTCTCTATATCAGATCATTATGTTGTATACTTTAAACTTCGACAATGTTACATATCAATTGTATCTCAATAAAAACCAGAAAGAAGAAGAATAGTAAAATTTTATAACCAGACTAAAATGTGCATATGCTAGCACTCGCAGGAAGTTATGAATTTAGGTAACATAAGGTACTTGATGTCTGATAGTGTAGTGAAAACAAGACTGTCATGGAGAACAGACCCCGCTAAGAGGCAGCTTTGTGATTTGGACATGTTCACACCATTAGATGTTTTAAATTGTACTACAACTCTGTATTTATATATTACAACATAAATCTTAATTAGAAAAAAAGTGAGATTTGAAAACTTCATCAGAGCTTTTTGTACTGAAAGCTGTTTTAAGAGAGTGAATCTATGAAATAGAGGTACAGGCAGTAATGTGCATTAAGAGCTTGTTATAAAATCAGATGGACCTTGTTAAACTACTGGCTTTGCTTCGCCATGTACTTATGATCTAGGATAAGTTACTTCATCCATCTAAGCAGTGTCATTATCTATAAAGGAAATAAAATTTAAATTAAATAATACATTCAAAGTACTTCGCACACAGGGATGCTGTGTGTGGACAGCATTGATTCCAAAGCTAAAATGGCTTCAAAAATCATAGTGTGATCATTCAAATGTTACATCTATGGAAAGGTGTGAAACAACCTTGTTAAAAGAGCCTAACCACAAAACTAACTTTAGAACCAAGTCTCTGGTTTTAATGCAAAAGAAATCCGTAATAGTTACTATGGCTAAGCATAATCACTGTGGTAGGCTCTGGATATTCATATATCAAGACTCCTAAGATCAGGCCAGATGAAGGAAGAATTCCACATCTAGATAGCTAAATCAATCAATCGCTCTCTAATTAAATACTGACTTTCAAAAACTAGACATGTGTCTGTTTAGTTTGCAATGCTAAAATTAAACACTACTATCCCGGTTAGTAAGAGCTCCACATCTATCGTAAACATTTTCAAAGTTTTCTCAAATTGTTTAAGTACTCTGAGTGTCAAAAGAATAGGGAAACAAAATGTATTCAATGTGTTTAAATTTTTCTACTTATAAACTATTATGTGCAAAACCAATTTTGAAAGTTAATGGATCCTACTCCCCATTCGGCGTACAGACTACCTAGAGTAGTTTTAAAAACACTGAAACTAATGGTATTTAATTTTGTTTGAAACACGTTGGCAATGACGTATCAAGAAGCCATCCTCAGAGGTTTCTGAGGCTTGCTCTGTGGAGTTCCAAACCTTTGGGGCCGTTCATTCTCAAAAGCTCTTGGAGTGAGAAAAAATGTCAAATTTGCTAAATGGGTAGGAAGGATGAAGGTGGAGAGGAAACAGAGAAATAAATACGATCTAGAAACAATGGTGTGTGTGTTTGTGTGAGTGTTATAAATATGTGAAAAGCCTGGGCTACAGAATATGTCAATGAAGACATTGAGGGAACAAAGAGAGGCAAGGAGTCCTCTTCACAAGCTGCAGTTGGAAACACTGACCAGCAGATGGCACACGTGTCAGGAAACCTGTTTCACCGCACAAAAGAATTGCTCTGAGACACTTGACAAATTTCATAGCATGTCGCACATAGGTTCTAGGAAGCCTGGTGAAAAGATGCATAGTTACATATTTGATACCTTCAATAGCCCATTCATCAAAATTGTCATTGTGTAATTAGAGCATATGAAGAATAGTAGACTCTACATATGTAATAATAATTGTAATCACAAATTCTAGCTTCAGAATCTTTAAAAGGAATAATGAAATAAGAGGAATAATATTATCTGATTTTAAGTCTTACTATAAAGATGAAATAATCATGCCACCTGGTACTACATAAGGACAAATAGGTCAATGGTGGTAGAGAGTCCAAAATGACCCAATGACTTTGACAAAGGTGTCGACGGAATTCATTGTGGGAAATGAAAACCTTTTCAACATATTTTACTAGATTAAGTGTATATCTATATGGAAAATAACTGAGCCTTGATTCATATTTCCAGCCATATGCAAAAATTATCTTAGTTAATTAGACTTGGATTACAACCTAAATGTAAAAGCCAAACTATAAATTTCATTTAAGAACACAGAGGGAATATTTTTGTGACCAGTTAGAAAAAAATTTTTTAGATGGAACAGAATAAAACTAACCATAAAAAACTGTAATAAATCTGACTTCATCAAACTTAAAACTTCTGTTCAAAAAAAGACATAATTAAAAAATGAAAAGGAAAACCACAAAATGAGAAAATATTTACAATCCATAAATTAAATACCCCCCCTACAGATTATCTAACTAATACCTACAAATAAATCATGATGATGATAATCAAACAAGCCAGTTAAAAAGATTTGACAGAAGCTACAGAAAAAAAGTGTATTATAATGCAAATAAACACAGGAAACATGTGCCAATTAAAACTACAACAGATATCACTTCTCAATAGAATGGCTAAAATTAAAAACAGTAAAAGCATGTAAGGTGGGAGAGAATCCAGAGCAATGGGAACACTCAGATATTACAGGGAGAGGCATAAAACTGTTCAACATCTTAGAAAACCATATACACAGTTTCTTTTAAAAGTATACCTTATGATCAATTAATCCTACTCCAGTGTATTACCCAAAATAAACAAAAAACACGTTGTTAAACAGACACAAGCAGAGCAAGGACGATGGGCCAGATATAGAAACTCACCGGGGCAGAAAGCCCTGGGTGCCTAGCAAGGGGCAAAACTGGGAAAACCAGGACCTCGCCCCCAGGGTAACCTTTCCTCCCCTGTGGTTTGGACCCTGATCTTTCATATCACTGGTCAGGAGGTTTAAAACCTTAACCTTATCCTCCCTAAAGATAACATCTAGGCCTCAGTTGTATTTCAGCTCCTTGCCCAGAAAAGCAGCCAAACCAGACAAGTGCTGCCCTGGCTGCCTCAGGACCAGCCACACTGATTAATGACCCCCTGCCTGGCACGACCAATCAGTGGAGACCATGAAAGAGTACATGTGGACAGCTGATGGATATTCTATTGAGACCCTACCCTGAATCATCCCCTAAGGTTTCTACCTGCAAGAGAGAGATACATATGCTCCGGACAAAGGACCCAGTGTATGTTCTCCCTGTAAGGAGCACGGCAGAGACATTCCATTCCTCCACAGGCACGTACCCCCTAACCTCTAGGGGACCCCATGCAACCAGGAGCTCGTCCCGAACTACCCTCCTGAACCTATCTCCACGGCCCCCTTTTCTCTGACTTCTCAGTGAGCCTAGGCTTTCCTGTTGTTTCCTCTATGCCCTTCCTTGTTTTATTGTCCTATGTATTTTTGCTGCCATCATTAACCCAATAACCCCTTGGCTCAGTGCTGTGCAGTCCTTCCTTTTGGATACCCCATTCCCCAGCCCCTTTCCTTAAAAAAATTCAATCCTTTATCCACCATCTGAGATGGCTATTTAGCCTGCCCACATACCACCACATCAACCTTCCACATGTCTCCCAAAATATTATACACAAATGTCCACAGTAAGCTAATCCATAATAACTTAAAACCAGAAACAGCCCAGACATCCATCATCAGGGGAAGGGAGATACAATAGGGACATATTCATGAAATGGAAAAGTATTTAGCAATAAAAAGAACAAACTTCTGATGTACAGTAAGTGAATGAATCTCAAAAGCCTCATGCTTAGGAGAATCCACATGTAAAAGCATACGTACTGCACATGCCATTGTCGCGATGATGAAGAGCAAACGGAACTGTTCCACAGGAAAGAAATCAGAGGAGTCCTTGCCCGGGAGACAGTGGGATACAATGGAGAGGACACTGCTGCATCCTTGCTGGGATGCTGGTAACAGGGGCGTATACAATTACCAAAACTCAGCAAATTACATGTCAGGTCTCTGATCTTACTGTTCAAAATTGTACCACCAAAAAAGGGACATGTCCAGTGCCACAGGACACCTTGTATCAGAAACCAATTTGAGAAAAAAAAATTGAATTTAGCATGTTACATTGTTCTTACATCTTCTCTACTGCAAATGCACTTCATGTGCAGGTGTTTCAACCCAGATGAGTCTCTTTTTCAATTAAAACATTTTTTAAAATTCTATAATAAAATAAACTGTCACCTTACTGAAAATACACACTGGCTAAGGTCCATAGGCTTTGGTGATCTTTTTCCATTACTCACTGGACACAAAACGGATGACGAAGACTTCCTGGGCCCAAACTGCTATTCACAAAAGATTTCGTATATTTGGCATCACCAACATAAATGTTACCTGCCTGCCTTTCACCAAACAGGCATCCGCAGTATGTTAACTGAACTTAATGTTACTCTTAACTAGGCTTTAAAATTTCATTGCTCTCAAAGCAGATGAAGTAAGTTGGGGAACTGCTGTTTTAGACTGAAATCTTTGCAAAATTAAAAGATGTTTAGGGTAAAGAGCTTGTCAGAAAAGTGATCAAGGCATCCTAGAGCTAATAACAATAAAGACAGAAATACTAGGTATCTGTAGATATGTAACAAGTTCTGAAAAAAATTCAGGATAAGATAGAAACGATAGCAGATCCAGAACTCTAACAAAGAATGTGACTAAAAGCATTAGAACTTACCTCATCATCTTAGTGAGACATGAAGAATAGAAGGGAAAACCCTTTGCATAAGCCCCTGTCTCCCTGGATGAAAAATGGCAATCGGTGCTCTTTCCAGGTTGCCCACATTTGACTCTGCAGGTTCCACTCTGTCCTGACCCTTCTCCTAGCATTTGGTTTTGTTTCCTACAAGAAGCCAAAGCTCCAACGTATGGAAATGTTTTATCTTCTATTGTCAACACTTCCCACTTATCTTAGAAGAGAAGTTTGCTGAAAATTAACATGGAGCACCAAGCAGAAGGGTGTTTCTTCCCTGTTTGAACTCTGAGCCAATTGAGAAATATCACAAAAAGTCTATAAAATCCAAAATATCACCATTCCTATTGTTGAAGCTGACATCATTGGAGACTTTGGCCTAACGCATGAGAGTTTAATTAAGCTCTTGATATTGAAAACCAAAACTAAGCAGTCTTACCAACCTGGTCACAACAGTAACAGAGAAATGGAGAATTTATTGGGGGGGGGGGGTGAGGGACGGGAAGGAGGGGCTATGAATACCCAGTTTTCCAAATTCACCAATTAAGTGAACTATGTCTCTCTCTTCCCCTGGAGGAGTAGTTGGTGAAAGGTGGAAAGAAGCAGGTACCCTAATAGCTATTCCTCTCATGAAATATCGACACAGGGCTGCTGTTTCATGCCATCCCTGCTGCATCCCTCCCACGGATGTAAAAGTGCTGTCCTGAGCTCTTATCTGGAGCTAATCCAGACCCTGGCAATGTAGAACCTGCTATTCCTTCTCTCCCTCCACCAGCTCAGCCCCCTTTCCTCTGGCTCCCTAACTCCGTCAGTGCCTTAGTGCACAATCTCTATTGTTGATAAACGTTCCCTTCGCCCAGGCATCCGCCTGTGTCTGTCAGCCCTCTCCCTGAGTTCTCGGCTCAGCTTCTAACTGGTGAACACACGTGTTTGCCTCCACCCTGCCCACTGCTTCCCCTTCCCCTGTAACCTGGCCTCCCCCACCGACCCCCGCCAACACTGTAGCTAAAGTCAGCAACTGCCCCTGAGTTACCAAAGCTTGTGGGCCTATATTATTCATCCCTTATGCTATGTGACTTTTCCCTGTCAGCTGACACTGCTGACCATGCTTTCCTTCTCCTCACGGTGTTTTCCACCACCGTCTTCTCCGCTTCCCCCGAGACTCCCAGGCTGGTGCGTCTGTGCTTCCCGGGCAGGCCCTCCTCTGCATCCGCGGGTTGCTGTTCCTCCGTGCTCCGTCTCTGGCCTCCTCTCTTACACTGCACACCCTTGCTGAGTAGTCCCTTTCACTATCCTGGAGTGAGCCATCATTTAAAAATAGGTAATTCTTTGATTTTTTGAACTGTCCTTTGGGTCCCTCTCCTATGCTCCAGACTCACACACTCCCCTCCTGCAAGGGCAGCAAACTCAACATGAACAGAAGGAACTCAGCGTGCTGTGCGCACAGGGTACACCTTCGACCTTAATGAGCAGCATCGAACTCGGCTCATGTGACTGTAAGTTCTCCTAAGGATTCAACTCTCAGTCACCTTGCCATATCTAATTGGCGACAAGTCTTATCAAGTCTCCTCCTATTATCATTCTACCTTCATAGCTCCTCCAGAACCTATTAGCGCCCTACCATTAATAGAGACCTTCATATCGCTTCCTTAGACTACTGTAACATTCAAGCGTTTCACCTCAACCAGACTGCAATTTAACAGAGCTAAATATAAAGTCCTGAATTAGGGTTAAAACAAATACAAAGATCCAGAGCTAGTGACCTGCAAATTCAAATGAGTTGTCACTGAATAGTTAACTGCTCAGAAGCCTAACACAGACACAATCGTATCTAAGATGCTTTTCTGTTCACAAGTAAAAAAAAAAAAATGCAAATTTAAACTATATTTTTTTCAAAGTTTTGGAATTACTTAAAAGATAATGAGATACTTAAAGAATCTCAAAGGAAGCAGGACCTCCCAAGGCAATAGAAGCAGGAGCCAGAAAGCCTTCAGGAAACTGGGCACGCTCTCTGCTCTTCTCATCTCTGACCTTCTGCTGACTTCTCATCTCTCTGGGACTAGATTTCTCTACTTCTTAGGGAACCCATCTGGTATAAGATGGCTGAGGTACTCCTCCTGAATTTTCACATATCTCTTCATTTTAACCACATAGAGGATTGACCAGAACCAGACATATTAAAAAGTCTCCAGAAAGGGGGAAGCCGTAGAAATGTAAATTAAAGGTTCATTAGAAAACAGAGGTTGTACCAACAAACAAGTGCCAGCTAGCACTGTGTAGAGTCTTGGGGAGATTCCTTTAAAGAATTAAAGGATTCTATGCCCCTTTAAAAGTCCTCAAAGAGCAAACACTGTTAATGCATAGTATTAATAGTGATGACTTTGAGTGATTAATAAAAGATGCACAATATGTAGTACATTCTAGTTCTAAATCAGCTGTCAACATTTCCATAGAAATAATAATTTTCCATTAAAATATTTTCGAGCAAACATTACAAGTATAACTGCTTAAGTTTCAGTTATGAGAAAAGTTTATTTATCCATTCCCCTGGTTTGCCAAATGGATGAGGTATTCTGCTTCTGATCCTTTTTCAAATAAGGTTGGTTATAGACTTTTTAAATGTGTGTAATATCACTGTATTATGTCTACTGCCTCCTCCCAGTCTATCACTCCCATTTTTCCATCAGCTCCATATTAATTCCTTAAAACACAACCTAAATTGTCAAGTTCCTGACAGCAAACCAATGCTAATGAGGCATAATAACAGAGCCTGCCACTTCTCCTTCAGGAAATCCTCCTATTTAGCAATCTTAAAGTGGTAAGAACAAAATATTCCAAATTTAACTTAAATTTGTGTGTGTGTGTGGTGGTCGGGGGGGGGGATTGGGGGGGTGGGGGGGGGAGAATCCCATCTACTTGCTGTGAGAAAAGTAACCAGTGACTAGTATAATAAAGAGGTTGGCAGTAGTAGGGTAGTACTTTGGAATTTTTTAAAAAACTACTTCCTATTGTTTCTCCTTTAGGACAGTACAATTATTTGCTACTTTAGTAGGTTGTCCAGACCTGAAAAATAGTTTGGCTACGAAGTACATTCATTTATGCATTAGTAACAGCAGTAGCAGCTGCTGTTTACTGCATGCTTGCTAATTGCTAAGCAATGCACTAATACCTCCATTACCACACCTCATCAATCTGATGTAGGCACTGGTAATATTCCCATTTTACAGATGAGGCAATGGGGTTTAGATTAGTTAAGTAACTTGCTTATGTGTTAGTAAATGGAGTCAGGATGGGAAGGTAAATCCCTCTGCTCATGACTGGCTACACAATTTGCTGGGCCCAGCACAAGGTAAGATTCTGATGCCCCTTATTCACAAATTATTAAGATGATGAAGCAGAAGATAAACCAAGCCTGGGCCCTAGTAAGCACACCCATGGAGTCAGCTCTGCCTCTGCTCCATCACATAAAAAAGTGGATGAAATTCTATTTTATCATCGACCTAAATTACATTCTTCACAGACTAAATCTTCGTAATGGCTAAATAGCCAATTATAAATAAACACTCAGATTTCATATTACAGACACACTCAGTAAATATCTGTGGAATAAATGAATTTACTTCTTGGCCTCGAACTGAACCCCCGCCTTCAATAACTCATGCTGATGCAACTCTGCTTAAATATGGGGGTGGGCTCAGAAAAGGTAAATGGATCATGAGGAATCCATCCATGCTACTGGTATACACACTTCATGTTCCGTTTCTGCTGGTTTAGGAAGGTTTATGACTGTAAAAACCATGTTAAATCTAATTATCATTTCTATTTGAGTGGACATTTACATTCTGCGGCTCCAAGCAAAACTTAAAGAAGGCACTCCTCACTTCCCCCTGCTCCAGGCCATAAATACACCCCCTTGCCCATCCCTGCACCCTTAGGTTTCCCTGAGAAACAGTTTACCAGGAAAAGAAAAAAAAAAAGAAAAGTCCTTTCTCCTCAATCCATGCCTGGTGAAGGACAACACGATAGACATTAAATGTGCCTTTCAAAAGACATTCATGGGCCACACAAGAGTAGTTCTGCAAAAAGACAAGGAAGTCTACTCCTTTCTAACTCTGGAGGATGGTGGGAAGGAAAAATAAACAATAAAAAGCAACATAAGACATGCTTGTTGGCTCCGCTGGGGGAGTAGTGAGGACAGAGTGTCATCTGCCTAAAAGAGGCCGCAGGCGGACGCCACCCTCTGTGGAGCTGGGGAGCAGGGACATCAAGGTGGTGCGGGTCCTGCCCGCATTTGGAAGCTGCTCCCCATGCGAAGCCGATGATTCAAGAATTACTGGGTTTGCCCTGACTGGTTTGGCTCAGCAGATAGAGGGTCGGCCTGCGGACTGAAGGATCTCTGGTTCAATTCTGGTCAAGGGCACATGCCCAGGTTGCGATCTCGACCCCCAGTAGGGGGCATGTAGAAAGTAGCCAATCAGTGATTCTCTCTCTTCTCTCTCATCATTGATGTTTCTCTCTCTCTCTCCCTCTCACCTCCTCTCTGAAATCAATAAAAATACAATAAAAAATAAAAATTACTGGGTTTACCATTGAACACTCCTGGTAAGTGAGAGAATATGAAAACTCCCAAGCCAGGGGCCAAAATGGGGGATAAAAGGAGGCCTTGAGGCCTACACTACTAGCCAAAGGGGAAGATCCAGAAGCATTGGCAAGGATCACCATACAAGATAGAAGAGCATACCATCAACCAGGTAGATCAGGGAAAGGAGCCTGGAGGCCAAGAACACCAGCTAGTGTACACATACACACAAGGACCATCATAACAGGGGGCTTATACCCCGCCTGTGATTCCAGACCTCATAAGGTACAACCTTCCAAGAACACTCACTCTTGGACACCTGGATGCCATCATAGAGATAGAAGTAGTTTGAGAAAGAGGCAGTGTGAGCAGCACGTTTTTATGTAAATGAGAGGCTCAGGTTAACTGAAAAGGACTGTTTAAGTGTTAAAACTAGAAAAACATAAATCGTATTGGTGTGCTGGTCAGTTTTATGTGTCGGCTTGGCTGGACCAGACCCCCCATTATTTAAGCACTAACCTCAGTGTTGCTGTGAAGGTACATTGTGGATATGATTAAGATCCATAATCAGTAGACTTTACGTAAGGGGATTAGCCTAGTTATCCGGTGGACCTTTGAGCTGAGGTCTTACAAGCAGAGCTGAGGGAGAGTCTGCTTTTGGACAGCAGCTTCGGCTCCTGTCGCGAGTGCCAGCCTGCCCTTTGTCACAGTGCCCGATGGATTTGCCCATGGCCTTACTTAGCCTGTCCCCACGTTGTCTCAACCAATTCCAATAAATCTCTCTTTTTTATTATATGCATTTGTTTATTTATTAAAATATTTTAATGTTGATATTATTTCAAGAGTCCCCCTTCCCCCCCAACCTTTGCCTACACCCCTCCCCACCTTTGGCCTTCCCCACACTATCGTCCATGTCCATGGCGTATGCATATATGTTATGTTCTTTAGCATTAAATCTCTTAATACCTATCTTCTACTATTTACTTCTCTGGCTGAGCTCTGACCATTACAATCAGATATTCATGAAGAAAACCAAAATGATGAGGAGATATGTAAAAAGTGCATTTTTCTTCACATCTGGTTTGCAGCATGAATAATTTAGTATGTGTAAATAAGCCCTGCATACCTCAAAGGTTTCATGCACACTCCCTCTTTGCCTGAAATGCACTTACCCAGTCTCTATCCTTCCAGGCTCAATCTAAAGATCTACCTCTGCGGGAATGCTGTCGTTGACCACCCATCCCAGTCCAGGTCCTGCTGTGAGATATGCTCTTGACACCTGTTCTTCTCTTGCAGCAATTATTACACTTGACATGAATGTTTAGTTATCTGACACTCATCTGTCTTCCCCTCTAGAGTTTAAGCTCTATGAAGAGAAAGGCCAGTTCTGATTGGTCAACAATACACCCTCATTATCTAGCATGCTGCCTAGGAAAAGTGTGGGTGCTCAATATGTACTACATGAATGATGCATGGATATAGATGTAGACATTTTAAAATACCCTAAATTCTAAATTTGAATGTAATTTCAAACTATCTGCTTTTGGTTGCTTATCTTTAGCTATATCTTCCAAAGAACATGTGTGTGGTGTTCAAAATGTAGAAATTAGAGGTATGAAATACAGGTGTCATTAAATTTGCCTGTGTGGGCAGTCCAATGAATATCACTGCTAGTCCGTTTGGGCTGCTATAACAAAATACCACAAACTGGGTAGTTTGTCAACCACAGGAATTCATTTCTCACAGTTCCAGACCCTGGAATTTTGAAAACTGTGTGCCAGCATGGTCAAGAGATTATTCTTTCCGGTTTGCAGACTCTGCCTTGTATTCTCACATGGTGGGAGGGGCAAATGATCTTTCTAGGGCATTTTTAATAAGATTATTCATCTCATCCATGAGGGCTCCACCCTCACAACCTAATCACCTCCCAAAGGCCCTGCTCCTAATATCTTGGGTGTTAGGTTTCAATATATGAAATTTGGAGGGATACATTCAAACCAGAGCAAGCATGAGCTCCTTATTAGTTAACAGAACCCAAATCACAAGAGCTAAGGATGGCACTAAGACACTGCTGCATTAAGGCAACCTCATAAGTCTGTTTTCCAATTTTACATTTATATAGAAACATAGATTTTTATGGTTTTCTGTGACAGCTGAATAGCACAGCACTTTACAACATTCTTGATGGTATTTTAAGATACTTTTGAAAATAATAATTCATCTCAAGACTTTGGCTACATAGCAGCACAATTTACAATAGCTGAGATTTGGAAACAGCCTAAGTGCCCATCAGCAGGTGAGTGGATTAAAAGGCTGCGGTATATCTACACAATGGACTACTACGATGCTGTAAAAAAGAAGGAACTTTTACTATTTGCAACAGCATGGATGGACCTGGAGAACATTATGCTAAGCGAAATATGCCAGTCGGAGAAAAATAAATATCACATGATCTCACTCATTTGTGAGATATAATGAACATAAACTGATAAACAAAAACAGATCCAGAGACAGAAACACCAAACACACCGTCAAACCTCAGAGGGGAGGCAGGGGAAGGAGGGAGGGTAAGGGATCAACCAAAGGACTTGTATGCTTGCATATTAGCATAACCAATGGACATGGACACTGAGGCAGTGGGGGCTTGTCCTGGGGGTAATAGTGGCCAGGGAGGGGTCGATGGGGGAAAAAGGAGACATATGTAATACTTTAAACAATAATAATAATAAAAAAAACAGGATTTTTTAAACAAAGTTAAAAGCAGTTGTTAAGAATACAGGGAGTTGTAAATATTTTTTAAAAAAACTTATATCCACATCCTAAATGGTAACCAATTCTGGTTATTTTGGCACAATAACATTGAACTAAAACATTAATTACCACTTTAAAAAGCTAAATTACATTAGGCATTGATCATAAGAAAAATAGATATGAAATGTAATCTCTAGTAATTCTTCTATATATTTCACAGTTTCAGGAACTGAATCTTCCCTGTATAGATAAGTATTATAAAAAGTTGAAATCAAATACACCATACAAAAATTCAGGAACAAATATTTACTTTCAAGTGGATTTGATGTCACTTGTAAATCAAATTATTTAGGTGGGTGTTCAACAAATGATTATATAGTTCATATTAACTAAGAAAAATTCATGCTTATAAGTAAACACAGGAACTTGAAAATGTGTGCTATACTTTGGGTATTAAAAGAATATCTTAACAGTTATCATTAGTGTTTAATAGTGCTACCCTTTTAATGAATCAGAAGAAATTACTATAATAGCTATTAATCTCTACTGAATAATTCATACACCACACTGAGTATGAGGCTCTTGCAGTATAATCTATTTATATAAAAACCCTGGATATAACACCTGTCACAACGGAGGCTCGACCAACCAGAAGGAAGTCAGTCCTGCAGGGGTCGCCTTGGCAACAGCTGTGCCCTCCAGCTGTGCCCTCCCGGAGCTGTTTCTGGTGAGGGCAAGGTTTGAGGCAGGAAATGGCCCTCTGAGCATGGAGGCATGTCTTTATAAAGTTTTAATACATTATATTAGAGGTCGTGGTGGTACTGTTTTACCCACAGCGTCTACAGGAATTGCTGCAAATTTACTTCTCGGAGGAAGCACCTTTCATCCCCAATATAAATTACCCATTCCACTAAATGAAACTTCAATTTCTAGACTCGATATAAATAGTGAAGTTGCTAAAACTATTAAAAAGGCCCAACTTCTCATTATTGATGAATGCATCATGGCATCCAGGCATGCTATAAACGCCATAGACAGATTACTAAGAGAAATTATGAATTTGGATGTTGCATTTGGTGGGAAACTGCCCCTTCTCGGAGGGGATTTTTGACAATGTCTCAGTATTGTGCCGCATGCTATGGGATCGGCCATAGTACAAACGAGTTTAAAGTACTGCAATGTTTGGGGATGTTTCAGAAAGTTGTCTCTTAAAACAAATATGAGATCAGAGGATTCTGCTTATAGTGAATGGTTAGTAAAACTTGGAGATGGCAAACTTGATAGTAGTTTTCATTCAGGAATGGATATTATTGAAATCCCCTGTGAAATGATTTGTAATGGAGCTATTATTGAAGCTACCTTTGGAAATAGTATATCTATAGACAATATTAAAAATATATCTAAACATGCAATTCTTTGTCAAAAAAAATGAGCACGTTCAAAAATTAAATGAAGAAATTTTGGGTATGCTCAATGGAGATTTTCACACATATTTGAGTGATGATTTCATTGATTCACAGATGATGCCGGCAAAGGAAAACTTTGCCATCGAATTTCCTAACAGTATTACTCCTTTGAGAATATCATGTCATAAGTTAAAATTGAAAGTGAGTGCAATCATCATGCTATTGAGAAATCTTAATAGTAAATAGGGTCTTTGTAATGGTTACCAAATTTATTATCAAAAGTTTACAACCTAACATTATCGAAGCTGAAGTATTAACAGGATCTGCAGAGGGAGAGGCTGTTCTGATTCCAAGAATTAATTTGTCCCCATCTGACACTGGCCTCCCATTTAAATTGATTCGACGACGGTTTCCCGCGATGCCAGCATTTGTGATGACTGTTGATAAATCAAAAGGACAAACTCTAGACAAAGTAGGCATGTTCCTACCTGAACCCGTTCTTGCACATGGTCAGTTATATGTTGCTTTCTCTCGAGTTCGAAGAGCATGTGATGTTACAGTTAAAGTTCTAAGTACTTCATCACAAGGGAAATTAGTCAAGCACTCTGAAAATGTTTTCACTCTTAATGTGGTGTACAGGGAGATATTAGAATAAGTTTAATCAATTTATCAGTCATTGTTTGCATCACTGTTGTTTTTTATATCATGTTTTCGTTGTTTTTATATCATGTTTTTGTTGTTTTCATATCATGTTTTTGTTGTTTTTATACCATGCCTCTGTTGTTGTTTATATTCTTTTGTTACTGTTTATTTATTAATAAATTTATATATTATTTTCATATACATTTTACTAATTCCCTTTCATCTCTCACACTTCTATTATAAAGAAAGGGCAAATAACAATATTAAAATATTTCCTCTAATTAATTCCCTTTTAATGTGCACCGACTTCATGCACCAGGCCACTAGTATGATTATAAAAGAGTAAAATGTAAGTTAAATATATGTATGAACAGTGAAACCAAAATTCACTATCAATGGAGTTTTGTAATCAAACTGAGAGAAATGTTCAACTAAAAGGATGAGTAAAAAAACTGATACTCCTTTAATATTTTTAATTCAATCATTAGCTGTGAAATTTTTTAAAAAAATAGAAATTATATAGCAAAGCGTACTTGATTACCACTAATTATGAGAAAACACTGGTAAAAGTTACTAATTTCTACAAAAATATGAATCATTAATGTGTAAATGCATATCAAGTTTCAAAAAGTGAGAAAAATAGGAGGAACAAAAAACAAGTGTATTTTATTTTTATTTTTTCCATCACTATTTATCCCCAATACCCTTTTCCACCTCCACTCACCCCTCTCCCCCACCCCTACATTACCACAGTGCTGTACATGTCCACAAGTTCTTTCTTTTTTTCTTTTTCGCTCGATCCCTCCACCCCCCAACATACCCTTCCAATCAGAGCTGTCAGCCTGCTCTCTATCTATGAATCTGTATCTATTTTGTTGGTTATTTTAGTTTGTTAATTAAATTCAACATCTGAGTACAACCATGTGTACTTGTATATCTCTCACTGGCTTCCTTCACTTAGCATACTGTTCTCCAGGTCCATCCATGCTGTTGCAAAGGGTAAAATTGCCTTCCCTTTTATAGCTGAGTAATATTACATTGTGTAAATGTACAACAGCTGTTTTATCCACTCTTCTACTGAAGGAAACTTGGGCTGTTTCCAAATCTTAACTATTGTAAATAATGCTGCAATGAACATTGGGGGTGCATTTATTCTTTTGAATCAATGTTTTGGGTTTCTTTGGATAAATTCCCAGAAGTGGAATCGCTGGGTCATAAAGCAGTTTCATTTTTAATATTTTGAGATTAAAAAATTAAACCAACATTGCACAAGGGTTCCCTTTTATTCCTATCCTTGCCAACACTTGTTTGTTTATTTATTGATGATAGCCATTCTGACAGGTGTGAGGTGATATATCATTGTGGTTTTAATTTGCATTTTTCTGATTATTAGTGACATTGAGCATCTTTTGATATGTCTATTGGCCATCTGTCCGTCCTCTCTGGAGAAGTGTCTATTCCGGTCCTTTGCCCATTTTTAATCAGATCATTTGTTGTTGTTTTTTTTGGGGTGGGGTTCATTTTGGATATGAACCCCTTGTTAGACGTATCGACAAATGTGTTCTCCCATTCAGTGGATTGTCTTTTCACTTTGTTGATGGTTTCCTTTAAAGCAAAAATATTTTATTTGAAAACCCTTGGTCATTTTTTTCTTCTCTTTTTATCTTTCAAAACAGTCATAACATTTTTAAATCCACTTTCACACTGACTAAAAGTGGTAGCTACTTTCCCACAAAATTCCTTGAATTCCCACTTTAGGGTCTCCATAATAGGAATGTATTTTTTGGACTTGGACATGGAACTGATGATTTTAAAAATACAGCCAAAAAACCCTCTTTTTCATTCTGAAAATTAATCTTTAAGTATTTATTTCTGAGTAATTCAATACTCAGTACCCACAAGCTTCATTTTATTTCATATAATTTGTGCTTAATAAACTCTTCATTTATAGAATATCCTTATTTTAAGGTAACCATTAATTTTTGGCTGCTACAGACATTAAATATGAAACACCGAGAAAACAATCTACTTCCAAAAGAAACCCACTATTATCAAACATGATAAACAACATATACAAAATGTTTAATAGTATATTTAATCAAACCAATTGTACAAGAATTTCTTTCAAATTATCTCTTTTCCTGATGTGAATATCAAGGCAGGATTTGAAATCACATTAAAATATTTAATCCAGATAGAATAAACTTCAAAAAAACCACAATACATAATTTTAAAAAAGAAGATTTAATTCATAATTCAATGTAATGCATTTAGCAGAATATTTAGTGTTAGACAAGCCAATTGCTCTGCAACCTTTGAATCCATTCTCATTTTGAAACTCTCATTTTCTTGTGGAGTATTTTTTTCCCTAATAGACAATATTGAGTATACTGCTTCTAATTTAACACACATCATATTAATCTACTCTATCTCTTCATTTAATTCTGATATGTTTTTATAGGTATTATAAATTTATGAAATCACTCATTCATTCTGCAAGTATTTGTCTGCTATTTACAAGGCAAGTCATATTTCATAGGGAAGGCAGGGTTGTGGGGATGTAAGAAAAGATCACCAAAGAACTTATATGCATAACCCATGGACACAGGCATTAGGGTGGTGGAGGCCTGAGGTGGGGGGGTGGGGGCAAGCTATAGTGGGAGAAAAATGGGGACATAGGTAATACTCTCAACAATAAAGATTTTTTTAAAAAGATACAAGGCATTTGCCTTAACAGGAGTTGTTATTGAAATCACAAACCAAGGGCCACTGTTCTGCAGTAACTTGAAAAGAAATTGTTAATGGTGGTTTGAAAGCCCAATAGAGAAACATCTATACAGTGGGGCCTTGACTTACAAGTGTCCCGACTAATGAGTTTTTTGAGATACCAGCTGTCTCTCGGTGCCGGGAGCTGGTCCATCCTTGCTGTTTCAAGGGACCTGGCATATATAGCATACGGTTCTTAATATGTTTGCTCCCCTTAGCGCTGTGTGTTTTAACCAAGGTCACCTCTCCGAGAAAGGTTGTTTCCCCAGGTAGGAATTTTTCCCTGAACTCAGGGAGGGGATGCCTCTCCTAGAAAGGTTGTTTCCCCAGGTAGGAATTTTTCCCTGAAGTCAGGGAGGGGATGAAACTCCTTAACTAAGTGCCAGGCAGGTAGTTAATCACTACAAACAATCATGCTTAAGCTACATAATCTTTACTCCCTGGAATGGAGATAAGAAACGCCCTAACCTTTGTAATAGAGATTGATAGGATTGAATCAACTGGTATAAATACAGATATAACAAGACAGAAAGACACAGAACTCAGGAGACAGAATTCAGAAGACAGAACCTACACGGAGCCTGGAGACAGAAGAACTTCGCTGGAGAGAACATGGCAATAGATCCTGGACTGAACCTGACTATAGAACATGGCAAGAGAACCTGACTACAACCTGGTGACTGAACCTGGCTGGAGATCTGAAGCAGAACCTCTCTGGAGATCCAGACCAGAACTTGGCTAGAGATCCTGGCTAGGCTGCTGATCAACTGAACGCTGTCTCCGTGTCCTTCCTTCTTCGCCGACTCCGTCTACGCCTTTGGGGACCCCTGGACCTGCTGGGGTTGGACCCCGGCATCTCGGCTGATTTTTTGCATTGAGTTCACAGAGTAATTTGAGTTAACGAGCTCCTTAACAAGCTCAGTCTCGGAACGAATTAAACTCGTAAGTCAAGGCCCCACTGTATATATAAAAGCCTGAGCTCAACAGTTTGACCTTCGACTGGTAGCTATGATGTACACTGACCACCAGGGGGCAGATGCCCAACACACAGGCTTGGAAACATGGAACAGACTAATGAATCTCAGAGGGAAGAGGGGATGGGGTAGGGTGAGAAGAGATTAACCAAAGATCTTATATGCATACTAGAGGCCTGGTGCATGGATTCGTGCACTGACGTGGTCCCTTGGCCTGGCCTGCGGAGATCAGGCTAAAACTGGCAGTACAACATCACCCAAGGGGTCCTGGATTGCCAGAGGGTGCAGGCCAGGCTGAGGGACCCAAACCAGTGCACAAGTTTGTGCACTGGGCCTCTAGTTACTAAATAACAGACTAAACATGCAGTTGATTGGAACCACCAAAGCTGGGAGTATAGACATGAATGTACCTGAAAGAGTTTAGCATGGAATTTAAAAATAGAGAAAATCATTAGAAAAAAAAATTGTACATATAAATTTTGATGAATGGACAATAAACTTAAAGATTCCTTAAGTTTTTCCATCTATAAAGTAAGAACAGTTAATCCTAGGCACTAGATAATATTTGTTGAATAAATTAATTAAAATAAAATCTGTAAAGATTTTTTTTATGTGTAATGGTTTTGAGATGTCATATAATGTGTATTTATTTTCTAATTTGAAAAATTATCAAAGTAACATTTCTTTGGTAATTCTAGGAAAACTATTTTAACTTGCATTGGATAGTTATAAACAGATGCTGAAGAGTCAAGTAAACTGACAGGGATCTGTCCCATTCTGTCTTCTGAGTAATTACTAAGTGATACTTGGAAAGTTTCTTCAACTCTCTCACTCTTGGTTCCTTCAACTGTAAAATAAGAATATATACTGAGTGGCCAGATTATTATGACCACCTGACGTTTGTAACTGTACACTGCATCATATGGGATATGGAAGCCGAAGGCCTGTTCGAACACCTTTGCTGTCTGCAGTTACCAAGATAAAACGTCTCCAATTCGCACAGGAACACAAGGATTGGACAGTCAAGCATTGGAAAAATGTCATGTGGTCCGATGAATCACGTTTCCAGTTGCATCATGCAGATGGCAGAGTGAGAATTTGGCAGAAACAGCATGAAAGCATGCACCCCACATGCATGAGTACAACCCTTCAAGCTGGTGGGGCAGTGTTATGGTTTGGGGCATGTTTTCCTGGCATGATTTGGGCCCTTTAATTCATGTGGAACAATGTCTGAATAGCACAACATACCTAAATATCGTTGCTGATCAGGTTCATCCTATCATGTTGATGGCGTATCCCAACTGAGATGGCTTCTTCCAACAAGACAATGTGCCATGCCACAGTGCTCGTATTGTGCAGGAGTGGTTTCAAGAACATGAGGGAGACTTTACCTTGCTTAGGTGGCCCCCACAATCACCAGATCTCAATCCAATTGACCATTTGTGGGACGAAGTTAAAAGAGCCATCAGGAAGCTGGTTCCACAACCATCAAATCTCACAGAACTGGACAGTGCTATTCATCAGGCATGGTGTCAGATTCCTCGCATCACCTTTCAACATCTCGTGGAGTCAATGCCAAGAAGAATCGCTGCAGTATTGAAGGCAAAAGGTGGCTCAACAAAATACTGTTGGGGTGGTCATAATAATCTGGCCACTCAGTGTGTGTGTGTGTGTGTGTATGTATGTGTGTGTGTGTGTGTGTATAGATGATAGATAGATAGATAGATAGATAGATAGATAGATAGATAGATAGATAGATAGATATATCCCATGTTCAAAGGCTGTTAAATTGTGTTGTTTACCCATATCTTCAGAAAAAAATCACTTCTACTGTCGTGGTAAACAACCTGCTTCCCTGTTTATAATGGTCTGGCCCTCTAGCAACTTCAGCGCGAAATTATAGCTACTTTGCCAACAAACGTCAGGTGGTCATAATAATCTGGCCACTCAGTGTATACATATATGCCTGTTACAGAATGAATATTTGTGCGCCCTTCTCCAATTAATATGTTGAAATCTAATCCTCAATGTGATGGTATTAGGAGGTGGGATCTCTGAGAGATGATTAGGTCATAAGAGAGGAACCTGCATGACTGGGATTAGTGCCCTTATAAAAGAGACCCCCAAGAACTGCCTTATCCCTTCTGCCATGTGAGGACACAGACAGAGATGGCTGTGTGTGAACCAGAAAGTGGTCTTTATCAGATGCTGAAATGCCAGGCCCTTGATCTTGGACCTCAGCCTCCAGAACTGTGAGAAATCAATGTTTGTTGCTTAAGCCACCTAGCCTATGACATTTTTTGTTATAGCAACCCAAACAAAGACAGTACCTTTAGGGTTTCTATGAGGAAGAATGAAGTTATATCAATAATGGGCCAAGTATATGGTTGCAGGCTCCTCCCTAGCCCAGAGCCTGGTCGGGACACGTGAAGGAGGCAACCAATTGATGTGTTTCTCTCACAACTATGTTTCTCTCTGTCTTTCCCTCTCTCTTCCACTCTCCCTAAAAATCAATGGAAAAATAGCCTCGGGTGAGGACTAACAAAAAAATAATAATGGTCCAAGTATAAAAGCCTAGTATGCAGATGTTCAATAGTTTATATTTATTTTATAACTTAATTTCAGAATATAGAAGATTTTCAAGTTATGTGAGCTCTACACTCTTCACTTACCCAATATACTGGGATATTTGATAAGTAATGGAGACTTACTGACAGAAAAGAATAAATATTATCATCTTCAGATGAGGAAAGCATGATTCAGAAAGACTGCTCTTTTTTTTCCAGAATAATACATAACTTTAAAAAATTTGTTAATCCTCACACAGAAACTGTAATATGAAATAATGCCACAAGGCCCATCATGATTTCATCCATAGCACTAACAGTGTAAAACAGAAAACCAATAAGAATTTTGAGATGCTGACTGAGTATAAAAAATTGTAAGCTATTAATAATTGTCTCTGATTAGAGTTGGGTTTCTTAAAGCAGCAAGAATTATATCATGCAGTGTGTCCTTGATTGAATTTTAGGGGATCCAGTGACAGAGAAATTACACAAGTCCCCCTTATTTGCTGGGCATATGTTCCTAGAACCAGAGTGGATGCCTGAAACCATGGATAGTACCAAACCCTATATAGAATATGTGTGTTTTTCCTATACATTCCTATCTTTTTTTACTTAAAGGAAGTACTTTATGGCTTCTTTTTGGCATATCCAAATTGCCAACATTACCATTCTTGGGCTTTGGGGCCATTATTAAGCAAAATAATGGTTATTTTAACACAAGCACTGCGATACCACGAGAGTCCACAGGTGATCCGATAAACACGATGGCTACTACGTGACTAACAGGTGGGGAGTGGGCACAGTGTTATATGCTGGACAAAGGGATGATTCACATCCTGAGCAGGATAGTGCGAGATCTCATCAAGCTACTCAAAATAGCATAGAATTTAAAATATATAAATTGTTTATTTCTGAAAGTTTCCACTTAATATTTTCAGAAAGTGGTTGAGTGTAGATGCGTAAAACCACGGATGTGGGGGACTACAGTATATACAACATTCTATTTGTATGTGAGCCTACATGCTTTCTTTCAGAGGAAAAGGGCCAGGGATTCTCAAAAGGGTCCATAAACCAACTGTAAAAGGTCAAGGATCCCTACTCCCAAAGAGCTGACATAAATCATGGCTCATAAGTATAGCTGAGCACTGCAAGTTATCTCCAGGAACTGTCACTCACATTTACTTTGAGTGTACTCAGATAATGGGTGATCAAAGAAGAAACTACACAGGTTAACAATATTTTAGGGTGCTTTTTCGCTTTTATATTTTAACCTAAAAAATATAAGTAAATGGAGAGGCAGTTAAGATATGTGAACCTGGGTAATACAGTTTAGAGTCCTGGCACTTAGCCAAGCTTATAGTTGCTTCTGGGAGTAGTGGAAACAGATAAGGCAGGTGGTGAGGAGGGATGGATTGTCTGGGAAGTAATAGTGACATGATGGGATACCTATTTGGACAAAGCTCCAGTTACTGGTGATTATGCATTTTGTGTGGAATATTAAAACATGCATGCGAATAGTGCAGTTATAGGTATACTAGAGGCCTGATGCATGAAAATCGTGCAAGAGAAGGCCTTCCTTCCCCTGGCTGCTGGCACCAGCTTCCCTCTGGCACCTGAGACCTGGGCTTCCCTAGCAGCCCCAGCTTCATCCTGAAGGACTTCTGATCTAATTAGCATATTACACTTGTATTATTATAGATACCCAGGCATTCATGGTGTATGGTCACCCCCACACATTTGAAAGAAATGTTTTATGTATAGGACAATCCTTACTGGTAGTTGTAAAAGTTAGCTTTGCAGTTGCATCTTTTGGTGTTTCTTTTCACTTGTTCTTTGTGTCCTTAATTTCCAAACTGGTACAGTTTCAGACCTGACAAATTGAAAACTCCATAGACCTGCCTTTGGCTTGAAAAGAGAGGTATGTTTTGACATACCTCACATAATATTCAGATTATGGTGCATGTTTAGCATTAAACCAATTAATACTGTGGGGAACACAGGTGTTTGTGTTTTATGTAGACAAAAATCTTCATTCAAAATTATAAGTAAAAAAATCCTTCTTGTCAAGTGTGAGATGTTTAAAATGACTCAGATTGTTGGTTTAAAAAAACACTTAAGGAATAAAAAAGATTTGTACTCAATGTATTCTTAAAGAGTGTAATTTACAACATTTAAGTAAAAATTAAATAGTTGTATTGTTGCTACAAATTGCAAATTATGCAATAAGCATAATAAGGCACAAGCATTTTTCCTTCATGAAATCAAAGATTGACTGTAAGGAATGCATACTTAATGCATTTAGTATTTATCACATATTCACTTAAAATGCTCAATCTTTTGAAAAAAGAAAAAAAATGCTAATCATACCACCAAAATGCTACTGGATAAAACAAATCTATTTTATTGCCAACTTTTCCTGTTGTTTTTACCCCCTAGATTGTATAGTCTAAAGGATTTCACATTGCAATTTAATAGTAATGAAATGAAAATATATAATTATCAAGCCTATATATAAAGTTTTACTTACTAAATTACCTATTAATTATAGTTTGTAAAAGTATAATATTTTGGAGAAATATATGTGAAGACCCATTCCATCATTCAACAAGCATGTAATATATATTCATTCACTTATGTGCTATTAATGGGTATCTACTCCGAAGTAGTGACTAGAGTATTTCTGGGAGAAATTCAGAATGGGATATCTTTCTAAAAATCTTAAAGGTACTTAAAAAAAATCTAATAGGACCAATGCATATATGGAGCAAGATTATAAGATACAAGATCAATATAAAACCTCAACTATATTTACATACAATGAATAATCTAAGATAAGCCAAAGAACATATATGCATAGTCCACGGACACAGACAACAGTGCGGTAATGGCCAGATGGAAGGGGGTGGGTGTTGGGTGGAGGTGGGTAAAGGTGGGGAAAACTGGGGGGCATCTGCAATAGTGTCAACAATCTATATATATAAAGAGCCAGGGGTCATCGCAACCAAACAGATGACTGAACAGACAACCGAACAGGCTGAGTGGGGTGACAAGGCCAGCAGAGGGTTAGTGAGGGATGACCAAACGACTGAACAAGCAGGCTGCGTGGGTCAGTGAGGGGCGACCAGGCCAGCGGGGGGGGGGGGAGGGCAGTTGGGGGCCACCAGGCCAGCAGGAGGGGCCATGAGGGGCAACCAAGCCAGCGGTGGGGGGGGGCAGTTGGGTGCGACCAGGCCGGCAGAGGGGAAGAGTGAGGGGCAACCAGGCTGGTAATGGGGGCGGGGGGGGGGAGTTGGAGGCGACCAGGTCTGCAGGGGAGTACAGTTCAGGGTGACCAGGCCAGCAGAGAAGGACAGTGAGGAGTGACCAGGCTGGCAGAGGGGCAGTTAGGGGCGACCAGGCCAGCAGGTGGGGCAGTTGGGGGTGACCAGGCTGGCAGGCAGAGGCAGTTAGGGGTGACCAGGCTCCCAGAGGGGCCATTAGGGGTGATCAGGCAGGCAGGCAGGTGAGCAGTTAGGAGCCAGCGGTCCTGGATTGTGAGAGGGATGTCTGATTGCCGGCTTAGGCCCAATCCTCAGGATGGGGCCTAAACTGGCAGACAGACATCCTCCGAGGGCTCCCGAATTGAAGAGGGTGCACGCTGGGCTGTGGGGAACGCCCCCCCCCACACACACACACAAATTTTGTGCACCTGGCATCTAGTAAATAAAAAGAAAATAAAATTTTCACAATAGCATGAAAAAATAAAATATTTAGGAATGAATTTAATAGAAGTGCAAAACCTATAAACTGAAAACTATAAAGCATTGCTGAGAAATTCTAAAAAGACCTAAAAACAGTGAGATATGCCATGTTTATGGATCAGAAGACGCAATATGGCAATTCTCCAAACTCATCTACAAATTCAACAAAATCTCTATCAAAATCCCTACAATTATGATTGTAGAAATTGGCAAGCTAATCCTAAATTTTATATGAAAAGGCAAAGAACTTTAAATAGCTAAAATAATTATTAAAAAGAATGCCAAGCCCTATCTGGTTTGGCTCAGAGGATAGAGCATTGGCCTGAGGACCAAAGGTTAAATTCTAGTAAGGGGAACATACCTTGGTTGCAGGCTCCTCTCCAGCCAGGGCCCTGATTGGGGCACATGCAGGAGGCAACCAATAGATGTGTTTCTCTCACATCTATGTGTCAATGTTTCTCTCTTTCCCTCTCACTTCCCACCAAAGAAATCAATGGAAAAATATCCTCAGATTAACTAAAATAAAAAAATAAAAAATAACTGGAACTCTCATACATACATTGCTGGTGGGAATGTATAATAATATGCCCACTTTGGAAAACAGTTTGCCAAGATAGGGAGGGGGAGTGATGATAAATAGGATAGAGGAACTTTTAGTGATGGTGGACATGCTCTCAAATTGGACTGAGGAAATGGATGCACAATTTATGTATTCCCTCAAAAGTATCAAACTATACACTGAGTGGCCAGATTATTAGGACCACCTAATGTTTGTAGGCAAATTAGCTATAATTTCATGCTGAAGTTGCTAGAGGGCCAGACCATTATAAATAGGGAAGCAGGTTGTTTACCACGACAGTAGAAGTGATTTTTTTCTGAAGATATGGGTAAACAATGTGCTTTAATAGCCTATAAACATGGGAGATTATATATATATATATATATATATATATATATATATATATATATATATCTCCTATCTAATAAAAGAGAAAAATGGTAATTGGCGTACGACGATACCCTTTTCATTGGCTAATCAGGGCTATATGCAAATTAACTGCCAACTAAGATTGGCAGTTAACTGCCAACAAGATGGCAGTTAATTTGCATATGTAGGCACAATGAAGGGAGGCGAAAGGGATAGCAGGAAGAAGCACCCTGCCACTGACAGTGATCAGAAACCCAGGGGGGAGCTAAGAGCTGGGGGGCAGGGCAAAGGCGGCCCTGGGGCCGCCTTTGCCCTGCCCCCCAGCCATGATCGGAGAATCAGGCGCCTTTGCCGCCCTGGCCAGTGATAGCAGGAAGTAGGGGTGGAGCCAGCGATGGGAGCTGGACACGGTCGAAGCTGGCAGTCCGGGGAGCTAGGGGTCCCTTGCCTGGGCCTAAAGCGAAGCCCACGATCGCGGGACCGCTGCAGCTGCGGGTCCCCGCTGCCTGGGCCGGACGCCTAGGCCAGAGGCGTTAGGCCTGGGCAGGGGTGGAGCCTGCAACCACGGGGCGATGGGGGTCCCCCACCCAGGCCTGACACCTCTGCCAGAGGCCTCAGGCCTGGTCAAGGGGCCGATCCGGTGATTGGTGATCGGAGGGTGATGAGGGTCAACTCCTCTGGTCGAGGCATCAGGCCTGGGTGGGGGGCGGAGCCAGGGATTGGGGGGAGATGGGGGTCCCCTGTCCAAGCCTGACACCTCTGGCGGAGGCGTCAGGCCTGGGCAAGGGGCCGATCCTGCGATTGGAGGGTGATGGGGGTCAACGCCTGAGGGCTCCCAGTATGTGAGAGGGGGCAGGCTGGGCTGAGGGACATTCCCCCCCCCCCACACACACACACCCAGTGCACGAATTTCGTGCACCGGGCCCCTAGTATATATATATTCATACAATGGTGAACTTTATGGTATGTAAATTATATTTCAATAAAACTATCTATACTAATAAAAAGGTAACATGCTAATTAGACTGGGAGATCTTCCAGGAGACCAGCCACGGAGGGCAACTGGGGGTGAGCAGGCCGGCAGGGGAGGCAGTTGGGAGCAAGAAGGCCGGCGTGGGGGAGGGCAGTTGGAGGTGAGCAGGCCAGAAGAGTGGTTAGGGGCAGGTGAGCAATTAGGAGCCAGTGGTCCCAGATTGTGAGAGGGACATACCTTAAGGGGTCCCAGATTGGAGTAGGTGTAGGTCAGGCTGAGGGACATCCCCCGTGCACAAATTTTGTGCAACAGGCCACTAGTCTATCCTATCTAATAATAGACAAACATGGTAATTAACCATACCTCCGACACGCTTCCCATTGGCTAATCAGGGTGATATGCAAATTAACTGCCAACCAAGATGGTGGCCAGCAGCCAGGCAGCTGAAGCGAACAGGAGGCTTGCTTGCTCCAGTGATGGAGGAAGCCAACGTTCACCACCTGCCGCTGCCAGCCTCTGAGCTGCACTCTAAGCAACTATGTTGCAATTATAGAAGCTAAACAATCCCCAGAAACCTGCTTTCAGCCAGCTGGGTCTCAGAGCTGGAGTTGCAACAGTGTTTCAATTATAGAAGCTAAACAAAGCCCAGATACCTGCTTTCAGCAGCCAAGGTCTCAGAGCTGGAGCCGAGCCTCAGAGCTAAAGCCGGCTCTCAGCTCCAGTGACAGCCATAGAAGGTTAATAAATCCCAGAATAAAAAAGAAAAAGAAAAAAAAGGAGAGGTTGGGAGCTTTAGTCACCCGCCAGCCTGAAAACAGCCCTCAGCCCCTCACCCAGACTGGCCAGGCACCCCAGTGGGGACCCCCACCCTGAAGGGGGTGTGACCAGCTGCAAACAGCCATCATCCCCTCATCCAGGCTGGCCAGGCACCCAAGCGGGATCCCCACCCTGATCTGGGACACCCGTGCACCAGGCCTCTATCCTATATAGTAACAGGGTAATAGGCAAACTGACCCTAACAGAAGAAGGACTGAGAATGACTGGTAACTATGACACACACTGACCACCAGGGGGCAGCCACTCAATGCAGGAGCTGCCCTCTGGTGATCAGGGCACTCTCACATGGAGGATCTCTGCTCAGCCACAAGCCAGGCTGATGGCTGCCAGCACAGCGGTGGTGGTGGGAGCCTCTCCTGCTTCCTCAGCAGCGCTAAGGATGTCTGACTGCAGTTTAGGCCTGCTCCCCGCTGGCAAGTGGATATCCCCCGAGGGCTGCTGGGCTGCCAGAGGGATGTCGGATTGCCATCTTAGGCCCAATCCCCCGGGGAGCGGGCCTAAGCCAGCAGGTGGTCATCCCCTGAGGGGTCCCAGACTGCGAGAGGGCACAGGCCGGGCTGAGGGACCTCCCCAGGCCCCGCCCCCCGATTGCACAAATTTTTGTGCACCGAGCCTCTAGTCTATAATAATAAAAGCATAACATGCTAATTAGACTGGATGACCTTCTGGACGAAGCCAGGGCTGCTAGTGAAGTCTGGCTCCCAGGTGCTAGAGGGAAGCTGGTCCAGAAGCCCAGGGAAGGAAGGCCTATACTCTTGCACGAATTTCATGCATCGGGCCACTAATTAAAAATAAAAGAGATGCCTTTAGACATTCATGTGGAAACCTTATAGTATAAAAATGAGGAAATGTCTAATCCATTTCAAGGCATTCAATTGGTCACAAAAGTGAATCTTTTTAATTTTTTTCCTAGCTTCCCAGCTTCAATAATTCAGTTTATGGTATCACTATATTCGACTTAAAATCTGAAATAAGACAAATTCCATTCAAATTGGAAAAATGGTAATATCTACTTACTAATTTTTTTTATTCCATTCAACAAACCAATCTTTACACTGACGGTGGTAGTTGAATTAAAGAATTTCAATTAGACTTTGCTCCACCCACTCTAAGTGATTTCTGATGCATTAATTACATATATAATCACTATATAATATGGCTACCCGGTATTCCTCATTTCAAGGGATATTTGTATGCTTTTTCACGATTCAGAAAGCCAGAATTTTTTCATTACCCTTCCTACATACATGCATGCATGTGTTTGTACACATAAAATCAGAAATGTATTGATACATGTACATAGAGTTATAATGCATTTATATTATATATATATATATATATATATATATATATATATATATATATATATACACATATACACACAAACTAGAGGCCCAGTGCACAAAATTTCATGCACTGGGGGGTCTCTCAGCTGGCCTGCACCTTCTCACAGTCTGGGACCCCTCAGGGCCTACCTAGAGCGAAGGCGAAAGAGGCTCCCGCCACTGCCACTGTGCTCACCAGCCCGGAGCCAGGTTTCTGGCTGAGCAGTGCTCCCGCTGTGGAAGCACACTGACCAACACTCCTGCATTGCGTGTCTGCCCCCTGGTGGTCAGTGCACGTCATAGTGACCACTCGTTCTGCCATTTGGTCAATTTGCATATTAGCGTTTTATTATATAGAATATATATACACACACACACTTTGTATTCAAACTAAATTATTACATTATCCTTTGGCAATAGTACCTTCTGGATGCTCCTCTCAGTAGTAACATATGACAAGAAGCTTATGAAAAATGATTCTATACTTTCATTTTGCACATTATCAGTAAAGGTATATGACTATAAAAGTTTGTTCTGAAAATATTTCTATCACATGATCATTCAAGAAATGTATTAATTTTAAGTTTATTTAAGTTTTATTATGAAATCCAATTAAAATAGGGACTTCCCCTTCTGAAATAAAAAAGAAAACAGTTTAAAAAGATATAATTTTAAATCAATTTTGAGTCAGTATCATATATATATTTCAGAGAGGAAGGGAGATAAAGAGAGACAGAAACATCAATGATGAGAGAGTATCACTGATTGTCTGCCTCCTGCATGCCCCTACTGGGGGGAATCAAGCCCACAACCCAGCATGTGCCCTTCGCCAGAATTGAGTTTCCTCTTTTTAAATACATGTCAGATCATATCCTCAAGATATGTAGTAGTCTATCATTTTATTTAGGATTCTACTCAATATTTAATCATTTCTTCATTCAGTCTACAAATACCCAGACTACCCTGTGTGTACCAGGCACTGTGGTAGGGCCCAGTGATAGGAAAGGAGGCAGGGGCAGCCTCTGCCCTAAAGCAGCTTAAGAGTCCAAAGTAGATTCCACAAATGAGTGAGATCATGTGATTCTTGACTTTCCCTGGCTGGCTTATTTTGCTTAGCATAATACTCTCCAGGTCGCTCCATGCTGTCTGAAAGGGTAAGAGATCCTTCTTTTTTACTGCTGCATAGTATTCCATGGTGTAAATGTACCACAGCTTTTTTATCCACTCATCTACTGATGGGCACTTGGACTGTTTCCAGATCTTAGCTATTGTAAATAGTGCTGCTATGAACATAGGGGCACATTCTTTCTTTCTGATTGGTGTTTCTGGTTTCTTAGGATATATTCCTAGAAGTGAGATCATTGGGTCAAATGAAAGTTCCATATTTAATTTTTTGAGGAAACTCCATACTGTTTTCCATAATAGCTGCACCCGTCTGCATTCCACCAGCAGTGTACTAGGGTTCCCTTTTCTCCACATCCTCACCGGCCCTTGTTGTTTGTTGGTTTTTTGATGATAGCCATTCTGATAGGTGTGAGGTAATACCCCATTTCTTGTTTTAATTTGCAGACGTAGAAGCATGGAACAGATTAAGAACTCAGAAGGAAGGAGAGGGTAGGTGGGAGAGATTAACTCGGGAATTTACTAGTATATGCATATATGCAAGCCCATGGACACAGACCATGGTGTGGTGAAGGCCTGGGAGGAGTGGGTGCTGGGTGGAGTGGGTCAATGGGGGAAAAAGGGGGACATCTGTAACACTTTCAACAATAAAGATAATTTTTTTTAAAAAGTCCAAGATAGGTGCTTAAGTAATCCCATCTAAGCATTTTGCAAATCTGGAACATAAATTTCTCAATAATCACTATAGGGTTAGTTTCAGTAATGTTTCATTCTATAACCATTCTTGAAAATTAGTAAAATTAAAGGTTCTGGGCAGTCCTGTAGTAAAGAGACCTATTTTGCTTTTTATATTTCTGAGTTTCTTAAATGGACTCTGTGATTTTTTTCAGCCATTAGTATTATGAACATCCACTTGAATGCACTTTGTAAAACACTGATACACTTGATATTCCCTTTATAAGATCTATAACTCTTATAAAAGAAAAACTGACTTATTTACCACTGCTTCCACTTATCAGACGCATGCTGATTATAGTATTTGTGAATTGACAAAACACTGATTGCTTGATAATAAGCTCTATTATTGTGGCAGTTATTACAGGAGTATGGGAGCTACATTGAACAGCCTATAATTTCTCAAACCACATTTATTATAAAAAAATGGACATAAGATTTACTTTTTCCTAGCCCTTCCTTTGGTTGATATCCTTCATCCTTTCTGAAACTAATGATGATGATATTTCTGACTCAGGTATTGGCTAAATCTTTTATTGCAAGGCACCAGGACTATGGATTTGGGTGCACTTTGACAGGTGTGTGTGTTTTCCTTAGAATTCCATGCCTACATCCTTTTGCAGGTACAGCTTGGCTTTAAATTGCCCTGCCAACCGATTACATCTTTACTGCTTCTGAGAAGAGAGAAGAAAACAAGTGCTGAACATTGGGAGCTGTGGCCTGAAGACATTCATGCATTCAACACTTATTTACTCAGTGTCCTCATAAAGTGGTAAACAAACTAGGTCATGGAATTTATCCTCACCAAACCTGTTGGTTTGGCTCCATCACCTACAAACTACATAATTCTGAGGAAATATCAAAAATAGTAGGTTAAGTACCCTTAGCCAAAAAATGAAGCTAATTTTAGATGTACCTCACATTAGGATGATCATATTAGGTCTTTTGAGCTCGGCGCGTCAGCATTTTGAAAAACCCTAACTTAACTCTGGCGCCGTGTCACATATAGAAATTTTTTGATATTTGCAACCATAGTAAAACAAAGACATATTTTTGATATTTATTTTATATATCTAAATGCCATTTAACAAAGAAAAATCAACCAAAAAAAATGAGTTCGCATGTCACCTCTGACACGCGTGTCATAGGTTCACCATCACTGTATTAGGATATTGGAAGGTCTAGAATATTGCCTGGGATTTTCTAAGCATGTAAACATACCAATTTGTTTTAGAAGCTTCCATAGTTTCACTGTATATATTCTTTTTGCACTGACGTATTTTTAAAGTTAGTTATTTTTAAAATATATTTTTATTGATTTCAGAGAGGAAGTGAGAGGGAGAGAGAGATAGAAACATCAATGATGAGAGAGAATCATTGATCGGCTGCCTCCTGCACTCCCCACACTGGGGATTGAGCCTGAAACCCTGGCATATGTCCTGACCAGGAACTGAACCATGACTTCCTGGTCCATAGGTTGATGCTCAACCACTGAGCCACACCGGCTGGGCTAACGTTAATTACATTGTTCTTGTTCGGGGTGGGGGAGGACGTCTGCTGTACTTTCCTACCATCCGAGATGCAGCCAAGTTTGGTCGGAGGAGCAAAGCTCCAGAATCAGACAGAACTGAGTTCAAAGCTCAGCTGCTGCCCTTACTTGCTTTGTGAACTTGGACACAACAGTTAACTGGTCTGAGCTGTATTTTCAACGTCTGAAAAAATGGGGATCAGATTACCACCCTCCCAGAGGGATTGAAAAGATTAAAATAAATACAATATATGTTATTTAGGAAAAATGTTAATATTTAAGATTGTAAGGAGTCAAGGCATAGAACTCAGACTTTTCTTTAAAATGATGGGTGTTAGGCATGGGGAAGATAGAAGTTCTACAGTGAAGAGCGAGTTGAACTTAGGGGAGAGGGCTCTGTGGACCCTGCAGGTGGCACCGCCCGCTGTGTTTCTGAGTAAATGCTCTTAATGAGACACAGCATTTGAGTCTGCTTTCAATGCCAGCTCACCCACTCCTTAGTGTGACCTTGGGCAGGTTACTTAAACGTCGCCAAACCATAGTTTCTCACTTGTAAACAGAGATAATAATGACACTGCATGCTTACTGTTCTAAGTGCTTCTAGTTTCACAACTGTTACCAACCTACGAGATACTATGTAGTAGTAGTATTCCCGTTTTATAGAAAAGGACACCGGAGAGAGGTTAAATCCCAAAAGCAGAGCAGAGAGCTACTGTTTTTGTCTTCCCTGTCCCATTCCATTTTCTTCTGCTCATCATACACTCACTACTATTTAAAAGCAACTCTTTCCACACTAGTGCCCTGGCCGTTCCCGAGCCACACCTGGAGAACTTGCCAGATCCTCCCTGCAATTGGCCTCCCGAGTTCGGGACATGAGTGCTGCTGCACCGGGCCCAGAGCACCCGTAAGCCTTTCTTTTTCAAAGCCTGGGACTTCAGCTGTTTTTGCTACTACCTTAGCCACCACGCATCCTTTCAGTAAATTCAACTTTTGTTTAAATGGCCACATACAGTTGTAAGTAACTGAAGTTGGCTACAAAGTAAACACTAGCCTTAAAATGTGGACAGACCCCTGGCCAGCTAGTGAAATAGTCATCTGGTCATACATCCGGATGCGCCATCTGTGGTTACAACTTCAGGAAGTTAAGGGCGAGGACAAAACCTGCACCAATGGTGGACCAGGCTTCAGAGGGGTTTTGTTTGTTTGTTGTTTTTGTTTACTAAAGGCATTTTAAAATCCCTGTGGCTGTTATAGAATCCCCTCCAATCATCATTCATATAAGCAGCAAGAACTATTGAAGAAAAGACATGGGGAAATATTTATTGGTCATTCAATGGGAGTAAGGCATTGAATCACCAATAAAGTGGAGAAAGCACAAGAATGGATCCGTCAGCATTAGTGTGAAAGGATCTAGGGCACACAGAGAAAAAGCAGTTGGCATTTTACTTCAATCAATATTATATATATATATTTCAGAGAAGAAGGGAGAGAGAGCTAGAAACATCAACAATAAGAGAGAATCATTCATTGGCTGTCTCCTGCATGCCCCCTACTAGGGATCAAGCCCTCAACCCAGGCATATGCCCTTGACCAGATTCAAGCCGGGGACTTTTCAGTCTGCAGGCCGACGCTCTATCCACTGAGCAAAACTGGCTACTTCAATAATTTTTAAAGTCAATATAAATAGGTGGGAGATTCCCTTGGATTTTAATGGTCAAAATTTTCTAAGTAACTGATGAAGCTATGTTTGCCAATGGGTAATTATGCAAACAGCTGGGCTAAAAACTACAAAAGTTTTACAGTTAATTTGACTGGAAGGGATTGTGCCATCTCAGGCATTCTTCATTAAAATGTATCAGCAATGTGGACTACATTTGTATTTCGATGAGTCTAAATTGCTGACCAGCTAGTTTTAATAAGAGTCTGAATTGTCTGGTTGAATTTCATCCAGATTTAAAACAGCTGCTATGAATTTATGAGAAATGGGGTTTTTGATCCTCAGGGCTCATTCAATGAGATCAAATCACTTAAAGACAGTTGGAAAGTTTTGAAGCTGTTCCTCTCATTATCAGTATCTTTATTTCGATTCTTAGTCATATTGTCACTGACCTAAAAACAGATATTATAAAGACCATCTCTATGATCTTAATTAGCCTATTAATAAACAATACAATAAATGGGAAATTTACTAACTTTAATATTTACCTACAACTTATGTCAGGCTCCAAGAATATTTGCAGGTTTACTACCCCCCCAAAAGCAAACATCCTTTTACAAAAGTGAATTGCAACTTATATAATTGTGAATTGAGGTAACACAACACACTGAATAACTCCTGTCAAGGTCATAAAGAAATACTGCAATGGTTCATAATATATGATAAAATGCTCCATCAGATTTTTGCACTTAAAACAAATCTTTTCTCTTCGAATGGTGACAGTAGATTAATTCAGCATACCTGAAGGCAAGGCTCCAGCTGTACCTTCTTGAAACTCAGCCTCAAGTGAAATATCTCCTGACCGCCGAGAGGTGGCAACTGGAGATTCTTCTCATCAGATTCGCTGTTGTTCTCCCCAACTAACAAATACTCAAGCTTCAGTTTAAATGTTGATCTTCAAGGAAGACTTTCTGGATTCACCCCTCCTCCACAGCCTAGCAGAAGTTAAGTTCACCAGGTGCACCTTTCAATATTCCTTATACTTCTCCTTTCAAGATGTTAACAACAGGAAATCAAATTACTGTGTGGTTATTTAAGGAACAGTTTTTTTTTTTTTTTTATCATATCCATGAGATGTGATTAACTGCTTCATCCTGCATCCCCAGAAGCCAGCACAGAGCCTGGCACTTAGGAAACATCAAAAAAATGGGGGAGAGATTAAATTGTAATTTGTGAATCAAAAATAATCTGAGAACTCAGCTGCATAATCTGATGCAAACAACATGATGTGCTAATTTATACCTTAAAGAAGATAAATGTAACTTGTAATAAGTACCAATGGAACAAAAAATAATAATTACGTATGCTGTATTATACAGGGGTCACATTTAATTTACATGAAATTATCTCTATCTCTTATTACTAATACTCAATATAGAAATCAAAATACACAAATACCATCAGACTTTGAACTCTCTAAGTTTAGTAACAACTTCTGGTTTATCCACAAAATTATTCTCAGTGCCTAGCAGAACGCCTCCCATATGGGAGTTACGCAATAAGTGTCTGTTGATTGATTGGATGTATGAATGAATGAATCTCTCATTTCCATCTGGGTTCATCTGTGTGGCAGTGGTCTCCCAGCAGGGCCATTGGCTTCAAAAGGTCTAATCCAAACCATATCCTGAAATTTATTTAGGAAACTGAGGAAAGAACGGCATTTAGAAAGCCCAGATATTAGAGGTAATGTATAATTACAGGAGATAATCTGCACTTGATTCTATCTGGACTGCCTCCCTGCTACTTTGCTAGCTCCCAAATTGCTTACTCTATAACTTTCGGGAAGAATTAATGACTTCAGAAATAGTATGTGGTGTAATCAGAGGATTTCTCATCAACTCTGAGAGCAAAAGCATATTTCCTCGGTAGACATCCTGACCAATCAAATTTGCAAGCAAAAGTAGAAAGTTCAGGATGCTAGTAGAAAGCAGAGTTGAAGGAAACTTTAGCAGACCTCATCAGGCCTACCCTGCATGCATGAGAAAAAAATGAGAGAATTATTGAAAGCAAATAAAATAAAGTCACTAAAACTTTTACAATGACATGTATTAGGAACCCTCTGGTTGCATATTTCTTCACAGTCTCTCCATAACTGGATGAACAATAATGAGCTCCGAATATCTCTTCCACTGAGTGCCAAGCTCATAATCAAGAAGCAGAAACACGTGAATAATCAGGTTGGCCCTGATTCAACTATTACCATTTAATAACCAGTCAGTAATATATTCTAAGACTGTAATTTGTGAGAGTTAAATACTGCTATTAAGTTGCTTGTCTGCAATGTTCACCATCTTTGATGTTTTTAACTTAAAACACCATACGTGACTTAGAGTCCGCAAACAAGAGCACAATTAATTAGTAAAATTAGGGGTGTGGGTGTCTGTGTGTGCGCACCCTCACGCGCAAGCATGCGTGTTTCTGAGAAGATAATAAAGTTCAAGTCTCTATCGCGCATGAGAGTGTAATTCGGGATCAGACCCCGTCTGAATACATCCCAGCAGCCTCTTAGCTTTTATTCTCCTCCAAAGAAATTCCTTTGAAACCAGGATTTACTTTGACTGGACAAAGCTGAAATACTCGATTTTATTTTGTGTGTCTTTCCAAATAGGCATGATGTTTCAAATAGAATTGAATCTCTGCTTGGCCAGTGACAGAGGGTCCCACATCAGGGAAAAATCAGGATCTGTTTTCTTCGCTTTGTTGTGTCATTATTTCTGAACAGCTGCCAGGTTTCTCCTTGGATTCAGGGCCCGAAATGGAATATTGCATTTCCCCATCTGCTTTAGGAGAAGTTAGATGTACACTGTAAAATTAGGTACAAAGGACCACATTTTTCTTTTACATGCCATAGGAATGGCAGAGCTGTGCTTTTAAATCAAGCCATTTCCTGACGGGCAGGCTTTCTTTGGGGGGCAGTAGTAAAACACAAGACAGTATTAACATCAGTAGAAAGAGTGGCACCTCTGTATGACTCCGTGCCACTCCTCAGAGTTGACATAGTGTAACAATAGGACTGGCTTTGAAGGGTCAGTAAGTCACTTCATTTTCTGTCCAATGGAATAGGATCGGAAATAGCACCAAGCAAGCAGTGGTGGCTTGATTCTGATCACATGCAAAGTGTTTCTGGAAATATGGAAGGACTGTAAAATGAAGAGAATATCTCATGTCCCAAACTTTCTCAAATTTCTGAGATTTATAAAAAAAAGGCTCTTCAGTTTCAGCAAAGAGAAATGTGCTGCAAGTAGACAGCTGGTTGAGGCACAGAGCAGTTTCAGAAGACTAATGGTTTTAGCTTATTGTGGTTTTAGCTGATGCAGAAACAGAATAAAATGTAATTTACTAGAGACCAGCTAATTCGTAGGGGATCACTCTCCCTTTACCAAAAAAAAAAAATGTCACTCCCCTAATTCTTTTTTCTTTGACTGTAAAGAGGTTAAATGTTTAGCTTTGTAACCCTTTTCATTGTATGATTATGGCATAATGTATCCATTCTCTCCTTGATGACATTTAGATTATCTCCAATGTTTTGCTACTACAATTGTATTTCTTGCACACATGGACAAACTTCTCTAAGATATATCTCTCTATAGATAGAGATACCTATATATAGATATAAAACCATATGAAACTGCTATTTTTGTAGGTCAAAATCCACCACATATCAGCACTTTCAGATGGTTCAACCTAATAAGAGTGGAGTGCTGGGTCACTTCAGGATTACTGGGTTTTACAAAATTGCTCTCCAAAAGGGTTTTGAAATTCCTATTTTACTAGAGGCCCAGTACTCAAAATTCATGCATGGGGAGGGTCCCTAGCGGCTGCCAGCTGCCGACCAGGGCCTTCCTTCATTCCATGCCACCCCCTGGTGGTCAGCACACGTCATAGTGAGCGATCGAACTCCAGCAGGTCAAACTCCCAGGGGGCACTTTGCATATTAGGTTTTTATATATATAGATTAGGAGTATGTTTTTTAAGTTTTGTTTACTCCAGGCTTCTCTGCAAAATGATTACTCATCCCCCACAGAGGACTTGCTTCTTCCTGTGCGTTGCATCTCTGTAATCAGCTCTCTAAATTCATCATTTCTTTGTATAGCGCCCTGGGCAATTGTAATCTTCTACTTCTCTGGAACACTTTAATACCATAAAACTTAAAGAAACCAAAAAGAAATGTATCTGTACAATTGGGAAGGTGCCTGATATAAGAATATTAACAAGCCCTAACCTCTAAGATCTAGATCTAAGAATTCAGATGATGGTCCGGAAGATTCTATATAAGTACATTTATCTGGGCCATTGCTTCAGCCAAGGAAGTTATTCTCAACTCATCTTCATAACCAATGTCCCCTATTGTCTTCAGGTTAGATGTTTCTCCTTGTCAAGTCTTCTTAGGCTTCAAGCCATGCTTGAATGTCTGTTTTCTCCATGCTTCTGAGCTACTGTGCAAGTGCTGCATTTCTGAGTGTGTGCAACTGTGTCTGTAAGTAGGGTGTGCACAGGTAAGGAGGAGATAAACAGTAAGAGCCCAGAATCTTGGGTTTGAGGCTGATGACTGCTGTGGGCAGTAGGAGATCATTTCCTTTAAGAAGCCATTCTCTGATGTGAGCTTGTTATTCCTCCGTGTGCTTCTCCAGGCACCTGACTTGTGTCTGCCACAACATGTAACCACCTCTCAGCGGAACGCCTGTTCACGCACTGGCTTTCCTATTCCCTGTGGTTCCTACCTGTCTTTCCACACCTGGCACTGGCAGCCTCATACTTACTAATAGATGAATAGAAAATGTACATCCCTTACTCTTTCTCATCAACTTCACACCATGAGCCAGCCACTGTTCTGGGAATGGAGTTTCAGCAATGAACAAATCATAGAATTTACATTCTGGCTGAGAACACGAATAAACTGGTAAATCTGGAATGTGGCAGGTCCTAAGGTGTGCTATCGAGAAAAAGAAAGTGTATTGAATAAGTGCGTGCATGTATCATTCCTGCTTCAGTGTCCCTTATAGATTATAAATGGCATTAGAGCAGAGAATGGGTGTTTCATCTTCATTTCTGAGTCACCTAGAAAAGTGCCTGGCACCTAAACTAAATCGCTCAATAACTAAATTAATGAATGAAGAAATCTCACACAGTCCTTTATACATATAAGGTGAGGGTACATAAGAATTTGTTTATAGATCCTAGATCTGTTGGAATCCCAAATACGAACAGAGATGGTCTAACCAGCCGTGGGCAAACTATGGCCCGCGGGCCAGATCCGGCCCGTTTGATATGAATAAAACTATTGAAAAAAAAAAGACCGTACCCTTTTATGTAATGATGTTTACTTTGAATTTATATTAGTTCACACAAACACTCCATCCATGCTTTTGTTCCAGGCCTCCGGTCCGGTTTAAGAACCCATTGTGGCCCTCAAGTCAAAAAGTTTGCCCACCCCTGGCTAACCACACCAAACCTTTATCTGAATGGTATAATCCCTGCATGTAGTTCAGTGGTTCTAAACATGAGAGTGCTATGTGCACAACCAATTACTTTTCAATCTGCACATTTGTGCTGAATATGCATAGCACTACCCAAAATTCCTTTAAATAGAATTTTGCATATGCCACTTGAATATGATGGAGGTTAAAAAAAAGACATAGCATGGGTCCAAATAAATACTGCATGCTTCCTCAACTGTTTAAAAATTATCTCATAAATACATTAGAAAATAGCTTAAAAATAATAATAGTTCTAGTTAAACAGAGACACAAGTTAAAGATTAAACAAATTCATATGATATCTATGATCTGCCATTGGAGACATCAAGATGGTGATGGCAGTATAAATATTGCTGCTTTATTGTTGTTTGGAGGGTTTTAAGTTATTCAAATATTATGGCAAAACTATTAGTATATCAAACTCTCATAAGGTGAAAGAACAGTGTCAAAATCCTCTTAGATTAGTCTATTCTCCAAACAATGTTTTTAGAATATTGAGAAGTTGCTTAGTAAATGAGAGAATTGCCGCTAATGCAGTATACAGCCTGTAGGTTCCTTTGAAAAACTGAGCCCAGCCAATACACACAAGACCATGACTTCTCATAGAAAGCAGATGCCCACACTGGCTGTGGCCACAAAGAGAAGGAGATATGAGAAATAGAAGAGGTGTGAGGTGGTAGTAAGCTGACATAAGTACACTTCATGGATTTCTGGTCTTTAAAGAGAATAATGATGCAGTAGGTCAGAAACTTATCCTTTCTTGGGGCTGGTAGGATATGTAAAGAGAAATCCCAAACTTTTGTCCTTTGCTTTCAACGAAAACAGGAAGAAACAATTCCCATTATGCTTGGAAGAGGCTGCACTATAAAGTTAGGTTTGGCAATTCATAAAAATCACTCAAAGATTCTATTTTGCTAATTAATGCACTTGATTGGGACAATACATTAATTTCTCTCATAAGACTTAGCTATGCTATGTTCTTCAATTAATAATCAATTGCTAAAGAATTCCCTATAGACAAGAAACATGTCCTTTGCTTGCGTGCACAAATACAATAATAAATGGCATCAAAGCACAGAACAAAGGTTGTTTTTTATGGTGCACCAAATAGTGTCTGTTGAGAATCTTTGACTTTTAAATTAAAATTTGTCTGTGACAACAGTCAAATCAGGAATGAGGAAATACTATTTATAAGGATGACTGGCATATCACGGCACAATATAAAAAATTATATTCTTTGGAATAATATCTGGCATACATAATTTTCATGATAGAATATGGAGAAGAAGGGTAATGAGGGAGGGGAGGGAAGGGGAGTGGAGGGGAGGGGAGGGGATAGTCCGAAAGGGGAGGGAAGGGGAGGGGAGGAATGTGGATCAGCTGCCTTCCTGTAGGAGCACCAACAGGGGATTGAACCCTCAACCTCTGGAGTACAGGATGACACTCCAACCAACTGAGCCACACTGACCAGGACCACAGAATATTTTTAAGGCAATTCCAAAATAAAAAAAAGTGAATCATACTCCAAAGTTTCACATTATTAGTTTCATGTTTTACATATTAAAACAGATTTTTTTGTGTGTGTGCTTAAGAATGCAAAAACTGTTATTGATTAAAGGTAAAGAAGTTGCAATGAAAAGGGAATATCTTTTTAAACATTTTTCATAACCATCTTAATTACACTAGTTTCAGTCTCAAGTCAAGATTACCTTGCAGTGGGTCCCTCACAGTAACTTTTATGGTATGATAGACATTACAACAAAGAAATTATTGCTCATGCTGCTTCACAAAGTTACTGAAAACCATCTCTGTGAAAGCAGCTAGCGTACAACTGCAGGCATTCAATAAAGGCGATTTAAAATCCAGCCAATTGGTCAAGTCATCAAAATAGCAATGCATACGATTAGCTCTGGAGAGGACGTTCTATAGCCAAGGACCATGCGGTCTGCAAGGGAAACTTCAGGTTGTGAAAATAGCCACTGTGTACTGAGGACCTGCTGCGTGCCAGGCACAGTTTAAGCTCTTGAACAGCATCCTGTGTTCCAGTCCTCTAAAAGCTCAAGTGATTCCTATCAAACAACCTGTATTCATAACATATGCCAAGATGACTGGAAACAAAATCAAAATACACACAAAGAAGTGAGAAATCTAGCAGTAAGACATATTCCATTTAAAATGAACAACAAATCTATTACAGTAATTATAAATAAACTGAACAAGAAAGATGAGAATTATACAACAAAAAGTAATGTTGAACAAGATCTTAACAATTAGAACCTTATTTTATATTCTGGGATGGGAAGATTTATCATAAAATATCACATCTTCCAAAATAAATATATAAATTTGAAATTATTTCAATTAGCATTCCAATAATATTATTTTTCAAATAGAATAAAATTGCATATTTTATCTTACCTAAGCATATTCTTACCCAAAGAAATAAATGGCAAATGGAAATAGATATCTTGCAAGCTCCTTTACCAATGCAATAATGGTGTATAATTAAGTATTTTTTTAATTTTGAATTTCCAGTTTAGGAGAATTATCTAGCACTTTAAAAAAAATGGATCAAGCCCTAACCGGTTTGGCTCAGTGGATAGAGCATCAGCCTGCGGACTGAAGGGTCCCAGGTTCGATTCCGGTTAAGGGTATGTACCTTGGTTGAGGGCACATGCCCAGTAGGGGGTGTGCAGGAGGCAGCTGATCAATGTTTCTCTCTCATCAATGTTTCCAACTCTCTATCCCTCTCCCTTCCTCTCTGTAAAAAAATCAATAAAATATATTTTTTAAAAGTAATTAGTATGATTTTAAAAAATGGATCAATGCTAACAATTATTACTACATCTAACTTCAATACTATCATAAAAAGTTATTTTTGAGATGTAAATTGTTTTAGCTTTACCGTTAATAATTTTTACTCAATTAATATTTGAAAGTGCTTTTAATATTTTAAATTTTATTTCCAGTGCGATATCAAGAAAAATAAATAGGTTTTATTGATTTTTGTCTTTATAGACTTCATCAGAATTGTAAATTTTTAAAGAATGACTATTTTAATTATTTAATTTCTTCATTGAAAACAATACTTATCAACAATTGTAGATTAACTTTAGAAAAAGAAATGTTATTTTATATGAGGTATACATTGGCTTTAACAATAAGTATTAAGAAAACAAATGTTTTAAGAGTCTAATGGTGACAAGCCCTTAGAGCCCTTTAGTCTACCTAAGTAAAAAATATAGTGAAACAGTTTCAGATTACAATTTCAGTTTAAAGGTAAGATACTAAATGGTGATAACTACATGAAACCTGTAGAATTTTGTTAACCAGTGTCACCCTAATACATTCAATAAAAAGGGGAAAAATAGAGATAACAATGGAACACAACTCATAGGGATTCAGTGATACAATATGTGTGATGCCTAGCATATTATAATAAATCAGTAAAATTCACCTAACAACTGAGTGTATCCTGATAAAACCTTTTTTTTATTTTTCTCTGAATATAAACCTCCAGGTCAAAATTGAAAATATCTAGTAAAATAGTTTTGTGTAGATATATGAAAGATAAGAGAAGACAGGTGCAATGACAGCTAACATTTCTGAATGCTTACCAGCACAAAACTAAACACAAGAAAAGATTTTAAATTATGGAACATGTATGTGTGCCTTTCCTAAGGTATATTCAATATATAATTATCCCAAAACATGTATGCATACCTATTTACCTATTATATATGTGTGTATTTTTATAGAATAAGAAAAGAAAACCAAAACTTGATATATTGCTTTTTAAAAGTTCTTCATCACTTGTATAAAAGATACATTAGATTTTTTTCTTTGAAGTAGTCAGTGAAGATAAGAGAGATAATAACAAACATTTGACAGTGATACACATACACATATATAGTATAAACTTATTATTAACTTAGGTACATAGAGGAATAGTATAGTTATGCTCCCAAGGTCTCTTAGCAGAATGAGGATATAAAACAATTTTCTTGGTTCCCTACCAATCTCGAACTTTTCACGAAGCTCCAGATATGCAAGAAGGCCAGGCAGACCACAACTCTGTTCCCCTCCACATCCCACCCATTACCCAGCTGAAAATTAGAAATGGAGACAGTACAAATGATTCCTGGGTGCCTTGAATGTGGCGGACTACACCGGTTGTTTAGCCAAATAGTACATTCCAGTGTAGGAGAACGGAATAGGCCCCGGTGTAGCATGACTGGCCATGCGACATTATACACCTTACCTGCCCTCTCTGTGCCTCAGCATCCCTCTCCCATCCAGTAAGCTAAACTATACAAAATTACTCTCATTAAGGTCAAAAAAATACTCAACACTGACCCTTTAAGAAGGTTCTACCAAATAAAAAAGGGAAACTGATTCCTCTGATAATGTCATGGAAGAGGGTTTAGAGTAAAAATCTACTCAATGCCAATTAACGTCCTCATAACCTTCTCAGTGGGAGAATCTGGTGATGCCAGTCTCAGCTTTAGTATGTGGAGACTCCAGAATTCAAACATGAATCTCTGACTCCAAAGTCATTGCTGTCTCCTCCATGGCATGCTGTGGGCCACAGTGTCTGAGTGCTGAAAATATCAAAGCTTTTCAGAAAATTTAACATAATGCCAATCCTGGTTTCCAGGGCCATTTTATGAATTCAGGCAACACTGATTTAATTGCTATGAAATGGCATTTGCTTCTTTCTTCTCCCCCCTCCCCGCCCACCCCATGATGGATTCGTTCCCTAGAGTAACTCCTTGCCAAATGCTATCCTAGTGTCCTGAAAGAGTTAAGGCAGCTTGTGCGTTTGCATAATTTACAACAAGGGAGTAGCTGGGGGTGGGGAGAATCTGGTTCAGTAGGCCATTTAGAAATTCATTAAAATTTATTCACTCTTTATGACGTTTCTGTTTATGACCAGAACCTGAAAATATTAAAAATGTGTTTCCAAAAGTAAAGTAGAATATAAGGCAAAGCACCATGCTTATATCTGTAACTGTAAAGTCTTAAATCACCGCATTGTTTGGGGGCTTTATCTTAAACATAGAAACTTATTCATATATTCACATTAGGGAGTTAATTGAACAGAATACAAGTTGCTATGGAAACAGTGTGGTATGCCCTAGTACTTAGTGAGGAAATGAACACTAATTATCACCAAATGTATGATATTTCTGCTTTTGTACTCTATAGTTTTTAATGTACAATCTGTTTAATGAGCAGCAAGTTGTTCACCCAGCATGCAGAGGGTGAATAAGGCCTAAGAATAGATGTTAAATCCTCAGGTGTGAATCTGCAAAAATTTTACTGTAAAAAAAAGCAATCAAAGACTTGTGTACCTCCCATACGTCTTTTAAATTTAAGAATTGGGAAACTTAATGGTGCTGAAAACATTACATATAAGCAGTTAATGTAAGACAACAGAAAAATGGCTGCCACGAAAAAAAAAAAATCTTGTTCTTCCCTTAGTTCATAAAGATATTTACACTCACAGCACTCTCACAAGGCACATCTGAATGCTTACTGTGGGCCAGATATTGGGCAGGAATGGAGGCCTGGTCTAAAGGTACATGATTTTACTCCTGTTACAAAGCCAACTCTATTAGGTTCCATAAAGGAGTTACAAAGAAACATGCAGCTAGAAATACAGAAGATAAACAGATTAAATCTAGCCCAGAAGACCGAAGGAAACACTTGGAAGGAGGGTGAAACTCCTGGCTGACTGGGGCGTCTGTAGCTGCCAGGAGTAATAACTGTTTAATCTGCAAGTACAGCCCAGCCTTTGAAATCTGCTAGTAAGATGGTATGGACACTGAGTCAGGAGCTGCTTCACCATGGAGAGGACTCTGCAATCGGGTGGTCTGCTGTTCCCACTCCTACTTCCCATAGCATTTGAAACAGAATCTGGCTGCAGCTTCCCTACCTAACTTTGACCCTAGTCAGTAGAGTCCTGGCATCCAGTGTCAGGTTCCTGATTCTTGTTTTTGCCACCTGGCTTTTCTAATCTGTTCTGCTATATCTACGGGACCCCCTCCAACAATTACTTCTGTATCCATTGTTGCCATGAGTTGGTCCCAGTACAGACTGCCTTAAAGAGCCCTGGGTTATGCCATCATGGAAACTTTGAGACTAAAGGACTTAGAGATGTTGATTGCAACAACACATCAAGGATACAGCCTTTGTACAGATTAGTTCCTCCTATTGTCTACTAAGCCTGCTTCCTATTTTCAAAATGATAGACACTCTGAGCACACCCAAAAGGCAGAGTAACAAGCAGAATATGATGTTAAGCAGAGGGGTGAGTTTTTAATTAACATACAAAAGTTAAGATGGTGTGTACTTAGGAAACATAGTAAATCATACAGCAATATAGGATATTACTACATAAATATCATTATTCTTGGGAAGGTAGGTTGGTATCACATTGCAGAAAACATTTATTGCTTTGGAATTTATGCTAAGGAAAAATTATAGTGAAAGGTATTACAATAATCTGAGGAAGAGATAAAGGGAACCAGAGAAGAAACAGACTTACCCGTAACTTTGCAAGTGAAATTCCCAAACGCCAATCACAATGCACATTAAATAATGGGTACTTGTTAAACATTCATAGACAATCCCAATGCTGTCAGGTCAGCTTCAAAATGTCAAATAAAGGCCACTTATTGCAATTAAACTTTAAAAGAAACATTAATTTCTGCTCTATTTGTGTGGTTCAAATAACATTTTCAGAATTTCTATTTCACCTCACTTACCACTTGCAATTTTCAATTAAGCATTAATCAAGCTGTAAATATTTGTTGAATACCTATGTCCAAACCAGTTGGAATCCTGCTAGAATAAAGAGAGATAGTATTTATGGGGTTGAAAATAAGCTAGCCCTCATTTTTCACAACTTTATTATTGCCATGCCAGCATCAAATTGCTATTAAGGACTATAATATTCACAAACATCTTTAAAATGATTGTAGACCATCTTAAGAACTTTTTTCAAATTATTGGGAAAATAATTTTCAAATATATAAGCAATTATATTTTACTTACTATGTACACTGATTTTAGTATTTTCAACGTGTTTGAAAATGTTATTAAGAAACTAGAGGCACCCTGACCAGTTTGGCTCAGTGAATAGAGCATCGGCCTGCAGACTGAAAGGTCCCGGGTTCGATTCCAGTCAAGGGCATGTACCTTGGTTGTGGGCATATCCCCAGTAGGGAGTGTGCAGGAGGCAGCTGATCAATGTTTCTCTCTCATTGATGTTTCTAACTCTATCCCTCTCCCTTCCTCTCTGTAAAAAATCAATAAGATATATTTCAAAAAAAGAAAAGAAAGAAACTAGAGGCCCAGTGTACAGATTCATGCACCGGTGGGGTCCTTCAGCCTGGCCTGCACCCTCTCACAATCCGGGATCCCTCGGGGATGTAGGAGAGCCTGTTTTAGCCCAATCTCCGCAGGCCAGGCCAAGGGACCCCACCTGTGCACGATCAGAGCTGGGGAGGGGCCATGAGAGGGGCCGCAGAGGGCTCCAGGGCACGTCCAGCCCGTCTCGCCCAGCCCCAATCAGGGTCAATTGGGGCCAATAGGGGCCATCTTATCCAGTCCCGATTGTGGCCAATCGGGGCCGGCTGGCCAGGGAAGGACTGCGGGAGGGTGGCCAGCTGGGGAGGGACCACAGGAGGGCTCCAGGGCAAGTCCAGTCCATCTCACCCAGTCCTGACAGGCCAGACCCCAGCAGCAAGCTAACTGACTGGTCAGAGCACCTGCCCCCTGGTGGTCAATGCACATCAGAGCGACTGGTTGAATGGTGGAACTAATGGTCGGAATTTAGCATATTAGGCTTTTATTATATAGGATTTAAAGTTTTAAAAAATTCAGAAAGATACATTTAAATTTTGGATTCCTAAAAAACAATTTGCAAACAGGAAAAAGAAACTAAAAATATATAATAATAATAGTTTAATGATATAAATAATAACTGAAAACATTTTCTTTCTTGCTGATAGTGTGTGTTTTTTCTCTCAGGTTACAAATCTAAAACTTATTGTTAGGCAAGAATAATCGTATTTCATTTATAACTTTATACATATGAAAGTATCTATTGATTTTTATGTCTTTCATTAATTTTATATAAAATTCATTTTCAATTATTCATCTTGATTTATTCATTTATTGATTTGTCAAGTCTTTTATTTCTGAAACTGACTTTTTCAAAAAATTAAAATCACTACATATCTATTTTTATTTGCAATGGTATTAATAGATAATAAAAATCATTAATACTTATTAAGAACTTACTATGTGCCAAGCAGTGCTCAGCGTCTTTTATAAAAACCTATTAAATCTTCACAATGATCCTCTAAAGTAGGCAACATTATTATTATATCTAATTTACAGATGAGGAAAAAGAGGGTAATTAATTTCCTTAAAATTGCAAAGCTCATTAATGGTGATGTCAGCATTTAAACCCATGGAGAACTATCTAGCACTTTAAAAAAATGGATCAATGCTAACAATTATTTACTACATCTAGTAGCCTGCTTTTAAAATTCATATGCTTGATTATTTTCCTATTGTTTATACTTCATTCCTACATAATTTATTTCATATGTGTATTTTTCAACATCTTATATATCAATTATTTTATTCCAAATCTATGAAAAACCAAAGGCAAAGGTTAGACAAATCTACTATCCAGAACAAGCCACTAAAGCATCCCTGATAATTAGGGATGACTGTCTTGAATTATATTATAATATTAAAATGGTTAATGAGGTTAAACCTGATAATGTCAATTTTACTTTTGCAATAAAATGTTAGTTTCTCAAATGAACGGCCCATAAATTGAGGTTAATTCAAAGACTTTGGAGTCATACTTGATTGTTCTCACCAGCCAACATTCCATCCATCAGCATCAGCATATCCTGTAAACTCCAGCTTTAATAGCCTCTTCACAACTTCTGCACACCCGCCCAGGCCAAGTCACCCTTCTCCATTCAAACCATGGTAGTCACAGACCCTGCTTCCACTCTTGCTGGACCACATCCTTTGCTAGCTTGTTTGGAACTTGGCTGCCTTTGCAACTTTACTTCTACAACTTTCTCCTTGCTCTTTGATCTCCTTATAGGTCTGCATCACAACCAGTTAAGGTCAGGGCTTTTACTAATCTCTCTGGTGAACTGCTTTCCCCCACATATTCACATACTGGCATCTGCCCTTTATTTAGTTTCTACTCAAAAATGTCATATCTTGCCCTGACTTGTTTTGCTCAGTGGAAAGAGTGTCGGCCTGTGCCGACTAAAGGGTGCCACTTTCAATTCCAGTCAAGGGCACATGCCTGGGTTGCGGGCTTGATCCCCAGTGTGGGACGTGCAGGAGGCAGCCGATCAATGATTCTCTCCCATCATTGATGTTTCTATCTCTCTCTCCCTCTCTCTTCCTCTCTGAAATTAATAAAAAAATATATATTTTTAAAAAGTCATATCTCTTCTCCTTTAAGACAACATGAATGGACCTGGAGATTATTATGCTTTAGGTAAATAAATCAGTCAGAGAAAAACAAGTATCACATGATCTCACTTATATGTGGAATCTAATGAACAAAATAAACTGACCAACAAGATAGGACCACAGACATGGAAGCATGAAACAGACCGACAGATCTCAGAGGGAAGGCAGGAAGGAGGGCAGGGAGAGATTAACCAAATAACTTATAAGCATATATGCATATTCCATAGATACAGACAGATGAAGGCTTGGGGTGGGGAGGGAGATGGGTGAAGGGAGCAAAGAGGGAAAAGGGGGGACAGCTTTAATACTCGCAACAAAATACTTTTTTAAAAAGTAGTTCTTACAAGGTTATGTTACAACTGAAATACAGATAGTTACATTATTTAAAAAAATAAAGGCACCTCTTCAGACAGTCTTTCCTTGGCCAGCCCATTTAAAATAATGCATTCCGTCACTTCCTATCCATGTACCCTACTTTCCTAGTGCTCACCACACACCCAACACTATTTATTTTCTGTCTTCCCTAAAATTATATTAAGTCCCTTAAGACACTGCTGTATGTGTCACTTCTAGAGCAGTGCCTCAAAGACAGTGATGCTTCAAAAATCTGTTGAAACAATATAAAAATTTAGACACAGAATAATCATTTTATAAGTGGAGTAGGACATGAATCTAGTTCTTTGTCATCTTATTTTCTTTAAGGAGATTGATTCTTAAACCCATACCTTGTTTTGTTTTGTTTTGTTTTTTTTACAGAAATTTTAATCTATAATTATCCCCTAGAAAATAATTTCAAGATTGAAATGTTTGTCTTTCTGTTTGCTACTGGTAAGAGTTTTTTCCCACCCAGCTGGTGTGGCTCCGTTGGTTGAGCTTGGTCCCATGCACCAGGAAGTCACCGGTTTGATTCCAGGTCAGGGCACGTGCTTCGGTTTTAATAAAACAAACAATCTGTTTTCAGTAAGAGAAAAATACTAGAGTTTAATCTGAAAAGAACATATTTGTGCTAATACAAATGTGTTCTGGCCTCCAAGCCCATCCAAAACCAAGACATCTGAAGGGGAAACATTGATGAATCATCCCTCTCCCTGCTCTGATGCTTGTCAAGTCGCACGTCTGTCAGTGTGGTGTGGAATCCATCACTCTCTCTTATGACACATCTAACATGAAACTTAGTTACAAATAGTACCAATGAAAAACCATGTGTCTCACATTCTCCGGGCACATACAAACACGCACTATGGTACCTATGTAGAAGATAACATATAGGCCACATCTGCATCTAAAACTCAGTATTGTTTACACCACCAGATAATGTGGTAAAAAATAAAATTGTAAAGTATGTAAACTATAGACACACACACACACACACACACACACACACACACACACACACACACCATCCAACTTTGTTTCATTAATTCGCCACATCGAAATTAATGTAACTAATATAATGTGTCAAAGCCAGGAACTAAAATATAAGACCGTTATTGATTTTCTAAACAATTTGGAACAAGTACACCTCGCTTATGTATCATGTTTTCTTGGTACCTGTGCAATCACGTCTCCTCTAACTTCCAAAGAACCCTGCGTATGGATGTGCATCATGCAGAGCACAGGGTAAACACTGAAGCCTTGCAACCTGGCATTGTGGGTCTCCTGCCTCCCCTACTCAACTTCCTCATTTATTTAATGGGATAATAATGACTGGGGCACGTGCTATGCTAGAAAGATAAGGGGGCCAAAAAAATTCCTGACAGAAGATCACAAGCCTTATATTTGCATGTCTACTGTGCCCATCCCCATCATAGAAACACATATGCTGTACCCACCCACATCTTACTATTTCTCTGGTCCTATGGTATACAGTGATATAATAGGTGGTGAAAAGTGAATTAATGACTGTCATCGGGAATCATTTTCTTCTGGTGAGACTTCCTGAGCTCAGCTGTGGTATGCAATGGAGCTTTGGGGTTGAGGAGAGTTCAAGGACAGTTATAACGGCTTCTGGCTTCTACCTTAGGGCTCAAACAAAGTGAGGATTTTACCCAGAGGCTACAGTGGGCCATTTCTCAGATCTGAGGGTTAAGTGATTTCCTGGGTAGGAGGGCATAGCTATAGGTGTGTCAGTGTCTACAATAACAGCAACAAAATAGGGCCCAGCAGATGTAAGAAGTCTTCTCACTACACATCGCTGAGATTTTGTAGTGATGGATTCAGAAAACACATGGAAAATAAAGTTATCAATGATGAGCTTATACATGATAAACACAACTGTTTGCTTATCACTTCTAATACATCTTACAGAAAAACTGAGTTTCCGAATGAACTCAAACACACGAAACGTCCGATCCTTCCTTAAGCACAGCTTACCTAACGCATCACCAATCTGAGCCACTGGCTGTGCTCCTCCTCATTCCCTCCCGCTTCTCCAGCACTCATGCTCCCACAGCTGAGCCTGTTTCAAACGTGTACCACAATGTCACCTATGTTTCTCAACTCGATTAATTTACTCCAATATTTTATGACTTTTGGTTTGCCTGATTTGCTCAACTGTCAAATGTTCATTCAATTATTTCATATAAATGCCAAAATATTTTCTTTTTTTACTACCAGCTGTCTTTGTTCCCTTTTTTACAAAATGTATGTTCAAAAGTCACACATTATTTTGATTGGGTACCAGCACAAGGAAGTCTTTATGTGAATGAATTTTATTGGGGTATCTGCATTTTTCATTCAGCAACATCTGCTCAACATCATCATGATTAACGAAATGACTACATTTGTAAAAAATTACTATATATGAAGTGGCATAAGATAAGCAGTTTCCATAATCTATAATCTTCACAGAACTCCATAGAAGAGAAAGATGAGGCTCTGGCAGATAGGAAAGTTGCCGAAGATTTCATAGCTCCTGAGTGATAAACTCGGGGACAGGAGGAGAGGAAGGCTAAATCTCAGGTGTGTGACTCCAACAGCTGTAGTTTTTCCCCAAACTATACATACTTTTATGATTTAGTCTAAGAGTTACTCTTGCCCTGGCTACATAGCTCGGTTGGTTGGAGCATCGTCCTATGCACATAAGGGATGCAGGTTCCATTCCAGGCCAGGGCACATACCCAAGTTGCGGGTTCAATTCCAGTCAAGGCGTGTTGGGGAGGCAACTGATCAATATTTCTCTCTCTCTCCCACTCCCTTCCTCTTGCTTTTAAATCAATAATATGTATATTGTAAATTATTCTACAACAAATGAAAAACGTCCTTAGTTTTACAATGAAGAAAATGTGTTTTTATTTTGGCAATAAAAGTAAATTCAGAATCATCTATCTTTCACATCCTTTTATGAAACCCTTTTTACCTAAATAGGGTGTTGAAACATTTGAAAACTCCCTAAACAGGTGTGTGTGTGTGTGTGTGTGTGTGTGTGTGTGTGTGTGTGTGTGTGGTGAAAGAGAGAAACCAAAACATTAAAAATTCATTATCCAAACTTTCAATTCCTGTCCTCCCACAAAAAGCTCTCCTATTTCAAAGTCATTTTCAAAATGAAATGCCTCCTCATATTCCTTTAAGAGAAAGAGAGAGAGAGAGAGAGAGAGAGAGAGAGAGAGAGAGAGAGAGAGAAATGGTGATTTAAAGAAAGTAATTAACACCATGACAACTCTACTTACTCATTTCCCTCACCCATGTGTTCCCTGTGATAGCAAGAGCATTTATTCCTCCAACGGTGCAAACCCAATGAATGCCATACATCATGTGTAAACCAGCCGACAGGGCACACCATCTGGGGGACGTGGAGGGTCTGCTTAGGAGGCCAAGCACACCTCCAATCAAAGCCCAAGACAAGAAAGCGTGCTAAGATGTACAGCTACGTTTTAATACATATGTTTTATTTACTTCACCAGCAGAGGAAATTGCCAAAGTAAGAGGAGATAGTGAAATGCAGTTGCTATGTTCAGAACGAAGGGCCAAGAGAAAAGACTCCGGTCTGATTTCTGGATCTGTCCGACATGGTTTGTGACCTTAATCTGCAGAAGCTTATGGAATCTAAAAAATATTAATGGATATGCATTCTCCTTAAATATTTCAGGAAGCTTTGTGGCTTCTGACAGCACTCATAAACCTAAGAGGGGGTGGGGACGAGGAGACAGCTTTATTTCCTGAGGAAGCATGAAGAATCATGGTCACCAGTGATCATTGCGGTATGTCAATGTAATAAATCCCTTCTTCAAAAGATGGCAAAACACAACGAAATCCTTTTATTAAAGAAGCATATTATGGTAAAAGTATGCAATTTGTGAGCAAATCTCCTGAGTCAACTTGTATGCCCATTAGGTTTCAAAGCCATAATTCTCGGTTACAAAACAAAAAGCTTATCCTGACAATACAACTAAAAAATGCATAAGCCCCTTCAATGCAACAAGGAATCTTTCTACTAGACTACAGACAGTTATTTTAGACTTAATGTGCTTTCAAGTCTTGATTTGTATATGAGGACTAATAAAATTTACTGCCTTATCTTCCTTCCCTTTTTGTTCCTGTCTCTATTTCTCTGAGGCATTACAAAATCAATGAATTAATTTTATAAAATATTGACATGAAGATAACATTCAAGAAATACAACTATTTTCATATTAACAGGGAATCTCTTCAAGCTATTTTGTTATTATGAGATATCATATATACAGGGTGGGCAAAAGTAGTTTTATAATTGTAATACAAATAATTAATACAATGATTAATAAATCATACTATAAGAATAAACTATGTTTCATATACTCTCAACTGTAAATCTACATTGCCCACCTCTATGTATATATAAGTACATTGCAACAGTTTAGAAACTAATAGGTTACAATTGCCTAGCAGTTCTATTACATAAATGCTTTCTATATATCTCATTTATTTTAAATTTAAAACACTGGCTAATAATAAAATCAATCAATAGGATCACTGCATAGACGAACAAAGTATATTCTATTTCAAATAGACAAAACAATATTCAGACCACTTAATATTTCACTCATGTTTTAATTACATCAAATAAAAAGTTTAAAATCATTTCAAGTAAGTACTATATTAGTTAACTATTGCTCAGTGAGACACATTAGCCCAATCCTAGTGGCTTAAAACAATAAACATTTATTATGTTGTACTTTCTGTGAGTCATAAATTTGGTAGCAGTTTAAGTGGGTGGTTCTAGCTCAGCATCTCTCATGATGCTGCAGGCAGAATGTTGGCCAGGGTCTGCAGTCATCCGAGCCTTGACTGTAGCTAGAGGACTCACTTCCTGGGTGGCTCACTCACACCATCTACACAGACGTCTCAGTTTTTTACTGTGCGCTCCTCTCCATTGAGCTGCCTCCTGAAAGGGCTCATAAGATGGCAGCTGTCTACCCCACCACCCCAAACAAATAATCCCCCAAAACAAACAAACAAAAATGAAAGCTGCTGGCCTTGGAAGTCACACTCTGTCTTTCCAGCAAAATCCTATTGGTCATACAAGTCATCCCTATTCCATGTGGGAGGGAACTGCTCAAGGGCATGAATACCAGGGTGTAGGGATCATGGGAGAACACCTGGAGGCTGGCTACTACCATCACCAATCTTATAAGATGGTCAACATTAAAGAATTGTCTGACCCACCCTAGCAAATTCAGTAGTCAGCTGTCCAAAGAACTTCCAATAGGTGAGAGAAACTGTAAATGCATCCAAGATAAAGTCACAGACGTTCTTGGGAAGCTCACAAAAATGGACAAGATAAGTGACTATTTAGAATCATGTAAATGCTATAAAGGATTCTACTATATCCTTCTTGAAATATTAAAATATTATGAAACTAGTTAGAAGTTAATATAATCAGTAATCTATTAGCAGTAGCTTAGAATCATAAAGTATAAAATAAATGAAGAAGAAATATTGAGCATTTCTATAGAACATCGTTCTACCTACACAGTTAATAAGAGGTCTTTGGGGGAAAAAGTGTATGACTGCACAGGGTACATTTTTATATATATATTATTGATCTTTTACAGAGAGGAAGGGAGAGAGATAGAGAGTTAGAAACATCGATGAGAGAGAAACATCGATCAGCCGCCTCCTGCACACCCTCCACTGGGGATATGCCCGCAACCAAGGTACATGCCCCTGACCGGAACCGAACCCGAGACCCCTGAGTCCGCAGGCCGACGCTCTATCCACTGAGCCAAACCGGTTTTGGCCACAGGGTACATTTTAATACATAATTGTATATGAAGTAGAAGTCTTTGGAGGCAGGAAGACCTGGTTTCTTTGCCCAGTTCTGATATTTACTCAGTCAACTTAGGCAAGTCAACATTTGTGAGCCCCGTTTTCTCACCTGTAAACTTGTCTTACATACCCCAATGGTCATTCTATGTATATGTTGGGGATAGCACCACCTCATATATGTTAGGAAGGGGTATAACTTGTTTCTGAATATCACACTTGAATCGCAAGGGCAGCTAAGCATTCAATCATAAAAATAAGGTAGCTAACATGGAAATGAAAGATAGAAAACCTCCACTAGCTAAAACTTTTGCTTTGCCATTATTTGTATAGAAGCAAATGTTAAGTAGAAAATAACCAGGATTTCCTTGGTCTGTGACTAGCAGGAGTCCTATAATTAGACAAGAGGATCATGTAGTTCTCAAGCAAAAATAAAGGGTTCGTTTTAAATCAATACTTCATTAAAATGGTATTAGAAACGTTTTATGAAACTTCTCTAATGGCAAAAATAAACTCTTACAATGTATAAAGAGTTGTAGCCTGGGAAATACAAGTTGAAAAATTACTGCTTTCTTAAATATTTTTTAAAGACAAAAAATATTTATCTGTTTCTGCATTTCAGATTATAGATAGAAAAGGCAATACTTTTGCTGGAATTCCCTTCCTCCTGCTTCTTCTCACCATCTTTCAGCTGACCTAATCCTACAGGGCTCAGCTCCTGGCTCATCTTTTGCAGAAAACCTTCTGATGTTGCCACCACCTCTTCCCTCAGGATTAGGTGCTGCTATCCTCAATGTGTACAGCACCCTTGATGATAATGCTGCTGATGCAAATACTTATAACATCTACTACAACTAGTATTATTTAAGCACTTACTCTATGCATCAGGCACTGTATAAAGTGCTTTATATCTATGATTTGTTTAATCTTATCAACAAGTGTGTGAAAGCAGTTAGTACTATTACTACCATGTTATGTATGAGTAAATAGATACATTCATTGTTTAAGATCACACAGCCACAACCCTGGCCAGTGTCGCTCAGTTGGTTGAGCATCATCCTGTGCCCTGAAAAGTCACCATTTTGATTCCTAGTCAGGACACATACCCAGGTTGTGGGTTTGAGTCCCAGTACTGGCGGTAACCGATCAATGTTTCTTTTCACATCAATGTTTCTCTCTCTCTCTCTCCCTCTCCTTTCCCCTCTCTCTCTAAAATTAATAAAAATATTTTTTTAAAAGATAGATCACATACCCAGAGATGCTGGAACCAGTCTTTGAACTTAGGTAGTCTGACTTTCATTCTTAACTTCTAAGTGAATACTGCCCCATCTTATTTATTTTTAAATACTCATTACATAGGACAGTGCCTGGTCCACATAGGTCCTCAACTACATTTTTCAAAAAAGTAATTTAAAATATATTATAGTGATGATATAGTGATTTAAATAATAATTAAATGTTTCTTCTCCCTGGTATAGTCAGGCTGAGCAGAAAAGTTTTCTAGAAGATACAGAGTTTCTAATACCCAATAAAGATGATACTTGCAATACAAAAGACTATGTTTGTAAGTAGTATCTATGCTCAGACTTTCTTTCCCTATAGACTGGTGATTTTCTACCAGGGCTGATCTCATCCCAACCCCCTAAGGGAGATTTGGTAATGTCTAGAGATATTTTTGGTTGTTACAACTGGGAAGGTGGTGCTCCTGACATCTAGTGGGTAGAAGACAGGGATGCAGCGGAACATTCCATAGTATAATGAACAGACACCCACAACAAAGAACTGCCCGGCCTACAATGTCAACAGTGGTACAGACCAAGCTAGTGTGGAATATATATTCCCTCCTAAACTTTACTATACTTACTAACATTTAGGTAATCTCCACTAACCTCCACATTCCATACTGTTTGAAATTCTAAGTAGCAGTAAAACAAAAACATAGTTTCAAAGGTTGAGAGAGACACTAATGCTTTGGAAAATGGTGACTTCTAGGAAGATGAACATTGGCCTCAGAAAACACCAGAACATCAAAAGCAAAGGTTGGTGAGGAGAAGAGTGATTTACTGAGCACGCTTGCTTGGTTCAGGCGGTGGGCTCGGCATCTAAAACATCACTATGCCCCATGACAGTTCACTCGAGAAAGAACTGAGTCTTAGAAAGACAAAGTGGTTTTTCTGGCTGCACATGTGTAAGGGAGCAGCAAAGCCCAGACCCACATGTGCCTGGTCCAAAGCCAAGGCGCTCCCTTTACAGGATCACACACTTAACGTCACAGGGGGAAGCCCAGCGGGAGGAGAGAGAGCCAGGTCCTCCGCTTTCCCTTCACATGTATCAAGTCAACAAACAGCTGTCGGGTCAACTTGTCTTATAGCTAAATAAATGGTTTCTTTGGAGGAAAACTCTGAAGTTTCTAACAGACAAAAAGAAAACCCCACAGAGAAGTAAAATAAGAAAAAAACACTTAGTAGATTGTCATATGAAACATAAAAATAAATGACAGTGTGTGGGGGTTTCTACTGTGAAAAGGCCATTTATTCTACACATACGACTCTTCCAGCCTAGACCACAAAGACGAGAACAATACCCTTTTCTAACTCACAGGCACAAGTGTGGGAAGAGTACTGGCTGCCTTGGATACCAAGAATTTCCCTCCGTTATTCTCTCTCATTAATCACTAACTAGTGATTCTTTCACAACCGAGAATGATGGCAAAAGAGAATGATGGGAAATGAGACCGCACACCTCAAGGAAGGGACATCTGAAGCACAATTTTCCTGGGGGCGGGGGCGGGGGGAAGGCTGTTTACCCCTCCCTGAGGCAAAAGTTTTCTAACTTCATTTCCCAGACTTCTCTCTTTACTACAGTGTTCCCAATACCCTCAAACTATGCACCGATATAATCAACTTCCTTGGACACCAAAAACGCTGGCAAAGGGAAATGAAAGTCATTGGGTTCATCGTGAAACAAAGAAAAAATTAAAATAGTAGAGGACTCATGTGCACAAATCCACTGAGTGCACTGTCTGGAGAATTCCATTCTGAGCAAAGTATGCAGATACCTCAACAAAAAACAAATACACACCATCTAGTTTATCCGGCTTCCAAGGCAAGATGGGAGAGAGTAAACATTGCCACTAAAGGAGACTGTTCTAACTGCCTTTTTAAAATGAGAAGAAAGAAAATAGGCATCAAAAATATTTCTGGAAAACTGTAATTCTATCAAATAATAAAACAGTCTTCGAGAAAAAATATATCCTTGTTCTATAATCGGTTAGGGGCCTTCCAAATCTACAAGCAGTTGTGATAGGTTTAGATGAATCATGCCTTCCTTAAGCCAAATTACACTGGAAAAGCAACACGATCCCACCAAGAGACACCCAGTCTCTCCAGCTACCTCCCACCTCCAAGATGAGTAAGGAAACGCTAACTCAGAGGACAAGAGACTGCACAGAGCAAGGGCAAGTCGACATGCTCCCTACCTGTAAGAGCACACCAATTGCTTCACATAACAACCTCTACATGGAAGAAAGGCATAATTACAGACACTGCAGATTTAGCCAACAGTGGGACAGATACTGAAGTTTCACTTCTATAAAAATCTCAAAATTGCACATTTTCTACAAGTGCAGATCATTACTGAACATACTTTCCACACAAGTGACTGAAGAGTCACTCTTCCACAACCAGGGTCAAATATTGGCTGTATGTCCACCCAATTCACATAGTGCAGTATATTTAAAATAATATCCTATATGATAAAGAGCTAATGTGCTAATTAGACCACAAGGCAGAATGACCTTCTGGAACGACCAGTGGGCAGGGGGCAGGGCCGCGGGGCCATGAGGCAGCCGGGACTGCGAGGGCCGAGCCCCTTGCATGAATTTTGTGCATCAGGCCTCTAGTTGTAATATAAAATAATTTCTCCATCAATTACACTTCTAAAAGTCTACCCATACCTTTTTTTAAAAAAATACTTTTTATTGATTTCAGAGAGGAAGGGAGAGAGACAGAAACATCAATAATGAGAGAGAATCATCGATCAGCTGCCTCCTGCACGGCGCCTATGGGGGATCAAGCCAGCAATCCAGGCATGTGCCTTGATCAGAATCAAACTGTGACCTCCTGGTTCATAGGTCGACACTCAACTACTGAGCCACACTGGCCCAGCACACTACCCACACTCTTTACTATGGGATTAGGACTTCATAAGGTCTAGTCTGGCAAATAAATCAAAAATTATTTTTATAGTTCATTAAAAATTAACTAATATACATAGACATGTATAGTAAAATCATAACAATAAACACCAGCCAACATGTTGGGGATTATTATACCCCCAGCTAATTAAAACTATTTATAGGATATAAAAAAGCAGTGGTAGCAAGCATCTTTGAGTAAATGAATACCAGCTTTCTGAATCAACATTTTAAAACATGAAGAAAAGCTCTTGCCCTTTTCTCCTGATGGACAGACTTTTAATCTGTTTTAAGTGAATAAAAAGCGGATAAATACCACAGGATCTCACTCATTTGTGGAATATAATGAACAACATAAACTGATGAACAAGGACTGATCCAGAGACGGAGAGGCATTGATTGGACTGTCGGGCTTTGGAGGGAGGGTAGGGGAGGGTGGGGGCAAGGGGGAAAGATCAACCAAAGGACTTACATGCAGGCATATAGGCCTAACCAATGGACACGGACAATGGGGGGGGTGAGGGCATGAGGGGGGGGGTAGAGGGTAACGTGGGGACAAGGACACATATGTAATATCTTAATCAATAAAAAATATATTTAAAAAAAAGCAAAAAAAAAAAAAACTACCCTCAATTACCTATTTCTCCTATTTTTATTATAGCAATTTTGCTCATCATTTTTAAACATGCACTTTTAAAATATCTTAGGAAAAATCAAGGCTTTGCACAATATGTAGAGCATGCTTTCCTTTGTTGTCGTTGTTGTTGTTGTTGTTGTTGTTGTGTGTGTGTGTGTGTGTGTGTGTTATAAACTGTAGGATCCACAAAACCCTGTTAACAGTAATTGCCTCTGGGGAGAAGTGGCAACTGACAGAGGATTTCTTAAAGACTTTTCATTTCATATATTTTTAGGCATTTGAATTTTTTATTATGTGCACATATTTGTTTTACAATATAGTTGAAGCTTTTAAAGTAAGAAAATAATAATTGATAGGAGAATAAATAGCTATATTTAGCTTTCATTGTTTTGCCCAGTTGCATCAAACTCAATTGAAATTGTAATTCTTTTTTCCCAGAAAGTAGAGGCATAAAAATCTAGGCATTACAACTAATTTTCTTTAACTCAAGGAAAAAGCTTTCTGACAGGAGGAAAAGATAAACTAAATGGACCATTAAAATAAATGGAAAATTAGAAAACAAAATGGCTTTGTCAGGACAAAGATTTCACTGAGAAGTGTTGCCGGGCAGGGGCCCGGGTTAAAGTACTTGCATTTTTGCCCTCAGATGTGGGTTATTAGGTACAAGACTAAAACTCTTCTCACACTGACACTTAAAATGAAAAAGTATTATTAAAGTACTCCAAATTAGAAAACATGAATATTGCTCTTAAGCAGAGCTAAAGATTTTTTTAAGTTACCTGAAAATTGGACATCCTTCGTTATTATAGGTTTAGTTTTTACCTCTCTTTTATTCTACTTTCTTCTCTATTTTATTTCTAAAAGTGTACAGATCACACACAGCTTTGACCAAATAGACTTAGTCTTTTAAAATATCCCACTTCCAAGTAAAAGGGCAAAAAGAGACGCCTTCTTCTCACTGGTTCCCTGAAGACTGGGCCCCCATTCTTAGGCCTTTCAGCAGAACTTGACTCCTTCAGTGCTGTCTGGAGGTGGGGTGTCCTACAGTTCCAAGCACATATGAAATGTTCTTTGAAATTTCCTTCTGAGTCTCAGCAAGTGGAGTCCAGCTGATTCCTGACAGAGTTTTAGGAGAGAGTTACAGCTCTCTGGCAGTTCCATCTGTGACCAGCACTACACGTTCGTTGTTCCCGGCTTTAGTCTATTTACCTAGAAATGTGACCGTGAATGTATCCCATAAACTGGCAGATTCCGTCCAACACTAAAACTCTGGCTCTGAGAGATGTATTTCAGGGTGGCTATTTTCTACTTAGCTGTCCACCAGCAAACACTGAACAGAATACGTATAAAACCAAAGCCACTTATCTACCCAGATACCTGATGGGGAGCACATGGAGATCAAATGAAAGGTGTAGTTTCAAAAATAAAGCGGTTATCAGGACCATAGCAGGAAGATCATTTCAGACAAAATGTATTCTAAGTGGCTGCACTTGAGGTTAATTGAAAATGAATAAGGAAAAAAAAATAATGTAGGCAAGAATTATCATATCTTAGAAACCGCTAATTCAATGGCATAGTTTATCTTCCTGAAAATAGTATTCAGCAGAGCCTTGTTATATTTTAAACAGAAATATTACTCAAATGCCTTGTAAGATTTTAAAAAAAATACATTGGAAGTGGGAATGTAAAGCCATGATTAAAAAGTAGAAAAAAATTGTTAAAGGACAAATTTTCAAGTGGTTGCATTCATTCAATAGTACATATTAAATCTCCCTGTCTTGTCCAAATCACTGAGACACAGATATGGGGATAGGATAACTGTACAGAGTGAGATAAAGTTTCAAAGGCTTTACAATCTAATTTTTACTTAACCATAGAATAGTGACAACAAAGGAAGAAATAAAGTGTGGGGCATAATATGGAGGAAAGAGATTCCTTCTATCTGGGACCTTGAGGATTGCTCCATGAAGGAAGTAAAAGTGTACAGATCACAGACATCTTTGATCAAAAATACTGTCTTTTAAAGCATCCCACTTCCAAATAAAAAGGCAAAAAGAGATGCTTTCTTCTCTCTGATGCTTTCTTCTCTCATCAGCATGGTGGTCGGCACATTGGTAGGTGAAGATGGTGTTGGAAATGGCATTCCAGGGCAAGGTGCTCACAAAAACCAGTGGTTCCCAAAGTGCAGTCCCTGAACCGGCAACATCACCATCGTGTGGGAAATGATTAGAAATGCAAGTTCTCAGGCCTAACCCCTCACTTAATGAACCAGGGGCCCCTGGTGTTAGGCCCCACAACCTACAATTTAATAATCACTCCAGGTGATTCTGATACGGACTGAATTTGAGACTCTCTGCTATAAGTAAAGGTATAATAAGGCAAAAACAATGTTTTCAAAATGTTTAACATTGGATTAGCAGAGTCAGGATCATCTAGAATGAAACAAACAAACCAACATTGCTTTCAGTTCCACACTGAAGTTTCTCAATCTATAGAGAAAATTTCCCAGGTAATGTTGCTAAGTAGCGAGCTTTGGGAACTAGTACTGGAGTCGTGGGAAGTAAATGGAAATGTAAACTGACAGCAGGTTGCTGAGGAGCCTTAAATTCAAGTTTGATGGGTCAGACTTCAGGGGGAGGTCACAGGAAGCCATTTAGGTGCTGGGTTTTTACCCTATTCATTGAAATAAAACACCATGTATAGGAATGTGCACAAGTCATATGTGAACAACTCAAGGAATTATCACAAAATAGACAATATTGCAGGTTTTTGTGGCCAGATAAAGTAATGCTTCAAAAAGATTTATACCCAGTGGTAGGAGCCCTGACCTAGGAGACGAGATTCAGGAAGAGGCACCAGATCAAAGGTTATTACCAACTTCAAGTGTGATAGGACAAAAAGCAACAACAAAAACAGGTAGCATGTTTGCAGCGAAATCACAGAATTTGACCTGGGAGAACTTTAAGAGTGGAGAAACCCAGGCTAAGAAATATTAAGTGACTTGATCAAGGTCATACAAATTGCTGGAGAAAGAGCAAAACTAAAGCCAGATGTTGGCTCGCCCAATCCAGGAGTATTTCTCCTCCAAGAAAAGACACAGCCAGGATTTTCAAAGAGAGGATTGATAAGACTTGACAAGTGGTCAAATGAGGAAAATGAAATAGAGAACTCCCAGTTCACTCTGGAATCCTTGTGTAGGGTTCAGAATGGGTCACCCCAAGATGTGCCTCTGGGATCTCTGGATTATTTTGAGCTGAAGGGAATCAACACCCTGCAGGCTCAGGAGAAACTTTAAACACCCCCTTAAAGATTTTAAACTATGGGCCTTCCCCACAGTAAGAATTATCACCGGAAATAACTTTTTAGGACCTATCTATAGGACACAGCAAACGCCTAATTATTGAATATCTGCTCTTATTATTATCCTGTGAATGACCGCTCTACTACACTCTGGTCCCATTTTCCCTCTCTGTTTTTGAACCTCTCATGTATGTGTGGTCTCTGACTCTCTGACATATGTGGGACTCCCATATGTACACATGTGATTAAATTTGGGTCTTTTGTTAATCTGTCTCATGTAGATTTAATTAGATCAGCTGAAAGAACTTGGAGGGTAGAAGAAAGCTTCTTACTAATCTACATCCTCCCCTACACTGGGTCTATATGACTGGGAAAATGATGCAACCAGACTGTACAAATTAGAGTAGAGACCTAAAAAATATCTTCACTACATACAAAAGGGTGTGACCCCAGATTCTTAGCATTTTGAGCCTCAGCAAGGCCAAAAGATTCTCTTTCCTCTTATTAGCATCTTGTTATGGCCCAGCTCCATATCAAAAACAAAGCAAATATTTTGCACATAGGATATAACAGTCTGTTTAAATTACATGGGAAGGATAACACTGTCTCATCTGACACTTGTGATTAATTCTAATAAGGGCTTGCATTAGAAGGTTTTTGGCAGAACATTTTAAGCTGACAGTTCACAAAAGACAATGACTTCACTGTTTACAACAACAAATATGGGAACAATAATGATATTGCACCATCTCTCCTCATTTCCCTGCATCTATTTAAGAAAAAATGTTTGAATAACACAATAGCATGCACATGTATCTTGACATTTTTATGGATTTTATGAAAGTAAAATAAATGCAGTGACACACATAAAATGTCTTCCTTTATTATCTATTTGTTTGAAAGCCATTAGAAACCTGGAATCAGAAAAGCAATGAAAATAATTTCAAATGGTTCTATTCCCTTTGAAAAACTTTCAACAGTCTCTTTTTTTATTGGATCTTTTTCTTTGCATGCCAGTATTTAAGGTTAAGTCTGAGTTGTGCAGTGAAAAAAAATGTTGGGCAAAGACATCATTGTGGTCCAATCACCTTTACCCAAATCACTATGAAAGAGATCATTTGATCCGATTCCCACAAGCACCCATTATATACTGAGCCATTCTACAAAATCCTGGGTTAATTCCAAAGGAAAACAAGACACAGTTCTCTCAGAATACTTACATTCCATTTAAAGAGATAAGGCATGCAAATGAAAAACAGTTAAATGATATTTCAAGGCTGTAAGGACTAAGAGAAGAAAAGATCAGACAATAGGATTTGTATGGGGTTGAAAAATAAGAAAGCAAGACTTCCAGGGAGGTGAATCCTATATAATAAACACCTAATATGCTAAGTGTCTGGTCATCTGGTCGTCCATTCAACTAATCAAAGCGTACTATGCTAATGATATGCTAAGGCCACTCAACCACTCAGTATGACGTGCACTGACCACCAGGGGGCAAACAGTCAACTAGTAGATTAGTCGCTATGATGTACACTGACCACCAGGGGGCAGACACTTTGACTAGTAGGTTAGCTTGCTGCTGGGGTCGGGCCAATTGGGACTGAGAAAATTGGGCCAGACACGCCCTGGAGCCCTCCCGTGTTGCCTCCTTGACTGGCCATTCTCCCATGTCCCTCCTTGGCCCCCAATCGTGCAACGATGGGGTCCCTTGGCCTAGTCTGCGCCCTCTCTCAATCCAGGACCTCTCAGGGGATGTTGGAGAGCTGGTTTTGACCCAATCCCACAGGCCAGGCTGAGGGACCCCACTGGTGCAGAAATTCATGCACCAGGCTTCTAGTAGGTGATAAGAAGATAACTTAAGTTTTACACTCAGCATATACCACCCACTACACTATTGGTTTTGGCTTCCTGGCTACAATTCCCCCTTTTTAGACACGTTATTCATTCATCTATTGCCTTTTCAAAATGTAAATGTGCACACAAAATCAAATTTTTAAGAAGTTAGAAACTTCTGGGATAGCTCTAAGCAAAATCAATTCTGCAAAGTTTGTTTTCCTCCATTTTCTCTTTTCCATCTTTGTTTTCCTATATCCAGTTACTCAGCCATTTCCTATTATAAAAATAAAATGCATCCGTTATTGAAGGCTAAAATTCCTTATAGACGTAAGGGGATAGAATGGTAGGGGTTAGGGATGATAGGAGACTTTTCCTACATTGCAGTACAAAGATAATTGCCCACTATAATTTTTGCTAAGTTAAGTCTTGGATCTCAGTTAGTTGAATGCAGCCCAAATTATTACTAACAGACTTGTGTAAACATGTGTGCATCTATTTTTGAATTATTGAAGGGTGATATTTTTCAGATTTAAAACAACTTTTCAAAAATGTCTCATTCCCTTACACTTTATTAAAATACACCAGAGACTTGGAATTCCATTAATTTTAGTGAATAATTTTTTAAATTTCTTTGACTTCTTTTGTCTCCTGATTCCAATCCTTTTTCAGGGGCAGGACATATAATCTTGGCAAAACCAATCAGTATATCCCATGTCTGACCACAGTTATTGGCTCAAGAGTGGGCTGTGACCTAAAAGAGTCCAGCTGGAATGAGTTTCAGGACTGTCCCTAGCAGTCTGGGACAGAGACTCAGTCTCTTGCCCTAAATATATGAGGGCGCATGTTGCAACCATTTTGCTCCCTGAGGGAAACCTGCATAAGGGTGAAGATTTGACCTGGAGACCCAAAGGACTAAACAAACGGCAGAGAGGTGTGGTGGGAGTCTTGACCACATTGGGCCTAAATTATTAAGTCAAATTCCTTTATTGTTCAAGGTACTTTTAGTGGGTTTTCCCTTTTCCCATGCAATGGGCTAGGTTCTGCGGCTGCAGTAAAAAATGAGACACAATTTCTGCCTTGAAGTTCATCAACTAAAATAATGTGATGATAAATCAAGAGGTAAACAGATAAGGAAATGTTACAAAAGAAGGGTGCCTAATCCAGCACTGATGTAATAATACAAAATTTAAAAAGAAACTGACACACAAAATAGGACCTGAAACATGGATACATGGAATAGACTGAGAGATCTGAGGGGAGAAGGGTGTGTGTGGGGGTGGGGGGCTGGAGGGGGGGAGGGGACTGGAAGAGATTAGTCAAAAGATATACATATATGAATATATGCATAACTCATGGACACAGACAACAAAGTTGTGAAGATCAGGGGGAGGAGGAAAGGATAGAAAGGGGGGATGGAGAATATCTATAATAGTGTCAACAATTTAAAAAGTTAATATAGCCGAAACCGGTTTGGCTCAGTGGATAGAGCGTCGGCCTGCGGACTGAAGGGTCCCAGGTTCGATTCCGGTCAGGGGCATGTACCTTGGTTGCGGGCACATCCCTAGTGGGAGATGTGCAGGAGGCAGCTGATCAATGTTTCTCTCTCATCGATGTTTCTAACTCTCTATCTCTTTCCCTTCCTCTCTGTAAAAAATCAATAAAATATATTTTGAAAAAAAAAGTTAATATAAAAAGTCAGACTAAACCACATCAATATTTTATATAGTATAACCATCTACCAGTTAGATGGCTAATTCCTTTGCATTCAGTGTGAAATACCTGTGGCTTGAATACCAAATACTAATATTTTCACCCAACATGAGCCCCTTGAAATCACCATCTCATTCCTGATACAAATGGTTATTTATTGTGTGGCATAATGAAGACATTCCAAGGGACAATATGCAAAGTGTAGGTAACTACCAGGTAACTGACTATACCTGTGGGATTTTTCCTAAGAAGCCTCTGGGGACCTGAAAGTCAATAAGTTCAGTGAGGAAAAAGTTAACTGCTCTCTTAAAGAACCAAGGTGATATAATAGTAGTTGGATGTTAAGATATATTCCTGCATGAGCAAAATGTTCCCGGTGGAATCACATGCAATAAAGGATATGAACGCAAGTTAAAGATTATAAACCATTCAAGATAAATGCCAGCGATTGCCATTCTTCTAGAGTGTACACTTTTACTAATACCAGCGATGCAGGAAGCATGATGATTTCATGCACTTACCTCTAGAAAAAAGATGATATATTTGATCTTAGAGGACAAAAATGAACAGGTTAAAGTAGTCCCAATACAGATTAATGTGCTGAAAGAAAGAAGTGTCATCCTATTCTTCTTGCTTGTGTTTGTAAAATACCAGCAAATAGTTTGGGGCTTTGCTCCCATGACTGTTTGTCATTGAGAAAGAAATACAATGAGAATTCATCATTTAACTGAGACTTTTAGTGTAACAGGGAAGTGGTCAAGAAAAATATTTAGAAGTAATTATCATAGGCTAAGTGCTATTGATTTTATTCTCATAATTACCATGTTTGGAAGATTATTCCCATTCACAGATGAGGAAACTGAGACTATGAAAGCTTAATGACTTGACTGAATAAATGAGTGTAAGGCATCTTGTTAAGCATGATTATAATTTATTTCATAATGACATTATTTATAATGCTATAGCTAAGGGACATTTCTACAGCATGGAAAATTGAACTGCTTTTAAAATGATTCATCATTAGTGATGATATGGCCCTTTCTCTCTTATACCCTGGGTATTGAGTCTTCAGTCCATTTTTCATAGTTTAAGCTATAGCTTAATTTAAATACTAGACTCTCGATAAATGCTGAATAAAGAATGACCACACGAGTTAAACTCCTTAAGCAAACAACCATTTTACAGTATTCCATTTGAAATAGTTAAGCAAGCCTTTATGTAAATTTAGAGTTTAAAGGGCCAAAGTTTATTTCTGCACACAGTGCAATGTTAATATGAGAATCAGTGATGTGAGAGATAGTCAATAAATCCTCTTAATATGCTACCCGAAAGCTTCCAAGCTAGTTGGAATTTTACCAAAAAGCACCATTTATATATAAAATGTAATCCTTTCTATTTAAATAAGGTAAAGAAAAGAAAAGGCTTTGTTAATAAAGTGAAATGCAAGAAAAAATACATATATACATACATACATAAATAAATTAATTAGAAAAAATAACAGAAATGAACTAAAGACTATTGCAGCACAATCTAAACATCCCAGTAAACACTCAAAAGGAAGAAATGTCAGAGAAAAAGCAATACATAATCCAATGCCCACTTGCATCTCAAATACATTCTAGAGACCTATATTTCCCAAAATGCTCCCCGCCCCGCAAAAAAAACAAAAAACAAAAACAAAAAATAAAAATAAAAAACTACATAAGAATAAATGTATGGTTCCTAGAGAGAAAAATAGTCACTTATTTAAAGAATATTTGTGAGTTCTCTGTGCTAGGCACTGCTCCAGGTTCTACATCAGCACCTCTGTTCACGTTTTAAGATATCAGTATGTATAATTTTAAGCATTCTTCATCTTTCTGAGAATTCTAATCTTTTCTCTTTCACATTTTCATTTGAAACTGCACTAATTTTCCTAACTAGTCAGCTGGAACCTTATCTTTCCCAGCATTCTTGATTCACACTCTTTTTTTCTTTCTTTCTTCAGCTATGCCCATTGACCCCTTTGTCCTGGAAACAGAAGTGTCCATTCTGTCCTGAATGCTTTCCATTAAAAGTGTTGCTGAAGAAAATCGTCTATGCAGATTGGGTGCACGATTGATGGTTTCTGACTCCATCTGGGCCATTGGCATGAGGCCATATTTAAAGGCCACTGTGACTGGACTCCTAGGGAATTTAGAAGCTGTTTTCTGATGGGTAGGAGGCTGCAGAGTGGGATAACGTTTGTGGGCATGTTAATCTATGCAGCAATGTGATATAGACTGTTGCCAGAGCAATGGTGAAATGAGGTCCACAACCTTGAAGGAGAATTCTAAAGTGGCTCTTCCCTGTCTATCTGTCCATCTCCTCTTCTACTCTGTTAACATTTCTGAATTGCTTCTGCTCCCATGTCCAACCCATTCCAGCCAAGGTTGGTATCTTCTAGATTCTGTTCTTAGTCTTTAATCATCTTCACTATCAATGCCCTTCCCAGTTCATTTGACACAGCTTTTCAAATTGCTGTGTCAATATTATCTCTGTCATGATAAAAATCCTAATTTCAAACTACCTTTTGGACATAGGTATGAGATGGTATCACAGACACCTAAAACTTAATATATATAAATATCCTAAATAGAACTTATTATCTCCCTATGTTTCCCTAAATCTGTTCTACCTTTTTCATCTCTATTAATATGGTCATCAGACACTGTACCTCAATACTCATTCTTCCTCTCTTCATTAACAGTATAATCCCCAAATTTTAAGCAGGAAACAGCCATCCAGAATGAAGACTACAATTCCCAGCCTTCCTTACTTCTAGAAATGGCTATGTGACTAGAAATGGCCAATAGAATGTGACCAGACTTCCTGATTGTGCCTTCTCCCACTTACTCCTTCCTATTTGATGGACTTTGGAACTAACTGTCTTGATGATAAGACCTCTTCAACCATATGAATGAGAGTGTCGCCCTAAGGGAAGTTAGGGCAACAAGAAAACATATCCGGATCTGTAATACCAGGAAGCCCCATTTTATGTCTAGCCTGCTAAATCAGAATTGTTTGGCTGAAATAGAAATAAACTTCTTCTTTACATTTTTAATAACTGACAACTTAAAATAATATGCATTTAAGGTGTACATGTTTATACTTGATGCATGTATACACTGTGGAATAATCACCACAATCAAGCTAATTACCATACTATACCCTCAGTTACCTTTTTCTTTCCTTTTCCTTTTTTTCAAAAGTGGTACCCTGTAGCAAATTTTAAGTATACAATATAGCACTGTTAACTATAGTCACTTTGTTGTACATAATCCATCTTGTGTAACTGAAACTTTAACGTCCCAGATGAACATCTCCTCATTCCCCATCCCCACCTCTGCAGAACCTAGCAATCACCATTCTGTTCTCTCTGCTTATACAAGGTTGACTAGTCTAGCTTTCATATATAGCTGAGATCACACATTATTTGTCTTCTGCATCTGGCTTATTTCACTTAGCATAATGTCTTCTATGTTCATCCATGTTATTACAAATGGTAGGATTTTCTTATTTATTAAAACTGAATAATATTCCATAATACATGTATACATATCACATTTCCTTGATGCAGTCCAACTTCTGCATTGTTTAAACTACCACTGCAAACTGGATTTGGGGCACAGCAGCTAACCAGAATTGTAGATAGTACACAACCCATCTCACAAGCTAGAAATTTCAAAGTCACTACTCCTAGATATAGCTCATCCCCTACCTTCCATCATTTATCAAATCTTGTTGATTCTATGTGAGAAAATTCTTAAATTCAATTCCTCCTTTGCAAGTGCAGGAACACTGCTTGAGCCCTTGCTGTCAATGCCTCTGCCTGAGAATTTCCTAAGTCTCATGCCCGAGGTTCCTTACACTATGGTCTGTTCTTTAACCTATAGCATAATTGTCCCATTAAACAAATCTTTTGATATTACTATTCTGCATAAAAACTTCTGAAGAAAACCTCCCCAGTATCTACCAAATACAATACAAATCCCTTACCTTGGTATACATGCATTTTAAAAATCCTTCTCACTTCTCACCATCCCTCCCTATGTACCACACGCTCTGCCACACAGAAGTCCCTACTTTTTCCAAAATCATCTCAGCCTTTTTTGACACTATGGCTTTGCTTATGGAGTCTGTTTGGTTGAAATATCACTTTTTCTTTTCTTGGTTATAAAAACATTTCCTTAGCCCTGGCCAGTGTGGCTCAGTTTGTTGGGCATCATCCCATATACTGGGAGGTTACTGGTTTGATTCCCTAGGTCAGGACAGAAGCCCGGTTGCAGGCTAGATCTGTCAGGAGGCAGCCAACACTTCTCTCTCTCTCCCTCTCCCTTGCTCTAATTCTTAAAAAAAATCAACAACTATTAGAAAATAATAAGTAAAAATATTTCCTAATTCCTAAGTCCCACTGTAAATGTCATATTTTCAAGGAAGACTCTTAGATCTCTCAGTGGATATAATTGCTCTATTATCTGTTTGCCCATACTTTTTAACAGCAATAATAAGTCATATTTTAATTTACCTCTTAGCATATCTAGGCCACTCTAGATTTCTGAAAGATAAACATAATTATTATTCAACTTTGTATCTCTATCACCTTGACACAGAGTAAATATTTGTTGAATGATTCCAAAAGTTCAAATATGTCTACAAAGATTGATTTAATGAATGTAAGGAGGCATCCTACCAGTATGAAAACATACAACAGTGATAACACTCCCTTATGTTCATCCGAGACTCCCCCATCACAATCTCTCTTTTTTTGTTTCTAAAAGGGAAGAGCCTCAGTTGAGACAATGGCCTCTCAGTTGTAAAGTGAGTGAGCTTTGAAGCCATAGTGCCTGGTTTCAAATCCTAAATCTGCCACTTCCCGGCTATATGCCCCTGCAATGTCACTCACCCTCTCTGTGCTTAACTTTCCTTGTATGAAATGAGGATGATAATTATTCCTACTTCACATGGCATTGGTGAGGACAGAATGAGTTTGCATATGTAATGAGTTGTAAGTAGGTCAATATGTAACAAAATGTGAAATGAATTGGATAACTAATGAGTTTACATACAAAACACTGAAAAAGGAAAGGGCCACACTAAGCACTATAGCTATTATACTTGCAAAAAGAAAATGACACAAGGAAGGCCAAGGAGGGTCTTGGGTGATTTGATGAACAAATAATGACTAATTATTTGTATCTTTTCTAATTATTATCTAGTAGGGATACATATACATACATATATATCTAGTAGGGATACATATATATACACATATATACAATTGAGTTTCAAGGCTATAAGAAGCCTGACTTTCAGGCCCAGCATATGTAAAAATACTTGCAGAGATACCGATAAAAATGCTGGAAGCCAGAGCCCAATGTCAGCTAGATTGGTCCTGAACTAGACCTTCACCCCTATCTAAAGGTCATCCTGGGATGAACCCAGCTGATCTCTCACCAAATTTCTGTAACTTTTCTCTTCAGTTCTGCCATCCAATGAATGATTTTCCTTTAGCTCCCAATTCACATACTCATCCCTGATTTATTATGTGTCCTTATCGCCTTCTGAGATAAAGCACTTGCTGGATGTGCTTCCGCTAAAGTTCTCTTGCCTCTGGTCTGATCTCAAGACCATATAAATACCATGGCTTTCCTCTAGTCTGAACAGCCCAGGCCCCATTGTCCTACCCAGTTCCTACTTTAGATTTTGGATATGAAGCTTGGAGAAGACTTTTAGGTGTAAAGACAGGTTGGGAGAAGAGACAGTCTGGGGGAAGGGGCAGAAGGATCTGTGTTGGAAACATCATTAAAAGAGAGAATTGAGATATAGTGGGGCAGGGTCACTAGATCACAGATCTCAGCCCAGTACAACAGTAATTCCATATAGAAAGGAGCTGAAGGAAGATGAGAATGGCAAAGATATGCTTTGCTAATTCTGCCTAGAGCTGGCCTGGGTACTAAATATTTAAGCACAAACATCAAAACTCTCATTTTTCATTCCCTGGGGTAAAAACTTACACTTATGCCGCATTACTCTGACCACATGTATTACACACTTGCTTAAGCATCAATGTTTCTAAATATATTCCGACAGCAAGCACAACTACAAAGGAAAAGAAACTCTGTGATGTTGTGCAAATTTTCAAAGATCTGATGGCTTCTTTAATAATTAAAAAGCTGTTATACCGGCCTAATAGCAAAACTTTTCTGCAAATTGACTTTCTATTCACAGTGTGAAAGGGTTGGATTAAAAGCTGAATAATCATTTATGTGCCTTCCTGCTCTATAGTTCTTTGTATTTTACTTCTTATAAAATGAAAACCAACCAGATTAAAAATTTACAATCTCTCCAATGTAAATCACAACATTTTATTAGGGCAAAAAGCCCTGATTTGAGTTTTATTTTAAGTGTTCTTAAGGCAAAAACAAACAAAAAAGAAAACAGCATGAAGAAACACTTAAGGATATGTTTATTACCTTGATTGTGGTGATAATTTCATTGGTGTGGGTATCTATCCAACCTGATCAAGTGGTACATTAAATATGTTCAGTTTTTAATATCAATGATACCTTAATAAAGTTGTAGAAAGGAAGAAAAGTAGACCATGTTTAAAATTTAAAACTTGTTACACAATTTCTAAAGAACAACTAGTAACTATTACCACATCTTCAAATATATGCATACACTATCATTTAATAATTCCATTTCTATAATTTATCCTAAAACAGAAAAGTATATTGAAATATTTAGCAAACATTTAGTTATTAAGAATGTCAATGGTGTGATGTATCACAAATAAAAATTGGAGCAATTAAATTCCCAAGAATAATGACATGGTTAATAGCTTGGGATACATACATAAAAAGAAGACTATTCAACACTTTAAAATGATATTGTAGGATAATTCAATTATACAGGATGTGGCAAAAGTAGGTTTACTATTGTAAGTGCATGAAACAGAGAAAAGCTACTTTTGCCTCCCCCTGTATTTGTAAAATGGCCACTTATCATGAAATAAAAATGTGCAGGGACAAAATAGCAGGTATATGATCACAAATTTGCTGAAAATGTACATACAAATATACTCAAAGATAACATTCTGAAAAGAATGGTCTAGCTATCTAGAAAGAATATATGTGGCTATTTAATTATTTTAAATTTTAGACTATTTATAAGAAGGTGGTATAGAATGTTTGTTATACAATTGAAATACACTGGTTACCAGGCATGTGTTTCTTTAGTGCTCAGAGCCTTCTCCATAAATTGATTCTATCTATACCCGTCTTTGTCCTACCTTTTCCCTTTTCCCTTTTTCTAGCTTGTCAGAGATTTAGAGCTGTTCTCCTTTCCAAGACTAACATCACCATTAAACTATAAATCCCTTGCATGCACACCTGAAAACTGATATCTTGCTACCAGGTTAAATGTTCACTATTCTGTCAATATTTTCTTACCTCAAACTTGCGTACAGCTTTATCTTATTGTGATATCTTACCATCTTCATTTTCTTATTGTGTTTCAATTGTTTGCATGAATCAGAGGACAGAAACTGGAAGCTATTTGAGACCATGAAACATGTATTTTCATTTTTATATCTCCAGCATTCAGGATAGTGCCCAACATCTAATATTCAATTAATTTTTAATAAGAGTCTATTAACATTCCTCCCTTATAATACACTGAGCAACTCAAGATAGTCTAAAATGTAATCACTTACATAATCACTATGGTAGCCAAAATTTTATTCAATTGATTAAAAAAGTGATATTTTTCTTAATGTCACTAAAAATTACTAAGCTAAAAAATAAAGTTTGAATATTTACTAAGAATTTATCTGTGCACTGGGAATAGCAAAGCTTAATGACTTAGTGGAGGAGACAGGTATAGAAACCATTCATTCGTATATTACTAGTACTGAATAGAACCCTTTGCTATTTGATAAGGGAATACAACAAAGTAAAAACATATCAACGACATATCCCAACAAATAGAGAACACACTAAAGAATGCAGTTGTAAATTGAGAACCCCAAAAGAGTTTTCAGGATTTCCATATTACATGTTAAATGTCACAATTTACTTGAGCCCAGCAAATGTTGACCAATCCTATATAATAAAAGCCTAATATGCTAAGTGTCTGGTCGTCCAGTTGGCCATTCAACCGATCAAAGCATAATATGCTAATGATATGCTAAGGTCGTTCAACTGCTCACTATGACGTGCACTGACCACCAGGGGGCAGACGCTCTGACCGGTAGGTTAGCTTGCTGCTGGGGTCCAGCCGATCAAGACTGAACAAGACAGGCTGGACACACCCTGGAACCCTCCCACGGCCCCTCCCAAGCTGGCCAACCTCTCAGGTCCCTCCCTGGCCCTAATCATGCACTGGTGGGGGTCCTTTGGCCTAGCCTGTGCCCTCTTGCAGTCCGGGCTGAGGGACCTCCCCCCATCCATGCCAAGTGCACAAATTTCATGCACCAGGCCTCTAGTTTTAGAATAATGATGGGCAGAGATCTCTATCAGCCTATTGCTCTTTAAGCTGAAGAAAGTGATCATGATTTCATGCTCTTGAAGTAGCCACATCTTGACTACAAGACCCTTCAAGATCTCACTTTGAACAACAACTTTATTGTACCTCCCTCCATCTGCCCTATCAACTTCACTTACTGGCAATGTCCAACTGCATGTGGATGCTCAAACACACCAACCTAGTTCAGGTCTCTGCACCTTCAAACACAGCCATGACTTTGTCCTCCCACCCCAAAAAAGCCACCTAAGTCCACCCCTTCAACAGTTAATGACCACCTCCTCTGTGTTACCTCTGTACGTTATACAAGCTTCTCTTCTTTCATTGATCACCCTGTTAAAATATTTTTCTATCTTAGTCTCAAGTGCCTTCAAAATGGAGAAAATACCATTTACATCCTCTATTCTCAGGACCTAGTATAACGCCTGGAAATGTATGCTTCATGAATAGATTGTTTAATCTTTAATTTGAAAATATGAAGAATGCTAAAATATTTACTTTATAATCTATAAAACTAGCCTAATGTGATAATCAGAAATAAATCTGAGAATACAATTTTATGCTATTTTACTTCATATCTAAGAAATCTGAACTTTGAATTACATACCCTAGTAAGCATTACATATACATTTATTGTACAATTATTTGAAGAGTAAAATATTTATGCTCCAAAATATCAGGCAATAAATATGAAAACAGATTTGATAAAAAGCTAAACTTTGATCAAATCCAGAGTCTGTACAAACTGAAACCAGTTGATATGATTAGCTCAAGTAATTAAAATCACCAGTTTTTAGTACCCGCCACTCATCATGCACTGCTAAAGGCTTTACAATGCATTGCCTCATGCATCTTCCCAAATGCCCCATGTATAATATTATTATCTCTATTGATTACATGAGAATCAGAAAGATCAAGCCTCTCGTCCAATATCAAACAGCCAGGGAACTGTTAGAACTGGAATTTGGACTCAGATTTCCCTGGCCCCACAGCCCAACTTTTTGGTCACTAGTTATATGACTGAAATGACATGTTGCTCAGAGATTGAAAGAATGGACCAAACAGTTGAATAAAAACTATAAGTCCATTAGATCACCAAGGCTACCTCTATTTAAGACAACTTTAAAATTCAGTGTATAACTTCCCTTTCTTATTACTTAGCTTTCAGACAAATGTATCTGTCACCAAGCTAACTAGAACTATGTGAATATAACAAATATTCAAGTTAAACATATACATAGCAAAGCCACCACCCTTTACATTTATAATATTTACCCTTGAGCAATAAGATTTGAACTACATGGGCCTACTTATATGCTTTTTTTTTCAATAAATACTATAAATGTATTTTATCTTCCTTATGATTTTCTGAATTACATTTTTCCTCTAGCTTACTTTATGTTAAGAATATAGTAAATAATACATATAACATACAAAATATGTGTTAATCAACTGTTTATATTATCAGTAAGGCTTCCAGTCATTAGTACGCTATTAGTTGTCAAGTTTTGGGAGACTAAAAAGTTTTATGTGGATTTTCAACTACCCCTAACCTCCACATTGGTCAAGGGTCAACTCTTAGGATGACTTATTTCTTCCATAAACTTGTTTTTCACGTGGTAAAAGATGTACTGAAAATAAATATAAATCATGGAGGGATTTGTTCATTAAATATTCACGTAATATCTACTGCATGTCAGCCACTGGACTAGAAGGTAAACATTGGTAGGCTATACTCTTAGCCACCGGGCAATCTCAGTCTATTGGGAAGTCCATCCTAGAAGGTAAGTGAATTAATTGCTGCATTTGAGGAATACAAATAAGGAGGTCATGTCGACATAACCTACCATTCACGCTTAGTATCTGGGAAAACGTTTTTGTTAATGTCCCACAAGAAAATATATGCTACCACAAGTTCCTTAGAATTAAATAAACAAACAAAAAATATCCACCTGGCTGGTGTTGCTCAGTAGTTGAGCATCGACCTATGAGCCAGGGGGTCATGTTTCCAGGCTGATCCCCAATGGGGGTAGTGCAGGAGGCAGCCAATCAATGATTCTCACTCATCCTTAATGTTTCTGTCTCTCCCTCTCCCATCCTCTCTGAAATCAATTTAAAAAATATATATTTTTAAATCCACAGCAACATTTTATGGCCCCAAGCATAATCTGTAACTTATAGCTCATTTAGAGAAATCAGTTGAGAGAGTACACATTGTGAACTTTCAATTATTGTCAAAATCACACATTTATGAGAAAAACAATTAAACTATCCAACATACAGATACACGTGCCAAATTGTTAGATAAGAAACCAGCCAAATGGCAGTATTTACTATACTCAATACTGAATTCCAATCAGTAGGATCTTACTTCATAGACACACTTTTGCAAGTATTATATTTGGATAAAGAATTATCTTTTTCTCAAAACTGGGTTTCCCTTGCTGGCATTTATTTAAAAGCAAAACTCCATTTAAGAAAAAGCAGAGATAATTACAAATGATGTGAAGTAAAACGATTATCCTACTGTATTATTGCCTTGTTTCCATTTTATTTTATTTTTTAATCCTCACCCGAGGATGTGTTTATTGATTTTAGAGAGAGGAAGGGAGAGATACCTCGATGTGAGAGAGAAACACAGATCACTCGCCTCCGGACCAGGGATTGAACCTGCAATGTGTCCTGACTGGGAATCAAACCTGCAACCTTTTGGTGCACGGTAGGATGCTCCGGCCAACTGAGCACCCAGCCAGCACAACTGGGTTTCCATTGGAAACTCCCGTGAGGAGGTCCTGCAAAAATGTCATCTAACCTTCAGTCCATACGTGAAAAGTGTCTCATCTCTTCCTGGTTTTCTTTCATTGACTCACTTGTCTGTCCCCATCTATGTGTCTTAAGCCCATAGTGTTAGTGCCCTAAAACCCAACAGTGAACTTAATCCAGTTGGGGAATGTTCCTCCCAAGTAAATATCCAAGCTGTTCTGCCAGATGTTCAACTAACAAAATCAATTCCCATACCATTATTTCTGTCCCGTCTTGTCCCTGGCAGGCCATTATTACACACAAGGATTTTTGACACGTCAGTAGAAACTGGTTAACATAATTGGGCACATTTATTTAAACTCTGGAAGAAGGGCTAAGCTGGTTATTTTCTTTTTTCTTAGTACAGATAGATGATATTAGAAGATGACTCTAGAATTCTGAGTGGATGTTCTCAATAGAGTAGACCAGCTATTTTATCCCACCACCACCTCGCCATGGGCAACATGAATTATTAAATAAAGTGTCTGCAATTATAAATGTGAGATAAAAATCATAATTCCTCTGCTAAAAGACAAAATTTATTAACACCTCTTTTACTGTTGTCCCAATAGTATGGAGACTTAGTAAGATTTTCCTGTTATGATTATTAGTCATTGGCATTAAGTAGATCTGCTGAAAATGAGGAGACATATAAATTATGTAAAATTGTTCAATTATGTATAATCAGCAACTAAGTATGTGACAGAAGCTGTGCTAGTATATATGTAAGTTTCATGTGCTCAAGATTGCAAAGATAGAAGAATCATGTGATATTAGAGAGGAGGTAAAATATTGAGAAAAGATCATCAAATGCAGTCCTCTTCAACAGATCCATTGTTTTTTAATCATTTCTAGACACCCTCGGGCGATTTGGGCTTCTCTTTTCTCTGGGAGGCCCCGGTCTCCGCTGAAAGCTGGCGCCCATCCTGGTTGCAGGCTGGAAGAAAGCAGGGCTGTTTGCATGGCACAGCACCAAGCCCTTTAACTCAGAGACTCACGCCATTTAGAAGCTCAGATTTTACCACCTCCATCTGCTGCCCAAGAATTGGATCCCAATTGTCTAGGCCACTGAGAAAGAATATTTGTAGAATTCCTCTGGCATTTCCTAAGCCCTCTGGCCTTTCCATTCAAATGTCAGCATTTTCTTTTCATTTAATAGACTTGGCTAAACAAAAAGATGCCACTGTATGAAACTGTTTGATAAAAAAAAAAAAGTTTAATGGCAGGACAAATTCAGAATACCCAATATATGAGCAACCTGGGGAATTCACTGCCAGAGGAAATTATTCAGCCAAAACATTTCGAGGAATTTAGTTTAGCAATTTAGCTTATGTGAACAAGTACAACACACAGCACCAACCAAAATATCAGACCAAAGACTAAGCTGCAGGGAATAACCTGACAATCATCTTCATGAATGAAGGTCAGAAAATAAGCACCCCTTGAGGCTTTACAAAAAGAACCGGGTGAGCATGACCAGACCCTGTTGGAAAAGAAAAGGAGAGGGAGCTACTTCCATTGAAGTGTCAGAGTAACGCAGGAGATTTCTCAATTCAGCCATAAAGTCAGCCATAATAATGTTTGCATGAGACCAAAGAATGACCATTCACTCATTCCAAACATGTTGAAAAAGTTGCGTTATGACTTACAGCTGCAACAGTAAAACACTGTGAACTGACCTGTTACCTCTTCCGGCTGCTTTAGAGCAGGGACATTACACAGCCGGCCCTAGCAGCATGGCAAAGCCGCTCTCTAGGTGACCCTGCAGTCGGAGCGTGGACAGTGCCCCGCCGGCCCCCGGCCAGCTTCCAGTCTCTTGTTGACTCTCACTAAGCTTCCTAATGACAGGCAGCAGCTGGCCTTCAATTTTCTGATCAGGAAACCTGGGAGGAAAGCCCACTGAGCTAGGCAGGATCCAAATCTGGTTTTCAAGCCAGACACTGTGCAAAGCACCCGCAGTGCCTGCCCATTGAGAGGCCCAGAATTTCTGGTTTCGAACAGCAATGCAGCAACCTATCATTGAATCCTATCTGAGAAGCCTTACTTCAACAGAATCAAAAGTGCATTTCATGATTCACAAACATCTCAAATTCATAGCATTCTTTATATTTTACTAAAAATTGGGTAGACTTTCTTATTAATCAGCAATACAGTAAATATGATATTGTACTTATACATACCTATATATATTTGGATATACATAAACACACATACATATGTAAACACACATAATACACATAAATCTAAGCATATATATATATATTATATACCAGAGGCCTAGTGCACAAAATTCGTGTACGGGTGCAGTCCCTAGGCCTGGCTGGCGAAAAAAGGGTGAGCATCCAGCATGGACGGGCAGGTCCCAGTTGGGCCCTGGGCAGCACCTGGGCCCCTGGGCCCTCATGCGCCCCCCTCTGCCTAAGTCACAGTGCCCGAGTCCTCACGCGGAGATGGAGTGAGCATAGCCGGATGCCATGGGCCAGACCACAGCGTGGGCTTCTGGGCCACCCAGGATCACCACACAGAAGCCGGCAGGTAGCGCACTCTCTCCTGGCCAGCCTTACAGACCGGCCCCTGCAGTCCCGGCAGCTGCAGCCCAGCTCACCCAGAAGAGGCTGCATGGGTGCAGGGAAGGCTTCTCACAGGCGCCCAGCACCTAAGAGCAGGGGCATCCCTGGCACAGAAGCCCTGGTGTCCCAGGGGAGGATAGCGGGGGGAGTGAGAGTGAGCTCAACTGACATCCTGCATTCCCACCACACCTCTGTCCCTGTCAACTCTGCCCCGAGGCAGCGAGAGGTCACAGCACCCCAGTTCCCGTCCCAGTGATCAGTCGGGGCTGGGCCCCCCGCCGGGCTCCCTCAGCTCATGGGAGCCGGGCGGCAGCCCCACCCACGAAGTTGGTTGCAGCCTGCAGGGCGATCAGCCGGGAGATCAGGTCCCACTTGCACCCACCTTGGACTGGCACCACCTGCTCACCTGCTTCACCATCCTGCTGTGGTCCAGTTCTCATCAGGGCCCATCAGGGCTGGCAGTGCCTCCACTGCTGCTCACTGCCAGCGCCATGTCACAAACGCCTGCCATGTTCCACACTGCTCCCTGGTAGTCAGCGCATGTCATAGTGAGCGGTTGAACTCCTGGTTGAACTCCCGGTTGAACGACCACCCGAGAGGACAATCTGCATATTAGGCTTTTATTATATAGGATACTAGAGGACCAGTGCATGGATTCGCAAAGCGGTGGTCTGCAGGGATTGGGCCAAAACCGGCAGTCCAATGCTGCCTGCTACTCCCGCTCATCCCAACCCCACTGTGCCTGCTGCAGGCTCATGCCCAGTCACTCCCAACTGGGAGAGGTTCACACCGACGCAGTGGTGCTCACCAGCTGTGAGCCCTGCCTCTAGTGCCCATTGGTCAGCTGAACGGCGCTCCTGCTGTGGGAGCGCACTGACCATTACAGGACAGCTCCTGTGTTGAGCATCCGCCCCCTGGTGGTCAGTGTGCATCATAGCAACCTGTCAACCAGTAGTTTGGTCATTTGGTTGCTTAGGCTTTTATATATATACTAGGGGCCCGGTGCACGAAATTCGTGCACTGGGTGTGTGTGTGGGGGGGAGTGTCCCTCAGCCCAGCCTGCCCCCTCTCACATACTGGGAGCCCTCAGGCGTTGACCCCCATCACCCTCCAATCGCAGGATCGGCCCCTTGCCCAGGCCTGACGCCTCTGGCTGAGGCATCCGGCCCGGGCAGCGGGGACCCGCAGCTGCAGCGGCCCCGCGATCGTGGGCTCCGCTTTAGGCCCAGGCAAGGGACCCCTAGCTCCTGGGACTGCCAGCTTCGACCGTGCCCAGCTCCCATCGCTGGCTCCACCCCCACTTCCTGCTATCACTGGCCAAGGCGGAAAAGGCACCTGATTCTCCATTCATGGCTGGGGGGGGCAGGGCAAAGGCGGCACCAGGGCCGCCTTTGCCATGCCCCCCAGCTCTTAGCTCCCCCCTGGGTTTCCAATCACTGTCAGTGGCAGAGGGCTTCTTACTGCTTTCCCTTTCGCCTCCCTGCATTGTGCCTACATATGCAAATTAACCGCCATCTTGTTGGCAGTTAACTGCCAATCTTAGTTGGCAGTTAATTTGCATATAGCCCTGATTAGCCAATGAAAAGGGTATCGTCGTACGCCAATTACCATTTTTCTCTTTTATTAGTGTAGACGAGAGGCCCGGTGCACAAAAATTTGTGCACTAGGGGGGAAGGGGGGGGGTCCCTCAGCCCGGCCTGTGCCCTTTCGCAGTCTGGGACCCCTCGGGAGATAACGACCTGCTGGCTTAGGCCCGCTCCCGGGTGGCAGAGGGCGGCCCAATCCCTAGGTGCAGCTCCTGGTCGGGCTCAGAGTAGGGCTGATTGGGGAGTTGGGGCGCCGCCCCCTGTCATGCACAGAGCAGGGCGGATTGGGAGGTTGTGATGCCACCTTCAGTCACGCTCAGGATAGGGCTGATTGGGGAGTTGGGGCGCCACCCCCTGTCACACTCAAGGCAGGGTCGATGGGGAGGTTGCGGCGCCACCCCCTGTCACGCACAGAGCAGGGCCAATCAGGGACTTGGGGCGCTGCCCCCTGTCACTCACAGAGCAGGGCCCATCAGGGGGGTTGGGGCTTCGTACCCTGTCATGCACAGAGCAGGGTCAATCAGGGGGTTGGGGACCTCCCCCCGTCACGCAGAGAGCAGGGCCCATCCGGGGGGTTAGGGAGCTCCCCCGTCACGCACAGAGCAGTGCCAATCAGGGGGTTGGGGAGCTCCCCCCTGTCACTCACAGAGTAGGGCTGATAGGGGAGTTGGGGCACTGCCCCCTGTCACACACAGAGCAGGGCGGATCAGGGGGTTGGGGCGCTGCACCCTGTCACACTCAGGGCAGGGCCAATGGGGAGGTTATGGCTCTACCCCGTCACACACATAGCAGGGCCCGTGGGGGGTGGGGGGGGATTGGGGCGCCACACCCAGTCACACACAGAGCAGGGCCGATCAGGGGGTTGAGGCAGTGCAGCCTGTCACACACAGAGCTGCAGGGCAATCAGGGGGTTGGGGAGCTCCCCCCTATCAGGCACAGAGCAGGGCTGATCAGGGGGTTGGGGCGCCTTCCCCTGTCACGAACAGAGCAGGGCGGATAGGGAGGTTGTGGCCCCACCCCCTATCACACACAGAGCCGCAGGGTGATCAGGGGGTTTGGGCGCTGCCCCCTGTCACACTGATCCCGGTGCTGGGAGGCATATTACCCTTTTACTATATAGGATAGAGGCCTGGTGCACGGGTAGGGGCCAGCTGGCTTGCCCTGAAGGGTGTCCTGGATCAGGGTGGGGGTCCTGGTCACACACCCTTCAGGGTGGGGGTCCCGACTGGGGTGCCTGACCAGCCTGGGTGAGGGGCTGAGGGCTGTTTTCAGGCTGGCGGGTGACTGAAGCTCCCAACCGCTTTTTTTCTTTTCTTTTTTTTTTATTCTGGGCCAGCTTTAGCTCTGAGGGTCCAGCTCTTAGGCCTCTGCTGCTGAAAGCAGGTTTTCTGGCCTTTGTTTACCTTCTGTATTTGAAACAATGTTGCGATCCTGCTGGCTGAAGCCGAGGGACTAAAGCAGGTTTCTGGGGTTTTGTTTAGCGTCTATATTTGTAACAATGTTTCAAACTGCATGCTCAGAGGCCGGCAAGGCAGGCGGGGAACGTTGGTTTCCTCTGTCACTGAAGCAAGCAAGCCTCATGTTAGTTTCAAGCTGCCTGGCTGCTGGCCGCCATCTTGGCTGGCAGTTAATTTGCATATCTCGCTGATTAGCCAATGGGAAGGGTAGCGGTCATACGCTAATTACCATGTTTCTCTTTTATTAGATAGGATAGATATTATGCACACAATTTATACTTATATAGAAATGAGTTTTAATCATTTTTTTTATATTTCAATTACAAGAAGAGTACAATTTTTTCTTTTGATCTAAAACCTAAATATACGTTAACACATTTATATCTTAAATTAGTAGGATGTATTTTGTTAAACAGGGTTGGCAAAAGTAGGTTTATAGTTGTTCATATATAAATAATGCAATAATAAATAATACAAGAATAAACAATCTTTTTAAATATATTTTATTGATTTTTTTACAGAGAGGAAGGGAGAGGGATAGAGAGTTAGAAACATCCATGAGAGAGAAACATGGATCAGCTGCCTCCTGCACACCCCCTACTGGGGATGTGCTCGCAACCAAGGTTCATGCCTTTGACCGGAATTGAACCTGGGACTCTTCAGTCCACAGGCCGACGCTCTAGCCACTGAGCCAAATTGGTCAGGGCTAAACACTGTCTTTTGCATACTCACAATTATAAACTTATTTTAGCCCACCCTTGTATATGACATGTCTCTGATTATAATTTAGCTGTCATTTTCAGATATTCACATTTGAACACCCAGGGTATGAATGTAAACACATACTCTGTTGATTCCCAACATTGACAAACATTACTTGAATATTTTCTTATAAGAAAGTATTATTTTACAGATTCCTTTATACCAAGATGATGTCCAATATATTTGTTGGAACCCCTACTGCTGCTTCTTTCATCTATAAAATAAAAACAATAAAAGTGATTTTAAAAGAACACCCACATTTCCTCTATGTCAGAGAATGATTCCTGACTAGTAGCATCTGAGCAGGCCATGTTCTGGAGCGAAGAACTAATGTTACAAAACCATTTTACAGATTAGGAAAGTTGAGGCTCAGTGGGATTAAGTCAATGACCCAAATTCACAGAGCTATTAAGCAAGGATGCCAGGATTTGGACTTTTGCCTGTCTCTTTCCAAGGCACATGATTTTTCTACTATTTCATATTCCCAAGATCTTCCTCTAGGGGAAAAATTATAACATGTTTTCTTCCTAACGCAATATTGGTCTTAATATTTATATCTTTTATCTCCAGCCTTTTAACTCAGGCTTCTTGGCTTTGATGAGGCTTAACACTCATAGCACCTGTAAAAGCTCACATTCCAGGATGATGGGCTGTCTCTCCACAAAGCTCTAGTGTATTCTCCATCTGGACAAGCTCTTCAATCATTCTCAGGTTTTACTTCGCTGTGCCCAATCCTAATTTACAGCCCACTGCCCTCATCTTCTACTCCTCAGTATCCAGAGAATCAGCTAAACCTCCATTTCAAAAGGGATTTAAATTTTGAAAAAGAGAATAAGTTACCTAATTTTCTTTTTCTCATAAAATAGCAATATTATGTTAATATAGAAAAAGAGATAAAAGGTGCTTTTATAATTTAGACCTATACTTTTCATGTGAATTACCTTCTTTATAAGTACTTACCAAAATAAGATCTTTACTGGATAGGAAAGTGTGATCATTCATTCATTCAACAAATAGGGTAGTTAGTATGCACTGGGTCTATTGCTAGGCACTGGGGATGGAGAGATGCTTAAAACCTGGAACTTAAAGTGCCTGAACCCTTGTGATTTCAAGCCAAGTGTCTGTGAAGAACTACAACAGAAGATGGGTGTGAACACCAGTGTCTGCAAGCACCAAGGAGATGGTAAATGAAGCTCAACTGGAGTGCTCAACTGGGTTATTTCTATCCTACTACTGGCCAAATGTAACAGTAAACATGTATGGGTTCATATTAAGACAACTGTCTCCGAGAATGCTAAATTTGGGAATGATTGGTGCATATAAATTTATATTTAAAAAACATGTGGAAATGTTAGGCAGTTAAACATTGTAATAGATAGCCTGATTAAAAAAAAAAAAAAAAAAAACTCTTTGTTGGAATGGACACTACTATTATAGTCTTTGATCATAGTTCTGCTGACACTATCCAGCAGTATGACCTTGAGAAGTTACATAGATACTCTCAGATTTTCCCCTTTTAAAGTGAACTATACAATCTCTGAAGTTCTTTTGGCTCTAAAATTCTATAACCATTACATGGAGTATGTACTTTAGTCTGCTGAGACATAACATTTCTGATAAATTACATACTCATGTATCTTATTAATATTATTGAACTCCATGCTACTTCTTTAATCTTTTATGAATATAACTAGTAGCGTAGTGCACAGATTCATGCACCAGTGGGGTCCCTCAGCCTGGCCTGTGCCCTCACGCAATCCAGGACCCCTGGGGGATGTAGTAGTGCGTGAAGTGGCAGCCGGCCGGGGAGGAGCCCATGCCGCTCTGCTCATCCCGGCCCCACTGTGCCTGTCACTGCTCGGTAAGCTCACTGAGCAGAGCTCCTGCTGTGGGAGTGCATTGACCACCAGGGGGCAGCTCCTGCATTGAGCATCTGCTCCCTGGTGGTCAGTGAAGGTCATAGCAACTGGTCAACCTGTCATTGGGTCATTTGGTCGCTTGTGCTTTTATCCCATATAATAAAAGTGTAATATGAAAATTGACCCTAATGGTGGAATGATTGAGAATGACTGGTCGCTATGATGCACACTGACCACCAGGGGGCAGACGCTCAATGCAGGAGGTGCCCTCTGCTGGTCAGTGCACTTCCACAGGGGGAGTGCAGCTCAGCCAGAAGCCGGCTCATGGCTGGCCAGTGCAGCAGCTGTTAGTCGGACATCCCTCGAGGGTTCCTGGGCTGCGAGAGGGATGTCTGACTGCCAGCTTAGGCCCGATCTCCTGGGGAGTGGGCCTAAGCTGGCAGGCGGACATCCCCCGAGGGGTCCCGGACTGCGTAAGGGCACAAGACGGACTGACTGCCCCCCGCCCGCCTCAGTGAATGAATTTTCGTGCATCGGGCCTCTAGTATATATGGTTTTACCAGGCTTTTCTTTTACATTTTATACCTAAAATGGTCTGATGTGAATTCAATAAAAATGGGCTTTCATAACAAATATTTTAGAACAACATTGCCTGGAACACAAATTTAAGTAATGGTACCTTTGCTGACTGGCTAACATTTTACTTCTTCAAGGTTTAATAAAATTTCTATCCAAGAGGAGCTCAGGAAACATGGCTCTGCTTATCTTATCATTTAGCAAGAAGACAATAGATAGCTATGACAAATGAGTTGAACTACAATATAAATGGATACAATCTTGATTTTAAAGTTATGTTCTAAAATGATGGAAAATATTATGCATTTATTTTTGTAAGTATTTTATGATTATTTTTGTCTTAATACCTTAGCCCTAATACTAATTTGTTGGCTAACATTATTGTGTTCTAAGATCTGAAACAGCATTTAGTTGCCTGTAAGATCATGGAGAACATTTTCAGAAGTCTTCATGTTGTCTCAGTAGTGAAACTTCATTATCAAATAATTTATTATGGATAATAATATATGATAAGTCATTTTTTCTCTATATTGCAAAATTGATTATGCACAATGATCAATGTATATTGCTTCTTAAGGTAGGAGCTTTGTGTTATTCCATGTATGCAAGTCTAGGCAATATAAACAGTTCAGATATTAATTTAGTAATTGGTCTAACTGACCTTTAAGATCCTTCTAAACATTTGATTCTACTAAATTTATAGGGGGAAAAGTTATTGTTCTCATTTTCACAACGATAGCCTCCCATTCTGATTGTGTTCACTAAAAGGAGTACAAAATTCCTTCCATGACTGCTCTTGTTCTCCTGAATTTTGCTGGCCTGAATCTGATTCCCTGAACTACATTGCATTCTAACGAGGATTAACATTTTAGCAATGATGCCCAATAGAACTTTTCACAATAAATGTTGTATATGTGTACTGTCCAATATGATAGCCACTAGACACATATGACCACTTAGCACTTGAAATGTGGCTGTTTAATTTTAATTAATTTAAACTGTAATAGCTATAGTGGCTAGTGGATACTATATCAGTAAGCACCGTTAGAGAATTCAATTATTTTTTTAAGTTCTGGTTGCTATTTTGCAATAGTTGCTCTAGCTTTATTTTCCCTTAAAATTAATCCTAAATTTCTATCAGGTGCTCTCTAAGAATTTTAGAAAAAAACCTAAATAACACTTCAGTTAATCAACATTCTATTAGAATTATGTTCCTCTCTATAAAAGCCTATTTTTAATTATGTTTGTAAACAAGAGTATGAAAAGCCCATTATCTTTGAGGGAAAAATGAAACAACAGTGTATGCTAATGGACCCCTAGCCTTTCTGAATATTGGAAAGAATCTAGCTGTATAAAACAAGCATATAAAAGGCTGATTACATTTTCTTATCTGGGAAAATTCTCTCCTAAGCTCCAACAATAAAGTATTTTTTAAAATTCTTTATTGTGGAAAGTATTACATATGTCTTCTTTTCCCCCATTGACCTCTCCCCCTCCCCAGCACATGTCCCTGCCTTCCTACTATCTGTGTCCTTTGGTTTTGCTTATATGTATGCATCACATGATCTCACTCATTTGCAGAATATAATGAAGAACATAAACTGATGAACTAAAATAGATCCAGAGACATAGAAGCATTGATCAGACCATTGAGTCTCCGAGGGAAGGCAGGAGAGAGTGGGAAGGTGTTAAGAGAAATATCAAAGGACTTGTATGCATGCATATAAGAATAAAGTATTTCTTTTGGAAAAAAATATTTATACTTTTAGCCAATCAATATTATAAGACTTTACAGAATAGAATTCATATATAAGGAGCTGCTGCTCCATATAAATTCTAACAGGACAGCAAGTTTTGAGAATAGACATGCATAATATTTTAGAGGTAAGGACATCAATAAACTTACTGATATCATAAACTTCATGTGGTAGTATGGCTCATCAGAGAATAATTCAAATTTATTTTCATTTAAAAATATTTTATTGATTTTAGAGAGAGAGAAAGGGAGAGGGAGAGAGAGAGAGAGAAACATCGATCAGTTGCCTCCCATACACACCCCCACCTGGGATCCAACCTGCAACATGGGTATGTGCTCTGACTGGGAACCAATCTGGCGACTGTTTGTCCTGTTCTAATTTCCAAACCAGCGAGTTGCTGGAAATTATTTTGCAGTCACTGAAATGGACTCTTGCTAGGGTCCAAGTTGTACTAGAAGCCCACTACCCAGGTAAAGGGAGGATAATCAAGTTCATTGTGTTTGATAGTAGAAAAGAGAAAGGGGTGATGTCTAGGGATAAATTCCTGGAGAAGAGAGGCCCTGGACACAGGTCTGATGCAGTGTCCCTGATGCCAGCTGCTGCCAGGGAGGTGGGTATGTATGTGACCTAAAGAGAAGGGGCATTGAACACTGGGGCTACAGTAGCAAAATGTGATCCAGCTCGGCGCTCGGAAGCAGAATCATATTCTCAGAAAACATTCTGGACCAGCGATAGATGAGCATCACCACTCAGGCTAGGAAGAAACACCTGTTGGCACCATCTGGCTGTAATAAACAGAGCCGTGACCCGAAGACACTGGGGCTTATCTCCGTGGCTGTGTAAGCAGGACGGACCATCCGTCCCCACTTCAAGTGCATCACAGAAGACTGACTACCACTCAAGAAGCTGATTCTAGTGTCTGTGCCAAACGGTGGTGGCAGCACTCATAATCATTTCAAAACTAAATAAAATTTGCCATCATCTTACCCTACATTTGTGGGGGAAAACAATTAAATATTGCATGTTAAATAACCTTATAGCCTTAATTTTCTATGCAGCCTTTATAGAGAGAGTCCAACTATCACATAAACGTCTGCCTCAGTCAGTATCCAACAATGCTAAATACTAGAGATGACATCACTACTGCCTATAGAATATCATGTAGGAATCCATAAAATACTGTAGCTAGATAATTTTCCATGAAAACCATAAAACTTTCAAGCCTGACATTTCTCTCGCCTTGAAGAGCTGGAAGGCTTCCGGGCATCTGTGGAAAATGCAGGAGGCTGCAGAGATGGTCTTTTTTTGAACTTTCCACTCTTCCCTCATAGGGAAAAATAAAGACCCAAGCATATGTATAGGTAGAGAATACTCAGCATTTACTCTTACCAGAAGCCCTTTTCTTGAGTTCCAGTTTTCCTATTTTCTTACTTAATGATATTCTAGCCTGAGAGCTTCTTTGGGGCAAGATGAATACTTATCTTTTTATTTTCTATCTTTAGTTTTTTATCAAAAAGCATACTCTAATTTGGTAAGTGCACATTAAACCTTTGCTGCATCAATAGATTTTTCTTCTTCGTTCCATAGTAACAGTTCCTGAGTTTATATCACATGCAAGGTTTCCAACTCAGTGAAGACCAAGACAGGCAGCATCCCTGACCTAGTAGATGCAGATTATAAGCAAGAACATACCTGGCTCATAGAACAAAATGAAATGATTTTTTTTTTTGAGGAAACACCATATGTTTGCACAGTGGCTGCACATTCTGCATTCCCACCAGCAGTGCACGAGGGTTCCTTTTTCTCCACATCTTCGCCAGCACTTGTCCTTTGTTGATTTGTTAGTTATAGCCATTCTGACAGGTGTGAGATGGTACCTCATTGTTGTTTTGATTTGCATCTCTGGGGTGATTAGTAATTTTGAACATGTTTTTACATATCTCTTGGCCTTCTGTATGTCCTCTTTTGAAAAGTGTCTACTTAGGTTCTTTGCCCATTTTTTGATTGGGTTATTTATCTTCCATTTGTTAAGTTGTATGAGTTCCCTATACATTTTGGAGATTAAACCCTGATTGGATATAACATTGGCAAATATGTTCTCCCATTTGACCCAGTGATCCAACTTCTAGTAATATACCCCAAGAAACCGGAAACACCAATGAGAATGGATATATGCACCCCTATGTTCATAGCAGCACAATTTACAATAGCTAAGATTTGGAAACAGCCTAAGTGTCCATCATCAGATGAGTGGATTAAAAAGCTGTGGTACATCTACACAATGGAATACTATGCTGCTGTAAAAAAGAAGGAACTCTTACCATTTGCAACAGTATGGATGGACCTGAAGAGCATTATGCTAAGTGAAATAAGCCAGTCAGAGAAAGATAAATATCACATGATCTCACTCATTTGCGGAATATAATGATTAACATAAACTGATGAACAAAAATAGATCCAGAAACAGTGAAGCATTGAACAGACCTCCAACCTCAGAGGGAAGGCCGGGGAGGGGGTGGGTAAGAGATCAACCAAAGGACTTGTATGCATGCCTATGAGCATAACCAAGGGACGCAGACGGTGAGAGCCTGTGCCGGGGGGGTGGGAATGGCTGGAGAGAGGTCAATGGGGGAAAAAGGAGACATATCTAATACTTTAAACAATAAAGAATTTAAATTTTTTAAAAAGGAAATGATTGTTAAGAAGGAAACCAACAGGGTGCTATAACAGAATGTAATGATGGAGTGGCTGGGCACTTTCTGGAGGAAATTACATTAATATCAAATACCTGAATGATGAGAAGCCACCCATGCAGAAAGGAGTACTCAAGGTGGAAAAAGAGCACTCAGGGCAAAGGACCTGAAGGGAGAAAGCCCTTGGTCTGCTCAAAGAACTTCACAGTGGATCACCAATATGGCTGGGTCAGAATGAGGGGGAGGAAGAATAGTGGGAGATGAGTTTAGAGGAGGAATCAGAATTAGGTGATGCAGGGCCCCACTGAGCTGTTAAGTCGTTCAGACTGTACTCCAAAAGCACTGAAAAGTCACAGAAGGGTTTTAGGATGCACTGTGTATTTAAAAAATCATTGCTACACTCACGAATATGCTTAGTGGACCACTAATTAGGTACAGTAGTAGTCTCCCATTTTTCTGTGGCTTCACTTTCCACAGTTTCAGTTACCTGTGGTCAACTGTGCTCTGAAAATACTAAATGGAAAATTCCAGAAAAAATTCATAAGTTTTTAACTGTGCACCATTCTGAGTAGCATAATGAAATCTTGTACTGCCCTGCCCAGGACATGAATCATCCCTTTGTTACTGTTGCTAATCTCTTACTGTATCTAACTTATAAATTAAACTTTATCATAGGTATGTATGCATAGAAAATAGCATAGTATATACTGCAGCAGTTCTCAACCTGTGGGGGTCGAATGACCGTTTGGAGGTCGAACGACCCTTTCACAGGGGTCGCCTAAGACCATCAGAAAACACATATATAATTACATATTGTTTTTGTGATTAATCACTATGCTTTAATTATGTTCAATTTGTAACAATGAGAATACATCCTGCATATCAGATATTTACATTACGATTCATAACAGTAGCAACATTACAGTTATGAAGTAGCAACGAAAATAATTTTATGGTTGGGTCACAACATGAGGAACTGTATTTAAAGGGCCAGAAGGTTGAGAACCACTGCCCCAAAGCAATGTGGAAATCACTGCATCAGCTTATAATTATATACAAAATTTTACAGAGAAAGTAAATTGAGACATTAATAACAAAGTTCATATTGTTTTTAAATTTTAACTCTAAATCTTTTGCAGTGTTAGAGAATAACATACACATACAAGGTGTTATCAGTTGTTTACAAACATTACAATTTGCCAATACCAGGAACTGTTAAGAGATAGGCCCTCTTACCGAGATAGCCTGAGCTAAAATTACTACACTGCACCTAATAAAGTTGTTTAATCAAGCAGCCGGTAACAGCTTCTCATTTTAATGAAAAACATAAAGTATAAAATTGACTACCAGCAGCAAAATGTGATAAGCAAGCAGAATTCATGTGGCTTCAGTCACACCGTTCAGAAGAGTGAGCCTAGCCTCAGAACTGGATATGCACATTTTCATTAATACCCTATAGCTATGAGCAGGTGTGGAAGCATGAGCATTAGAAAAATGTGATGCTGGTAAATGTAGCATCATTTAAAAATATGTATCACAGCAGAACATCAAAAGGGCCACTTACACAGAACACTATTCTCATCTTCATTCCACATCAGACAAATCAAACGTACTGTACATTAGGTTCAAGGATGGACACATATCCATTTTATTTTTTAACATCCCCTTAAATATGATGTGGATATGCCTTGAAATGGCTAGCGATCCTACCTCTGGGACAGGCCTGCTTCTCATTCGCATCCACAATGCGAGCCAATTCTGAATGTGAATGTGGTCCAACAGGACATCCTGCCGCACTACAGGAGTGCACGGAGGCTCACATACCTGCATGTATTCATATGTGTCACTGGCACAACCAGGAGACCAGGTAGCCAAGCGTTATGCCTCATCTGGTGGCTGGTGGGCTGGCAAAACTGAGAAGCTGAGATGGAGTGTGGCCCTACCTGTGTGGATTGACGCTTTCCTCTGTATAGTCTACCAAACCTACATGTGACCTGTGTTCCTTACAATATATGCCCCTAACAGTTAAATGAAGCTTCCTAATATGATTTAATGAAATCAATCACCTTTAACAAGATAAGACAGAGAACCTGGAACCTAAGTTCCCAAATGTGACACTTTAAATGCGACCAAACCAGGTTGAATGACAACAAAAAACAGCAGCGTCTCAAATCTGCTCATTGTTCACACCTTTCCAAAATCTTGTTGGGAGCAGCTCTTGACAAACATTGGCTTAAAGGAAGTATATCATACTCAGGCTCATGTAGTATAAAAGTTTACTGGAAAAACTAGAAAAGCTGCTATACATGCATATCCTTCAGATTCTTAGCAAAGCATTAATAAATTAGATGTTTTTAAGAAAGAAATAATCTGATATGTAATTTCCATACACAGAGAAAACATGCTAAACATAGGTAGGTAAAAATGTAATATAAAACTATAGACCACTAAACAAAATAAAAATATGCTATCTGGTGAGTCCTCTAACCTTGGGCAAGCCTGTAACTAGACTGGACATAAAGAATATATTCTACAGGCCCACGAAGTTATGAGAGTGGACAGAGATGCAAGAAAAAGTGCTTTGTAAACTACAAGTTGCTATTCAAATATGAGTAGGGGCCTAACCAACTTTGTTATGCAAGGGGGAGGTGATGGATATATATGGATAAACTGAAGGGTCCCGGGTTCTATTCTGGTCAAGGGCACATGCTTGGGTCCTGGGCTCCATCCCCAGTGGGAGGCATGCAGGAGACAACCAACCAATGATTCCCTCTCATCACTGATGTTTCTATTTCTCTCTCCCTTCTTATCTGGAATCAATGAAAATATATTTAAAAATATATTTTATGCTAAATACAATTTATGCTACCTTAAGATGATTATTACTAACCTGAATCTACTAACCTCCATATCTACATCTGAAAAACAGATTTATGGAAACTTGGTTAGCTAACTGGAAGATAGCAATCATAGAGTCTACCGAATACACTGTAGAACATTCCTAGCCAAGAAGTACATCCTTTGGGCGAAAACACTCACCAAAAATTGCTTCTCAACAGGCAATATAATACCGCATGTTTTACATACTTTTTAACCAGTTACACTGTCCAGAGTAATATATGCCAGGAAGTATTTATAAAAGACAGTTTATTCTATGAAATATAAAAAAAAATTGTTCATGAATAATTATTCAAAAACTGATAAAAGGTATTTATTTTTTATTGCATAAATGCTTGCAACTGACATCTCCATATTCAACTTGGAGCACAATCATCATGCTCCTCTATAAAATATACAAATGATTGAAAATATGAAATTTATTTTTAAGTCAAGGGAAAATGAATACATATGGAATGGAGTGCTAAAATTTATTTTTAAGATACTTATTGAAAATTGTGTGTACTTCCCATATATATCATGCAAGAAAGGCCGCTTAGGATCCTAAGCCCATTGAAAAAACTATTTACTCTTTGAAGCTATTAGCAATCCTGAGTCAGTCTCCCTTAATTCCTCTAAAATCCTCAAAGTTGCATTGAGGAGAAGGCTAAAGCTGAGACGTAAGGCAGAAAACCTACAGATATACTACTAGACTGCAAATACCTTCAAAGTAAGCGTCACTTCTTTTTAAGGTATTCCCTCATGTTGTTTTATACATATTTTCAAGCACACAGAAATGTTGAAAGAATTTCATAGTCAACACATATACCGACCACTAGACATTATAATTAACATTTCACGATGTATGATATATGACACATCTTTATTCATACAATTTTTACCTTCTCAATCTCACTGTGGAAATAATGGAGAGAATGCATGCTTCGGTTAATGAGTTTAGAATTTTCCCCATGTTCAATTTTCTTTTACTCCTCTTGAAGACGGAAACATAATTCATACTAATACTTAGGATTTAGAAAGTAAATTTTTATTTAAAATGTGCCATAAATTAAGGACAACTTTGTACTTGTCAACATGTCATGGCCAGAAAATATTTTGGGTGAGAAAATTTGTTATCCTAAGGCAAGTAAGGCCTTTGAACTCACAAACTTTTCTAACTGACTCTCAATTTGAGCTAGTGCCCTGTGGTTGATTTTATAGTGATAGGTTAAGATTAAATATCCCAAGCACCAACTCTCCGGTGACTGCAGGAAACAGGCAAGCTGGGCCTTGGTCGCAGATGAACCACTAACACCAAGTCCAACCTAAGTCAGGAGAGAATGCTCAGACAGGCCACAGGGAAATTCTGCCCTGGGGCTTGGGTGGATAATCCAGGATTGGTTGGTTGGTTCTAGCGCACTTGTGTGTGCATGTGTGTGTGTTTGTGTGTTTGTGTGTGTGTGTGTGTGTGTGTGTGTGTGTGTGTGTGTGTGTGTGTTTTGGAGCTAAGCTGTAAGTCATTCAGCACCAGCCTCACAGGAAGTCATAAGGAGAGTAACACTTCTGCCCCTTTGGCTCCCATCTGCGCACCCCCGCCCCACTGCTATCAGTTATTGCATGTTTCCTAGGCATCAGCCTTATTCCAAATGCTATATATATATATATATATATATATATATATATATATATATATATATATATATATTTAATTGCTCTCAATACTCCCATTTGATGAAATAACACAAATGAGAAAATTAGGAGAAGACAAGTTGAGTAATTTGACATAGTGCCTGAGCCAAAAATCAAACTCAGGCAGCCTTATTCTAAATTTTTTTTTTGCTATTAGCTCTTTATTGCATTACTTTTTTATTAAATCTTCCAAAAGACATTAGTAGCCTGATTGGTCAGGTGATGAGTGAAATCATGGCCATGTTTTATTACTGGACAGTGTTTCTTTCTGCTAACGGTGTGGGCATCACTCATTTTTCTCCACTGTGATAAGCCCACCCAGCAGCAGGGTCCTCCTCTTTGGGCAGGCTTTCTCTGTCCATCTTCATCCACACAACTAATTTGATGAGTATTTTCAGGTCTGTTCAATAGAGCAGTGATTCTACTTTGAGAAACAAGAAAACCCATATTTGGCTTCTGGACCTAAGGCACCATGCACAGAGCCTCTGAGCTGATCTATTTTAGGAGAGTATGGAAGCATTTATATACACCCTCTTTTTATAATGCTAGTCCTTTGTTCCCATTTACTCATTGTTTTAGGTATATATAGCTCCTCAGCAGGAACCCCAGAGAAAAAGAGGAGTGAATAGGAGGATTTCACATAAAACCCACCTCAAACTCCAAGCACCAATGATATCATCGTTGCATTTTGCTCACATTTAATGAATGGGGTGAACGCAAGAGATGGAAAGAGGTGCTGACAGCTCCTTCAGCAACTGCTTGGGACAATTTCAGCTGCAAAGGTCACCAACAATGGGGTGGGAATGCATGGTAGCAGCAGCTGTCCCATGAGTGAGTCACCTGTCTGCTGAGTGTTCATAAGGCAGGCTCAGTCATGCTGTATAAGTGTTGGTATTGTCATCTGTCTCAGTATGTACTTAGAATATCCAACAATAAAATAGGAATAAATGAAAAGGATAGAATTCTTAAAAATTTTAATTCCAAAGAGCTATGTTAACATAGAATCCAACATTAGCTGTTTGGAACAAATATACTGTGTGGATTCTAGAATCCTATTTAATAAAAGAGTAATATGCAAATTAACTGTACCCCATCACTCTGTCACAAAGATGGTAGCGCCCAGTCCCCTCAGCCCCACCGCTGAAGTGTCCAGACCTGTTGGCCAGGCAGGTGGAGGGGGAGGCAGAAGGGGAGGGCAACGGGCTGAGCCGGTGAAGGGAGGGGGCAAGGAGTCCCCTGCCCAGGCCTAAGGCCTTGGCCAGAGGCCTTAGGCCTGGGAAGGGCAGAGTTGGTGATTGAAAGGGGTAGGGGCGGAGCTGGTGATGGGAGGAGGCTGGGGCAGAGCTAGTGATCAGAGGGGGCAGGGGCAGAGCCGGCGATCGGAGGGCAGGGGAGAAGCCAGCTGTAAGGGGAGCATGAAGTGGGCCTAAGCCAGGGGTGGGCAAACTTTTTGACTCGAGGGCCACAATGGGTTCTTAAACTGGACCAGAGGGCCGGAACAAAAGCATGGATGGAGTGTTTGTGTGAACTAATATAAATTCAAAGTAAACATCATTACATAAAAGGGTACGGTCTTTTTTTTCAATAGTTTTATTCATTTCAAACGGGCCGGATCCGGCCCGCGGGCCGTAGTTTGCCCACAGCTGGCCTAAGCTGTCAGTAGAACATCCCCTGAGGGCTCCCATTATGTGAGAGTGGGCAGCTGGGCTGAGGGACCCCCGCCCAGTGCACAAATTTCATGCACCGGGCCCCTAGTTATAGATATGGAATGTCTTAGTTTAGGTTTTCCCAGAGCAGACCCTGAAATAATGATTCAATTGCAAGTAATGTGTTTGGTTGTTGATTCCTAGAAATAAGTGGAAGGGAATCAGGAAGGGGCACAGAAACCTGAAGATGGAAAATAAAGGGCATTTTACTGTAACAGAGGGTAACTAAGTTTCCTTCCACTGCAGAGCTCCCACACACAGGTCTCTGGGGCAGTGCTTCTAAGGGCTGCTGCGCCTGGAGTGCCGGAGGACCTTGTTAAAATTCACATTCTGACTCAGTGGGTTTAGTGGGGGGCCCAAGCCTCTGCATTACTTCTATGCTCCCAGTTAAGAATGACGCTGCTGCTCCTCACAGCAAGACACTTTGAAGATCAAAGATACCAATGGACTTCTGCTTATTTCTCATTCAAAATTTCTAAGTTTACACATAAAATTGACAAAATTTCTCACAGTCACTGTTTTCACAAAATGGATCAGCTTTGTTTCATGTATCTCTTACCCAAGGACTGCGTATTCATTGCATGTCATCAGTCTTGGGGACATGTGCTCAGTCCCTATGTAAGGAAGATGCAAAACATCCTGCCAACCCTGTCCTAGAGCTATTCAACCAGGTGGCTCTGCTCACCAGCAGGTAGCCTGCTCTCCACAGAAACAAGTCAGGCACGCCGGCCATGCCCAACATGTCTCTCACTCTCTCTGCTTACACACCTGATCCTGCTCCCCACTCCAGGCCAGTGCCATCTCCTATGCTGACTCGGTGATCAGTATTACACGTTGGACATGAGCAGAGGCCTGTTTTCGTGGTGCTGACACTAAGCGCTCTCTAGGGGTGCCTTCACAAACGTTCCCAGGTTTCCTCACGTGGCTGCCTGAGAGTAAGCACTGTGTAATCTCAGTCCAGCTGGTTACACTCACCTGGAACCTCAAGGGAGGCAAAAAGATGTGGTGGAACCATTGTTTAAAATGATGGTACTGGTACTGTGTTGAAATTATGTATTTATATAGTCAAATGGAGAAAAGTTCCAGCCCCTTTTGAAACACAGTTTGAAAGAGAAATTGACAGTGATATGATTGCCATTCAAAACAGGCCACAAAATAGTACAATATTTGCTTTTATATATATACTAGAGGCCCGGTGCACAAAAATTTGTGCACTCGGGGGGGAGGGGAGGTCCCTCAGCCCGTCCTGTGCCCTCTCGCAGTCTGGGACCCCTTGGGAGATAACACCCTGCTGGCTTAGGCCTGCTCCCGGGTGGCAGAGGACAGGCCCAATCCATAGGTGCACCCCCTAGTCGGGCTCAGAGCAGGGCAGATTGGGGAGTTGGGGCGCCTCCCCCTGTCATGCACAGAGCAGGGCGGATTGGGAGGTTGCGATGCCACCCTCAGTCACGCTCAGGGTTGGGGGTTGGGGGGTTGGGGGACCGCCCCCTGTCACACTCAAGGCAAGGTCGATGGGGAGGTTGCAGCTCAACCCCCTGTCATGCACAGAGCAGGGCCCATCAGGGGGTTGGGGAGCTCCACCCTGTCACTCACAGAGTAGGGGAGTTGGGGCACCGCCCCCTGTCACACACAGAGCAGGGCGGATCAGGGGGTTGGGGCGCCACCCTCTATCACCCACAGAGCAGGGCCGATCAAGGGGTTGGGGCACCACCACTGTCACACTCAGGGCAGGGCCAATGGGGAGGTTATGGCTCTACCCCATCACACACAGAGCAGGGTCCGTGGGGTGGGGGTTGGGGCACCGCCCTCTATCACCCACAGAGCAGGGCTGATCAGGGGGTTGGGGCACCGCCACTCTCACACTCAGGGCAGGGCCGATGGGGAGGTTATGGCTCTACCCCGTCACACACAGAGCAGGGCCGATCAGGGGGTTGGGCTGCTGCCCCATCACACACAGAGCAGGGCCAATCAGGGGGTTGGGGAGCTCCCCCCTATCAGGCACAGAGCAGGGCTGATCAGGGGGTTGGCGAGCTCCCCCCTGTCACACACAGAGCCGCAGGGCGATCAGGGGGTTAGGGCGCTGCCCCGTCACACTGATCCCAGTGCCAGGAGGCCTCTCGGCTCCGCTGTTCCCAGTGCTGGGAGGCATATTACCCTTTTACTATATAGGATAGAAGCCTGGTGCACGGGTGGGGCTGGCTGTTTTGCCCTGAAGGGTGTCCTGGATCAGGGTGGGGGTCCCCACTGGGGTGCCTGGCCAGCCTGGATGAGGGGATGATGGCTGTTTGCAGCTGGTCACACACCCTTCAGGCTAGGGGTCCCCACTGGGGTGCCTGGCCAGTCTGGGTGAGGGGCTGAGGTCTGTTTTCAGGCCGGGACTGAAGCTCCCAACTGCTCCTTTTTTTCTTTTGTTTTTTTTTATTCTGGGCCAGCTTTAGCTTTGAGGCTCCAGCTCTTAGGCCTCCTCTCCTGAAAGCAGGTATCTGGTTTGTTTCGGTTCTATAATCGAAACTCTGTATCAACTCCAGCTCTGAGAACCCGGGCTTGCTGAAGGTAGGTTTCTGGGGTTTTGTTTAGCTTCTATATGTTACTATGTTTCTTAAACTGCAAAATCAGAGGCCGGCAAGGCAGGCGGGGAACGTTGGAGTCCTCCATCACTGAAGCAAGCAAGCCTCATGTTCAGTTTAAGCTGCCTGGCTGCCGGCTGCCATCTTTGCTGGCAGTTAATTTGCATATCGCCCTGATTAGCCAATGGGAAGGGTAGCGGTCGTATGCCAATTACCATGTTTCTCTTTTATTGGATAAGATATATATATATATATATATATATATATATATATATATATACACATACACATACTAGAGGCCCGCTGCACAAAAATTCGTGCACCTGGAGGGGAGGGAGAGTCCCTCAGCCTGGCCTGTGCCCTCTCGCAGTCTGGGAACCATCAGGAGATAACGACCTGCTGGCTTAGGCCTGCTCCCGTGTGGCAGAGGGCAGGCCCAATCCCTAGGTACAGCCTCTGGTCTGGCTCAGAGCAGAGCCGATTGGGGAGTTGGGGCGCTGACCCCTGTCATGCACAGAGCAGGGCGGATTGGGAGGTTGCGATGCCACCCTCAGTCACGCTCAGGGTAGGCCCGATTGGGGGGTTGGGGCACTGCCCCGTCACACTCAAGGCAGGGTCGATGGGGAGGTTGCGGCACCAACCCCTGTCACGCACAGAGCAGGGCCAATCAGGGTGTTGGGACGCTACCCCCTGTCTCGCACAGAGCAGGGCCAATTAGGGGGTTGGGGCGCTGCCCTCTCTCACGCACAGAGCAGGGCTGATCAGGGGGTTGGGGCGCCTTCCCCTTTCATGAACAGAGCAGGGCGGATAGGGAGGTTGTGGCCCCGCCCACTGTCACACACAGATTCTCAGGGCGATCAGGGGGTTTGAGTGCTGCCCCCTGTCACACTGATCCCAGTGCCGGAGGCCTCTCAGCTCTGCTGATCCCAGTGCTGGGAGGCCTCGCGGCTCCGCTGATCCCGGTGCTGGGAGGCATATTACCCTTTTACTATATAGGATAGAGGCCTGGTGCACGGGTGGGGGCCGGCTGGTTTGCCCTGAAGGGTGTCCTGGATTAGGGTGGCAGTCCCCACTGGGGTGCCTGGCCAGCCTGGATGAGGGGATGATGGCTGTTTGCAGCTGGTCACTCACCCTTCGGGTGGGGGTCCCCACTGGGGTGCCTGGCTAGTCTGGGTGAGGGGCTGAGGGCTGTTTTCAGGCTGGCTGGTGACTGAAGCTCCCAACTGATCCTCTTTTTCTTTTTTTTTTCTTTTTTATTCTGGGCCAGCTTTAGGTCTGGCTCCAGCTCTGAGGCCTCTGCTGCTGAAAGTAGGTATCTGGTTTGTTTGGGTTCTATAATCGAAACACTGTATCAACTCCAGCTCTGAGATCCCTGCGGGCTGAAAGCAGGCTTCTGGGGTTTTGTTTAGCTTCTATATTTGTAACAATGTTTCAAACTGCAAGCTCAGAGGCCAGCAAGGCAGGAGGGGAAGGTTGGTTTCCTCCCTCACTGAAGCAAGCAAGCCTCATGTTAGCTTCAAGCTGCCTGGCTGCCGGCTGCCATCTTGGCTGGCAGTTAATTTGCATATTGCCCTGATTAGCCAATGGGAAGGGTAGCAGACATACGCTAATTACCATGTTTCTCTTTTTAATTAGATAGGCTATATATATATATATATATATATATATATATATATATATGAATATATATATATATGATATAAATACATAAAATCAAATGATGTATGATAGAGCATACCAGTACATTATGTATCCCAAGTTTTCTGCATTGGGTATGTACACAGTTTTCATTATAATTTACAAGGAAAAAATTAATCTCAGTAAGTCCTTTATGAAATTATAAAATCCAGAAGAACACATGTGTTAATACCAAGACAGAGGAAGATATTAAAGAAAAGACAGGAATTAAAACTTACTAAACCTTAATGGTAGTAATCATTATTATCACTGTCACCATAATGAATGAAAAGTAATAACATTAATAAAATAATCACAGTTTAAATATCCTGCCTTCAAATGTTCAAAACACATATCACATAACTGAAGTATCATGTATCTTCAGCCTATTTATCTATATGAAGATTATGTGGTCATTATATCTCAGCAGTTCTCAACCTGTGGGTCACGACCCCTTTGGGGGTCGAACGACCCTTTCACAGGGGTCGCCTAAGACCATCGGAAAACACATATATAATTACATATTTTTTTGTTATTAATCACTATGCTTTAATTATGTTCAATTTGTAACAATGAAAATACATCCTGCATATCAGATATTTACATTACGATTCATAACAGTAGCAAAATTACAGTTATGAAGTAGCAATGAAAATAATTTTATGGGTGGGGGTCACCACAACATGAGGAACTGTATTAAAGGGTCGTGGCATTAGGAGGGTTGAGAACCACTATCTGTTGACCTCTTAAATCCACCAGTCATGAAAGTTTAGAACAAAGGAGTAGGAACATGAAGCATGGTATATGTACTCACGTATCTATTTCTAGTTCTTTCTGTTCTCCCAAGCCTGTTTACACTGAAAATGATTGTGCCGGGAGCAGAAAGACAAATGGCCATAGAAATGTTCAGAAGTCTGTTTGATACCTGCCTATCCAAATTCAGATCTGAGAGAGAAGTTTCCAGAATCACTTCTGAGCAGAAAAAGAGCACACCTATTCTAATTTACCCTTAGAGAACTCCAAGTAATGTGATGTGGCCCTGAGACGGCTGTTTGCAGCATCCTTTTATGAAAAACAACAGGACACAGGGAGAAATTCGGGGCAGTCTTAACTGGCATCACAGTACCTCACAACTCCAATACCAGCTTCTTTGTGAACTTGACATTCATATTTGTGTTTGAACATGCATTCCAGATTTGTATAACAACATTGCAGAATGGCTGCTCAATGTATTTCAGAAATTAAAAGTGTGGATAATCAGTACTGGATGACTAACCAATTTTGTTGAAACCCCCAGACAACCCATTCCTCTTAGCTGTCATGCTTCAGGATCGGATGATTAATAAATGATGTGGTTTCGCTTCAGAAACCTCATCCCCCCTCGTGGTCCTTTTAACATATCTCATACACATGAACAATAAAGAAGTCAGGCAGATTTATAAAAATAAAGCACCATTTAATGAGGCCATCCTTCAAGAAGATCAAAGAATGAAAAGGCTGATTCGATCCTAAGCCTTCTCCATTTTCATGATTTATCTTCATATTTTCTCTTAAGAAGACAGATCTTTAATCAGTTTCCAACATAGACAATTTCAAGTAATTCTCAACACCTGTGAGAATGATCCCACTATATTTCTTGACTCTTACATGATACTATTTTACCAGCACCACAAGAAAATGCAACACATGTAATTTAAATTAAAAGAACCAGCATATTAAAAACTAGTAAAATAAGAATTTTGCCACCTTTAAATTGATAAATTGCTTTTACTCCGTAAAAACAAAACAATCATACAAACAAACAAACAAAAAAACCGAAACTGGCCTAACACAGGTATATGTATATAGGTACCTGCACCACACTACTGTTTGAGGTCAACTGAAAAAAATAAGAACAATCAGTCTGTGTGAATACATACTGATGAAGAACTCACTGTTATTTACAGTTATTTCTTTATCCAACCTTCTGCTTAAACTTAATTTTAAGTCTGCCATATCACAGGGCCACCCTTATCATCCACTTTTCTATTAATACAATCATTTCTCTCATTTTTACACGACTTTCCACATTTCAAACAGTCTCCTTCTCTGTACCCAGAGTGTGTCATTTCTGAAATAATTATCAACTCTTAGCAAGACAAACATGATATGTTAGAACTCATCTTGAGTTTCTTGCTTGGCAGTGTGAAAATAATGCTGACTAACATTATAAAAGACATGATTTTAGAAAGTGAAAAAACAACAACAAAACAGAGATGGCATTAATTTTAGACCTTTCCATAAAAGTAAATATCTCAATGTATATGCAATAATGATGTTCACCCTTTCTGGTTAGATACCACAGAAACAAAATAATTCTAACAGGCCACCAAGTACTTATTGCATGATCACTGCCATAATTTCAAAATGTGCATCCCGCTGTCCTCTTAGTAGTGCTAATAAATTGTTGACTATGACGAATGCTTTGGTTTAATACACAAAATATTTGTGGAGCAATAAAGCAGTGCCCCAAGGCTGTCTGAACTGCAAACTGCCTGCAATTAGACTGACAGCAAAGTCTACTGAGCTCTGCTTTTCCATTCAAGGTCACAATTAATTATATCATAGCAACATTTGTGCCCATTGAGCTTTCACTGTCCTGGGGGCTTTTGCAGAAATCATCCCTCAAAGCAATAAAATTAGTGGAAAGTAATATACCAACCTCACTGGCATCACTGAGCAAACAAGGATCAAAAGGTCAGCTTTCAAAAATAAGACACATTATGAGCATACAGGAGCTCTGAGATGCTATTACAAGCCCAGAAGCTGAACGCCAAGAACAGGAATATCCCATCAGGCCTAAAAGCAACTGGAAGTCCTGCTGATAAAAATCACAGGAATCAAAAGTGCAAATGAATTCCACCTCACCCTATGCTAATCCACGTTGATTTGAGAGTCTTAGGGGGTATTCTCAAATTCTAGAATACCCACACCTCTGGTTTATCCATAGTGAAGAGCACTTCAGATAGGACTTGTGGATATGGTACCTGTTAACTTCCAGGTAGGTTTTCCTCTGTTCAAATTTTGTAAGGTAAGGAGGCATTATTTTTAAAAAGCCCCAAAAGTCACACATACTTTTACCAGTAAATGCTTTAATGTTGAATATATATATATGTGTGTGTGTGTGTGTGTGTGTGTGTGTGTGTGTGTGTGTGTGTATATATATTCAACATATATATTCTTTTTTTAGAGTGTGTGTGTGTATATTCTTGAGCAACTTTATTTTTATAGGGACAACTCTCTTATGGGAGTAAAAGCAGCTTTTACCTTTGTAGGAAGATACTTTCTTAATGAATGGGAAAGGAGCAAGCATCAGCTAGTATATAGTAAGCACTCCATAAATGACCTCTTCCCTGACATTCACCTACTCACTGCAGTAGAACACATACTCACAAACTCACATGCTCAGTGTCCTAACAGTTTCTACTTAGAAGCAGAGAATAAGTACAAATCCACACATTATAATTTAAGAACAAAGTTAGCAAGCTATTGTAGACTGAACACGAAATCAGTTAGTTGTGCAGTGTTCAAAATAGGAGGGTATGTTGAAGTCAATTCAATGCATCTTTTTTTTTAATATCTGCTGTATATCAAACAAACTCTGGGGGGAAAACACATGTCTCAGTAATACCACAATGATACTTCACCTCTGGATTGTCTCAAGTTAGAATAAATGTAGTTTATTTCACTGATGTGCAACACTGTGCCTGTTAAAATAATTTATCATGAAAGACTACAAGCGCTTGAAGTAATTACATGAATGAACTTATAACCTTGACTGGCAATTGTGTGGTGGCAGGGCTCTGCCCAGAGCTAAGTCTACAAAGATTTATGATGCTATATTTCATTTTCCTCCATAAGACAAACTCACAAATCTGTCACTGAAACTGGATGTTGCTGCTGACCCTTAATAAATGTGCATCTTAAGTATTGATCAACTGATCAATTAGTATCTGGGTTTCAGGCTTATTCAGTGTGAATACTGATATCAATTGGGTGACCAGGAATTCATTACAACCCCATTTTCCATCTTGCTACTGCTCATTGTTAATGTCCACTCTTCCCCCATCTCCCTCCCGACTACATGGAAGCCACAGAGAAATGGGATCCTCTTGTCCCCTAATACCAAGTTGGTCTTTTTAATTTTCCCACAGAATCACGGCTCTCCATAATTTGTCTATAGTCTATTGCTATTCTTAGGAGCTGAACAGTCCTTTGTGAATTGGCCTGGGAAAGTAAGCATCATCATAGGCTATTGTTTAAAGTTCCATACAAGGAATTTTCAGAATGACTTTTACAATTCATCTCATTCTTCAGCTTGCAATCCCTCTATGTTTGCAGAAAATATCTCTTATTCAGAAAATGAAAAAAACAACAACACACCTACAAAGGTACTTTTCTTTCCTGTGAGAAAAGCAGAATTTCTATCAAAAATTGGAACTGGTAATATTAATTGCTTACCTATTACCAACTTCCCTCTTCTTTCACCCAACGCAGTAGGCAAATTGCCATCAGAATTAAGGACATTTTAAGAATGTGGATAGAGGAAAATAATTAAATGGCTCCTCAGTAGTTAAGAAACTACAGAGCAGGCTTTCAATGGAAATGTATCTCGCCATCTCTTTTGGATTAACACCACTAGTGCCAGCAGGGGAAAAAAATGCTGGCTACTTGAAACACGAGTATTCTGGGTAACACTTATTTGTATAGAAATTTATATCCGCATTAATGTGAAAATTGATTCCAGCCACTTGGATTTTATAGTACTTAGTATTTTCTGAGATTTACTTATACTATAGGTAAACCCAATGAATGAACCCAATTGGACATAAATAATCCATCATTTCTGCCTGAACTGGTGCAAAGGAATCACTGTGGCCCCTATTCTAGTGGCATTGGTCATAAAGTCAGAACAAATTAATAAGCTATTGACTCTGTATGGTCTCTTGTAAATTCACCTCCAGAACTGCGAAAGAGCTAGCTGTCTTCTGAGACTACACAGTGACTACTAAAATAATATCTAACACAGAGATAAAAAATAAACCTTAATCAGGCCACTCAGGCCCAGGTCTTACAAAAAAATCTCCTTTCTATTATCTCATTCTACCTTGCCTTTGTGCCTTGGCCACCAGGTCCCCACACACCTCTCCTGTATTACTGGAGTCAATGAAAGATAATGCATTTCATCATGAGAGGGCTTTCTCTCCTGGCACTGTCTCTGACCCTTCTGGTAAGTGCTCTCTAGATGGGTCTCACAATAGTACTGTAGTTTAGCAGGTAAGAGTTTCTAAAAGGATAGAAAATGAGGCTTTAAGTGCAACCGTTAGTATTCAATTCCAGCTTCTTACTCAGAAATCTATAAACCCATTTTTAAAAACATATTATCACAGTCCTTGCTTGATATTTTCCACTAATTCTTCAACATCACACTTGAAGAGTCAGATCACAGTTGCCTCATGACTCTCTTCCCAGGCCAGCTGTAAAAATGAGAAGGCTTACATTGAAGTTCCCCAGGGACATGAAACTGGAGAATTACAAATGCCAACTATGGCACCTAATGGCAGGAAGGCAGGTGTTCTCTTTTGGGGAGAGCTCTAACTTGCTCCATGACCCCAGAGACGCCCCATGAAGCAGACCTCTCCCTGGATCTCAGAAAACTGTTCACATAAGGTCAGGCCAGCAGGTCACCAGAAGTCAAGAGTAAGAGAGCAAAGTGGAATCCTCTGCCAACCTATTGAACAGATTCATTCAGAAGACCAGAAACAAAACCAACTGCTAATGAAATCCAGACCCATAGTAACACTTGGCTATGTGGCGGATTTACTCCCATGAAGTGATCTGTTATTTTATCTCCTAAAACACACTCATTTTCAATTTAGAAAATTTTCTCCAAACATAAACAAAAAGGAGCAAGTGAAAGGAGATGTATTACCTTCTTCTGATCTTCTAGCTTGTGGCTCACTGGATTCTTCCCATGTCTGTTCATCTCTGAAGATAAATCCATCACATTAGGTTTCCGCCCTTCAAAATGGAATCTCTTCAAAACAGCAGCAAACTAATCCAAGATGCAATCGCTAGGAAAACACCGGCACGCCACATTTCCCATCACATACCGTTGCTGAACTTCATCAACTCCAAGGAACGATGAAAAAATCCATTGAGTGAATGGAAAAAATGAATTTTGCGATTTACTCCCAGGACTTTCCAAATCAACATATCGTTTCTAAATGCTGACGTCTCAAAAGCACAATGTTCCTCCTGGAATTTTAACTCCAACTGCTATCTTTTTCTTTCTTCACAGTTTTCCATTTTGAAAATTACACAGTTCCTATAAACCTGTGATAAAATAAGCACACAGTTAATTCTCCCCCATCACTTATCGTACAATTAATACAAAATCTTATCTCAAAAGTCCAATTTAGAAAAAAAAAAAGACATTCGTTATAGCCCACATAAAAGCAATAGCAAATGAAAGGCATTATTTTCACCCCTTTAAAATACCAATTATAATTCCTGAACCAAAACAGAATATTAAAACCAAGGATTCAAAGCACATTGAAGCTAAAAATCGACAGGGAATACACATACACTCATCCAGCATGTGTACTAGTATGCGCTGCCTAGTTCCACTCACTAATCACAGCATTCATAGAACCACAGAGTTCAGAAAACAGCCCAATAAAACTAGACACGGTGCTACAGCGACTCTTTTCATAAATAATTTCATTTAAACTTCAAAATCAACCTATAAAATGGTTATTACTCCATTTTAAGATGCTATTGAGAAGTGAATTTTTGTAAATCAAGTAAGTAGTAAATAACAGAGTTAGAATTCAGATACCTTTGAATCTAAAGCCCTTATTTTGTTCCAGACATACCTGTATCAATTCATATTACATATTTTATTTGCAGGATACCATAAATGAGTTTGTCAAGAACCTTGCTGAATTAAGAATGCACGAGGTTGCCCAGCTGGCATGGCTCAGTAGTTGAGCATCAACCTATGAACCAGGAGGTCATGGTTCAATTCGCGGTCATGGCACATTCCCGAGTTGTGGTCATGGTTCAATTCCCGGTCATGGCACATTCCCGAGTTGTGGGCTTGATCCCCAGTAGAAGACTTGCAGGGGGCAGCTGATCAATGATTCTCTCTCATCATTGATGTTTCTCTCTCTCTCTCTCTCTCTCTCTCTCTCTCTCTCTCTCTCTCTCTTCTCCATTCCTCTCTGAAATCAATACAAAAGAATGCACAAGGCATTTTCCTTAAAGGGGTCATATAATCCAATAATTTCCAAACCCAGATAGAAAACTGAGTCACCTGAAAATAATCTTAATCATACAGATTCCTGGGGTCCACCAAACCGGTAATTCAGAAGCTACCGGGTAGTGCTTGGAAATCTGTACTTTTCTTTCATCTCTTCTAGACACTCTGATGCAGGAAAACCACTGAAGGGTTGAAACCTCCCTCTGATGCAGGGCTTCCCAAACTTGTCTGCATTTTGGAATCACCTAGGAAGCTTCAAACACTACCGATTCTTGTGTCCAATCTTCAGACACGGTACTTCATTAGTCTGTGATGTAGCCTGAGTCTTAGAACCTGCCCTCATCTATATAATAAAAGCCTAAGCGTCCCTTAAGGCAGAACAACCAGAACGACTGGATGCTATGATGTGCATTGACCACCAGGGGGGAGACACTCAATGCAGGTCAGTGTGCTCCCACAGGAGGAGCACCCTTTAGCCAGAAGCCGGGCTCATGGCTGGTGAGCGCAGCTGCCATGGTCGGAGCCTCTCCCGACTCTGCTGCAGCAGGAGCAGCGGGCCGAGATGAGTGCGAGCAGTGTGGTGCCCAGCCCCAATTTGGGCTCCTCCCTGGCTGCCTGCCACTTGGCACACCGCTACATCCCCCAAGGGTCCCAGACTGCGAGAGGACGCAGGCCGGGCTGAGGGACCCTTCCCTCCCCCAGTGCACGAATTTCATGCACTGGGCCTCTAGTACTATATAAATGCACTTTGTATAACTGGCTAACCCCAGCTTGAATACCTGAAACAAGAGGAAACACAGTGCCTCAGGCGGCAGCTCTTTCCACACTGAGGCAGCTCTGGTCTGTAGATAGTTCCTTATAATTTGGAGATGAAGTCTGCCTTCCTGAATATTTCTGTGCATGTGTAATTATTTATGTATTTATGTTCTTGTAGCCATCAGTGTACACAAAACATTTTTTTTTTTTACCTTTTTACCTGCAAGTTCTTCAAGTATCACTTTAGCCAGGTTCCTTAGCACCTTCCATGAGTCCTCATCACCCTGGTCACTTTCCTCACAAGAAGTTTCTCTTTTCAAATAACTGTGCTACCCAGAAGTGAGCACGAGAGTCAGGCATGACATGCTTCCTTGAAGCAGACAATAAATGATAGAGCAGACAGATCGTGTTTTAAAAGTAGCTCCTGAACTGCCTTTGTTCCTCTCCATGCACTGCTTCTTGAATAGCCAGCCTCCTGCCCACCCTTGCTCCTTCTTTAACTCCTCAGCTCTGCTGTGTAGGTTTTTGTTGTTGTTTTTTAATTCACACAAAGATCTATATTTGGCAAAACATCTTGGCAGCATTTTGTTAGCCTAGCACATTTACGGTGCCCATTTGAAAGTAATAGAAATGGCATTTCTGGAAAAGTAGCCCATAATTCACATAATTCGCTGTGCAAACCAAGGAGAATTCATTGTAAATCTTGAAATAATTCTCTGCCATATAAGGCTCCTGACTATTGCTTTGAGTAGTATAAGTACAGGAGTTGGGGAGTGTTTACTAGCCCCAGATTTTTATATTATTAGAAACAGATAAGCAAAATCTGGTCACTCACTCTCTATGCCCTCTTCCACCTCCACCCACCCCCTGCAATCACCACAATGTTTGCCCATGTCCATGAGTTCTCTCTCTCTCTTTTTTTTTCTTTTCTGCTCAATGCTTCCACCCTCCCCTAAATCCATCACCTCAACCAGAACTGCAGTTTGTGTACTAACGTGAATGTTACTGGCAAAGCTTGGATATGAGAGAAAATATGGCCAATTTGAGGAACTCAAAGGAATTCAATGGGGAGTGGCTGAAAAATGTTAAGAAGGAATGTTGCATTATAGAATCTGTCATTTTAAAAGTTCATTGCACTGCAAATTGGAAAATAGATGGAAAAGAGCAAAACTGTGATAGGGAAATCTTAATATGGACCACCAGAACAATAAAAGAAAGAGCCGCCTGAACTGGTAAAGGAGTTGATGGCATGAAAGAGTAAGGAAACTGAGTGATATGGAATTTAAAAGGTGGAAGTTGGCAGAATTGGTATTTGATTGGAGTGAGTGTGGGTATGGGGTTTAAGAGTGCATGAGCATATTGATGATGATACCAATACCTAAGGCAGCAAATCTCACAGGAGAAGTACTCTGGACAGGAGAAGATAAAAGAGTTTGTGAAACAAACAAAAGAGGCTTTCTAAATCCTAGAAAATTACTTGCCAATTTCATTGATGGACACAGAAGCAAAAATCCTAAAGCAACATTAAGAAACTGAAACCAACCCTGGCTGGTTTGTCTCAGTGGATAGAGTGTCAGCCTGCAGACTGAAGGGTCCCAGGTTCGATTCTGGTGAAGGGCACATGCCCGGGTTGTGGGCTCAATCCCCAGTGGGGGCCATGCAGGGGGCAGCCGATCAATGATTCTCTCTTAGCATTGATGTTTCTATCTCTCTATCCCTCTCCCTTCCTCTCTGAAATCAATAAAAATATTTTTTTTTTTAAAAAAAGAAACTGAAGCCAGCAATTTATAAAATAAATCTCCCATCAATTCCAGCTGGTATTATGCCAGAAATAAATGATTGGTTCAAGATTTGAAAATCAATTAGTGAATTCACCACATTAGCAAAATAAGGAAGAAAAATAATATTCACCTCTCTATTGATGCATAAATATAATTTGACAAATTAAGCATTAATTCATGACAAAAAAAATCTCTTGGAAAATCAGGTTTATCTGATAAAGCTTACACTTTAACTGATAAAGTATATTCCTAAAATATCTACAGCCAACATCATACTTATTAGTTAAAAGATAGACTTTCCATTTGCTCAAGAATAGTACATGAACACCTGCTAAAATAACTTCTATTCAGTATTCTATTGGCCTAGTCATTCAGTAAGACAAAAAAATATGAGCAAGAGGGAGAGGGAGGGAAGATGCAAGCTAGCAGTATAAACACAGGAAAAACTGTTATTATTTATAAATGTTATGATAATTTATATAAATATTAAAGAATTAAGAGGCAAATTACTAGAATTAATGAGTCTACCAAGTGTCTTAGACACAAATTCAATATATGACATTTCTTTATATTTCTGTTGCAGGAATATTCAAAAAATGAAACTATAAAGATACTATTTATAGTGCCCCTAAAAATAGCACATATCTTGGAATAAATCTTATAGAAATAATAAAACTTTATGAGAAAGCAATAAAAGACAATAAAATAAATACATAATAGAGGGCTATGCCATATTCATGGACTATAAGATTCAATACTATAGAAATGCCAATGCATGCCTAAAAGATTTACAGATCCATTGCATTAGTAATCAAAATTCCCAGTTCTCTTTATATAACTTTAGAAGATGCTTCTAAAATATATGTTAAAATGCAAAATACCAAGAAAGCCAAAGACACTCATGTAGAACAAGGTGCAACTCTTTGCTCTATCAGATGTTAGGACATGTCATAAACCAACAGTAGGTAAAATGGTATATAACTAGTGCAAAGATAGACAATTTAACCAATAAAACACAGAAAGCCCAGAGAAACTCTTAATACATATAGTCACTTGATTTATTACAAAGGCAGATTCACAAACCTGTGGGGGAAATGTTTGTGTGTGTGTGTGTGTGTGTGTGTGTGTGTGTTGTTTTTTGTTTGTTTGTTTGTTTGTTTTTCAGTAAAAAGGTCTGGGTCAATTGGACATCCATGTGGAAAAAAATGAAACTTGACCTCTACTTCACACCAATAATCAATTCCAGGTGGATTTTAGATTTACATGCAACAAAACAATAAAGTTTCTAGGAGAATGTGTTTGTGTTCTGGGGGGATGGAAATATATCTTACACAAGAGCCTAAAAGCACTGAACATAAAGAAAAATAACTAGGATTGTACTAAAATCAAAACTTTTTATTCAATAGGAAAATATAAATGTAACCATGGAGTAGAAGAAGGTACTTGCTATTTGTATTACTACATAGAAAAAGATCCAAAAATCAAGGAAAGTCAGGCAGCAGACAAAAATATTTGAATAGGCCCTCCATATAATAATAATAGTAGTAATAATATCAGTAACGATAGCGATATAGATAAAGAACAGATTAGTAGTGGGTTAGACATGGGGGAAGAGGGTATGTCTAAAAGGGAGAGTATAAGGCTTGCAGTAACAGAACCATGTTGTATCTCGATTGTGGACATGGTTATATGAATCTACACATGTGGTAAAATTACATAGAACAACACACACACACAAATGAGTGTATATAAAGTTGGTGAAATATGAATGACCTCTGTGGGTTGTACCAATGTCAGTTTTCTGGCTTTGATATTTTACTACAGTTACGCAAGGTATTACCATTGGGGGAAACCAAGTGAAGGGTATAAAGGACCGCCCTATACTTTTTATTTCTGCCACTTCCTATGAATCTGCAATTATTTAAAAATTAAAGGTGAGAAAAAAAGAGTATGTACACATGGCAAATAAACACATAAAAGCGAAAGTGAACGCCCTCATTAGTAATCAGGAGAACACTAATATAAACCATAATGAGATGCAGCTTATCTACCTAAATGAAATTTTTTTAAAAGAATACCAAATGTTAGCAAAGTCTTGAAACAATAAAAACACTGCTGATCAATGTGTAAACAGGTACAAATATTTTGCCAAAAAATAAGTTTACATACTAAATTTTACGATGCACATACTATTGTATGACCCAGCAGTAACGTTCCCACGAATGTATTCTTCAAAAATATATTCAAATGGGCATCAAGAGGAATGTACAAGAAAATCCCTTCAGAATGACAACAGCAACAAAAAACAGCAACACAAAACTCCATCAATATTAGAATGAACAAAAATTAAAAAAATATTAGAATGGATAAATAACTTGTGACATACTTATATGAGATAACTTTACATTAAATAAATAAACTATAGACATGCATACCAATATGGATAAATCTAAAAAATACTAAGAATTTAAAGAAGTCTAAACCAAAATAATATATACTATATTATTCCATTTATATAAAATTAATGGTATAAATGGTATCAGAAGTCAGGATAGGGGTTACTTTTGGTGGGTGGAGGGAAGGGAGTTTGGAGTTAATAGGAATTTGCCTGGAGTGCTATCAACATTCCTTTTTTTGTTATTTTGGTAGGCATTAAATGGATGTTAGCTTGTTTACAATTCACTGAACTGTAAATTTACATTATGTGCAGTTTGTTATGTTTTGGGATACAAATATTAGCTAAGAAAAATTTCAGATACATCTGTCTTTAGTATTTCCATGTTGCTCTAAAAAGCAGCAAATAAGTAAGTTAGACTGATGTCACACTGTTATTAGTGGGTATTAATGTACTCTTTTTTTTTCTAAGGTTATGGACCCAGTTGTTTGATTATTGCCCTGACTTTTGTCTAAGAACAATGTTAAGTTTACCAATACAGGGTCTATCAAATGTCATAAAATGTATTCGTCTCCTGATTTCCAATATATCTTTCACCTTCTTTAGAGTAATGAGTTTTATACTCTATCAACTATACATTTTATATACATTTTTATATCAGCATGAAATAATATCCAAAAGCATCATGAATGCTCCAAGTTATTAAAATGTATCCATCTTACCTAGAACCTCTCTTACAGGGATAAAAGTCACACAGCAATGAGAGACCAATATGCACTTGACAGAGTCAGATCCCAAAAAGCAAATTTTCAATATAGCCCTTGTCTTTACAGAGCTTACAGTCCAGTGAGGAGTCGGATGTAAATTAAACTAAGGAGCATCAACATACTCTTCTCAATGCTGTCCAACAACAAAACATTCGAATACTGATGAGTTTACATCCATGATAAAAGACAATTTTATGCCTGGCCAGGGTGGCTTCATGGTTGAGCATCAAACCATGAAACGAGTGGTCACAGGTTGGATTCCAGATCAGGGCACAAGCCCGGGCTTAGGGCTTGATCCCCAGCAGGGGACATGCAAGAGGCAGTCAATCAATGGGATGTTTCTTTCTCGTCAATGTTTCTATTTCTCTATGCCTCTCCCTTCCTCTCTCTCTAAAATCAATAAAAAACAAATTTTTAAAAAAGGCAATTTCATATATGCAGCATTAACTAATGGATTCTATGCAGATAATTTTTATTTTAATTTGAATATAATTTGAGTTCATTTTAAATGCATAAAAAATGTAATATTATTTATGCTTACTCTTGTAGAATAAAAACCATTTATAAGAAAACTCTAAGTTTCTGGCAGAAAAGAGTGGATTTATATATATTGAAGTGATTCTGGAAGGTTATTCTCTCATATGATGATAATTGTCAATATGTCAGTATTAATTCTCTGCCACTCTTAATACAAGTCAGCTGTTGGTTTTGATAATGAAACCCAATCATAGTATGCATAACCATAAGTAGTTTCATTTTTTTAAGCGAAGATCTCCATATTGTTCAGGCTTACCTAGATGTCCTTCAATCATATTAAGGATAAAAAAAATTAAGAAGGCGATATTTGGAAAGGATTTTTTGGTAGTTGGGTGTGTGTTACCTCCTAACCCAGACTTCTTTTTTTTTTTTAAATATATTTTATTGATTTTTTACAGAGAGGAAGGGAGAGGGATAGAGAGTTAGAAACATCGATGAGAGAGAAACATCGATTAGCTGCCTCCTGCACACCCCCTACTGGGGATGTGCCTGCAACCTAGGTACATGCCCTTGACCAGAATCGAACCCAGGACCCTTCAGTCCGCAGGCCGATGCTCTATCCATTGAGCCAAACTGGTCAGGGCTAACCCAGACTTCTGATAGGAATTTTAAGGGGACCATTCAGGAAGCTTGATACTCCTTCCCTGTAGTTGAGGAAAAATAGAAGCCCAGTCCCTGAGCCAGGTAAAGTGGCCTGAAGCAGGGGTAGAATGATCATCTGAGAAGTAAACTGTACTTTTCTCTGATTGTAGATAAAATGTGTAATTCTTAGGGACAAGATATGGAATCTGTGGTAGGAATGTTTGCTTCAATTTATTTAAAAAAGGGACTCAGCTCAAATGAGCAATTTGCCAGGTAAAGGTACCCCCACAGGAGGAAGTTGTAGGTACCACAGGGCAGAGAGCTGAGGAGAGATCTGAAATGTCCAGTTCAAGGAGAAATCATTACCCAGGTCAAGGAAGGCGAGATTAGAGGGACCCAACAATGAAATGTTCAAACATCTCAGAAAAATAACCATAAAAAGTCAGTTTTAAATATCACGCAGGCCTAGAGAATGAAGCCATCTTACAGCAGCATCAGCCAGCAAAAGGTTTTCTACCCCCATGCCACTCCTCTCCTCCCCATCTTCCCTATAGGACACTACTGAGTTTGGGAAGGAGGTGAAAAGAAAGGTCCTTTCCAAGTGGCACAAGAGTGGTATGGAGGGGCACTGGTACCCTGTCTTGGTTTGGGTGAAAAAGAAGATTTTGAATAAAGATGTGTTAATAAATATATTGGAATAAATATTCCAAATTGTGACTTGATATTTTGTGTGACCTAAAGTGATCATAAAGCTGAGCAAAGACATGAAATACCTGAAATTTACATCCAGGGACTGAAAAAATTAGTTCTACTAAGTAGTTTGAAGAAACAGGAGAAAAGTTTGGAGTAGAGATTTAGATTTAGGGGTCATGAGACTAAAGAGATCACTTATAGAAGGTACATAGGCTGAGAAAAGCACCAACGGCAGAACTCCAGAGGAAAGATCCACCTCGTCTTAGGTAGTATTGCTATATTCAACCCTAAAAATGCAAATGTGATCATGCCACTTAATGAAAATTCTTCAGTGGTTCCCTAATACCTAAAGCCCAAGAAATAATAAAAATAAATAACTCCTTAGACTGTTCTTCAACACTCTACCCATCATGATCCTGTTTCAACTTTCCAACTTCATATAACTACTTTCTATATTTTGTTGTAATTATACCAAGAAAACTTAAGAGTTTCTGAGGACAATATGTCACTTCATATCTCAAGCATCAACATATCCCTAAGTGCCATACAAGCCAATTGGCAAACTCCTGCTTATCCTTTAGGTCTCTTTAAATCCATTTCCTTTCTAAAGGCTTAACTTTTTTTATACCCCCAACCCCACTCCAGACAAGTCAGGTCTTTCTTCTCCAATGTTCTATGAGCATCTATATACTTCCCTGATAGTATCACACTACCTAGTTACTTGTCCCCCACTACACTGTCAGCCCCTCTTTATGTTCTTAGAACCCCCAAGGTATGACACAATGCCTGAAGGCTAACCATCATCATTCATAAGGTGACTAGAGGCCTGATGCACAAAGATTCGTGCAAGAATGGGCTTTCCTTCCCCTGGCTGCCGGCACCACGTTCGCTCCAGCTGGAGCCACCTTTCCGCCTTCGCTCTGGCCTGGAGCTGCCTTTCTGCCTTCCCACACTGCCCAGAGGCCTGGAGCAGCTGGGGCAGTGTGGAATGCCTGCGTCGTCACCATAGCAATGACGCAAAGCATCTCAGCGCCTGCACACTGCCCACAGGCCTGCCATCTTTGTTGGGTTAATTTGCATACTCACTCCTGATTGGCTTTGGGGCATCGTGAAGGTATGTTCAATTTACATATTTGTCTATTATTAGTGTAGATTACTACAATTCTAAAGAAAATATGAGGTATGTGTGCATGCACACACACACAGACCCCAATAATTTCCTACATATCTAAAAAAGTTGTACCAAAATTGTTTCATTCTACCAAAAACCATGTGCAGTTTAGAAAAGGCTCTTTCTGAACTTGCTATTGTAGCTATACGCTTTCTAATTGAGGCACCACACGCATGGACAAAGCAAAAAAATCTTAAGCATACAGTCTATGACACGCTCAGTTAACCAACACTCATTATTATACAGAATATTCCCCCTCTCCCTTAATAGTCCTAAAGGTAACCACTACTCTGTTTTATCACCATACATTTGTTTCCTTTGTCCTTGAAACTTCATATTAAGTGGAATCATACAGCGTATACTCATTTGTTTCTTCTTCTTTTTCAATATTAAATCATGAAGGTCCATCTGTGTAGCTGTAAGTAGCAGTCATTCATTCCTTTCTTTTGCTCTATGGTGGGAATGGCTGTGTTTACATGTAACAATTCACATATTTGACCAAAATAATGCCCAATTCAACATTGAGATTTTCTGTCATCCTGAACTCCATGTTCTAGTTCAGGCTTTCTGGATTCTATGCTTACAAATCAAGAGAATAAAAGTTTGCTTTACTTCACATATTTCTCCCAGGCTCTGTGACCTCTATTCAAGTCAAAGAGAATCAACAGTTCCTGTGCCCAGACTGTTGGCAGCATAACAAATCACAGATCCAGAAACCATTAAGAAAATGACTGAAAATTTATTTTGGATTTTTAAGTCAAAGGTGAAATGGTCTTGCATACCCTTTGAATTATAATACTGAATAATCTCTATGTGGCTCAATCAGTATTTCTAAAGTGCTAATAAACGGATCCAGACCCAAAGGGAAAGGGTTAAGAAGTTGTTCCAACAGAAGAGAGTGTCAGGGCCAGAAGTTTCACCTGCCCTCTCACCAATGTGTCCCAGATCCAACACTCCACTGTTACATATGATGAATGACTCTACCATGTAAAAATATTAGAAAACTATGGGAATAATATGACTGTCATAAAAATGTTCAAAATGTTTTACAAACATCAATACCCACACATCATTAAAATATAAAAAGAAAACTAAAAAACAAAAATAGAAGGAAGTCAAGTAGCTATAGCTTCAGTATCATACTTAATGGTAAACTATCAAAATAATACATAGAATATGAAACTATTTGTATGAGGTTTAAAAACATTTAAATCATTACTAAGTATTACTTATAAATGCAGACAAATATAGTAAATGTATAATTTTATGTATGAAGTCATATATCATTTAAAAGTCAGAAGGACATAAAGATGCCTGCTAACATCATTTCAACACAACATTGTATTATAGAAACTTATCACCATGGTAGGACAAAAAAACAAACAAAACAGTAATAAATACAAGGACAGAAAAGGTAAAAAAAAAAAAAAAAACAACCACGGTATTTGGATATCCTATTCTTGACTATAGAGAGAGTTTGAGAAAGTTTATAAACAAATTATTTAGAAGTAATAAGACTATCATTTATAGTACACTGGCAAAATGTATACCTTTACATCAGCCACAACAATAAAAACAATGAAAGAAAACATAATTTTAAAACAGATTCCATTTCTCTTCCGTTAGTAAGAGAAAGACTGAATATAATGCTCCTTAGAGGAAACTAAAAAAAAAATATTAAGATTTTATGTAGGAAGTTTTTTAATTGAAAGATATGAGAAGTATCTATATAAATGGAGAGATACACCATGTTCATGGGTAAGAGAATTCAATATCATAAAGATGTAAGATGTCTTCTTCCCATTATTCCATAATTTCAATTCAGGTCCACTCAAAATTTCAATATATAACTTTATTATGTAGCATAAAAAGCTGATTATTAAATTCATGTGTAGAAATAAAGGGACAAGACTAGCCAAGATCATTTTGAAAATGCTTTCAAAGATATCAAGATTCACATAAAACAATTATATTTAAGACAGAGGGTCATGGACAAAGGGAAGGACAGACAGATAACTGGAATAGAATCTACATCTCAGAAACAGAAGCAGGCACAGCCATATCGTGTATTAATATGCAATCCAATGAGAAAACAATTGATTTAGAAACTATAGGTTATCTGCATAAAAATATGGCTAATAGAAAAAGATTTCTTACACAATACATAAAAAATACAAGCTCTAATAAAAAATTTGATAATATTGACTTCAGCCATCTGTATAACAAAAAGTAAGCATAAAACAGAGAAAAGAAAACCCAGGTAGGACTGGGGAAATATATTTGCAGTTTACCTATATGTATAAGTGCACATTCTAAAAACAGAATTCTTACCAAAAAAAAAAATCTTTAATGAAGACAAACAACCCAGTAGAAAAAGGAGCAAAGTGTATGAATAGGCAATTCCCAAGAGAGAAACACGAATGGCCAATAAGCATATGAAAAGTAGTAACTGGGAAAATACAAAATTTTAAAAAGACACTACTCCCACCTAACAGATGGTTCAATTTTTAACTGTTACCCATAGCAACCGTTGAAAAAGATGTGACAATGCTAAAACTTTCATGAACTGCTCAGTGGTATGTCACTGCTGTGCTGGTGTAGTGCAAGCACTATAATGAGGAGTTTGGCAGCAGCCCTCAGACACATCCATCGAATTGCCAGGAAGAAATCCACACACTAAAAGACATGCATGTGAAGATTCATCCTTGGCATTGGTACAAAAAAATTAGAAAGATTCTAAATATCCAGTATCAGACATTTAAATAAGAAAATTGTGGCATGTAAGTATGACACTGTTTACAGCATTTAAATGAATGATCTAAAGCTCCACATATCCCCATAGACAAATTTTAATAACATAATTATACATCAAATAAGGGAGTTACAAAATAATAGAGTATGATATCATTTATAAGAAGTTTAAAGCACGTTAAGAAATACTAAATACCATTCAGAAAAAACATACAAATAGCGTAAAAGCATAAAAACATGCAAGAAACAATCCGAAACCAATATAGCAGGGCTTTTTTCCAGGGGAAGGACAGGTAAGTGAGTTTGGGAGGATTATAAAGGGAGTTTTCATAGTGATGCAGTCAGTATTCCATGTCTTTAAAATATTTCTAAAGTAAAGGTTAAAATGTGGCAAAGTTAGGTGTTAATTACACAGAAGTTAATTTTGTGTACTCTTTCTGCTTATTCACTCTGCTCTTCTTAACCCTTAAAGTAGTCTACAATAAAAACTAAGATGTTAAAAACAATAGTGAGACTTCATAAAATGTAAAAGCATTTATAATACATAAATTAATCAACCAACATCCAACTATGGGATGATAGCAAATGTTTTTCTGCAGAGCTGGGACCTCCCCATAGGTGGCATTTGACAAAGTTCCAGGATGAGGTCTCTTTTCTGGTTGTCTCATTAACAGGAGAGCACTGCTGGCACTGACTGGCGGGGCGGGGAGAGGGGAGCGATAAATGTATTGCGGTGTATCGGTACAATCCAGCACAAGGAAAGATTGTCCTTATATCCCCCATTGAGAGAAACAGTCACTGTAACAGGTAGCCTTGGGACATGCCTGACTTGACCACAGTGTGAGCTCAGGTCTCTCACCATGATAAGACGGCCTCTTCCTCAGGATCGTTCCTTTAATAATGTTTTTTCCAGAGCATCCTGTCTCAGAGATTGTTCTAGGGCCCAGGAGGAGAAAAGATGCATAATGTTCTGCCCTGCCCCCTATGCTGAGATCCCAGCTCATCCCCCTTGGCCAAGGAGTTGGGATCCATCAAGTAAACCTCAAGAAATCATTATGCCCCATCTGATTCGGCCGCATATAATTAAACAGAGCCTCAGTGCTATCGGTTGCTCCATACGTGCCCCCACACATAAATGCATCCCTTTTTGTGGTGTCGCAGAGAACCAGAAAATCAATAATCATGTAACACAACTTTTGTGAGTTACTCTTTAGAAAACTGCAACCTAATTTTGTAAGACAAAAAAAATTTTTCTCTTGTATACCAAGTATCCAGGAAAAGAGGTGTGTGTGTGTGTGTGTGTGTGTTTGTGTGTTTTATTTGCACTGTGATTCACAAACCAAGTTATGGTAAATCTGGGTCTTTCCCACTTGTGACATGCAGGAGACACAAAAACAGCAGGGAAAACAGTATGTTCCCCGCAACATGGCTGCTCTGCTTCGTTTCTGTAGACTGGAAATGCTAGGTTATTTGCCTCTATCAGATAAATTGGCTCTGCAGCCCACAATTATAAGATCATACATGGGTTTTCAACAGGAAGTTTTGACTTGATTCGTTCAAGATGAAAGGACACAAGGAAGGTTATATCATTTTGAGCCAATAACTGTACATGTAATGGAGATGAAACAGTATAAAATGTACATAGTCTTAGGTACTAATGATAAGTAGGAAAAAAGCTTGCATCTTTTAGCTAAATTTGTTTATTGCCTGAAAACTCAGTGTAGTAATTCAAGGCCAAGTGACAGGAAATTGCAGTTTCCTGGCTGACAGCAATTCAATCTGCAGTAATAGTTCTAAAACGGAATTTCTAAGCTCTGAAGAGGGGAAAAACACAGCATTTTCAATAACTTGGGGTACAACCCAGATGATATGACACACATTATATAGATTAAATTATGACGTATGCCTACAAGCATGCAGAACCTTATTATGTAATTTCAATCAAACTTTTGATTTGGTCAGATGCTAAAATTTGGTCTATACATGGTCTCCCATAGGGAGATTGGAAACATAGCTGTTTCTTGCTGCAACAGCAAATAGACAATCATTTTATCTAGGTAATCGTAAAGTAAAAACACTGAAAATTGGTGGGCTAAGACAAGTTTTTAAAGTTTTTCTGGTTTTCTTCTTGTGGAAGGATTGTTTTCTACATAATTCCTCCTCTTGGAAGGGATTTATATCCATGTTCATTCCCTACAAATATGTAAATTGTTATGAGAGTAAATAATTGTCAGTCTTGTTTGAACCACAATACTGTTTTTGTTACAACTAATTAGCCTTTACCCTTAAACAATACAGAAATCCTGGCCTGACAGAGAACATGATAGACTGGATTGTTCTGAGTAAGTATTTTCTCACCTCCCCAGCACCAGTGAATTGGAACTTACCCATGTGACTTGCTTTGCCCAATGAAAGGAAAGTGGACTAATGCAAGCAGGGGGTTTTAACTGGCTTGCCCTTCTTGTGTCTGATGGTCCTCCCGGAGAAGGAGAAGAGCACACCTTAGGTAGCCATGGATAAGACCTCATTCTAACCCACAGCATGAGGCCAAGGCCAGCCAAGCCAGGTGAGGTATAGCTGACCAATTAGCCAAGAAATCCATACTTCTTGTTCTAAGCTATTGAAGTTGGGGGAAGGCAATAGGGCAGTGATGGCGAACCTTTTGAGCTCGCATGTCAGCATTTTGAAAAACCCTAACTTAACTCTGGTGCCGTGTCACATATAGAAATTTTTTGATATTTGTAACCATAGTAAAACAAAGATTTATATTTTTGATATTTATTTTATATATTTAAATGCCATTTAACAAAGAAAAATCAACCAAAAAAATGAGTTCGCGTGTCACCTCTGACACACGTGTCATAGGTTCGCCATCACTGCAATAGGGGGAAGTTAGGCCACAGTACTGAAGCAATATATAATACAGTGAAGAAAAAATATATGAGGGCATATTTAAGGAAACAATTTGAAATTAGAATTGCTAAAAATGTTTATGTGTAGCTCATCATGGTTTTGAGGCAGGAAAGTTAGAAATGGAACAAAAGCTTCAAGCTCTACCCCTCCCCCTTTCCACTTTGGCTGGATCCTGGAAGCCTTGACCTTAACTGACTACCTGTTCCCCCTTTCCTCCTCCCCAATTTCCTATAATTGAGATAAAACTGTTCTCAACCAGATTCAACAGCCATACAGACCTAAAAGTGACCAAAAGGGCCATAATATCTTTATAATAAATTTGCACCGCCCCCTAATCACCGTGACAGTTCTGGGATGAACGAAAAAGAAATTGCTATCTGAAGAGGAGGGACAAAGACCAGCCAGTCCAGCAGTCACCCCACCAATGTCAGAAGCCTAGGACCACCCTACCCCTGCACCTTGCCAAAGTTTAATAAAAACCACCCACCTAGATCCCATCAGCGCTTCTTGTTCTCCGAGGTCGCCTGCTCTCACTTTTTAAGTACAGCCTATTGCTTAATAAATTTATTGCACTTTGATAAATCTTTCTGTCATACTCGAATTCTTTCTTGTTCCACGACAAGAACCTGGTCCCTAGTATCAGGCTGAGGCCTCCCTTGGCCTCCCGGGTGACATACCCACCTCCACATCAGCTTGAGTTAAATTTCCTGTTCTTCACATGAAAGGGTGAAGTACACAATCTCTAAACATCCCTACAACCTTAAGGTTCTATACATTGCTTCCTAATTCTTCCACTTTCTTAGCCAAGGCCCTTCACTACAGACACTCTGAGTAGAAGTACATCTCCTTGAGAGATTTTATCAGCTGTCCTTGGTTTTAGATCATCATAAGTCAAGATTTGTTATCGTTTTATAGCCCAATGGTCTCCACTTTACTTTCAGTATATCTAACCTTTGGGCACTCATACAACACAAAATAGAAAATGCTATCTCTTAAATATCATAAACTCTTTATAGAGAATCAGAAGTCTGGCTAGCATATAAAACTGGTAATTTTCTATTACAGGGATCGATGGTATATTTTTAAGAGATATCAAAAAAAGACTAGCACTCAGTGGAGGTTCTCTATGTAGTAAGATTTATAAAAGTACGGGGAGGAGAGAAGTCCTTTGGGGAAGAGTCAGTAGTATTTTGTGTCTGGTACAAACACAGGATACGTTTTTCTTCAAGATTGGGAATACGTTGCTTAGTTCTCACCAATAGCAAAAGTGAGGTGACACCTCAGGAAACAGACAGTTAAATACATGTGTGAATGTGAGTTCCTAACACTCTTGCCCATCTGTGTAGCTGAAAGGGAAACAGTTTGAATCCCTGAGTTACTGTTGAAGAACAGTCACCAGGAAAAGGGCTTCACCCACATCAGACAGTGATACAAGTGAGAAACACACCTGGGTTGTGTTAAGCCACTGACCTTGGAATTTCTTTTTTTTAATATAATTTTTAGTTTTTGATTTGAGAGAGAGCAATAAAGACAGCGCTTTGTTGTTCAACTTGTTTATGCATTTATTGTGATTCCTGTGTACACCCTGACCAGGGATCAAAACCACAACCTTGTGTATTGGGATGATGCCGTAACTGACATTGAAATTTCTTATCACCACAGTTACCCTGACCAATACAGCAGGATCCCTTGGTCTGGTCCCCCATACTATAGCATGGCTCATCACCTTCTCCACTGAAATGCTGCCATACACATTGAAAACCTTTCTCTTTTGTTTCCACATACATCAATAGAATTTGGTTGAACCGATAATAAAGAAAACAGCACAAACTGGTGTAGGTTTCCATTTATGCTGGCATATACAACATGCCACTGCACAAGAGTATTCAGAAGATATAAGGTATGTTTTATGCAGTTGATCAATTTCTAAATGGACTAGAGTTTTACACTGAGTCCTAATATCATTATGGCAAATTTTTCAGTAACTACTAAATAACATGATTTAATATGCTCATAAATGTTAGGTATCAAGTCATAAAATTGAGACACAAAGATAAACTATTCTATGTTTAAACATTCATAAGTTGAGTATAAATATCTTGAGAAATATGAAATACAGTCAAATGAGATATATTCACATATATTCTAGTAACCTTTCTAGACAATGAGTTACTTATATGACAGTTAAGATTACCATATTTTTAGTTCAGGAGTAAGTTGTCTTAGCACATAGTTTAACAAATGGTTGTGGAAATAAGAAAGGAAAAAGAAAGAGAGGAAAGAAAGAAGATTATATCAACCAACCAAAGAAATTTAATAGTCAATTCTTTTGTGAAGGATTATCCTACATTTGTGTTTCTGAAAATCTAGCTCTTTGCATAATATAAAGACATTGAACAAAAGAGATTTTAAGAATGGTGAAATACAGTATTAAAAATACTTGACTCACCAGAAATCTATCCACACTAATGCATAATTTGTACTCATTAATTGGAATTATATTGGATTTAATTTTCTTTAATATTAGTTTTGAAAAGGATTTCAGAGCAAATCAATAGTGTAAGTAGTACTTCAACAATACTAGCTGCTTCAAAGCTCTTCAGCTACATGTAATTTGTTTACAAAGGGATGAATGCAGTAATTACAAATGGCTCTTATTATTTGTCAAAGCAAGTCAAGTATTCCTTCATTCAATGTGCATGCATGGATCACCTACCAAATGCTAAGCATTAACTTTACTTTAAGGGCACAGTGAAATGAAATTTTCTCAAATATATTTTAGAGAGAAAAAAAAGACTTCTGAAAATGGCAAGCTAATCCTGATTCCAATTATCTACTTTAGCAAAATATTGGTAAAATTGTTAGGCTTCAACTTTTATAGCATAATTTAAAGTGAGAAAAGACCATGGGAAAGTAATCAAGAAGAATGATAGCTCTTCAGCTTAGAACTGAAGAAAGAAAAAGACACATAGCCAGGCTTATGACAGTTTCCTTGACCAGAAATTGGAGCATCAAAGGGTGTGTGTAGGGGGTACGGGCTGGTCAGAAGGGATGTTATGGTTTTACTTTCGTGCTTCTGTTTGGTTTAATTGGTTATCAGCCCAAACATGCACTTTCAATTTGCCACAAGCGTTGTCACTTGCTATTGTCTTACAACTAAGCACTCCACACATCTATATATATAAAAGCCTAATATGCAAATTGTCTCCTCAGGAGTTCAACCGGGAGACTGAGAGTTCGATTGTTCACTATGATGTGCACTGACCACCAGGGGGTGGTGCAGAATGAAAGAAGGCCCCATCCAGTAGCTGGGAAAGGGAGGCCCCAGCAGGTAGCTGGCAGCTGACATCCGGTGGAAGGAAGGTCCTGGCTAGCAGCCAGAAGGCATGCTCCGGCCAGCAGCCAGAAGGCCCCCATCAGCCCTGATCACAGGCCAGGCTAGGGACCCTACATGTGCACAAATTCCGTGCACCGGCCCTCTAATGTATAATAATTACCTATTCCCTAAACATGATTAATGCATGTGATATTGCAACCTGACTCAGAAAAGTAGAAAAGAAAAAAAATTTGAAGACAGGTAATGGTTTGGGTTTATTTGGGGAACAAGAGTAGATTATATTAATTTTTGAATGGATTTAGATCCATCATGAAGAACAAAGTCATAGCATTCCTTATTAAATGGTACACTTTTAACTTTGACAATCAAGTTATAGAGAGCAACTAGCATGATACAATTTTAAAACAAAACCAAGTAAGCAAAGAACCCCAAACAGGCAACTCTGTGTTGTTGTTTTTTCCCCACTCTGGATGAAAATATTGGTTTCAATGGACAGCATATCTTAGTGCCTTACATTGTAAACAGAAAATCCTGTAGAAATATTTGCATTCTTCTGCATTAAAATATAAATATGTATCCCATTTACATAAATGATTTCACCATTAGTTCACACAGACTACCATGTTAGATTAACAAAAAAGATACTAGTAGCTATATTAGTTTAAGGTACTACATATATTTTCTTTTGATGGCTTTTATAGCATCAATTTCTTACTCAGTTTGTTCAGCAAAGGTACAGAAATCTTTAGCATCTCAATAAAGATAGTTATTGTTCTTTCAGGACCTAAAAATATTTAGTGAGACCAAAGGAAGGAATAGGAATTCTATCTGATTTAAACTCTGCTTCAAAGGTAAACCTACAGAAAGAAGAGTTTGTATGGCTTCTGTGGGTAGTGGGAAGTTATTCAACCTGATGCACCACCCCTTTTAAATAGCCTACAGATTATAACCATAGCTTACACATATAGCATTTTCTATATGCCATGCTCTGTGCTAAGTACTATCTCATTACCTTCTTACCAAAACCAGTGAATTTGAGACTTTCATTCTACCCATTTTACTGGCAAGGCTACTGAGGCAAATGAAAGTGAAATAACCTACCAAAGGTCATATAGGTAGTAAATGGTGGGAACAGGCCCATTGATTCTGAGTTGAAAGTGGACTGTTACCCACTTTGCTCTCCTTCCTAGAGACACTTCCCGGTCTCCCTTGCATCTAGTTGTGACCATATGACACATTTCTAGCTAATGGAATCTAGGCAGAACTGATGTATGCCACTACTCTTAAAAAATGGAAGTACGCTCGCGTGACCATTCCTCTTCCCATTACCTGGGGTGTATATATGATGGTGAGAACTAGAGCGGTCATCCTGGACCATGACATGAAAGTTCGCATACTGAGAAGAACGTAGCAATAAGACTGGAGGAACTGAGTCCCTGGATGGCTGTGTGAGCAGAGATAAACCAGCCCTGACTACCCTTAAACTGCCACGTAAGTATTAAACACACACGTGAACACATACACACACACACACACACACACACACACACTCCAAAACACTCCTCTCTGATTTAAGCTATCACACACACACACTCCAAAACACTACTCTCTGATTTAAGCTATGTTATCATGGGTGTGGAGAATTATTTTTAACAGCAACTTAGACTGTACCTTAACTGATACCCACATTACTGCATGTGACATCTCTAAGAGTATCCCAGTGACTATCTTATTCAGGATTTGAGTCTGCTCTACTCCCACCAAGCCCCCACTTCCAGAAAGTTTAACTATATTCCTCTTTCCCAGTTTTGCTTAGGTAAGTCTGTTGGCATGACTTAGCCTAGAATCCTGATCTGGCCCTATATTCTGTCCCACTATTCTGGAGACCCCTGGACCACACTGGCTGGCTCTGTCTTGGAACTACTCAGCGATGTCTCAGGCTGAACGGGGCCATGAAGCTCTGACATCCTACATCAGGGGAACCAGATTGTCTCATTTCCTAAATATGATGCCACATATTTGCCCTAGTTCTCCTTCCACTGAAGCTCTTTCCTTAGAACACATGTTAATTAAAATTTATAACCACAGAAGTTAATTGCTGCATTAAGAGAAGGTTGACTCTTGGTAGTCTCATGTTTAATATTTGTGGCTTCATCACTTGATTTTAACTTCAGTGACAACACATTTTTGTGTTAACTTAGTGACTGTTGTTTTGAAATTGCATATTCTAGGACAAAGAGGATAGATAGTAAGAGATAGAGGGAGGTAGAGAGGGTAGAAAGAGAGGGAGGAAAAGCAGGAGGAACCCAGGGAAAAGAAAGAAGAGAGGGAGAAAAAGAAAAGGGAGAAGAGAAAAGAGAACAAGGAGCCGGAGAGAACTTGTTGAGAGGATGGTGAGATGGTGGATAGGGCATAAAAGAACTGGAGAAATAACAGCTCTCAGTTCAAGGCTCTCTGTAGCTCTTAGGTCTAGAAAATAACAAGAAGTAGAAGATGTATTAAGAGTGTAAGTAAACTGTTAAATAAATCTGCACTTGTACACTTTAAGCATCCTACCAACTTAACATTGGGAGTAGTCTAGGTGTGTGGACCTCATACAAGCTGGCTAAAAAGAGTATCGTGCTTTGGTTTGGCAATATTTTTTTTAAAAAATCACTTCTACGTTTTACATGAGTCCAGGAATCACTAACATTTTTCAACAGATATTTAATAATTGTACAACAACTGAAACTTCAAAGCACATGACAATTTTACTAATATTTTTACAGCATTAGAGTTGGAGAATTAAAATACAGAGAAACACTTATAATATCAAATGCTATTTGGGGGAAATACTAAGATTTTTACTAAATATTGAGATATCTTCTGATATTAGAAAAATACTTATGGAATTATAGCAAAGTTCAATATAAAATAGGATAAAATATAAAAATACCAAAGCCAAGAAAAATCGCTTAATTCTTAGTTACAGTCAGCCAAGCACAGGTTTCTAAAGTTTCTAAAGCATTAATGAAAAATTCATTAATCGCTAACTATATTTGTGCAGCGGTATAATTTCATAGCCCCATCCAAAACACCAAGCTGGCAACTAACCTGAGAAAGAATTAATGATAAGTCTAAATTTTAAGATATAGCATTTTTAAAACCATTTTAGGCTTTAAAATATTCTGCTATTCCTTAAAGTATTCTAAGTTCCTGCCCTCTACTATGAATGGTCATGGATCGGTGACTGTTTAAAATATACACAAATCCGTTTGCGCTAAGATTCTACAATACCACTCACGGATGCGTGTACAGGGTAGACTATGTTGGCTTAGCACTGCATTTCCCTTTTTTCTTGTATCTTGCCACCAGGCTTAGCGCCCAGAACTGCTTCACAAGTGCTACATCAAATCATATTATTACAACATAGGAAGGATAACATGACACTCAGCTGCTAATAAGGAATAAGTGTTTAAAATAAATAGGAGTATGGAGTTTCCTCAAAAAATTAAAAATGGAACTCCCATTTGACCCAGTAATCACACTTCTAGGAATATATTCCAAGGAATCAGAAACACCAGTCAGAAAGGGCATAGGCACCCTTGTGTTCATAGCAGCACATTTTACAATAGCTGAGATTTGGAAACAGCCTAAGTGCCCATCAGCAGATGAGTGGATTAAAAAATGGGAGTATATCTACACAACGGAATACTGCTGTAAAAAAGGAAGAATTATTACCATTTGCAACAGCATGGACGGACCTGAAGAACATTGTGCTAAGTGAAATAAGCCAATCAGAGAAAGAAAAAATACGACATGATCTCACTCATTTGTGGAATATAATGAACAACATAAACTGATGAACAAAAATAGATACAGATACAGAGAAGCATCAAACAGACCATCAAACTTCAGAGGGAAGGCAGGGGGTGTGGGGGGGAGGGGAATAGAGATCAACCAAAGGGCTTGTATGTGTGCATATAAGCATAACCAATGGACACAGACATTAGGGGGGTGAGGGCATGTGTTGGGGGGTGGGGGTCGCCAGGAGAGGTCAGTGGGGGGGTGAAAGGGAGACATATGTAATACTATATGTAATATTTTAAATAATAAAGAATTTAAAAAAAAGAAAAAGAAAAATAGAAATAAAAGAATACACAGATTCTCAGATGGTACAATTTGGGTGCTGGAAATTTTGTGTTTTTTTCATTATTTTTTTTCCCATCATCATTGATTCTCCCCTATATCCTCTTCCAACACCACCCATTCCCTGAAATTCGTATTGGCCTATTGCACTGCCAACATTATTCAAGAATAACTATCCATGCAAAGGAAGGCTGGCCTCCTAAGAACATGGTTTTTACTAAGAAAAGACTTAAAATTATGCAGCCAATTGCTTCATGCATTTAAATAAATTTCCCATAATCAAAGTGATCCTTTTCCACACCTGGGTCTATACTGCCTTCTAGCACTCTGCAAATTTGTGCAGATGAGGGCCGACTGTACCAAGAATGCTTCTCACATGCTTCTGAGAGATAAAGCCAGTCGTGCATAGTTGAAATCATGTGAATTTCTGCTAAGAATCCAAGTAAAAAAATATATCTAAGCTATTTTGAAGCAAATAAAAAATTGAATGTCTGCATAGAAATGATCATTCCAAAAGACTTTAGCAGCACCTGGAGAATCCCCTGAGTCATGTTACCTGAGGATCTGTCCTGGAAATTTTATTTGTAAGAAAAATATGTTTGTATTGCCCATGGTATGGAAAAGGACCTTGCATGAATAAAACTGACACAGGCTTAGGCTGGGGGTAGAAACTTGAAGGGGCAAGGGAAAGGGGAAGCAAGGTGGAAGTCCATTTCTCTCCTTCCTTACACTCTGAGTTAAATCATTCTGAGCTCCTGCTCAGTTTTCCCTCCACTGCTTCTTTTGGAGTGTGAGGTTTGATCAAATAACTGAACTGATAGACCACATTCCACTTGCTAAGACCATTTATACTTCACCTCTGGACCTTCCTAGGATCTGGACCCTGCCAGATAATTCTCCACCCAGAAAAAGTCCACCAAGACTCCTTTAAAATCTCTGACTCCCTGTCCCTGGGTGCTGGTGCCATTTTAGGGCTCAGCCCATCTGGTATCCAGATGACCTAATCCTATCTAATAAAAGAGAAACATGGTAATTGGCATACGACCGCTACCCTTCCCATTGGTTTAATCAGGGCGATATGCAAATTAACTGCCAGCCAAGATGGCGGCCAGCAGCCAGGCAGCTTGAAACTAACATGAGGCTTGCTTGCTTCAGTGACAGAGGAAACCAACGCTCCCCGCCTGCCTTGCCGGCCTCTGAGCCTGCAGTTTAAGAAACATTGTAACAAATATAGAAGCTAAACAAAACCCCAGAAACCTGCTTTCAGTGAGGCCGGGATCTCAGAGCTGGAGTTGATACAGAGTTTCGATTGTAGAACCGAAACAAACCAGATACCTGCTTTCAGGAGTGGAGGCCTAAGAGCTGGAGCCTCAGAGCTAAAGCTGGCCCAGAATAAAAACAAAAAAAAAAGAAAAAAAGGAGAGGTTGGGAGCTTCCATCACCCGCCAGCCTGAAAACTGCCCTCAGACCCTCACCCAGACTGGCCAGGCACCCCAGTGGGGGCCCCCACCCTGAAGGGTGTGTGACCAGCTGCAAACAGCCATCATCCCCTCACCCAGGCTAGCCAGGCACCCCAGTGGGAACCGCCACCCTGATCCAGGACACCCTTCAGGGCAAACCAGCCAGCACCCACCCATGCACCAGGCCTCTACCCTATATAGTAAAAGGGTAATATGCCTCCCGGCACCAGGATCAGCATGACAGGGGGCAGTGCCCAAACCCCCTGATCGCCCTGTGACTGTGTGTGTGACAGGCGGTGGGGCCACAACCTCCCTATCGGCCCTGCTCTGTTGTTCGTGACAGGGGAAGGTGCCCCAACCTCCTGATCAGCCCTGCTCTGTGCCTGATACAGGGGAGCTGCCAACCCCCCCCGATCACCCTGCGGATCTCTGTGTGACAGGGTGTGGCATCCCAACCCCCCCGCCCCCCCGCCACGGGCCCTGCTCTGTGTGTGACGGGGTAGAGCCATAACCTCCCCATCGGCCCTGCCTTGAGTGTGACAGTGGCGGCGCCCCAACCCCCTGATTGGCCCTGCTCTGTGGGTGATACAGAGTGGTGCCCCAACCCCCCCCCCAACGGGCCCTACTCTGTGTGTGATGGGGTAGAGCCATAACCTCCCCATCGGCCCTGCCCTGAGTGTGACAGTGGCAGTGCCCCAACCCCCTGATCCGCCCTGCTCTGCGTGTGACAGGGGGCGGTGCCCCAACTCCCCTATTGGCCCTACTCTGTGAGTGACAGGGGGGAGCTCCTCAACCCCCTGATGGGCCCTGCTCTGTGCATGACAGGGGGTGGCACTGCAACCTCCCTATCGACTCTGCCTTGAGTGTGACAGGGGGCGGTGCCCCAACCCCCCAATCGGCCCTACCCTGAGCATGACTGAGGGTGGCATCACAACCTCCCAATCCGCCCTGCTCTGTTCATGACAGGGGGTGGCACCCCAACTCCCCAATTGACCCTGCTCTGAGCCCAACCAGGGGCTGCACCTATGGATTGGGCCTGCCCTCTGCCACCCGGGAGCAGGCCTAAGCCAGCAGGGCGTTATCTCCCGAGGGGTCCCAGACTGCGAGAGGGCACAGGCCGGGCTGAGGGACCCCCTTCCCCACCTCCCCCGAGTGCACAAATTTTTGTGCACCGGGCCTCTAGTAAATGTATAATCCCTTACCACTTTGGCCTCGTGTGTTCCTCTGGCGACCCTAACAGGAGGAAGAGGGAATAGTACAAAGGAAGGAAGGATTACAGAGGGGTAACCTCCCCTGCTTTTTCAATTTTCCCCCCACATTCCATCCTACAGAAAATAGTCAAGCTGTGTCTAAACAAGCACATTCTAAGTTTTAACCACAGTGTAGTGTCAATGTGCATAGCAGCTAAATGTGTTTGGGAGCCGAATCTCCCCAAATGAGTAAGAGAACCACAATGGATTCACTTACCCAATCTGACCATCCAATGACAACCCAGCAGATTTCCAATGGACACTCTGCACATGAGCTTGCCAAGGGCATTTCAGAAGAGCAACCTTAGTCTCCACAGGAGTCTGTATTGGACACCCCACCGATGGGTGGTCCAATTTTGTTTAAATAAAGTGTTAGTACATGAAAGTGGTAAGTATAGTTTTTGTGAATATGCATATGTGCCGCAGAGGGAATTGTTATTTCTGAAGAGTGGGACTAGGGATTTTTTTTTTTCTTTTCAATTTTTATAGAACTTTTCAAAGGATAAAGAATTAAAGTAAACACGATAAACTTCTGGTACCTGAAACTTTTCATGGCCAATATAGTTGCATCAAGACACCTCCTCATTCCCCACCCAAAATTATTTTGAAACAAATGCCATCATATATCATTTCATTACAAATGCTTTTCATTAATTTTTTGTTGTCTATATTTTCCAAAGTTTTTTTAGCATGACTATAGATCTTTTAGATTAGAAACAAATAATAAATGTCATCAAATATAAACATGGAATTCAAGGCAAGACCAAGAGCCCATTAATGGCTAAATAGTATCTGTAAACCAATATTAATAAAAATAATAGATCATGATTATAATACTTATTGACTTCGCATTGGAGACCTCTTACTAACATTTCCTATTTCAATTATCTTTTTACTTCAATGTTTTCAAAGTTTGGGAAGATGTGTAGACCTTTAAAATATTGGTAAACAAGATATGAAATACAGGTGGATATTCACAGCAAAGATACTGATTTCTTCCTCAATACCTGAATGTGCATTTTCCTTCTGCCCTCTCTGCTTTGCATTCCCAGGCATGATTGAGCATCTATTTTTAAGTCCCTTGAGTAATTCAAAAAGAATTCTAATGTTGGAGCCATGATCTAAGGTATTTATATATTTAAAACCTAATTATAGGCCCATGTTGCTCAATGGTTAGAACATCAACCCACACAATAGAGGGTTTCAGGTTTGATTCCCAGCCCTGGCTGGGGTGCATTCAGGAGACAACCAATTGATGTGTCTCTCTCAAATCAATGTTCCTCTTCTCTGTCTCTCTCTCTCCCCTTCCTACCCTCCCTCCTTATCTCTCTCTCTTCTTCTCTCTAAAAATCAATGGGAAAAATATACTTGCATGAGGATTAACAAACAAACAAGTAAACAGCTAATGAGAAGTATTTCAAATTCACTGTGTAGCTTCAAAATGTATGTTTTATTCAAAAGTGCTTTTTGGGAACTGAAGAACAGTATACATTATTTTTTTAAAGGTATACTGCCAGGGCCCCTTTAAGAATCAGGTTAAGCCAAACCGGTTTGGCTCAGTGGATCGAGCATCGGCCTGCGGACTGAAAGGTCCCAGGTTCGATTCCGGTCAAGGGCATGTACCTTGGTTGCGGGCACATCCCCAGTAGGAGGTGTGCAGGAGGCAGCTGGCCGATGTTTCTCTTTCATTGATGTTTCTGACTCTCTATCCCTCTCCCTTCCTCTCTGTAAAAAATAAATAAAAAATATTTTTTAAAAAAGCAACCTTTAAAAAAATAAAAAGAATCAGGTTAAATTGGAGATCTCAAGTAGAAATCCAACACTGGCTACCTGTATAGGGAAATGAAGGATGCTCTACAATAAGGAGGCTCCTAGAGAGGCCCTCCATTATGGATGCATCTTTGAAGAGATGTACATGTGTTATACTCAAGCCTATTCTTCCAATTGGGCCAAGCTGTGCTAGGGGTCCAGTACAGAGCACAGCAAACTGTGTTCTTATGAGAGTGGTCAGGGAGGATTAAGAAAGGTGCTAAGAATGAAAATGAACATATTCTTCCCAAAAAGTTGTCAGCTGACAGCAAAAATCTGACCTCTAAGTTTAATGCAGCCCATGCATAGCAAATCACATCCTCTTCTCCATAAAATCAAAGCTCCCACCTGAAGAAAGGTTTGAAGATGGGGGAATGGAAATCTTGACAGGAGAAAAGGTGTGATCCTTCCCATTTAATTCATTTCCATCTAGGCTGCTTCACCGCAGAACATGGCAGCTTCACAGAAAAGTGAACCTCAGGAGATGACCAAGGATACTTCCTAACTTTATTCTGAGTGAAATTAAGTACTCACAGAAATCCTACATGCCTCTAAAATCATATCCTCTGCCCTGCTGCTTTAGGCCTACCTAAAACCATCTAAAAGTGATGCTGCTCATATTTCTAATTAAACCAAAAGGAATCATATATATAAATCATATATAAATAACCCTCTCTGGAAAGACACGTCTTGTCATTTGTTTCCCTGATTGCGAAAATGTGTCACAGCCATGCTCCCTGCTGAACCAGACCATGAAATGAGCATCTTACTTGCAACGTTGCTTTTACATGTGGTTGCTGTCAGCCTCACAGGCTCAGCCACTGATCATCATTCCAAGGTGGATCTGATTGATCGTTACCAGGCACACACAACAGGCAGGGTCTGCCACCACCATCACACGTCAGCCAGGGACAATAGGAGAAGCACATGTCCATAGCATTACACTCATGAAGGGCATTCAGCCAGTGATCCCAGACCCGTGATATCACAACCTGAATTCACATCACATAAAACCATTAAGAAGACCAGTCCTTACAGCTCTTATGCAAATCAGCAAAGAAGCCAGACAGTGGGTCATGGAAACACCTGGCTTATGTTGAGCCAAACTGATTCTTAGGTGTCAAATAGACAAGAAAAAAATATATTACTTATTGAGCACTCATACTACAAGAGAGCAAGAGGGCAAAATGATGTCTTAAATGAAATAACAAATCAATAAAACTCACTCCATTCTACTACAAATAAGAATCTCAAAGGATTGTTCCCTGATTCTGTAATAAAAAAAGTATATTGCTCTGTGCTAGCACTGCAATAATAGTTCATCTCCTATACTTGCCATTTCAGCGGAAGGCAAGGGATTCTTAACATTTAAAATGAGGTGACTCATATGATGCTTTGGTTGGCCATTTAAATAGTAGATACACTCATTTCAGTTCACACATCTCCATATTTTAACATTATTTATAACAGACACTATCAGATCTTGCTATTCTGCCGGGGTCCAACCCCAGCAGGTCCAGGGGTTCCCAAATATGCCGGGGTCCAACCCCAGCAGGTCCAGGGGTTCCCAAAGGCGTAGACGGAGTCGGAGAAGAAGGAAGGACACGGAGACAGCGTTCAGTTGATCAGCAGCCTAGCCAGGATCTCTAGCCCAGATCTCCAGCCAAGTTCTGGTCTGGATCTCCAGAGAGGTTCTGCCCAGGTACTCCAGTCAGGTTCAGTCACCAGGTTCTAGTCAGGCTCTCCTGCCAATCTCCGCAGTCAGGTTCAGTCCAGGATCCCCTGCCATGCTCTCTCGCCAGGCTCTGCCTCCAGGCTCCGAGGCCAGTCCCGGTCCAGGATCCTCCGGCATGCTCTCGCCAGCGAAGTTCTTCTGTCTCTAGAGAACGTTCTGTGTAGGTTCTGTGCCTAGGCTCTGTCTCTCTTGGTCCTGTCTTCCAAGCCCTGTGTCCTTAGTTCTGTGTTCTGAGTTCTGAGTGTTTCTGTCTTGTTAAAACTGTATTTATACCAGTTGATTCAATCCTATCAATCTCTATTACAAAGGTTAGGGCGTTTCTTATCTCCATTCCAGGGAGAAAAGATTATGTAGTTTAAGCATGATTGTTCGTAGTTAAAGGGATTAATTACCCGCCTGGCACTTAGTTGAGGGGTTTTATTCCCTCCCTAACTTCAGGGGAAAATCCCTACCTGGGGATTCAACCTTTCTCGGAGAGGTGACCTTGGTTAAAACACAGTGCCAAGAAGGTGAGCAAACATATTAAGAACCGTATGCCATATATGCCAGGTCCCTTGAAACAGCAAGGATGGACCGGCTCCCGGCACTATTCCTATGCAGATTTCATTATTCTTTAAATATAAAGTCCGATTTTTTTAAAATCTACATTCAAACAGCATTACAATCATAAAATTTCTAGAATACCCTAACAAACATACATAAAAGTAAAACATTCAGAATAATATGTATGACAGCCTGCACACACTATTTTTTTTTTAATGAACTACTATCTTGGGCTAAAAAAAAAATCACAAATCACAACCCAAAGTTTATCTTTGCTAGGTCCAAGTACTTACAGACTGTTAGAGGCGAGTTCTACTATGAAGATCAATGCTTTGAGGATGGGCATTGGGTAGCCTTTCCCCAAGAATACATGGGTCCCCTGACGGGAATTTTAATATCCTAATCCTGGATGACCTCACACATCACATGAGGCACAGTGACAGGCCATCCACCCTGATAACCAACACCAGAAAAAATGACGCCGCCTACATTCGCACATGCTGTTATTTCTCTCCTCTGTGAAAAACTGCATTTCTCTTTATACAGTATCCTCAAAAACCACACACATTTCTATTGTATTCCAGCAATTTGCTAATACAAAAACTTACCATGTATGTATTTGGTAAAGTTCTTACGTACTAAGAGCTTTACAAATACTAACTCAACTCATCTTCATAAAAGGTAGACAATGTTATTATCCCCATTTTACAGATAAGGAAATTGAGACATAGAGCCTAGTATTTTCCCAAGTCACACGGCTATTAAATGGCAAAGCTGAGATTAGAACCCAGGAATTTCAGTCCTCAAAATATAAATCATAAGGCTTTCTACTAATCATGCATAATATTGATGAAGTGAATCTATTTTATATGTCTTTTAAAGAAATCTTAGTTTAGATTGATAAAATTATTCTAAAATTCAATTGAAGGTTAAATATATGTAAAGAGTAAAGAAATTTCAGAAAAAAAGGTAATGCCTTTCCTTAGCAGTTATTTTTTAAAAAATGAAAATTTAGTATCAAAAGATGATCCTTCAATTCAAATAAATCAGGGAGTGATGAGAATACCCAATAAGGTGTAGGGGACAAATGACTAGTATTCAATCTTGGAAAACGATGTAAGATGTCTGTGTTTTATATAATATAAATCTTATTTTAGTCTATTATAATACATTAACTACAATTAAAGCACAATATTCTACGTTCTGACTTCTAGATCCTGACAAACCACAGGAAGAGAAGACTCATACATCTGAAAAAAATTATAGCACCAAAAACACAGGTAAAGTTGAAATAGTATCTGCTTTACACACAAAACAATTTTGAAAAATAACCACTGATTTCATAAACTCTCTGGTAGGAACTCCTAATGCTCACTCATATCCAGTTCTCCTCTCCTTGCAGGCAAAGACAGTCTGATGGGCTAAGTGACTTCTTCCAGCCAATGAGTCAGAAAAGCTAAATCATAGTGTTGTGACTGAGAACGGGACAACTCCCTGATGGCGCTGGTAAATAACAGTGGGGCTCTGTCAGCTTTGGATCACCGTGTGGCTGCGTGGAACAGAGCACACATCATCTTGGGATGAATTTGTAACATGAGAAACATATACTTTTGTTTCATGGAGCTACAGAGATTTCAGGGTTGGTGATTTATTCCTGCAGCACAGGAATTAGCATAAATGCTAACATGGCAAATAACACAGTAAGGGAGCTGTATGAAAGAAAGATAGGTCATTTATAAAGCCATATAATTCAAAAGAACATTAGATATGGTGAGTCAGAAACATAAAATTCAAATCAGGAATTATGGGTCCAATTTGGTAGGCTTAGAATTATGATTCAAATGTGGTAGGCTTAAATACTGAAGATGACTACAACAAATAGAGTTGATGATGAAATTAAGGATAGTTATTTTCAACATATGGATGACAAGTATATTGTTGATGAAGAGACTAAGGCAAAGAGAACAAATATAATAATCCACCCAATATATTAAAACTTAGAGCTAAATAATAACCTGCATAATCAGTTGAAAAAAACTCAGTAAATACAAGTCAAAACTATTAAAAACACACACACAAAAACCAAAAACACAGAATGGTGGAGCTGAATTGGGCTAAAGAATCTTTTCATAAAGATACATGCAAAGAAAAAGAGAAAAAAGCATCAGGCCATAGACATTTCTCTGAAATAATACTTTATAGAAGCTGAGGAATAAATAAAAAAGATACCAAATATGACCTTGAAGTTCAAAATTTTAAACACTGAGTCAAACTGTATATATAATGCAAGTTTGTCTAAAAATGAAAATATGTATAGGATTTATATGAAAGCAAGTTTAGTTTCTTTCCTTTTCCTTATTTATTTTGTCAAAATTTTAAAGACCATAAAAGATAGTGAAATCCCAGGTGGCTTATCATAAATAACATGAACAAAAACAGAGATCCTTTATGGAAAAAATAGTTGCAAAACTTAAGAGAACATAAAAAGATTGAGTGTTTGAATACGAAATCAAACATGTTTGCTTGAAAGAGCTTATGTAAGTAAGACTGTCAGCTCTGTCAACATTTATGCTCAACTAAGAAAACTGAAAAAATTATCATATATCTCTTTAGCGTCATTTAGTTTTCCTGATGCCACAGAAAATAGTTTTGCAACTGGTAAGGAATATCGGAGATCACCATCAGCAATAAGAAACACATGAATGAGACAAGTCTGATTGGCTTGGATTTATTGATAGACTTGATTATATTTTATTTCAGAAAGCTCTATCTGTTGCAGTAATGAGAAAATAATTACTGTGTAAAAACTCTTATCAACAAATACTCCAGTTAGTTATTAGTACTTTGCATATAGTTGACAAATAAAAATTACAAATCTAATAATTGCCTGGCACTTTCTTTAAATATTAGTGATGAGAATAGCAATAGTTTCCAGTACATCTAACCTTTCAGGCCTAGAGCACATGTTTGTTGTTTTAACTGTACAGAATGTTTATCTTTGCCAGAAGCCACATTTACATTTTGTGATAGACATTTTAATCAATCAAAGCCAGGTATCTTAGTAAGATACGGAAGAAATAGCAGGTAAGGCCCTCCCAAGTATTTAAAGGTAGTGAGATAAGCCCAAAACAAAGACATATGAAAATATAAATAAAACACTGACATAATTGAAAACTCATATGGCTGTGTGGTCATATACATTTAAGTGCCAAAGTGGCAGTTAATCATTTTTAAATCACAAAAATCAGGAGGTCTTCAGGAGGTGTTGAAAAGATATATAAACACTTTTTATGTTGAAATAAATTAGCAGTACTGATATAAAACTTTACGTAACACTTAAGAACAAAAGAATTGATCATGTAAAATATATCACTTTGCCAGGCTCAAGCATGTTTATTGTCATGTCCTAGAGATCTTACTGTGTTGAAATGGTGCGTGAGCAACACTCAATTTATGGCCATCACAGTGGCTGGCACCACCAACCGGGTAGTAATCCAGGTCAGATTCCTGCACATTAATCCTGAAAGTCCCCATTCCTAAACCCTATTCACTTAAACACACGGCCCCGCAGATCCAACCTCTAAAATTCCTCTTCAACCTGACCCTATAGCTCTGCGGCTTCCACCTGACCTTGAGCCTCCTCCCTTCCTCAGTGGGATCACTGAGAACTTTTCAAATTGCTTACCTTCCCCTTCTATAATCCACTATGCACAAAGAGAGAGTCACTCCTTGGAAACAGATTCCATGGCAGCAATTCCTTCTTCGATGCCATTCACTGGCTCCCTTTCAACCCCAAGAGCAAGTCCCAGGCCTGTGGAATAACTCACAGAGACCCGAGGAATGGGGCTCACTGCAGCTCTCCACCACATCACTGGCTGCCCAGACCCTACCTGAGCATCTCTGCTCCAAACACACTCAGATGGCGAATGCCAGGTTTCCCCCATCACAGTGTTCTCCATGCCTTTGTTTCTCTGGAAACTCTTTTCTACCCATTTTTACCTAATTTCTACTCACGGTTCAAACCTCAGCTTAATTATTACTTCCTCCAGATTCCTAACACCATCCTCTTATTCTTGATCAGATGTTCCCCCCTAACCCAGCTCCCATAGCACCTGGATCATAGCACAATGACAGTGCTTACCACACTGCAGGGAGTATGGACTGAATGTTTGTGACCCCGTCCCCTAAGTTTGTACACATATCAAAGCCCTAACCCTTAATGTGATGGTAAACACAAGGCCCCATGCTTCCACCTGACCTTGAGCCTCCTCCATTCCTTAGAGGGATCACTAAGAACTTTTCAAATTGTTTGTTCACCTCACCCATCTATAATCCACTATCCACACAGAAAGAATCACTCTAAAAACAGGTGGTATATGCAGGCAGGGCCCTTGAAGGATAATTAGTTTTAGATTAAGTCATGAGGGTGGATCACCCATGATGGGATTAGTGCCCTTATACAAAGATTGAAATATTTCGCTCCCCTCCTTCCCTCTCTCTCCATGCACCAAGAAGAGGTCATGGAGGACATAACCAAGGAAGAGAGCATTCTCTAAGAACATACGGGTAACCTGATCAGATACTTCCAGCCTCAAAAACAGAAACATTTGTCATTTAAGCCACCCAGAATGTGGCACTTATTACAGAACCTTGAACTAAGACAAGACTGTAATCTCCTGCACTTGTCTGAATCCATAGCTGGAAAGCACCCTCCATAGGCAGAGTGCACTTGGGTTCAAAACAATATCCTTAGCACAGACATGGTTTCTGACACAACAATGTATAGTCAGCAACGAGGCTCTCAGAAAACAGCAAGCTGATGTGACATGAATGTGACACATTAATTAAAGTTTTCATAGAACCTTCATTTAGTGATAATATGTAAACTTGCTCTTTGCTATTTCTTACATATTGAAAATAGTATTATCCTAGAATAAGGTTACTAAGCATAACACTTGGGGGAGTAAAGAAAAATGATAACAGAAAGGTTTTATAGAAGAGAGATAACTGCTATTTATGTAATTTCAATGAAAAAAAATAAATTCAAAATCATCGTTCCTTTTCTTAAAAAGGCATTGTAGCTTTCCAATTCCACCACATTTATCCCACTTTTGCCCATTGAGTAGAAAGCAAGGCAGATCATAAGGATAAGAAAGAATCCTATATAATAGAAGGGTAATATGCAAATCAACCAAACAGTGGATAGACAGCCACTATGATGTGCACTGACTACCAGGGGGCAGATGCTCAATGCAGGAGCTGCTCCGTGGTGGTCAATGCGCTCAGCTGGGCTCATGGCTGGCGAGCACAGCGGCAGTGGCAGGAGCCTCTCCTGCATCCGAGGCAGCACTAAGGATTCTGACTGATGGCTTAGGTCCGCTCCCCTATGGGGAGCCATCAGTCAGACATTCTGAGGGCTCCCAGACTGTGAAAGGGCGCAGGCCAGGCTGAGGTACCCCTCTCCCCCACCGAGTGCACAAATTTTGTGCACCGGGCCTCTAGTTAATCTACATCAATCATGGTTATTCTATTTCCTCTGTTGGCAATTATTTTAGAGATGGAGCTATGATCCAAATCTGGCCAATGAGATGGGAAGCTTAAGGGAAGTTTAAGAGTCACAGGAAGTGACTGCTGAATATTAATGAGGAACAATCATCCCAAAGGCCAATGTAATCATTTTGTTACTGCACAAGAAGCGAGCGGGGTGATGTGTAGTAACATTCTAAGCTCTGACAGAACAATTACAGCATCTTATAAAAGGTGTAGAAGTTCTGTTCACTTTCAATAAGTTGTACATTACCCCTCTTGGGAAACTATGTTCCATGAATGTTCTTACATTTCTGCACAGTCAGGACTTGCTGAGTGAAAATTAATGGAAACTGGCCAGGTTAAAGGATGATTGAATGATAACTACCTCTTCAAAGTTAAAGATAGTGAATTTTTTCAGAGAGACTTACAGGCTTATCTCCCTCAGTGATATTTGCTTACATTTTGAGGGTAATAAATATCTAGAGACTTTTCCTTCCCCTCCCTAGGCAGATTTATCTCTCCTTAAGGGTAGAAGGATAGATATCCATGCTGCCCTGTATAAGCTTGGAGTTCCATAATTTGGGGGTTCCCATTCTTTGAGGGCATTCCTGTATGCACAGATATATCAAGTCCAAGTCGCACTGCCCCATGGGCCTTAGTGCTCTAAGATGCTCTGAGAGTAAATGTCGGTCTGTGATCCAAGGTCTCATGTGTCTGTTAGTGTATATATGCACACACTACCATATTGGCTATATGCAAATACTGCACCATCTCTCTATATAAAAAGGCAGCTGCCATAACGACCTAACAACAGGTTGCTATGACGCCCACTGTGGCCAGCCAACCGGCCTGATCAGGGGGTATGGCCAATGGCCAACCTCATGGCCCCTCCCCTCTGCCGGCCTGGCCCTGATCAGACTCTCGCATCCTGATTAAGAGTGGGGCCTGCTGGCCAAATACCCCTTCCTTTCCCCACCCCCAGCCAGCTGCACCCCTATCACAATAGGCCCGCAGACCCTCCCCCTGGCTGGCCCACCTCCTCACCACATCATCCCACCACAATAGGGGACAGGGCTGGCCAGCCAATCTCCTGGAGCCCCTCCCCCCACCTGACCCAACCCCAGATCGGCCCCCACCCCGATCAGGGGCAGAGCCAGCCAGCCAACACCCATGGCCCCTCTGCCAGGCTGCTGGCCCCTGATAGGCACCCCCCACCCACCACATTCGGGGGTGGGGCCAGCTGGCCCACCACCCACAGCCCCTCCCCATGGCCAGCCCCACTCCCAATTGTCCTCCCAACCCCAATTGGGGGTGGGGCCCGCCGGCCAATCACCTGCAGCCCCTTCCCCCAGCCGGCCCGGCCCTGACTGGGGGCCCTAATCGGGCCCCAATCTGGGCGGGCTGGCCAGCCAAACTCCTGCCATCTCCTCCTCCCAACAGGCCAGCCCCAATCTGCCCTGATTGGAGCCAGGCCAGCCGGACCACACCCATGCACGAATTTGTGCACTGGGCCTCTAGTCTTATATAAGGGACTTGAGTATCAGAAGATTTTGGTATACATAGGGTGTTCTGGAAGATATCCCCCATAGATACTGAGGGACAATTGAATATCACATTTTCTTTAGCCATTCATCCATTAGTGGACATTTAGGTGACTTCTACCTCTTGGCTATCATAAATAATGCTGCAATAAACATGAGTGTGCAAATATCTCTTTGAGATCCTGTTTCAATTCTTTTAAATATCCAATAAATCTTGAGTGTATGGATGCCAATTTAGTAATGTATTGTTGAGTCACCAGAAATTTGAATAAGTATCTATGTTTCAGTTGAAAATATCATGCATTTTGTGGCACATACATGCATTGAATATTGGCATAACAGGATTTTTTTTTTATATCATGCAGTGAACTAAGTCATAGTGTGCCTTATTTTTCCTACCAATAATCTTCCAATTTCTAATTAAACAAATATAAAGATAAGATTTTACCAGCCTCCTCTTTATAGCTGACTGGACTAAAAAGACCTTTTGGCTTATAGTAAACATTATATCGAGTATCATAATGTTTTTCAATCTATATTAAACCTTACAGCCTCATCTTAAATAAACATGTATTAAATTCTAAAATGCAGATTTATAAGCAAAATCAATCTCTCCTCCTTCTCTTCCTCTTCCTCCCTTTCTTCTCCTTCGCCATCCCCCTCTCTCTAACACTGCTTCTCCTTCCCTGCACTCATGTATATCTATACTGATGTTGAGAAATACTAAATATACTTTTGAGTCTAGATATTCACTATGAAAACATTTTGTGATACTTTACTGCTATAATCAAGAGCCTAGAAATTATATAACATGTGAATTAAAAATACTTAGGGTGGCATGTGCAACTTCCTCAAAATGTTTACATATACCTGCTTTAAACCCTCTGTGAATAGAATATCAAGCTTGGAGCCCCTATTATTGGTTAAACTCACCTTTCATATATAATATTATGAACAAGTGTTACTATCATGAGTTTAAAAACAAAATTTAAAAAACCCTTAAGAATGTTTTTGCCTATGTAATAAATATGTGATAAATGCCAAATTATCTCTAAGTGAGAATCTGTTATGTGTGCATTTAATAACATTGCTATAAATTATGGAGTTGTGAACACTCAAAATATATAACAAAATATCACATATTTTGGTGAAATAATTCTGAGGCCTTCCCTCTATATTCTTGCCATATAACCTTTATGGGATTTTATGCCTCGTTATAAAAAATAAAAATAAAACAATTTTCTTACATTAGCATAGGCCAGATTCTTAGTATATCTATAGAAAGTATAGCTATAGAAAAGAAGTAAATTTTGTATCTTTGGGCATGACTATTGTTGTTCAACTAAATTATTAAGATAAAAGAAAAACAGAATCTAGTTATCTTGATGAATAGATTCACAAAAACTAATCAAATTTTCCTTTTTGCCAACAGTATCAGACATGTGATTGTATTAAGAGAATTACCCTGAGGTTTCATATACATATTTCAGGTAAAATGACTTACACATAATATAAGCCATTATATTTAATAACCATATCTATGCACACATACAATGGACTTCATGAATATACATTAAAAGGTATACTTTTTTTACCTTTTACCAAAATGCTATTAAATAGCTCAGATTCATAACATTCAAAACTCTCAAATACCACTAGCAGAAATAGTAACTTAAAGCAACTAAGGACATAAAAACATATCAGTGTCCCCAAAAACTGTTTTTTACATTATCTTAGCTCATTGTTCCTACTTTGTCACTGAAATCATTTACACTGCTTGCTGTAACTCCTTTTTTCAACAATTTAATGAATATGGGTGTCAAAATAATCTACTGATGTCTCATTCTTTATATATTTTTATGTTAGTAATAGTGCACGTATTTTTCCACCAAAAAAGGGAACTATGAGAACAGGAAGCAACCAATTTTTTGCTCTTGGCTGAATTAAATTACAAAGCATGATGATGTTAATTACTCCCAAGTGAAATGTAAGAGAAGGTTACCATTTTATTCCAATATAGATGATCTTTGAGCTATTTTAAACATTCATATTAAAAAGTTTATAATTTTCAACATTTAAATGTTTATAAATAGATTGTTTGTATTATTAACAAATATACAAAATGCAGTAGGCAAAAAAAGAAAGTTATTTATTATTGTTACACTAGAGGCCCAGTGCACAAAATTCGTGTACAGGTGAAGTTCCTGGGCCTGGCTGGGGATCGAAGAGCGAGCATCTGGCATGGAAGGGCAGGTCCCAGCTGACCTCTGGGCCATGGGAAGCACCTGGGCCCCGAAGCCCCTGCACATCCCCCTCCGCCTGAGTCACAGCGCCCGAGTCCCCATGCGGAGATTCGGTGAGTGCGGCCGGATGCTGCCGGCTGGGGCGCAGTGTAGGCCTCTGGGCCACCCAGTGGTGCTGCACAGAAGCCAGACAGGTAGTGCGCTATCTCCCAGCTGGCCTCGCAGACCGGCTCCTGCTGGAGAGCCTGACTGGCCCCTGCAGTCCAGGTGGCTGCGGCCTAGCTCACCTGGAAGAGGCCACGCGGGTGCAGGGTAGGTTCCTTGCAGGCGCCCAGTACCTGAGTGTGGGGGCTTCCTCGGGGTGCGAGCCCTGGCATCCGGGGAAGGGTAGCAGGCAGAGGGAGAGCAAGCTTGGTGGCCTTCAGCATTCTCACCACACCTCCAGACCTCGTCACCCCCACCCCCAGGTGGTCAGTAAGAGGTCACAGCCTCCTGCCTGGGCGCCACATCACCCACGCCCGCCATGTTCCACATTGCCCCCTGGAGGTCGGCGCACGTCATAGTAAGTGGTCACACTCCTGGTTTCCCGGTGGAACTCCCAGTAGAATGACCACTCGAGGGGACAATTTGCATATTAGGCTTTTATTATATAGGATTACTCTAAGTAGCAAATAAGCCACTAGCTATCAGAGCTTTAAATCATCAAATTAAGTGAATGAAATTATTCTTAATATGGAAATTAATGGCTCGTTTTATGCCCTTTAGTGTATCGGTTGAAATACCATCAGATTTCAATTTAAGATAAAGTCCTTCCTCTCCTCTGACATCTAGTGATTTTGTCAGCAGAGATGGGACCTGAGGTTCCAAGCAAATAAAAATGCATCACAGCTATCATTGCATGTTTTATTTAGCACATGGGCTGTCATCCACTAGGTGCTCAATAAATGTTTGTTGGTTTCAACCACGTACAGATGGTTACTAAATTATAATTCGCACCTCCTTCTTTGGTTCATGGCTCCAGAATGAGAAGGAAGGCCCCAGGACTTCCAGGCACTGCACCCAAAGGCAGCACAAGGCCAAAATCACTCTATGCACCAGGAAATCACACCATTCATGAAAATCAAGGCTCAGAATGCCCTTCTCTCAGAATCAAGTAGGTAGACAAGCCCAGATCCCAATAGCCCTCGTCTTCTTTGTTTTGTTCAAATACAACTTTTTTGATATATAATTCACGCAGCATTAAGTGTATCCTTTTGAAGTGTACAAGTCAGTGGACTTTAGAATATTCATGGAATTGTGCAACTGGAGGAGCTCAAGACAGACCTCTCCAAGATGTGCTATGTCAGCATGTGAATTATTTTGAGCTGAAGACAATCGAGACCCTGCAGGCTCAAGAGAATTTTTTACCTCTCCCTTAAAGAATTTAGATTTGGGGTCTTGCCCATAAGAGTTATTACCAGAAATAACTTTTTATGACCTATGTATAGGGCAGGGCAAACTCTTAATTACTGAACATCTGCTCTTCTTATCATCCTGCGAATGACCTTCCTCTCCTCTTAAGTCTCAAGGTGCCTTACCTCATCCTTAGCTCAGAATGTCATATATACCTCATTCTAACTTTCTGTCTCTGAACCTCTCATGATTGTGGGGTTCCCATAGGTACATATGTAATTAAATTTGGTTATTTTCTCTTAATCTTTCTTGTGTCTATCTAATTATTAGACCAGCTGGAAGAATCTATAAGGACAGAGGAAAATTTAGTCCTCCCTCACAAAACCATTGGCACTACATAATTTTAAAACAGTCTGTCACCTCAAAACAAAACAAAAAAAACCTAAAACCTTGTACCCTTTATCAGTCATTACCTCATCTCTCCAATCTCTGGAAACCATTAATCTACTTTCTGTTTCTGGGGATTTGCCTAATCAGAACATTTCATACAAGTAATTATACAATATATGGTTTTTGTCACTGCCTTCTCTCACTTAGCATAATGTCTTCAAGGTTCATCTGTATTGCAGTATGTATCACTACTTCCCTCCTTTATATTATCAAATAAGCTTCCATTGTATGGATAAATCGCATTTTGCTTACCCATTCATCAATTGCTAAATATAGGGGTTGTTTCCACTTCTTGAATACTATGAATAATGCTGCTACAAACATTTGTGTACAGGTTTTTATGTGACATAAGTTTTCATTTATCTTGGGTATATACCTAGGAGTTGAATTGTGAGGTCACATGGTAACTTGATATTTAACATTTCTGAGGAACAGCTAAGCTGTTTTTCGTGATCATGGTATCTCCCCTGCCAGGTAAGTATCTAAGCTGTTTTTCTTTTTTTTTTTTTTTTCTAAGCTGTTTTTCAAAGTGACTGCACCATTTTACAATCCCACCAGCAATGTTTTAGGGTTCTAACACCTCCATGTACCCACGTACTTGTTATTGTCTATCTTACTTATTTTAGACATCTTAGTGGGTGCAAAGTGGCATCTCATTGCTGTTTTAATTTGTATTTTCCTGAAGACTAATAATGTTTTCAGGTGCTTATTAAACATTTGTATGTCTTCTTTGGAGAAAAATATATTCAAATATTTTACCTATTTTTAATTGGGTTATCTTATTTTTGAATTATAAGAGTTTTTTATATAACATGGATACTAGACTCTTATCAGATATATGAATTGCAAGTATTTTCTTCTATTCTATGGGTCATTGGTTCCCTTTCTAGATGATGTTCTTTGAAACACAATAATTTTAAATTTTGATAAAGTACAATTTATCTACTTTTCCTTTTGTTGCTTGTACTTTTGGTGTCATATCTAAGAATCACTGGCTAACCTAAGATCATGAAATGATGCTATTAGATTTTCTTTGAAGACTTTTACAGTTGGGGCTCTTACATTTAGGTCGATGATCTATTTTGAGTTAATTTTTACATATGGAGTCCAAATTCATTCTTTTGCATGTAGATGCCTAGTTGTCCCAGCACCATTTGTTGGAGTCTCCTTTCCCCGTTGAAATATCTTGGCATCCTTAAACAATCCATGGTTTCCTTTTTTTATATGCAGAATTAATTTTATCTGCAGGTGACTTTTGAACAAAAAGACCACTTAGATCCATGAGAGCATTTCCCATCTTTAAGCTGCCCACTGGGAGATATACATGTATTTCCAAGATGCTCTCTACCAAAAACATTTCCAGATTTCTCTTTTGGGAGTCAAAGCCTGCAGTGTGTTCTCCCAAATGTGCCCAAAGGAGACACAGTCACCCTCTGAGGAGGCCCTGGGTACATTCTGAGCCAAATCTGAGACCTGTGTAGTGATTATTGTGCTATGTGAAATACGGGATTCTTCTTCTTTTTAAAATTATATTTTATTTTTATTGTTGACATTACAGATGTCCCCCATTTTGTCCCCCTCTACCCAGACCCTGCCCCTCTCCCTCTGGCCCTCAGCACATTGTTGTCTGTGTCCATGGGCTATGCATGTATGTTCTTCAGCTATTCTCTTCACCTTCTTTTATGCCATTCACTCCACCCACCTCCCCTCTGACAAATCAGTCTCTACCAGTGATGGCGAACCTTTTGAGCTCGGGCGTGTCAGCATTTTGAAAAACCCTAACTTAACTCTGGTGCCGTGTCACATATAGAAATTTTTTTTATATTTGCAACCATAGTAAAACAAAGATTTGTATTTTTGATATTTATTTTATATATTTAAATGCCATTTAACAAAGAAAAATCAACCAAAAAAATTAGTTCACGTCACCTCTGACACACGTGTCATAGGTTCGCCATCACTGGTCTATACCATGTATCCGTGTCTCTGGTTCTAGTTTGTTCATCAGTTTACTTTGTTCATTAGATTCCACATATAAGTGAGATCATATGGTACGTATTTGTCTTTCTCTAATCGGCTTATTTTACCTTGCAGTGTAATCTCTAGGTCCATCCATGCAAAAGGTAAGTGTTTCTTCCTTTTTACAGCCACAATTGTTCTACTACTACTGGATTTTAGGTTGCAGTTCACTTTTATAAGACTTTCTTATAGTTCTATCCTCAAATCCATTACTGAAACTGGAAGCAAACCTAAAACAATTTTTATTTCAAAGACAATGCTTGTTTTAAAATCAAATCTTTATTTGCTAGGTATTGTGCTAAGCATAAAAATCATATTGACTCTTCTCAACAACACTATAAAGCAAGTTCTAACACATAGATTCACTTAGATTAAGCTCTATTATGGTTATTCTCACTTTTAAAGAGGCTCTATGAGCAAAAGCAGAACTAATTATGCAAAGCCAGACTGGTTTTAAGGCTTTAAAGTTATGAAAACAACTGGCATAGTGGACAGTTCTTACCTTTGAGCTGCCTGGGAGGCATCTGCTTTGCTAACAATATCCAGTTTTACCTTAGAAAACAACTTTCCCTCCCTGTGTGATTTCTTGGTGTAGCAGTAACTCAGGGTGAGACTCTCTCCCTCTACAGACTCCATGGGCATCTAAAGGTCTCATCATGGATCTTTTTACAGGTGGGGTGTGGGGGGCAAACCAGAAATACTGGCCCTTAGAAATTCAGCAAGTCAATGCAAGGTCAGAGTAAACAACCTGCATTCATGTATCCTAGGAAACTGCCAGAGAACGATTATTAAAGTGTTTCCACTCCCAAGAGCTACATACATATGCTTGGTTTCTCTCAGTCTGAAGCCTGATTTGCAATATTCCTTTCAGTTCTGGAAACCATACCATAAACTTCAAATAAACTTTACAAGTGGGAATAGCCATTTATTTGTTTAAGCTAGCCATAGTATTTAGTTGTATGGGGGAGGGGGGAATGAACCCTTACTTATACAGTCAATTCCAAAGCTAACAGTAGATATTAGGATCTTGTTTCTGGTATTATTTCCCCATAAATGAAAACAGATAAGCTTTCTCAGAGAGTCTATTTAATAGCTGGTCAACACAAATTACACAATTGCTTGATTTAATGAGGTTGTTTAAGCAGGTGGTTTGTAGAATCATTAATATCATTATAACTGTGTCCCTGTCTGGGAAACACCATCCCACTCACACACATAGAGCTCTGCACACGTACACATTCCTCAGATGCTTCTGATTGGATTAGCCAAACTGCTTTCCAAGCACTTCTCAAAGAAATAATTATTGGTGGATACAAAAACCAGGAAATAACTAGATTTTGGTGTGTGTTTTCCATTTAAAAGTAAGATAAGTGCCTGGTCAGTGTGCCTCAGTTGGTTGAGCATTGTCCCATGAGCCAGGAGGTCATGGTTTGATTCCTGGTCAGGGCACATGCCCGGGTTGCAGACTTGATCCCAGGAAGGGGCGGGCAGGAGGCAGCCGATTAATGTTTCTCATCGATGTTTCTATCTCTCTCTCTCTCCCTTTCCCTTCCTCTCTCTAAAATCAATAAAAGTATATAAAGGTAAGAAAAGTGACAAGTTGCAAGATTTTTTTTTTCCTGCACAAACAATGTGGACGAAGGCTAAATATGTGGAGACTATCACATTAACCTGGTGGGGTAAGTTTCCATGAACTTGGGTTAGGCAATGGCTTCTTAGATACGGCACAAAAGGTACTAGCAACACTATGAAACACTGATAAATTGGACTCTGTAAAAAGTAAAGAACTTAAGAATCCTTCAGATGATTCCATTCTGCAGCCATTAAAGCAGCCCCTACCCTTTATGTCTTTCTAATTCATGCCTCTGACACCATGGAACAAAGAAAGACCATCCCCACTTTTGCACAATGCCCTGTCCAAGTTTATGACAATGTAATCCATGAGCATACAGAATGATCAATGCTATACAAAACTTATGCCACTAAGTTTCAAGGTGTGCATTTTTAATAGTAAATGGACCTGGTTTTGATTTCTGGAAGTGGGGGGCGAACCATAACCAACCTAAAACATGTGACAGTAGATAATCAGAGCAACAGGTATGGTCGCCTCCCTTGTAGTCTACTAGGAGGTGCAGATAAGTCAATAAGCAGCAGCAATAAAGAATTAACAAGTGCCCCAACAGGATTACATTGTATGTGTGGCACGAGCACCAATCCTCATCTGGGGGGCTCAGGGAAGATTTCCTCTGTGCAGTGGCATCTACATTGAGAACTGAAAGGTAGGAAGATGGTGTTCTAAGTCAAATGAAGATAATGTGAGAAGGCTAGGGGCCATCCAGTCATGAAACATTGATAAACAGATATTAAGTCCCTGTGTGCCTGGAGCTTAGAATATGAGGGTGTGAGAGGTGAGAGTCTGAAGCTAAAGAAATAGAAAGTTGGGCCTTGAAATATAGTATACAACATGCTAAGATATTTCTTATCCCACGGGCAAGACCACTGATGTTTGAAGCGGGAAGATGGCATGATTATACATCATGCTGACTGAAGCAGGGAGCATGGACTGAAAAGCAGTGGCAGAGAAAACACAGAAAGCTGCTGCAATGATGTAGGGCAGAGAGACAGGGGCTGAATTAAGTAGAGGCGATGGAGATGATGGAGAGCTCTGAGCAGAGTCTAGAAGGACTTCCATGGTGAGAAGGAGAAAGGAGGAGGCAAGGAGAACACCCAGGATTTGGGCTTTGGCAAGGGACTAAATGGGAGCACCAGGCCCTGAGGCAGGGAATGAAAAAAGACAGTAGCTGTTGGGAGAATACATCTTAACAAAGCACTTGGCTCCTTCTCAATATAAAATGAAAAAAAAAATTGCATTATAAACATGAGAAGTTGATAGATTTCTGATACATAAGAATATTTCTTCCATTGATGTTTTTAAAACAGATGCTAAAAGAAAAAAATTAATAAGCCTTAAATATTTACACATTAATGCTTAAAACATTTAAGAAATGCACTATGTGGGAAAGGGATCAAGCCCCCCGCATCCCAAAATCAGTGGTTGCTACTTTCAATTTTAATATTCTATATATGAATATCCCCAACAGGAGGAAGAAACTATGCTTAAGAGACTGCCTCTTCAAGAAGAAAAGATACCCAGATTCAGCTCTCCAGTCTTTCAGGAAATGGGAGATCAATGAGAATCTTCAGTCTGGTGTGTTTGAAATTACTTAACAGCCATCACGTGACCAGGAAGCCTAATTCTCTCTCATATCACAACACAACACCCCTACAGGGAGAGGGCAGATTAGCTATATTCATCGACTAAAAATAAACACTTCCTTCCTTACCACAATTTGCCTCTCTTAACTCAGCTGGGTAAAACAGCACAATATCCATTCTGATTGACAGAATACTTTCAGATCTAATTATATTTTCACCAGTTTCTAAACATGTTGTGTTTCCAATATGAATTCAACACAATTGGATGATTCGCACATCAATATGAATCTAGGGCGCTGGTGATAAAAAAAAAATCGGTATTGTTGTGCATGCAGATAATAAATTGGTAGGATCCAAGTTTCTTTATTCTGTTACAGAACATGTTAATCAGGCCAAGGTCAGTAGCTTAGTCCCTAATAGGAATTCAAAATTGCTTTTTTTTAGCTTAACACCCCTAACACAGGCTGTCCATAAATGCATGCTATTGATTACAAGCATATCCTTGCACCAAGGTGGCATTATGAAAAGTCCATTGAAGATCAATTAGTGTTTATCCCTGGGTGACTGTGTAGCAAGAGCTCTCACACTGGCCTGCACCCTGTCCAGTCAGTGCCACACAAAAGTGGTGTTTTCACACACTGGTGTTTTTCACAGTCTTACTCTAGATGGCTTTACCTTAATTGTTTCTTGACATACTTCATTATCACCTAATTATGTATTCCTGCGATTTCCTGATTAGGTTTTGCATCTGGAGCTTCACCTTGACCCTTGCACCTGACAATCAGCGTCATTTCTGCAGCTGTAGCACTCTGCCTCAAGCATGACTCAGCCCTCCCTCTCCCATCATGGCCTCCAGCCAATATGACTCCATGTTCTGCATAGTCCAGTCTAGCACCTGGGCTACTGTACCTTCTTCAAGCCCTCCAGCTCCTCAAGAAAAGCTCTCCATGACCTCTCTAACCTCTAGGGCTGCGTTGCCAATGGCCTATTTAAAATTGCCACCTGAATGTCTTCCAGGCATCTTATGCTTAAACTTACATTTGGATCCTATCTCCCATCTACCAACCCATCTTGATAAATAATTCCTTCTTTTTATGTTTGCTTACACCAGAAATGTGGAGACATCTTTCAGAGGCTCCTTACCTATGCCCCCACATCAAGGCCTGTCCTGTGAATTCAACTTCCAAAACCTAGGAAGAGCACTCTTTATTCTCCAGTTACCTGACTGCTGGATTAGCTGACATTCTCTATTTCCTCTAAAAAAGGACATTGACTCAGGACCATGGCACACTGAATGTTTGCAGCCAATACAAAATTTAATTCCTGGTATCACCCTCTAGTCAAATAATATCTATGCCAGAAGTTGGTTGTATGTGTTTCCAAATCGGCTAATACCAGTTTTATTTGTTATAAAATGATATAGTTCAACTAAATATTACATAAGCTGGTAACATTTGAATTTTAAAAAGTTTGGCTCTACATAATAGGCTCTACAAATTGAAATAAAAAGGAAAACAATAGAAAGTTCTCTGCTCTCATCCCTGTTTCTGCTTCATAAAGGCATTCACAGATATCTTTAAACTCCTGCTTCTTTTAAAGGGAACCAAAACTGGAAATCACATAAGATATAACTGTGGGTTTAGTAGTTCAAACCAAACCAAACTAAATCAAATCAATTTAGAACTCCAATCACAGATTTACATTCAACAAATGGTTCCTAGTCCTGGCTGGTTTCGCTCAATGGGTAGAGTCTTGACCTATGAACCCAGAGGTCATAGTTTGAGATTCTGGCTCAGTCCCCAGTAGGGAGAGGGGGTGCAGGATGGAGCCAATAGATGATTCTCACTCATTACTGATGTTTCTATTTCTCCCTCTCCCTCTTTCTGAAATCAATAAAAAATATTAAAAAAAACCCTCAACTCTGATTATGCCATTCCCCTACTTAAAACTTGAGTGTGTTTATACTAGGAAAAATATTCAAAATCCTTACAATGGCCTCTGAGGTTCTTTATGACCAGACACGTACATCTCTGGCCATCTTTATCTCCTAACACACTCTTCCTTGCTCACTGCGTTACTGTTACATTGACCTTCTTTCAGTTCTCACAATGTGCCAATCTCTCTCCCATCTCCAAGAATTTCCCCATGCTCTTCACTCTCTCAGGAGGGTTCCTTTTTCCTAGTTTCCCTTCTCCTTTCAGATCTCAACTTGAGCATCAGTTCATCTCTGAATAACCAATAAAATTATCTCCTCTGGCTAATATTTAAACTCACAGCACCCAGAAATGAGCTTTTATTTCATAAGACTTTTTACGATAAATACATATTTATTTGTGATCATTTTACTCCCGTCTTTTTAGTGAGGCAAAGGCCTTTTCTGCTTTGCTCACCTCTACAGTGCCTTTAATATAGAAAAGAAATTCACAAATAATTATTTAAGCTGAATGACTGAATCCATCAATGTTTATATCTGAAGTAAAGAACAGAGGCAAAGCCAAAGACTTCTCAAATGGACAACTGGCCCATAAACCCTCCATACTAAAGAATTCCCTAAAATAAACAGTTATTCTCCAGCTATGCCTTGAACTTTCTCCAGGAATAAAGAATCTCCATGACCTGCATTCCATTTCTCTTTTAATCGCTATTATAGTTAAGATCTATAATTTATCAACTCAGAATTCTATTCCTCCTTTTTACAGATTCAGTAAATCTACCCAAAATTATCTGTGTAATATATGACCAAGTGAATATTACAGATATAGGTCCTTTAATTGTATATTAAAATAGTGTACCAGAAATCAAAAACAGTTCCTACAGTAGAGCTCTCTATGGGAGTCAGTAGCCCATTAATCTACACTAGCACCGCCTGTATCCCCTGAACTGCACTTGAGAAGAAAATATCAAGTCCTCACTCAAGCTCTAGTCTAATGTTATTTTAGACACAATCCTAGCAAGCATAGCTTGCAGTCAGAATAAACAAATAAAGAGGATTGGTTTTCTAGACGTAGGCACATTGCCAGTGGTGAGGAATAACAGTAGACATGAGATTTCAAAAAAAAAAAGACAGCTCTCTGGATTCATCTTGTACATGGTCAAGGAGGGTCACATATTCCAACAGAGTCAGGGGAGAGGACTGTGTCACTGGGTAGGATAATAATAAAAATTCCTCAGGATGACCCTGCATTACCAAGAAAATTTTCTATTATATGCATTATGCACTGCTTCAGGAGACAAGGAAGAAATACATTGGGGGTGGGGGTGGGGAGAACACCTGAAAAACACACTTGTCTGGAATACATAATTTCCTGACAACATGTCAGAAAATCAAAATATTACCATATCTCAGGAGCTCTGAATTTCATAACTTATTAAAATAAAATTAAAAGGAGCTCTATAAAATTTCAAGCATAAAATTTACTTTCTGAATATTCCTCTAAAGGGGCACAAATATGAAAACCTAAATTACCAAAATGAAAGATTAATCATCTCACTTCAGTGATTTTTGTAATTTTGCAGTGCCTATCTCTGAGAACGTGGCTTAGACTGATAAGGAACAGAAGAAAATAGTATAGCATAGAATTTTAACAAGATTTTCCAAAATCATAATGTACTTTAGCCTGACAATTTCCCATACAGATGAAATAGTTTGAAACAGTCCAACATTTCTAAAACAATAATGCTAGATGATTATATACTACATATAAATATGTATTTATATTTAACTAGAGGCCCAGTGCACGAAATTCGTGCACAGGGATGGGGTGTGTCCCTCAGCCCAGCCTGCACCCTCTCCAATCTGGGATCCCTCTCATAATCCAGGACTGCTGGCTTCTAACCGCTTGCTTGCCTGTCTGATTTCCCCTAACTGCTTCTGCCTGCCAGCCTGATCACCCCCTAACCACTCCCCTGCCAGCCTGATAGACGCCTAACTGCTCCCCTGCCAGCCCAATTGCCCCTAACTGTCCTCCCCTGCAGGCCTAGTTACCCCTAACTGTCCTCCCCTATAGGCCTGGTTGCCCCCAACTGCCCTCCCCTGTAGGCCTGGTCCCCCCAACTGCCCTCCCCTGCAGGGCTGCCCCCCCCCCACAACTGCCCTCCTTTGCAGGGCTGGTCCCTCCCAACACCCCTCCCCTGCCAGCCATCTTGTGGCCACATGGGGCGGCCATCTTGTGTGTTGGAGTGATGGTCAGTTTGCATATTACCTCTTTATTAGATAGGATTGTCATGTACAATATTTCTGGGGTTTTTCATAGCATATTCTCCACAAATTGTTAAAGTAAGAATTCAAAGTAAATACAGTAAATGGAAACCTGCTTGATCAATAATTATGCAAACAAATTCAAATACTCTGATTACTAGGAATATAATTATCAAGCAAAACTATATAGAGAGTACCAGACTAAAATTCTTATAGAAATAATGTTTCCTATGAGCCAGATACTGTTTTAGGTAAGCACACTATCAGGAGGCTCCCATTTAATCCTCAGAACAAGGCTAACAGGTGGGCACCATTATAATCCCCAGCTAAACTAGAAAAACCTAAGGCACAGAAAGGTGCATAAGTTGCTTACAAATCACACAGCTAGTAAGTGGTGAGGTGGGATAAGAATCCTGGAATTCCATCTTCAGAACACACTATACTTTTTGGTTTCTGAAAGGAGCATTTTCATGATGCTGATGTCTTTGATTGCTTAGACATGTTTAGAAAATGGCTGGTAGATAAAATCAGGTACATTTGAACAATATCTTGCTGTATGTTAACTCAATGTTTTCCTGCTATTACCTCAACACACACATCCACGTCAGAAGCAGTTGTGAGGCCCTTGAGGGTTTATGCTCTAGGGGTGTTAGTGTAGCCCCAAGTTTGGAAACCAGAGGCTGTGCTGGAGAACAGCCAGCAGAGCTGGAGGAAATGCCTGGCTGAATGAGCCAGAGAAGCAGTGTTTCTAGGGGAAGATGAGTATGTGGGGCCTGTGGGATGGGGCCCCCAGGATATGGGGGCTTTGAGAAGAGCAGTGCAGAGAAGGGTAAGAGAAGAACCCGAGGGCCAGGGTCACGGGGTGACTATGAAGCCAACAGAAGGTCACACAGGAGCTTATGTTTGTTGCCTCAGGGTGAGGACGACGTTTTACAACTCCAACTGCACAGGTGATAGGACAAAACACTGGCAGGTTTGGCCAGAGCTGAAGGGAGGATTTCTGTTCAGTGAAGGACACCATGGACTGTAAACAGGCAACAATCCGAGAGCTCGCTCTCTCTCTCTCTCTCTCTCTCTCTCTCTCTCTCTCTCTCTCTCACACACACACACACACACACACACACACAATCTAGTGCTAACATGGATTATATAATTAGGAGTAAAGGGGGATTCCTTCAAATCAACAAGAAAAAGACTAGAAATCAAGAGAAAAACGGCAGGGTATTTACTGGAAGGAAGACACAAAGGACAACAGCACATGAAGAAGTGCTGGGCCTCCCGGAGGCAGAAATGAAAGCCACTTTATCAGGCAAAGGTTAGGAAGGCGGCATGGAGCATTCGCACAGGTGGGAACCGGCCTGTTGCCGGAGGGAGCTCCCTGGGGCAGCCATGCTGGGGCCCAGCAGCCCCACGGGAAATGGAGTGTTGGCCAGAGCACCACCCCAGGGTCATGGGGGACCCCACAGAGATGTTCATGGCAGCTTCTCCCTTTTTTGACCTTGGGGTGTCTTTTTCTTTGTTCTGTGTCTCATAATTTCTGATTGAATGCTGGATATTTTTTGTAGAAGAGTAGAGATAGTCCTGAGTCCAGAAAGGGACACTCAGCTTCTGACAAGCTGTTAGTGTGGGATCAAGCCAGTCTGTTCAACCTACGTGCTGGCTTTGGGTTTTGTTGCTGCTCTAGTTACCTTCCAATTCCTCCTGACTGGGGCGCACAGGCAGGACACCCTGCCCACCACCCCAACCCTTCCCCCATTTGAAGCAAAAGCCTTCAAATGTTCCACCCTGGGAGGAACAAACACCCTTCCCCACACCCTCCCAGTAAGGACCACAGCTTGGGGGGTTGGGGGGTATAAAATCTTTCTGACCCAGGATCCTGCCCTGATCCCAGGCACATTCCCAAACAAGACCTTACCCAGACAGGAGGCTTCAGCAGCAGAGGCAGGAGTAGGCAGGACTGCTGAGAAGGCTGACGCTTGAGCCCCTGGACACAGGACCTGCCTCAGGCTGAGTTGAACCAAGAACTCACCCTGCCTCCACCTGACCCTCAAGATCTGGTCTTCCCCTGGGGGAGGGTAAGAGCCAGAGACCGCCTCCCTGGCCCAGGTGCACATGCCTACTGCCAGCTGAGGCAGGGCGGGAACATGCAGGACACAGGTGTAACCACACCAGACACTGTGAAAGAGATCTTCAACTGTGAAGGAAATGCTTTTATTTCATTTTTAATTTTTTTGAAGTTGAACAGACATAAAAATGATATAAAACAAAATTCTGGAGGAAGTTTCTTTTTCCTTAAGTGATTGTTTTATATGTGAAGAAAGACACAAATGTAGGGTGCCAATGATTTCATGGAAAATAAGATACAAGCAGTGATCTTCAAAACATTCTAAATCAGCAACCTCAAAATATTTTACTATTTTAAATAAGAGGTTATAGGAAGAAGAACTGTGTGCTTCAAACTGCCTCAAGTCCCAGGAGTTAGTGGTCTATAAACAGTGTGCTACTTTATCAATTAATCTAACACGGAGTCCTAACCAATGTTTTAGAGTCAGCACAGTCAGAAGGCATGCATTCAAGATGTAAGGGAGGATCGATGGGCTGAACTGAATATCTTCCAAAATCTCAGATAAATTTATGTTAAGGCATTATTGCTTACAGCATATATTTTCACCTCGCAGCTAACATACTGTTTCCAGCTAAACTGCAACTCTCTAACAAACAGGCAGTAATGTTGAGTAGACCTTGTTAGCACTAGAACTCTCTTTGAAAATTTGAAAAAGATTATGAGACACAAAACTCTGTCTTTTACTGAATAGATCACTTGAAAGCACGCTGAGCTACTTTAGCTTTGTTTCCATATTTTATTCCATCTAAATACCTGATAACATAAGCAAATTTTCAGACCAAGTATGAATTACTAAACTTGTAGATGATTTTTGTAGCCTTTTCTCTTCTCCTCTTTACTTTCTGGGCCATTTCCTTAGCAATTTCGAGGGAAAAAGTAGAGAGGGAAAATAAAAGGGTCAAAATTTGAAGTTCCCCAACTGTGGTCATGACTCCATTATTCTCTGCTTGCATTGCCCTACCCCTGTCCTTGCCCATGCCAGTCTTTGGCTCTGACCCTCCCTACTATAGACCCCCTCTGATTCCACTGCTTTCTTGAATTTAAATAGGTCACTTTTCTTGAAAATTGACTGTTTTGATTTGTGAGCCCCCCAGGTTTGAACAGCTATCCAGATTCTAGGCCAGACAAGGCACAGAACAGAGATATGTCAGTACAGTGGGGCCTTGACTAACGAGTGTCCCGACTAAGGAGGTTTTTGAGATACCAGCTGTCTCTAGGCAGATTTTTTGCATTGAGTTGACAGAGTAATTTGAGTTAACGAGCTCCTTAACGAGCTCGGTCTCGAACGAATTAAACTCGTAAGTCAAGACCCCACTGTATAACATTTGGAACCTGAACTCACAAGGCCTGACGAATGATGGGATACCTGCCCAGTGACCATCTATTCACAGGCACACACACCCATCCTGGGTGACAAAATACTCCTGAGCACCTTTGCTCGTGTCTTACGGAAAGGGAAGCCGTGGAGACTTGTAAGCACCCAGCAGGCTGGCCTCCAGAGGTAGGCACCCGGGAACCTGGTGCCACTGGCTCTTTCTGGCCTCCAAACATTCTCTGGATTTTGAGAACGGAGAAGCAATTCAAAGCCACTTCTACCCAAGGGCAAGAGCAATTCTATTATTCTAACCAGAGGGAAAATATCTCAGAAGCAAGGTAGCCTAGGGCTGGCTGAATAAGAAATACAATAGGGCTAGAGAAATTCATTCACTCACTCTTTTATTATTTTATCCATCCCCCTACATAATATGGGGGAAGCATTTCTGGCTTGGAAGCTGAATATACTAACAATGACTAGTTAAATGGCTTTGTTGAAGTTACTTATTTGTTAGCTTCCATTTCTCCATTTATAATAATAAATCTGTACAGAACTGTTCTAAAGATGAGAAAAATGCTTCCATTTAATAAAACACATTAACTGCCCTGTTCAGGACTGTTCTGCAGATGAGAACAATTCGTTCATTTAACACACACTTATTAACTGCCTCACATGTCCCAGGGACTCTGTCAGGGCTGGGGATACGAAAGTGAATTAGAGAGACACGACCCCTGACTTCAGAATAGAGTATTTGCAAAATGCCTGGATGACTTCAGCAATTCCGTGGCAAATGCTCAATAAATGGTTGCTGATACTGTCACTCGTATTTATTAGTATTATCCTGGGCCCAGACAAATTTTGACAATATTGAGCTGAGAGCTCGACCCCTCTCTCCATTAGGAACATCTCTTCCGTCGTTCTCTACAATGTGTCTTAAAATAAAAGGAGTTTCTATGAAGCTATAACTAAGAGAAAACAAAGGGAGATAACCACTGACCAGACCCACTGGGACCCCACAAGTACTAGTACAACTATAACTCCATTGTAAAAACTGCCTGGGCTCTACGTAAAGATGCAGGTCTCCACGTGAGCGTCTTTATTTTGGGTTGGGAGAAAGAGTTCTCATGTTAAGGGCAGTCCAGTGAAAGACTCCCTTATTATTTGCTTCAAAACACTCTCCACTTTGGCTGATTACCCTCTCTTCTCTGTCACTTTTTTTTTTTACCTTCACTGTATGACCACAGATTAGTACTCCCTCATTTTTAAGTATGTCTTAAGTTCAGGTGACCAGCTGATCTTTCTCAGGAAACAGAACAAGTAGCCTATTCTGGGAGAGGTATACTCCTCGTGGTCCAATTTTTCATTGTCTGCAACATACAAATTTGCCTTTAAGGACCCAAAGGGTAGAACGGAAAGGAATATTGTGTTCGGGGAAAAAAGGAGGATATGGACTGACCAAACAGGCCCCAAATCAGTTACTAAAATTCTCAATGGAGAACTAACTAAAAATACTCAGTAATCACATATATATTGCAAAAGCTATTACAATGTCTAGCTATACAAGACAATCCTGCTCCATTCAGACACATAAGTGGGTACCAAACAGAAAAGGAAGGGGCAAAGTCACCAGTTATAGAAATTAAGAAAGCACAATACTGTGACAGGTATTTTTGTTGTTGTTAATCCTCACCGGAGGATATTTTTTTCCATTAACTTTTAGAGAGAGTGGAAAGGAGGGAGGTAGAAGGGGGAATAGAAAGAGAGGGGGGAGAGAGAGAGAGAGAGAGAGAGAGAGAGAGAGAGAGAGAGAGAGAGAGAAACATCAATGTGGGAGAGACACATCGATTGGTTGCCTCCCAAGGGAATTGAACATGAGACCTTTCAGTGTGAGGGACAATGCTCTAATCACTGAGTACACCAGTCAGGGCTGTGAAAGGTTTTTTCATATATGCCAGTATTTCACTAAGTAGTCAAAGTTCTTTCAACATTCAGTCAACTGAAAATTATCTAATAAACACTACGTATCAGTAACTGTCAAACTCCAGTAGAAGAAAGTCCATTTGATTTGAAAAGTAGAGATGATTGGTGACATAGAACAATTTCAGTAAAAGGATAATGGTAGAAGTCAGAATGAAACTGGGTTAAAGATGGCAAATGAGGACATAACTTCTTTTAAGATATAGGAGAAGAATGAAATACTTAGAGATGCAGACAGAGACAGACACAAAGACAGACCCTGAGCCCTTAAGCCTCCAGATACTTGTGTGTTTTGACTGAGAAGGGATGAATGTATGTGCACACACAAATGTATGTCCTTGCACAGATATTTGTTTTACTGCTGAGCCAGACAGCTTGTTTCTAGCCTTGGTGAAGAAACCCACAATAAAGAAGAGGTTAAAAATTAAAAAGAGGAACTAGTTGAAGGGGAAAATTAAGTAAAAAAAAGGAACTGTTCTTGAAGAAAGGAAGGAACTGGACCAAGAAGAATTAACCTTGGATAGGAGATGTCTTGGAGGTAATTAAAGCAAAGATAGCTGGGGAGAAATACAATTTTTGATGTAGAACTTTGAAGTGAATGAAAGTAAAATACTCATATTTCCAAGGATAAAAAACATTTATGAATGGATAGACAAACACATGAAAAGTACAGCCACATGTTTCCCAGATAAACATAAGATGCCACTTACAGCATAGTGTTTTCCCTTTATTGTTTATATATGAAAAAACACTAATGAAAGCACCTTATTGGATTGCCCTAAAAATATGTTCCTTTGGCCCGGCTAGCATAGCTCAGTGGTTGAGCATCGACCTATGAACCAGGAGGTCACGGTTCTATTCCTGGTCGGAGCACATGCCCAGGTTGTGGGCTCCATCCCCAGTGTGGAGCGTGCAGGAGGCAGCTGATCAATGATTCTCTCTCATCATTGATGTTTCTATCTCTCTCCCTCTCCCTTCTCTCTGAAATCAATAAAAATATATTTTAGAAAACATGTTCCTTTGGTATGAGAATTTTCATCTTACATCAACATCTTCACTGTCATGAATATGTTGGCTTTTTTTGTCTGCTATGAAAATCAAATTTCACTTGATTAAGAAGCATAATAATTTGTCATTTGAAGGATAAGGTGTTTTAATTAAAGATAAAAGAGCCCTACTACACAGATTCAAAAGGTGAACTGGATTAAAGCAAAAGAGAAAAATAAAAAATGTAACACTTTTTATCAGATAAAATTCTCCTCCTGGCTTCCAAAGAATACAGGTAGGGAAAACAGTAACTTTCCAGTGAAGAAGCCCAGCAAACACTACCTTAGCCAAGTGCCCAACGTCAGTATCACTGGGAATAAGTCAGGTATCATGTACCTGTTATTAGGTGAGCAGAAGGGTATGTTAGCTCTGTCATATTCTTCCCCAATCTTCATAGCTCAAATCTGATAATGATAAAATACATACATATATATATATATATATATATATATATATATATACACACACATATTTCAGATAAAACTATATTGAGGAATATTCTAAAAAATAACTGGCCAGTACCACTGAAAATGTCAAGGTCATGCAAAAAACAAAAAGACTAAAATATTGTCACAGGTCAGAGGAGACTATGAAGTCATAATGATTAAATGCAATGTGCTAACTTGGATTGGATCACAGAGTGAAAGAAGCAGTTATTAGTGGGAAAATTTGTAAAATTCAAATAAATTCTAGTGTTTAATTAGTATTAATGTGATAATACTAGTTTCCTAGTTTTGACAAATACACCATGGCAAACATTAGGGCAAATGAGCAAGAATTATAAGGAAATGAGCAAGAATTATAAGGAAATGAGCAAGAATTATAAGGAAACCATATTTCTACAAATCTAAAAATTACTCCAAAATACAAAGTTTATTTTAAAATAAAGTTGTTTTGCCAGAACAGGTTTGGCTCAGTGGATAGGGCGTCAGCCTGCGTGCGGACTGAAAGGTCCCAGGTTCGGTTCCGGTCAAGGGCATGTACCTGGGTTGCGGGCACATCACCAGTAGGGAGTGTGCAGGAGGCAGCTGATCGATGTTTCTCTCTCATCGATGTTTCTGACTCTCTATCTCTCTCCCTTCCTCTCTGTAAAAAATCAATAAAATATATTAAAAAAATAAAATAAAATAAAAATAAAGTTGTTTTCAAAAAGAGAAATTAAATGAAAACCCTGGTGTCTGTTTCTGAATTACCTCAAATTGCCATTAAACTACTGGTGAAACAGGAGCAGTCATGGCCACAGTAAAGTACAAGAACAAAATAAAAGGTTAATTTTGAAGTGCAGTTATACAAATCTTGAACCAAAATTAGCAACATGAAATCTACTGCCTACACTGTAAAAACTATCCTGTTTATAGTTTCCTTCCTTCTGTTCTTGAGCTATTTTTGCCATTTTATTGGACTCAGTTCTAGATGTCTTTCTGAAAATATCACTCATTTATTAACTGACTACATCCTATGGGTGCAGATTTTACACAAACGTGGGCCAAATTGCTATGCTAGTTGTACTCTTCAGAACAGGAGGGCACCTTGGTCACGGAGTCTAACATGAAAAGGAAACCTGTGAACTATATCCAAAACACAGACTATTATTTAAAATGGTAGAATTTACTTAAAATACTTACACTCTATCCTAAAGAATGTATTTCCTTTTTAACAGCCTTCCTGAGATATATATAATTCATATATTCTAAAAATCACCCCTTTAAAACGCACAGTTCAGTGGGTTTTGGTCTATTACAAGAGTTATACAACCATCATCACAATCTAATTTTAGAACCTTTTTTTTTTTTTTCATCCCAAACAGAAACTCTATACCCAATAGCAGCTACTCCTTATGCCCCATCCCACCCTCAGCCCTGTCAACCACTAATCTATTTTTGTCTCTATAAATTTGCCTCTTCTGGATAATTTATATTAGTAAAATCTTACAACAGTCCTTTGTGCCTGGCTTCGTTCAGTTAGCACAATGCTTGTGAGGTTCATCCACAATGGAGCATGTATCAGCACGTCCTTTCTTTTTATTGCCCAGTAATACAAGCTGGAGCGAATATGCAAAATATAAACATTTGATTTACCCATGTATCAGCTGGTGGATATTTGGCTATTTCCTATGTTTGCCTCTTATGAATAATGCTCCTATGAATATTTGGCTGGACAAATACGTTCACTGCTCTCAGATATATATTCAGGGGTGGGGATGCTGCATCAAGCGGTTACTCTGTGTTCACATTTGGAAGAACTGCCAAACTGGTTTCCCACATGGCTGCACTATTTTCCACTCCCATCAGCAATATTTGATGTTTCCTGTTTTTCCACCTTCTCACCAATTTTATCATGGTTTGTCCTAAAGTATTTCTAATACTTATAATGCCTCTTATTCAGTTTATTCCTTATTAAAATTGTTTGCTGTGCACTGCTCTCTTTTCCATGTGAAACGCCTGTTTCCAAACAACTCTACAAATTTTAAATGATACAAGACATACTAAATCCAGAATCCATGTAATACTATTATTTTGAAAGGGTTTATTTCATTCCTCTCTGACCTAGTCATTACCCTTCTTTCATTAATAATTACTTTAACATGACTTTATAAAGTGTAAATTCCCATTAAAGTAATTCTTTGCAAAGCAATTAAAGTAACATACATTTAAATGGGTGATAGGACCAAAATTATTAATTTAGTCTTGTTCATAGATGTCCTTCTTTCCCCAATTAAAGATAATTGTGTAATTCATTTCTTATTGCTGTCCATGACTCATTAATGGGTCATAAAATCAGCTAGATGGATCATAACCACAATTTTTCAATAGGGAAGAAAAGAGGGAAATGAGAAGGAATAGAATATAATAAAATAGGTATGTTAAAATCCACTGCATTATTTCCTGACACTCTTTACTTATTGCATATAGTGAAGGAAGTGTGAAAGTCACTGATGAAATGACAAATTTGATTTTCCCTTATCTCTCTCCTAAATAGGAAGAATTCTTTCCTAAATTGAATGAATTTGAAAGAGAGAAAGGGGACTATTTTTAAAAGGCAGATGGTGAAAAAGGAATTTGTAAATTAATTTGAAGATATAGGAATTATAATTTAGAGAGAAAAGGAAAGTGTAATAAATATTGATTGTTAGCTATGTATTTAGATAATTTTAATGTCTGATGAAGGTCAGAACAAGTAAAAAGTAAAACATATCTTTACTTATTTGGCGCTATATACTTTGCCGCTCACATGCCATGTTGTTCTGGTACTAAGTACTAGGTTATTAAGAGCCACATATGTGCATACTTGCATATTTATGCTCACTTATATAAACAAGCATTTATCATGGTGGGAAAAGATGACTTAATATTTCTCTGTGGAAAGGGAATTTGTCTTTTTTTAGAGATGGCAGTAGCTCATAATTAAGACCATAAACATTGGAGTCAGGCAGACTTTAGTTAATCCCAACTTTACTTCTAATTATATATGGTATATTGGGAATTTATTACACCTACATAAGACTGAATTCTCTACTGGAAACCCATTAGGTTGCATTAAAAATCAAATACTATAAGGCATATTAAAAAAAGTTCAATATCCTAGGACTCAGCACACAGTAACCAATAAATGGAAGCTAGTTTTTATTAAAATTATTTTGTGGCCCTAGTTACTGGTTGCTCAATGATTAAAGCATAGGCCTATGCACCAGAGGGTCGAGGGTTTAATTCCCTGTCAAGGGCACATACCTGGGTTGCAGGTTCCATCCCTGGTGTGGGTGAATATGGGAGGCAACCAATCAATGTGTCTCTCACACTGATCTCTCTCTCTCTCTCTCTCTCTCTCTCTCTCTCTCTTTCTCTCTCTCTCTCTCTTCTTCCTCCTCCCCTCCATTCTCTCTAGAAATTAATGAAACCTATTTTGTGAACCTTAAGAATATTTTAAAGCAGATAATCCAAAGACGTAGTCAATTTTTTTAAAATATATTTTATTGGTTTTTTACAGAGAGGAAGGGAGAGGGATAGAGAGCTAGAAACATCGATGAGAGAGAAACATCGATCAGCTGCTTCCTGCACACTCCCCACCGGGGACGCACCCACAACCAAGGCACATGCCCCTGACCAGAATCGAACCCGGGACCCTTGAGTCTGCAGGCCGACCCTCTATCCACTGAGCCAAACTGGCCAGGGTCATAGTCAATTTTAATCATGAGAAAATTGTGATACCAAAAAAAAAAAAAAGTCAGTGGTGTAAGCTATTAGACAAGGGCAAGCACCATTCAGTGATTCTATCATTCATTACTGCCAGTTCATATAGCTACTATATTCATAACAATTTTTAAGATTGGCCTGTGACAAGCAAAAAAGCTAGCTTGTTATTGTGTTCCAATTTTCAATAATGAAAAGTAATTTAAGCTGTAATCAGCTTTATAACAGTCTACTGACAGCACAGGAAAACTCCAAGTGTGCCTCAGCTAGCTAAAATAAAATGGCAGAAAGACATCTTCAGGAACAGAATATTAAAAAGCAATTAACACAGATGCACTTTATATAACACTGATTAAACAACACTGTACCTCTGAAAGATAAGCAGATTGACAAAAATACCATTTGTTAAATGTGAAGCAATTGGGGAAAATGAAATTGAAAAATATGATTAAGAAAGTCGAGGAAATCAATTGCAATGAAAACACTGGAGCAACTACTTTATTTTTTAAAATATATATATATATATATTTTTGGTTTTGAGAGAGAGAGGAAGGGAGAGAGAGAGAAACTTCAAGGTGGGAGCACATGGATCTGGCTGCCTCCTGCACACCCCCTACCAGGAATCACCCCCACAACCTGGGCATGTGCCCTGACCCAGAATTGAACAGGCAACCTTTCGATGCATGGGACAATGCCCACCCAACTGAGCACACTGGCCAGGGCTGGAATAACTACTTTAAATTGGTCTTGTTTTAACTTGGCTAAATCTCTTCTAATTCAAATTTCTAAATAAGTCACTGTCCGAGAACCTGTAAATGCTTGGTCACACGGGGAATTATATGCATGTTAGCGTGAGTCCGAAGTGACTCATAATAGTCCCCAGGACTCCTGCAAAGAGTGTGGTTTCTGAAACAGCTCTAAATTCCCTAGTATATTGCTACTAGAGGCCCAGTGCAGGGATTCGTGCACCAGTGTGGTCCCTCAGCCTGGCCTGCACCCTCTCATAATCCAGGACCCCTTGGGGGATGTCAGACTGTGGTTTCGGCCCAATCCCCACAGGCCTGGCTGAGGGGCCAAAACCAGCAGTCTGACATCCCCCAAGGGATGTAGTGGTGCGCGAAGCAGCAGGTGGCTGCTCCCACTCATCCCAGCCCCGCTGTGCCTGTGGCCGCCACCACTCAGTAGCACTGCCATGGAGGCGGGAGAGGCTCGTGCCACCGCAGCTGCGCTCGGCAGCCGTGGGCCTGGCATCTGGCGCCCGTTGGTCAGCTGAACAGCGCTCCCGCTGTGGGAGTGCCTGACCAACAGGGGGCAGCTCCTGTGTTGAGCATCTGCCCCCTGGTGTTCAGCGTGTGTCATAGTGACCAGTTGACTGGTCATTTAGGCTTTTATATGTATAGATTCCAATGGTGTATAATTCTAAATAATTCACAGATATTATGACCAAAAGTAAATCTGCGACAAAAATAGTGTCTAGCCTGGTGTCTGACACATAGAAGGTGTTCAACAAGGGCCTAACGGAGGGAAGCAAAAAGGCAGGCACAAGATCTATCATCTTAAGTAACGACTATTTCATTTCTTTTTCTAATAGAAATGTTCCCAAATTCTAAAACAAAGATTATTTCTTCAATTGTTGGGGGGGGGGGAACTCTACGTTTTCATTGCTTATATGCAAAGGCTTATACTAAATGTTAGAGCCTCATGCATTTAAATGAGGTAACAGGCATAAAAGGGCCATTATTTTATAATAATATCTACAGGGGAAATGAAGAGAAAGGATAAAGAGAAAAAATAAAATAGAACTAACTAGATATCACCAGAGAATGTTACAATACCAACTTATTTCTCTGAAAAGTAATGATTTTTAAAAAAATTAATGATTAAAACCCTGGCCAGTTTGGCTCAGTGAATGGAGCATCGGCCCTCAGACTGAAGGGTCCTAAGTTTGATTCTGGTCAGGGGCAGGCTTGATCCAATCCCCAGCCTGGGTAGGGGTGTGTGCAGGAAGCAATCAATAGGTGTGTCTCTCTCACATTGATGTTTTTTTCTCTCTGTCTCTTCCCCTAACTTCCTCTCTCAAAAAAATCAATGGAAAAATGTCCTTAGATGGAGATTAACAATTTTTTTAATTTAATGATTAAATATAAAAAATTAAAATATATGCTGTTGTTTCTATTTAAATTATATTTCACAGTAACCATGAGGCAGGTTCTATATAAAATAATTCTACTTAATAAATGCAAACAGAACAAAAGAATTAGACTGAAGAATTAGAACAAAAGAATTTTCCATATCGCTAATATAACTGATTCATGCAATAGTCATCAATGAGTGGTAAAAACATTAGGTACTAAGTTGAGGGAAACATTTATAATGAAGAGACCAGGCTAACCCCTGTCATCACCTAAACACAATCTGTGTATCACTAAAAGTCAAACCGCCAGCCATCGTTAACCACTAATATGGTAAAATGTGAAATAGAGAGAATCACTGATAACTTGCTCTTCCAAAAAAATACATAAATCTATTTAAGTCCTCTTATCTAGCTTCCAATCTACAGGGGGCATGTAGAATAGGACAGTGAGTTAAGTACCTGGACAAATGAGCAATCGGAATAATCCAAGCTCCAAAATGTAGCACTTTTAATGGGACAACTGATAGAGTACTTACACAAGTCAATAGGGCAGGAGAGAGGAAAGAAGAGAGTGAAAGAGAGATGAGGGAAAGGAAAAGGAAATGAAGGAAGGAAGGATGGAGGGAATGAGGAAGGAAGCAAGGAAAGCAGTTAGTTCTTAGATTAAAATAACCCCAAGAGCTTAAAATAGACTTAAATAACCTAATTTGAGGAAATCAACTGTTTAAAATACACACACATTTCTTAGACAAATAAGTATATTGAATTTGAATATGAACTGAGAATGACTTTAAGGAATTATTGCTTTTTTTTTTTTTTTGGCGCCGAAACCCGGGAACGAATATTGCTCATTTTTTGAGTTGATAATTGAATGGGACTTAGTAGTCTAATAATGGTGAGTGCTATCTCCAAGCATTATGTAGTTCCAAGCTAACCATAGATGAAGACAGGAAGTCTGAGACGAGAGGGACCATGTTTATTTTATTCACTAGAGGCCAATGCACAAAATTCATGCAAGGGGCTTGGCCCTCCCAGCAGCAGTGGCTGCCTCAGCCCTTGTAGCCCCAGTTTGTCCAGAAGGTCGTCTGGAAGGTCATCCGACTGTCCAGTCTAATTAGCATATTACGCTTTTATTGTTATAGATTCCTGTACCCTCTGTGCCTAAGGCAGTGCTCACTCAGTGAGACACTGGACTCACTCATTATTTACTGTGGAAATGTTTAAGGAACATGAAGCTAGAGACGTAGATAGCATTAGCATCATACAGTGATTTTATCACGCAGGCTTTCAATTGGAAGGCCTGATCTTAAATGCCAGTTACGCTATTAATTGGCTGTGGAAGTTATCTAACTGAAATGCTGCTTAACCTAAGTCTCAGTTTCCCCAGTGATGACATGAGGATAATAATAGCTTACTTAATAGGGTTATTATGAGTTTTAAATAGGACTATATTTGTGTTTATGTGTGCATGTGTGTATCCATGTATGTGAGTGTATATAATTTTAGTGCAATGTCTGGCACATGTAAGCACTCAATAATCCAAACTAGTATTATTATAACCCTTCAGTTGTGTGGGTGGAAAGGGAGGAATGGAGTTTCCAAGCCTTTCCTAAAGCCGTTCAGCACTCATGTTTTCATGCTTTATGCCTTCATTCAACACGTTCTCATCATGTGCCCACTCTGTGGCGGATACTGTTCGAGGAGCCAGGGACCCAGCAGTGAACAAGACAGACCATGTTCCAGGCTCCAGTACCAAAGCTCTTTCTGGCAGCTTCATCTTTCTCAGCAGCTGGGTCTTTTGACTTCACAGCCTGTCTGGGCAGCTCCTTGATGTAAAATCAGCAAAATTCCCAGCGTGACTCATATAGGTCCATTTCAAGGGCAATCTATAATAGCTAAAGCTTCACCAGGGCCTAAGGTATACAGAAAATTAGACAGCTGTTTCACCCTGGCCAATCTTCGGTGATATTAAGTTTAAAGTTGTTTGAGAGAAAAAAAGGCTTGGCTCCAGAGAAAGCAATTCCAGTCAACAATGACAGCCAAGCTGAAATCTCCATCCGCTAAACTGCATCCTGGGGCCAATAGTGCTCTGAATAGTGAGACTTATGTTTCCTAAGCAGGAGCGACGGGAGGAACAGCTGAGTAGAGAACAGCATCAAGCTACAGACATTTCATACCTGGGTTCCAGGAGACGGAGGTTTGCTAACTGCCATCCCAAGTCTACTCTTAGTGATCGCAGTGTCATGATCTGAGTCAGTGGTTCTCAACCTTGGTCATACATCAGAGTCACTTGGAACAATTCTTTAAAAAAGCCAGGTCTGGGCTTTAACCCCAGAGAGTCTTCACTAGCTAGACTGGGTTGGGCCTGGATGTTGTTGCTTTCATAAAGTTCCCCGGGTAATTCTAAAGTTTATAACCTGTTTTTGTGAACCATTGATCAGGGTAATAAGTAATCAAGGTATAATTAAACGGAATGTTTCCAACAAGGGGGAAGGTATAAGAAAGTCAAATTAATTAGAAGAAAAGCTAAAAGTTATACTTTATCCACTGTTCCTTGGGTCTTCCTGAAGTTATCATTACGTCTTTTAATACCAAATATCAACAGAAGAATACTTATTATTAAACTAATAATCCAAATTCATTAACAATGATTTATGTTAAACTAAGAACTATTTTTTAAAAATATTTTAATGATTTTAGAAAGAGAGGAGGAGGATGGGGAGGGGAGAGAGAGAGAGAGAAAAGAGAGAGAGAGAGAGAGAGAGAGAGAGAGAGAGAGAGAAACATTGATATGCAAAAGAAACATAGATTGGTTGCCCCCTATATGCACCCCAACCTGGACCAAACTTGCAACCTTGGCATGTGCTCTGACCGGGAATCGAACTGGCGATCTTTCAGGTACACTGGATGATGCTCAACACAACTGAGCCACACCGACCAGGGCAAGAACTATTTTAAGAAACTTCAATTCTGGGTATGTGGTACTAGTAACCTTACACAAATAAAAAATAGAAATCCATTTTAAAATAGCTGAAAATAACTTGAACCCTCAAAATTTAATTTCTCTCCTTTACCTCTGTCATCTTTCTGCCACACTTTCTGTTAAACTGGACGCCAGGTTCTAATCTGCAGCAGGTGCTCTGCTGTAGAACAATGGTACCAACAGGCAGCCAATAAAAGGGAGGCTGTAGCTTATAATGAGTGACTGGGAAAATTAGATTGATAGCCTTCCTTGAAAATGAACTAAAAGTAAGAAAAATAACTTGTTTTATGTTTTTAAAGGGACAAAACATTAAAACAAGTATACATTTTAGAGGCATTATTTTTCTGACAAAATTACATGGAGACATAGCACATTGTTCACTTTATTTCTAATTCACTAAAAAAAAAAAGGGATCATTTCATTTCCCAGTGACTAACCTGTTTACATTATATTTCAGCAAGCAACTGCCCACTGTGAAATTTATTCATGCAATGGCATCTTTCAGTCATCACTCGAGATGCTTGAATGGAGACCAATTTTTGAGGTAAGTATCAACAAACAGCTTCATTTTAGAGCAACTTTTGCTCCCAACTTTCTGAGTGAATAAGAACTTTCTGTGTATTACTCTAAAATTATTGTCATGGAACAGAATAAGGTGTTTTAGTCACTGAAACTACTGATGAGCAAGTTAGTGAATTATTCAAAGGACTGATAAAAGGTGATCTCACGTACAAAATAGCCGCCAGCCCTAACAACTGATATCAAGGTCCAATAATATTTTGAATTCAATTATTAATCCTAAAATCTAATAGAACATATATATGAGATAGGCTTTTGTGTAAGCTAAAAATATAATATTCAACAGTCCTGACTGCTACCAAATATTATTAAACAATAATTATAAGGTGATATCATAATGTTTACATAGTGTTTCAGTTTATGTAAAAAGATATTATTACCCCGCCTTACATATGTGAAAATTGAAGCTCAAATGTGCTGACACACCAAGTATGTTTGGTTAGTAAAAGGTAGAAATTAAACTCAAAGCCAAACCATTTTGAATCAAAATATGAAGGCTTTAGCTTTCTAAACTGTAACACTGTGTCTTTTGAAGAAGAAGAATAAGTAATTTTAGCAAAAAGGCCAGAGAAGTATCGTTCCTTATTACGTCTATAGGATGGAAGCATTTCTCTGTAACTTATGGAACCAGAGAGATATCCTTCTTTTATTTTCTGGGGTGGGGGGGAGGGGATTGGGGATAGGAAATGTGTCATAAAAATGACAGAATTTGTAAGAAACATTCTTTTCAAGCAATTCCCATTGCTCTTCATTCACAACTGCCCATTCAAATTAATAGAACAAGGAGCAAATTCTTCAAAAGCACTCAAAGAAACTTGCTCATCCCCAAATCCGTATTCATCTTCTTTCTAAAGTTTACTTAGTCAGGAGCTTACAGTTACTAGGTCACTCCCAAATTCCCTCACCCACTCACATAAGTAATGGTCTTTACACATCATCCATAGTAGGAACTATTGTGGCTGATTTAATTTATCCCAGGCCTGGCACACAGTAGGTGCTTGTGTATCTTTGTTAAGCTACATTGTTATTCTCAAATGTGCTTTTGTGTCTGAGGTGTAAATTTTGTGTCTGTGTGAACATTTAACTGGTCTCACCCCTCCTTTATACTAAAAACTCATGAGGGCATGAGTGTTTACATCCCAAGAGCAGAGCACGCTGCCTGGCACACAGTTAGCCTGTCATGTTATTAGTGACTATCCTATATAATAAAAGCCTACTACGCAAATTGTCCCCTTGGGCGGTCCTTCGACCAGGAGTTTGACCGAGAGACTGGGAGTTTAACTGCTTGCTATGATGTGCGCTGCTCCACCAGGGGGCAGCGTGGAACATGGTGGGTGTCGGTGATGCCCTGTGACCTCTCGCTGGCTACCTGGGGGCAGGGGTGACTACGGGACAGAGGTGCGGTGAGAATGCGGGGTGTCCAGCAAGCTCACTCTCCCCCTGCTACCCTCCCCAGGGACACCAGGGCTCATACACCAGGGAAGCCCCAGTGTTCAGGTGCCAGGCGCCAGCAAGGAGCCCACCCTGCATGCACGTGGCCTCTTCTGGGTGAGCCGGGCTGCAGCTGCCAGGACCGCAGGAGCCGGTTGGGCTCCCCATGGGTTCGTGCAGGAGCCAGTCTGCGAGGCTGTCCAGGAGAGAGTACTGCCTGACCGGCTTCCGCGTGGCACTGCCGGGCGGTCCAGAGGCCCACACTGCGCCCTGGCCTGCGGCATCCAGCCACGCTCACCGCATCTCTGCGTGGGGACTCGGGCACTGTGACTCAGGCCGGGGGTGGGGGGGTGGGGGGGGTGCGCAGGGGCCCAGGTGCCCAGGTGCTTCCCAGGGCCCAGAGGAAAGCTGGGACCTGCCCTTCCACACCAGATGCTCATGCTTCAATCACTGGCCAGGCCTAGGGACGGCACCCATGCATGAATTTCGTGCACTGGGCCTCTAGTTTAATATATAATCCTTAGAACAGTGAACTAGGTAAGCACCGAAATGTCTGCTTTGCTGTCGTAGTTGTTGTTAAATGAACGAGTGAATCACTGAAAACCTTACCACAACCTGATGTAGCAGATAAGAAAGTTTTAGAGCCTGAGATTTTTACTAGGTTGTTGTTGTTGTTGTTGTTTAATTTAGAGAAATAACATTCGTTGACCAAAAATATTTGATAAGGATGTATTATGTCATGACATCTCATAGAGATGAAATGAATCAGAGTAAGTCTGATGAAAAGAAGGGAAACATATCTAATCTTAGCAGTTCCTGAAATATGAATCAAACCAGAAACCCGAGACCACAGAAGCAGACAAACCAGCCCTCCTGCGTGTACCGCCTCAGTCCCGACTGCCATCCAGCTCCTTCATTCAAGCAGGGCAGACTGTGTTTTTCAAACAGAGCGGCAACGATATCTTCCTCCCGCCTGCTGCTCTGCAGTGTGGCCTACCCACTCCCAAGCCAGGAGAAGTCCAGTCCCCTTCCCTTGAACCTGCCTGGGGCCCAGTGAGTTTTGATCAATAGGATATGGCAGAAGTGAAGTTCTGCGACTTTCAAGACTAGGGAAGAGCCCTGCTCTTCCATTTGAACCACCCAGGCTTCTTAGAACCACCCAGGTGAGTCCAGTCAACTCATAGAACTATGAGAGATAATAAATTGCTAATGATTTGCCAGTGAGGTTGCCAATGGTTTGTTACACAGCAATAGATGACTTGAAAATGAAGGAAAAACACATTGACCCCTACTCTATGCAGGTACTGTGCTAGCTTGGACTATATGTTACAAAACTATTTGGGGTAAGGATAGAATTCAAAGTTACCACAAATATTAACTCAAAAGTGTCTGATGGCCCCCAGTAATCACAGTCCTCTTATTCTGTCTCTTTCAAATCATACAATGCATTGCTGGACCCTCTGCCAGGAATGCTCTGCCCATTCCACCCCTTCCTTTAGCAGCCCACCACTCAGTCTCGGGCCTGTTAGCTCTCCTTTATGACATACTCGTAACACCCAGGACATCTCCACAATTTCAATTAATGCATTATTTCTGTGATTATTAGGTTACTATCTTTCTTTCTCAATAAATAATGAACTCCATGAGAAATGAGACCATGTGCCTCTTGGGTGCTATAATATGGCACAGTACTCTACACATAGTAAGAATATTTTTATCAAATTAATGTGTAAATGAGATGTTACCCCTATAGGCCATTGGGTGGGAGAAAGGGGCCTTCTCTAAAATCCGAAGCTTCCTAACTTTGCTTTTGTTAAAGATGAAAACTGTAGTTGCCAAGGAGCTTGGAAATATTTGGCAAGATGACTGGACTGGCTCGGGTAAGTCCGTGTGCAGTGAAGTATGGCTTGGTGACAACAGATCAATAATACAAGAGCCAACATCACCAACTTCCAAGTGCCCGCCTTACAAGCTGCCTGAGACCTCAAGTGTCCAACTCAGTCACAGCAACATTACTCACAGGGCCAAGTGCACAATGTTTGGAATCAGATGAGATCAGATAGATATACAGTCACACCCCAGTTCTGCAAATCAGTAATGTGTGACACTGGGCAACTTACTTCTCTAAGCTTCATTTGCTCAGAAAAGTGCAGATAATACAGGTTCATGAAAATTAAATGAAATAGTTTATGGACCATTGTTGACAGGGAGCATAGGTGGTTACTCAATAAAGTCAGTTCCCTCTCTTTTGGAACATGTGCCTACCATTCTGGAATGTTTCCTAATGGTATCACACGTAAATCCACCATGAAAATAAAAATAAAAATGTGCACAGGCTTCTCTTAAGAATACAGAGCACTGCTTACTGGATTTTAATATATGTAATGATTATGTAATGACTAGAGACCCGATGAATGAAAATTTGTGCAAGAGTAGGCCTTCCTTCCCCGGCTGCTGGCACAGGCTTCCCTCCAGCATCTAGGACCTGGGCACCCTGACCTGGGCTGGCTTCCCCCTGGCGGCTCACAGGCACCTGGGACCTGGGCTGGCATCCCCCAGGCCGCTCGCAGGCACCCAGAACCCGGCTGCCTTCCCTCCAGCCCCGGCTTCGTCAGGAAGGATGTCCAGAATGATGTCCAGTCTAATTAGCATATTACCCTTTTATTATTATAGACTAGAGGCCTGGTGCACAAAAATTTGTGTACTCGGGGGAAGGGGGGTCCCTCAGCCCTGCTGGTGCCCTCTCACAGTCTGGGACCCCTCGGGAGATAATGACCTGCTGGCTTAGGCCTGCTCCCAGGTGGCAGAGGGCAGGCCCAATCCGTAGGTGCAGCCCCTGGTTGGGCTCAGAGCAGGGCCAATTGGGGAGTTGGGGCGCCACCCCGTCATGCACAGAGCAGGGCGATCAGGAGGTTGTGATGCCACCCTCACTCATGCTCAGGGTAGGGCCGATTGGGGGATTGGGGCACCGTCCCCTGTCACACTCAAGGCAGGGTCCATGGGGAGGTTGCGGCGCCACCCCCTGTCACGCACAGAGCAGGGCCAATCAGGGGGGTGGGGCGCTGCCCCCTGTCACCCACAGAGCAGGGCCCATCAGGGGGTTGGGCCACCGCCCTCTATCACTCACGGAGCAGAGCCAATCAGGGGGTTGGGGCGCCGCCACTCTCATACTCAGAGCAGGGCCAATGGGGAGGTTATGGCTCTACCCCATCACACACAGAGCAGGGCCCGTGGGGGGGGGGGGGGGGCGCCGCACCCTGTCACACACAGAGCTGCAGGGCGATCAGCAGGTTGGGGAGCTCCCCCCTATCAGGCAAAGAGCAGGGCTGATCAGGGGGTTGGGGCGCCTTCCCCTGTCACGAACAGAGCAGGGTAGATAGGGAGGTTGTGGCCCCGCCCCCTGTCACACACAGAGTCGCAGGGCGATCAGGAGGTTTGGGCACTACGCCCTGTCACGCTGATCCCGGTGACAGGAGGCCTCGCGGCTCCACTGATCCTGGTCCTGGGAGGCATATTACCATTTTACTATATAGGGTAGAGGCCTGGTGCACGGTTGGGAGCCGGCTGGTTTGCCCTGAAGGGTGTCCTAGATCAGGGTGGGGGTTCCCACTGGGGTGCCTGGCCAGTCTGGGTGAGGGGCTGAGGGCTGTTTTCAGGCTAGGGGTGACTGAAGCTCCCAACTGCTCCTTTTTTTCTTTTTTCTTTTTTGTATTCTGAGCCAGCTTTAGCTCTGAGGCTTGACTCCAGCTCTTAGGCCTAGGCTGAAAGTAGGTTTCTGGCCTTTGCTTACAATGTTGCGATCCTCCTGGCTGAAGCCTGGTGGACTAAAGCAGGTTTCTGGGGTTTTGTTTAGCTTCTATATTTGTTACAATGTTTCTTAAACTGCAGGCTCAGAGGCCGGTAAGGCAGGCGAGGAACGTTGGAGTCCTCCGTCACTGAAGCAAGCAAGCCTCATGTTAGTTTCAAGCTGCCTGGCTGCCGGCCGCCATCTTGGCTGACAGTTAATTTGCATATCGCCCTGATTAGCCAATGGGAAGGGTAGCGGTCGTACGCCAATTACCATGTTTCTCTTTTATTAGATAGGACTAGAGGCCCAGTGCACAAAAATTTGTGCACTCGGGGGGAAGGGGAGGTCCCTCAGCCCGGCCTGTGCCCTCTCACAGTCTGGGACCCCTCAGGAGATAACGACCTGCTGGCTTAGGCCTGTTCCCGGGTGGCAGAGGGCAGGCCCATTCCCTAGGTGCAGCCCCTGGTCGGGCTCAGAGCAGGGCTGATTGGGGAGTTGGGGCGCCGCCCCCTGTCATACACAAAGCAGGGTGGATCGGGAGGTTGTGATGCTACCCTCAGTCACGCTCAGGGTAGGGCCGATTGGGGGGTTGGGGCACCATCCCGTCACACTCAAGGCAGGGTCGATGGGGAGGTTGCGGTGCCACCCCGTCATGCACAGAGCAGGGCCAATCAGGGGGGTTGGGCACTACCTCCTGTCACACACAGAGCAGGGCCCATCAGGGGGTTGGGGCGACGCCACTCTCACATTCAGGGCAGGGCCGATGAGGAGATTATGGCTCTACTCCGTCACACACAGAGCAGGGCCCCTGGGGGTGGGAGGGGTTGGGGCACCGCACCCTGTCACACACAGAGCCGCAGGGCGATCAGGGGGTTGGGGATCTCCCCCCTATCAGGCACAGAGCAGGGCTGATCAGGGGGTTGGGGCGCCTTCCCCTGTCATGAACAGAGCAGGGTAGATAGGGAGGTTGTGGCCCCGCCCCCCATCACACACAGAGCCGCAGGGCGATCAGGGGGTTTGGGCGCTGCCCCCTGTCACGCTGATCCCAGTCCTGGGAGGCCTCGTGGCTCCACTGATCCCGGTGCTGGGAGGCATATTACCCTTTTACTATATAGGGTAGAGGCCTGGTGCATGGGTGGATGCTGGCTGGTTTGCCCTGAAGGGTGTCCTGGATCAGGGTGGGGGTCCCCACTGGGGTGCCTGGCCAGCCTGGGTGAGGGGATGATGGCTGTTTGCAGCTGGTCACTCATCCTTCAGGGTGGGGGTCCCCACTGGGGTGCCTGGCCAGCCTGGGTGAGGGGTTGATGGCTGTTTGCAGCTGGTCACCCACCCTTCAGGGTGGGGGTCCCCACTGGGGTGCCTGGCCAGTCTGGGTGAGGGGCTGAGGGCTGTTTTCAGGCTAGGGGTGACTGAAGCCTCCAACCGCTCCTGTTTTTCTTTTTTCTTTTTGTATTCTGGGCCAGCTTTAGCTTTGAGGCTTGCCTCCAGCTCTTAGGCCTCCGCTGGTTTCTGGCCTTTGCTTACAATGTTGCGATCCTGCTGGCTGAAGCCCGGAGGACTAAAGCAGGTTTCTGGGGTTTTGTTTAACTTCTATATTTGTTACAATGTTTCTTAAACTCTAGGCTCAGGGGCCGGCAAGGCAGGCGGGGAACGTTGGAGTCCTCCGTCACTGAAGCAAGCAAGCCTCATGTTAGTTTCAAGCTGCCTGGCTGCCTGCCGCCATCTTGGCTGGCAGTTAATTTGCATATCTCGCTGATTAGCCAAAGGGAAGGGTAGCAGTCATTCGCCAATTACCATGTTTCTCTTTTATTAGATAGGATAAGCCATGCAGGTAGGTGAGGTAACACGGGCCTCGCTGAAGATTCCCTTCTGCAGGAGTCTCAAGACACACCAATGTTTGCCTGTCCATTCGCAAGCTGAAGGCAGGACTACTCTTCACGTCTGAAATTGCGATTTGGAGAAGAATCTTAAATGCCAGAGAAGAAAGAAACAAGGCTTCATTCTTCACCCCCATCTCAAGTCTAAGGAAAAAGCACCACAGCCTCATTGTCAATGTGGCAGAACCTGGAACTGACACACATAAGCCAAGAAGCTAAGTCATCCTCATCTTCCTTCTATTACTACCAAGTGGCACGATATTATGAGAAAAACGCAAATGAGGCAGATCTAGAAGGTGTCAGGGGAACAAGAAAAGTGCATAACTTTGATTTGAGTAGTACCCTTCCAGATAAGCTCTATAGGCTAATCGAAATGCTGCTCCGCACTTACAGCTCTTGTGACTCAGTATATATAGTAACATCTTTGCCTATTTACAATACAAAGTCAACCTAAGGCTTAAAAAATAAACTTGAAGAGTTTTATCATAAGAACATTTATAACAGAATAAGAGCAGTTAAGATACAAATATCTCAGAGATCAGAAACCATTTAGAGGAAGGGAAGTGGGATTCTAGTAAAAGGGTATAAGACAGTCGTGCAATTGAAAATCAAATTTAGCGCTCAGCTAAAATTTTGTGATGGGTTTTACAGTTCTCTTTGCAAGCAAGCTCATTTGAGAGGCAGATTTTGCAGGCATTAAATCCAAGGAAGACTATATTTTGTGAATCCTTATATAGAAAGGGGATGTTGAAAATGGGGTGGAAAATATCATTTGACTCTGGAATGGCAACACTATCTTCTTATAGCCATTTCCTATAGCAATGTCTGATGAAGATTAGGACAACATAGTAAATAACTTCATGTGGTTTAAATAATATGTTTCTTCCTGAAGATTCCACCTGATGAAGAACTTAAGTAAATAAAATATTCTCATCAGGTACTTTAGGAATTCCAAGACATTAAGAGTTTCTAAGGAGTAAAATTCAAGATGTGGGGAGAAAAGAACTTAAGTAGAAGGGGTTGCCAAGAGTTACTTTCGTTAGATAAGGATATTTTTATGTTTATCACCACAAGCATTTCTAAAAGAAAGGCTATTTTGAATAGAAAAAAAAAGAGATTATATTAGATTAAAGGATTAATCATTTAGTAGATTTTATGAAATGTATGATAAGATTCCTACATGGTTCTAACATGTTTTTTTTTTCCTATTTGCCACACCAGTGAAAGGTTTGACACAGAAGAGCACCAGAACACAAATGCTGGGGTCATTACCTAAAACCTGGGCCAGCTTCATGGATAAGCTCAGGGGGCCCTGCAACCAGAAGGACCTCTCACTGGGAGTTTAACCCTATGATTATCATCTGGAATTCTCACACAAAAAACAATAAGCCCACTGGTTTCATTTTGCACTGGGCCCCACGAATTATGTGGCCAGTCCTGCCTAAAATATTGTGGGAATCATGTGTTTGAAGTAACCCATCTAGGAGTAAATGCGGGATCTAGTTTCTAGTAAGTGCCCAAAGTACAGACATAATTCTGTATTGAAAGGAGGGTAAAGCCTTCAAAAACAAGGGAAATGGCAAGCAGACACTTTACAGTGAAAACTGTAATCCCTGATCCTACCCAGATGAATTTTATTTCAGCTTTTAAGAGGTTGCCAAGATGACATAGGAGAAAAGGCCAAATTTTTCTAAAGGTGTAAAAGTTTGAATCATTCCAATAACGAGACCAGTCTAAATGGAGAATACACAGTCCAGTACCAGAGAACACAATAAAAACAGTGAGTTGGGCAGGAAGACGCTAACATCCTGTATTATCACTCTAGCATGCAATACCACCTCTCGACTGGCCTGCCAGAATGACTCAGCCCCAAAAGCAACCACAAGTTGTTTTCCCGGCTATGCCACACTAAAGAGAATTATTTGATCTTGTCCATGTGAATTTGGACAATTTATGTCAAAAACAATAATCTACACGTAGCATAGTTGAAGTGAAAAATGTTTTTTCCTGACAATAATTAGCCAAAGTGTGGTATGGCTTTGAAACAAAATCAATACAGAATTAAGAGCTGTAAGAATCCCAGCAAGAGGTCTTGGCTAAACTCCTTAAGCCTCAGTTTCCTCCACCTGTAAAATGGGTACAGGATCATGTGATTAAATGGATAGTTTAATATAATGGCTAAAAGTGACACTCTAGAGCAGCGGTTCTCAACCTGTGGGTCGCGACCCCTTTGGGGGTCGAATGACCCTTTCACAGGGGTCGCCTAAGACCATCGGAAAACACATATATAATCACATATTGTTTTTGTGATTAATCACTATGCTTTAATTATGTTCAATTTGTAACAATGAAATTGGGGGTCACCACAACATGAGGAACTGTATTAAAGGGTCGTGGCAATAGGAAGGTTGAGAACCACTGCTCTAGAGTAATCCTGGCCCTGCCACTTACTGGTTGTGTAACACTGCTCAAGTGACTTTATCTGTGTATCTCAGGGGTGCCTACTGATTAGTTTTGTCTCCAAAAACACCTGGCAGGTGGATACCCCATTATAACTCTTACCAACTCCTGTGCTGGGAATGTGTTCCAATGCTGTCATTGTTCCAAGGCTATACGGAGCTCCCCTGGCTGACCCAGATCCTACATCGTCCCCCTCTACAGATACTGAATGACATACCTGGTTTCTCATTCTCCAGGACCCAAACAGAAGAATATCCCTTGAGACACTGGCCTTGGGAAAATTACTTAGTCCCTCACACGTCCATCCAAATAGCAGTGTGTCCCTGACGGAGCCTGACTCCCAGCCAGGTCTATCTAACATGTGACCTCCTTCGCTTAAAATATCTACACATACAGATTAATATCTTGTGATATTTAGATGTTACACTGGACCTATCCATGCCTGTCCTCACGCCCATAAACCCCGGGAGGACTAGGGCAGTGGCTTATTCAGCATTTTTGTACCACCAGTGCCCATCATGCAGGATGCATGGACTATAGGCTAAACAAAGCAATGTCTTAACCAAAGAGCTCAGTCCAAAGTGGATTCTCAAAACTATTCGTGCCCCTCAAATTACACCTTCCTTTTCTTTTCCACAGAGTAAGGCTGGGCTAAGCTTTGAGACACGTATTTTGTGTTAAATATTTTACTGGATTCTTACTTTGTGAACGAGTCATGCATGATACTTAGGGGGATAATTCAGTTCTGCAGTAATTTTTTTTTTCAATTGTAGCCTAAAGATTGCCGCTAGAACAATGCTTTCCAAATAATGGCTGCTTGATAAATAGTGGATGGATGGATGGATGGATGGATGGATGGATGGATGAGAGCTTTTTGATCTGCTCTATTATCTCCTCTTCCAATCATTGTAGATGTGGCTAAGAATTTATAGCAAACTAGCATTTCTAAATTCATAAAGACCAAATACACACACAGGTAGGTAAGAGAGACATGCTTAACTCCAACTCTTACATTCCCACCCTTGTAGGCAAGTACCCTGTTTTAGAAAAGAATATCTGAGAGTAACCAACCTAGAATCCCTTCAGGGCTTATACAACATTAAAAAATTTAGCTTCTAAAGTGCAATTATAGAGGGAACTTCTGGCCTTCAATATAGAGGGTTGAAAGTCTCTGGCACTCCCTCATCTTCATTTAAAAGCTCAGCTCACCCTGGCCTATGTGACTCTGTAATTAGAGCATCACCTCGAGCACCAAAGGGTCTTGGGTTCAATTCCCAGTCAAGGATACATGCCTGGGTTGCAGGTTTGATTCCCCACCCAGGTCGAGGAGCTTGTGGGAGGCAAACAGTCCACGTGTCTCTCTCAGATAAATGTTTTCCTCTTTCTCTCTCTCCTCTCTCACTCTCCCAAATCCACTCTCTCTGATGTATTTCAACAGTGGTAAATTACTATAACTTTATAAAAATCTTAATAAATGAAAATATCATACACTCAAGAGTTACTGCTTTTTTCCCCGCTCAACTTCCAACAAGTAGAAAGTTCCTAAAGAGAAAAATGTGGTAAAATCATAGAGTATTGCATTGGGCAGCAGATCTCAAACTTCAGTGGCTCCAGGATCACCCGAGGGCTACTTAAACAAGACTGCTGAGGTCCGTCCCAAAGTCTCTCATTCGGTGGAACTGCGGTACCATCAAGCATTTACACTTCTCCAAGTGTTCCAGGATGCTGATGGCACAGGAACCCCACTTTGGGAAGCAATGGCATAAGGCAGAGGCAGTACTGATCGTACATGGCATCACCATTATGAGCACAAGCTTTGGAGTGGACAAACAGGTTAGACTCAGGTTCCCCAACTGTGTTTAAGTTGGCATATCAGTAGCGGTCTATCTTCCTTTGAATAACTTTTTCATACTTTGGAGTACTCCCATATAATGTCTCATGTCCCCAGGGGTGAAGTCAAACTAGCAGCCAGATCTCAGAGATGTGACCGGTCCTCACTAAGCAGGTGCACCCATTGAGCCACCCATTCAGAGTGACCGAGGCGTAGAAACAGGCTCTGTGGCCAGCTGCCATATTGTTGCCATTGGGAATGGCAGGCATCCTGTTTCCTGGGGCCTCGGTGGTTTCAAGGTTAAGTCCCGATGTTCGGGAGGCGTCAGTGCAACAAGGTCCAGTTTCTGGCTTGTATGGCTGGCTGCAGCAACTTGCTAAATAGCCAGCTAAGCAGCCTGACTTCATCCAGTGTCCCAGGAACTTCAGCCTTGGGTTCCATGTCTCCAGTTGCTCAAATGTTCTATGGGGAACTTATCTCCTATAATAAATTCCCTCCTGCCAGAGTGGATTCTGAGGTTTGCACCTAAAAACCCTGCCAAATATCGCCAAATATCTAGTATTGTGAACCAATAAATATCAATAGAGACTCAATACTTCCTTCTCTGTAAAATGAAAATATATAAAACGGAGGTAGTTCAAAAAATGTTTTATATAGCATAGATTATCATAGGTACAGAGCTCCTGAGATATTCTCAACCTCAGTTGTAGTTTGTTTTGTAACAAAGCTCCAATTTCATAATACTTAATGTTATAAAATACAGTAATGAGTAGTTTTTCACAAACAAAAGGATTTCTTTTAACTGACATCAGCTAGCCAGAAAAATGAATTTATGTTGAAGCAGCTTTTTTTCTCTCATCTCTTTTCTCCGCTTAGAATTTTAGATATTTTCAGGTAAAATAGTCAACATTTCAAAACGAAAACAGCGATTAGTAAATGGTCTGGAAAAAACAGGCAGCAGTATTCAAGGTGATGCTTCCCCAGGCTATTGCCTACAAGCCAGGGGAGAGGACCTAGAATGTATTACTCTGTTTCTACTTTTCCCACAGCCCCAAGAAGACCTCCTGGCAAAGCCGCCACATCTAACCTTATCTCCATACCTGGATGCCATTTACTAACCTCTGATTTGTTTTTCAGCTGACAAGTCGGAGCACCAGGATGGTTTCTAGTTTTGATTGCAATTTTCCTTTTACCTCCAGTCCTGGGTCCAGATTCTGTTGCCAGAGCATCTGCCTACGTGAACCCATTTGACTGACAACAGGATGCAAGGTAGCAGCTGGGCCACACATCACCAACCTCTCCATCCCTCCCCTCCTGTTCATGGAAAGGCCAAGTTCCTCAGCCCATGGCAGTTTCAATCAAGCACGAGGCACGCAGTCAAATTATCACAGGCTTCTATTTTAATAAAATTGAAGCTTGCAGAGATTGTGCCCATAATCACATACCTTCAGAAGGATTTGATCTCAGGCCGCCTGATTCCAATAGTTCCCACTCTTAACCATGTTCGCAATATGTCCTTTATCTTTAAATACATGTCAGTAAGAATTACATTTATTCTACATACCTCTTGGAATCCTGATTTCTCAGTAATTAAAATTGCTTTATTAGAATACAGTAAATATTCAACAGGAAGTCACCTGATCATCTATTCAGAATCCTGTTTTGATAAATGACTAGTATCTTGATCCTAGGTCTTTAAAAATCCAAGTCTGAAGAGAATGTCACAAGCAGAGGCTTCATGGAAGGTATGATTCCAAAGCATCAAGGCGGGAGGGGGGTATGGGGAGGAGCTACGCAAGAGAGAAGGAGGCCAGGAAAATCCAACATGGAGACAGGAGGCTTCCCCAGAACACAGTCAGTGGCTCAGGCACAGAGTGGGGATTTCCTTAGATAGGAAACCCATTGGGAACCATGGCACCATGGGACAATCGTTTAGGAGAGAATTGAATCTACACACGCCTTCCAGGCTTGTCTCCCTCCTGCTCAGCCAGCCCCATGTCCTGGTCACTGTCTCTGTGGCCCGTTTCTTTATCCTGCCCTCACGTAACCGCTGGAACAGAGGCCAGGCCCTATGCACTGTGCAGGCAGCGCTTCTAAGCCTGGAAGTCGTAAGAGAAGCCTGTGTGAGTCTCATCACGCTGGACCTAGAGGCACGACCTGGGTGTCTAAGCCCCTCGGGCCAGGCCTCACCCCAACAGAGATGAAGTGGGGGCCATGGGGTAAGGCCTTGCATTAGGCAAGTGACCCAGAAGGAAGTGCAGAGCTGGGCCCAGTTCCTACAACACCGCTCCTTCCAATTCTAGTGGCCTGTGATTCAAAACATCTCAGTGGACGTAAGGCCCGGCTGCAGGTCAAACAGCATGCTAGCAGACACTGAAATTTGAAACTCCTGAGAGCTCCTCTCATCTTCTTTCCACGAAGGCACAGTTTCTTTAATCTCCTCAGAATCCTTTTCTGTCCTCAGAGTCCTGTTGATGACAAGGTAGCCAACAAATACCCAGAAGGCCTGGACAGAGAGCACGAACTAGTACATGGTGGCGGCCTATCTGCATATTAGGCCACAACAAATACCCAGAAGGCCTGGACAGAGAGCACAAACTAGTACATGGTGGCGGCCTATCTGCATATTAGGCCACAACAAAGCAGCCTCCCTTATGGGGGGGGGGGGGGGGTTGGGGGGGGAGAGGCAGGGGACGTGGTTTCCCCATTTGTCCTTCATGTTTCCAACTTTGATAGATCAAAGAAGGAAGAAATATTGCTTTACCATAAGAAAAGGAATATAAACGTGATGGTAAGTGTAACTGCCTATGGGATGCTAGAAACAGCTCCTACCAGCTTCAGTGAGCATCTCCTCTACTCCTTATTCAATTACACCACATCGCTAGTTTGAAACTGGCCAGGGTGGGAAATCATCAAATACTACAAATCAGAGTTTTTATCTTCTAGGAAAGCCAGGTAGTAAACATCAACCAGCACAGCACTGGCCATGGCCTCAGTTTTAGAAAGACAGCAGGCCTGCGGAGAATGTCTCCTTGAAAGGCGACCATGAGATAGAACCTCGGAAAATCTTGCCATGTCAGAATGCAGATTCAGCACGTTGATCTGCCACGCCTTCCAGGAAGTCAGACACTCAAGTATTTAAATCAAAACCTCCAATATCTCAATGTTAGCTTAATTTTTCCCCCCTAAACATCTCCCTGATACAAATTGGGGCTCTTAGGCTCAAGCTTGCACATTCTGGTTCAAACCAAGTATCATCCCAAAAGGAAAACACCCCACACCTCTTCAATTAGACATCAATACAGGTCTGGTCTGAATATTTTTTTTTTCTGAAAAAGGCACCAAAGACTCTCCTCAAACGTATCTTACATGAGCTATCCCTTTACTTAATGTAGCAACAGCAGCATTTAGTGTTTATCTGGCTGCCAGAAATATGTTGACCTAACTAGGAGGGCTGTACCACTCAAGTCTCACACTCCCTTTTCCAAATGCCTCTATTCACATTATTTTACAAAGTTCCAGTTGATTTCCAGGCTGCTGACTTTAATACTAGCCTTCAGGTTCCAAATGGGACAGTTGACAATACATGAAAATATGTTAGTCATAACTTCAGGAAATATCTTTATTATCTAAAAATCACAATAGCTGAAAAATAAAGAAAAAAATCTTGATTCCAAAGTCTAAGTTATATTCAATGGAATTGATGCCATTAGCTGCAAAAATGTGGGGAAGTCCAAGAATGTTTTATATGATCCACAGATAGACCTACAGGATAGACATAGGAAGGTGGTCCCTTGCCTTGTGGCGGGAGCTGCAATTTACATTAGCCATTGTTTGCAACTTTGTTTCACAGACTGGTGAACTTTAAGCTGCTGTTGTTTTTATAATTTGTTAAGACTGGAGAATTGTACTCTATTTTTTAAATAAAAATTATATAGTTGTAAGGTGTGCAACATGGTGTTTTGTTATGCATAGTGAAAAGATTGCTGCAATAAAGCTAATTAAGGTATCCATCTATTCATATGGTTAGTTACCTTTTGTGCGGTGGTGAAAGCACCTGAAATCACTCTCTCTCCAAATTTCCAGAAAATACAGTATTATTAACTACTAGTGGCCTGGTGCACAAATTCGTGCACATTGAAAGGAAATTAATTAGAAGAAATATTTTAATATCGCTATTCGCCCTTTCTCTATAATAAAAGTGTCAACCAAATTCACAATTAACAATGACAGATCAAAACACACGCACGCTATTGGCACCAGCGAGAGCATTATATGTATCACGCATGCATGAGTCAACTTAGCCTTTTTTTTAATATATTTTTTTTGATTTTTTTTTTTAGAGAGAGGAAGGGAGAGGGATAGAGAGTTAGAACATCGAAACATCGATCAGCTGCCTCCTGCACACCTCCTACTGGGGATGTGCCCACAACCAAAGTACATGCCCTTGACCAGAATTGAACCTGGGACCTTTCAGTCTGCAGGCCGATGCTCTATCCACTGAGCCAAACCAGTTAGGGCAACTTAGCCTTTTACATATATAGAATAAACTTGTTTAATTATACCTGCTTTCTGATTTAGCTAAACTTTTTCCAGCCCAGTGAAGCACCCCAACTTATCTTTCAGGTAATTGTCAGCAACACAACAGTAAATATCACCACAAAGCAGATTATTATTATAGATCACGCAGGGAGAACAAAGGGTAAAATATTTAACTGCAGCAGTATTTGACTATATTCTGTGCAGTGAGAAAACCTAAAGTCATTTTCAAATTCCACCATTTCTTACTTCTTTTCAATCGGGTCAAGTTTCTAAGCTTTCTAAATCTCCTCTTTCTGGCTAATGAAAAGAAAATAGATTCTACCGAGTCTCCTATCGACCTACTCCAGGACTTCTGTGAGGATCAAATGAGATGAGGCACGGGAAAATGCTTCAGAGACATGTGGTTTAAATGTAAAATATTTCCACCTGGCTATAAAGCAAGTTGTGTTCCTGGGCTGAAGAAACTGCAAGGAGGCTAGTAGCTAGGGAGAAGAAGCCGGATGTTGCTACGTGATATCATTACCTGTACAGACACTTAGCATATTAGCCTTTTATATGTATAGATAGTCATCATGTTGCACATTATAGCTTCAGATTTATTCATTTTGCATAACTGTAATATAGTACACTGTAACCAACATCTCCACATTTTCTCTACTTCCCCACTTCTAGAAAACCCTGCCTGTTTTTCTGTATTCAATGCTTTTACATTCCGCATATAAGTGAGAACATACAGTATTTTTCTTTCTGTGTCTGGCTTATTTTATTTAGCATTACATCCTCCAGGTTCATTCATGTTGTCACAAATGGCAGGACCTTGATTTTTAAGGCTAATTAATACTTCATATACATATATATAAAATTTAATCATATAAATATATTCCATGAAATATATGTACCAATAAATATATTTCATGGAATATATTTATGATTAAATTATATATATGAAGTATATATACTAGTATGTATATGTATTATATATATATATATATTTCATGTAATATGATGTATATATCACAATTTCTTTATTAATTCACCCATAGACAGATACTTAGGTTGTACCCATACCTTGGCTATTGTGAATAATGCCACAATAAGCATAGGAGTGCAGGTATCTTTTTTAGGTATTGATTTCAGTTCCTTTTGGTATGTATATGCAGAAAAGGCCAAAAAAAGAGTGGCCCTATCCCTAGAATTTATATTCATGCTCAATGGGCAGGCTGTTCCTTTCATTTCTGAACTATTTGTTTCCTAAATTCTCTCTGGCTCCACAAAGCTGCCTGGCTGGTTAGTTAGTTATATTTTAAAATACAACATGCTCAATGTACTTTACTTCTACCCCTAAAGATCATGTTGGGTAAAGCACCTCTATATTTAAAGCCGTGGGTACAACTGTGAACACACTACACAGTGCCCGAAAAAAAACGTGAAACAGGAGAATGTGATTTTTCTTTTTTTCTGATGAAGCTTTGTTCAGCTATTTAGTAAAATCAATATATATTTTCCCTTATTCAATGAAAGGATCCCAGTTGTTGGTCCCAAATAGAAGTAAAATGATACTATCCAAATGTAAAATCATGTTTAGTCCTTTCTCTAAAATTAGACATGCAAACACAATCTGTAGTCTGTCTAAAGTACTGCAGAGTGGACACAAATCCAACTGGCTTGAATAGCCCATGAGCAAGACCTTAGTACCATGACTAATTTTTTTCTGAGTTTGTAAGTAACCAGACACAGTTGGGAAGAAATGGGAGACAATAAATAAAACAAATGGGCTATTTCTCAAATGCAAATAGTTTGGCTTAAGTTGAAAGATTATATTATTTATAGACACACAATATTTTAAAATAGCAAAACCAATATTCTCTTAAAATATGCCACATGCTGAGTAGAAAATATGTAACCTATTGAAGTACTGAGCAAAAAAAATATTTTTTCATAGCACAAACTACATACATGGGGAAAATTAATAAATATTTCTTTGACAAGGTTACTGGAAAGAAAATTTTCTATTGGCAAACTTTGTTATCCAGAGTATGATAAATTGATTATCAACATTCATTAATCTCATTTTTTAGACAAGGTTATAGTCTACTCAAATTCTACTTACCAAGTAAAAAGGAATAAAACAAATCCCATTGCATTGACTGAGTACCTTAGACATTAAAGGTGGCATGGACAGGTTTGCATTTTATTATCGCCTTCTAAAAAAATTATCCTTCTTGCTGAAAGTATTACAGATGTCCCCCTTTTTCCCTATTGACTCCCTCCATGTCACCCCTCAGGCCTTCACTGCACTATTGTCTGTCCATGGGTTATATATAGAAATTACTTGATTAATCTCTTCCCCCCACCCCCACCTTCCCTCTGAGATTCTTCAGCCTGTTCCATGCTTCTATATCTCTGGATATATATTGTTCATCAATTTATTTTGTTCTTTAGATTCAACATATGAGTGAAATCATGTGATACTTGTCTTTCTCTGACTGGCTTATTTCACTTAGCATAATACGCTCCAGGGCCCTTTAAAGATAATGGGCATTACCTGGTGGCATCAGGCTTTGTGACCAGGGGCAAAATGAGCTTTCCTGCTGACATGTCAGAAGTCAGTCATTTCTGTGTGCCAGGGTATCTGAACTTGTTTACTCTTCTTATTGTTGATGGAACCTTATTTTGTTATAATGATTTAAAATGTATAGACTTCATCCACACACATTTTCTTTGTTGAAATATCAGATAGTAGCTCTACCATCCACTCCCGGGTATGCCATGTCAAATATATAAATGGTGGGTAGGATGATTGGTTGACATGTTCATGTTTTATTGGGCAATCTAACAAGCGTCTATCTTCCAGAATATGCTGACTGCCCACACTCCAGGAAAACATTAGCAGTTAGAAGAAACATGTAAAAAATGACAAAAGAAATAATCCAAATCAAACCATCTTGTTGTATACCTTCAAGTTACATAACAGGTTGATTCTACTTCAATAAAGTTGGAAAGAACCAAAAAGAAGAACTGAAAACTTAATGATGCACAACTACAAAACTTAGGGGGTATGCTAGTAAATGTCTCCAGGAACATGTGGTTGTGAGAAGCTGAATCAATCAATGCTCTAGAGCGTCCTAGCAGGTTATCTCCATAGCGTGTATCAGAACGCTACCATTGGGGTCTGAGAGGCGCTGTGACCTAAGAAGAATCTCATGCTGCTCGTGGGGAGGGAAAAGTGGGCCCAAGTTTTATTGAGAACCTTCGCGACAGTGTTTCAGAGAATCTACTAAGATCCCTGCTGGATTATTTTAACAAAATGAAACAATCCGGTGACTGAGGGGTGGGGAAAGAGCAAACACAATGCAGCCCCCTCCACCTGCCCTGGAGCGGAGAGCACCGAGTTCTTACTGCACGGACAGCAACTGTCTGGTTTCCGACTTCTCTGGCTGTAATTCTAATGCATCAATACTTGCTATAAAAATAAGAGTATCTGACCTGCTAAACTCCTCCTAATAAGTCAACACCAGGCAGATTATCCACCTGTCTGTCTAAAAGTTAGAGAGACAAATGGAGATGCAGCAATCCATTCCCCTTTCCAAGCATTATTTACTCTACACGCGTACACGCGTGCGCGCGTGCGCGCGCGCGCGCGCGCACACACACACACACACACACACACACAGGAAGGGTCAGCAGGGAAGACTGTGATGGTGTTAATAATGTTTAAATTGTCAACTAATCCCATCTCCGTGTTAATAGTTCTGACCACCTTAAAGCTAAATTCCTACCCACAGTCCACATTTCATCAACAGTTGCACAGGTTCAAGCAATATTGTCACACTTGCGGCCTGCTCTGTTCAAAGTCTGTTGAAATCTGTCAATGCAGGCATGGCAGCACTGCCCCGGTGATGGACACTGCAAATCCCCGCAACCCCAGAAGATCTCTGTGCTTGTGCACGTGTGCGTGTGTGCGTGTGTGCGACCATGTGTTCAATATGATTTTCAAAGTTAACCCCTTCACTAGAATTACAGGGGAGAAAAAATAGCAAATTAGAATAGACTGAATGTTTGTGTCAATCCCCCTAAATTCATATGATGTTGAAACGTAATTCTCAATGTTATGATATTAGGAGATGGAGCCTTTAGCGGGTTATTAGGTCATGAAGGCGGAGTCCTCATGCATGGGATTAGTGCCCTTATAAAAGGGATCCCAGCCCTGGCTAGTGTGGTTCAGTTGGTCAGAGCACCGTCCCATACACCAAAGGGTCACAGGTTCGATTCCCAGTCAGGGCACATACCTAGGTTGTACATGCATCCCCAGTTGGGGCATGTATGAGAGGTAACCAGTCGATGTTTCTCTCACATCAATGTTTCTTCCTCTCCCTCTTTCTTTCTCTTTCCCTCTCTCCCTCCCTTCCCCTCTCTCTAAAATCAGTAAACATACCCCCAGGTGAGTATAAAAAAAGAGAGAGACCCCAGAGAGCTCTCTCACCCCTCTGCCAGTGTGGGGACATGGCAGGAAGACAGCTTTCTGTCCAGGCTCTCACCAGACAAAGAATTTGCTGGCCCCTTGATCCTGGACTTCCCAGCCTCCAGAACTGTGAGAAATACATTTCTGTTCTTTATCAGCCAACCAGCCTCTGGTATTCTATTACAGCAGCCTGGACAGACGAGGATACAAATAGGATTCCAAATCCATTTCTCGCCACCACACCAGGACTTCAGTCTCTCTCTCTCAGGGAGGGTGTGGGGGAGACACGCCACAAGGAGCGGCCCCGCAAAACAGCCCCCAGAGCTCTGCGACGGCAGAGCCAGAGCTGCCAAGCTGGGGTCCTCAGCGCCTGCGTCCGGAATTTTCTCATTTGTATTCTGTGTGACCTCCTTCTTTTTCTCTATGACAGTTACCGCCCCTCCATTCTAATCCTTTCCAAATTGCTTTGTATTGGACGCCTGGCCTTTTGACCCACTGACCGGCTTTGCACTCTCCTCTGTCTCCTCGGTCTCCTTTGCAGCCTGTTCACAGAGCCCAGACCCTCCTCTCTCCGCTCCTCGCTTCTTCACATTCCGGCCACCGATCCTTTGTGCGTTGCTTTTCATTTTTCCTGGCATGTGAGATTATCTACTCCTATTCTCCCTAAACCCTGGGTTCTTTTTTTTTTTTTCTTTTTCTTTCTTTTTTTTTAATTGTCTACAGGAAATGTCACCTCTAATCTTATTTTCAGCTCTTCATATATCTCACATTTCCTTTCATGATTAATTTATGTTAATGCTGGGATTTATTACAGTTGACTCCAGACAAGTCACTAGGGACCTTGTATAATATAGAGGTAATCAATTAATAATTACAAGTTGCTAAAAAGAATGTTTTCCAGTTGCTGCAATTCAAATGCGGTTATAAATGGAGAATTATTTACAAAGAAAAATAAGGTGTTATCACATCCTACTTCTTGTACATAAATAAGGGAATACAGCCTTATCATCCCAAACACATCAAAAGGTGAACTCTACCGTAATGCTGATCTCTTTAAACAAGCAAAATATCTCTTTGAAAACAATATAACAGATTTCAAAGCACACGTCACAGAACTAGAGAATTTACTTGTTCTCCATAGAAAGGTTAGGTTGAAAATCACGCAGTATACACTATAGCAGAAAGGAAGTGTCCTTAATGAGCTGCAGTTTGCTCATCACACTCTTGGAGAGTGTAGTCTTGCCAGAGATATGTCACTAAAGAGAAACACTGTGGAACCCCCAGACCTGTTCTATTAATTAATGTGTCATTTATAAGTTATATAAAAACCTCAGTAAAAACTGTAAAGAATTAAACAATTACTTGTCATATTTTTATAATGAACACAACAATGTGGGATCTCTTAATTCACTCTGTGCATCAAACACACGGATTCCTAATTATGTCCTGGTATTTGCTGTAAGGTGTATTTGAGTCATCACGGCAGGCTTTTCAGCCAATTTTTAACGATAGTCCTGATTTTCATTTCACCAACTTTTAAAATTTAATTTCTGGGATCTATACACAAACACAGAATGTTTTCTGTAATTTCAGGGATTTCCCCCCAGAGTTCCTAATAAGTCCCCAAGGTCACAGTGGGACATTACTAATATTGGGATGATTTGCTTAAAATTTCTAAACAAGCTTTCATACTATACAGAAAAGAATCCTTCTAAGACTTTAAATGGCAACATACAAATGTGAGAAATGCCCAGAAACTATGTATTCTTCCATTGTTAGAAGATAGAAAAGAATAGTTTTGTTTTGTTTTTTAAGAAATTCACTGCCCGATATAGCCACTACCAGCCACATGGAGGTACTGAGCACTGGAGGTGCTACTAGTCTAAATGGAAATGTGCAGTAAGTGTTAATTCACCGGATTTCTAAAGTGTAGCACCAAAATATATCGTGTATCTCATTAATAATGTTCATTTAACTGGAAAATAAAATTATCACATTTTGAAAATATTAAATAAATTACATGACTAAAATTATTTCCTGTTTCTTTTTAATTTTTGAGATGTAGCTACTAGAAAAATTTAAACTGCATATAGCTTATGTGATATTTCTGGATAGTTCTGGTCTAGACAAGTAAATCAATAGTTATTCATTATATACAGAATCCTGCAATACATTTGGATTGTCATAACCTCCCACCCAGGGGGCATCATCACATACCTGACCTATAGTGCATTCCTAATCTATGGATGTGAAACACTGCTACCGCTCACGGCCTGGTATTCTTCCTCCTCCATTACTACCACTAATGCCTTCTCTTATCTCTCCTCTTTATCTTCTTCCATCACTGTCTGCTCCTGGACCTGGAACCTAAAAGTTCCTGCCACTACTGTCCAGCATGAGAAGACTGGAATATTCCTACCCTTAAGGCCCTTCAAACCTTGGCCATGTGGCCATTTAAAATATTGTTGGACTCAGTATTCTTTCATTTACGGTCTCAATTTTTCTTAGCATGACATGATTTATATAATGGAGCACTGGCCTCAGAAAAGCTGAGGGGACTTTCTACGATCCCTGCCCTGAAGAAGTTTACCCCCATGTATGAGAAAAGATATTGGAACATAAAACAAGAAGACAGAATTAAAGAGAAGAATGCAATAAAATCCTGAAATGTGTGGGAGAGACCATAATCACAACTCATACAGATTTCTTTGGGGAAAAACTTAATGATTCCTAATAAGTTTTCCATTATAAATGTCACTGATAGGACCACAGAATCAATAAGGGTGTTTCTATACTGCTCCAAAACATTTATCTGAAATGTGAAGAAATTGGAAAAAACATTAATTTACAGAAAAACAAAAGAAAAATACTGCATTGACCTCAATATTTTGATGACTGGAAGCAATGACTTGGATATTGTCTCAGATGTTATATACTCATATGTAAGTGCTTGCAAGTAAATGGAATACATATGAAGAATCCAGGTCCCTGAGAACTAAGAGAAAAGAATTCAGAGGAATCTTCAAACAAAAAAATTGAAATTTTTCATTTGAAATTTAAAAAGATACACGCTAGAGTTCCAACTGCTATAGACTCAAGTAGTTCAACTATTACTTCCTGGAAGTTTTGTTTGCTGTATCTTAAAACCGATCAACTCATGTCTGTAGGTTCACGGACTTTTGTCAGTAATGTGTATGAATCACCAGCTATGTGATTTTTTTCTAGGTAATGATTTTTTAACCACCTTGTTTACAATTCAAGGACAGCATTGAATAAGGGGGTATGTCTGCCTGCTACAACTGATTTTTAATCTAGTCTAACAAATGTGTTCCATGTAATAGGGCAAAGTTCACGATTTCTGCAAGTCTTCAATCTCCATCCTTTCTAAAAAATCTATATGTCATAGTATTCTGATGCAATTCACCTTCCCGCTTAACCTTGGCCTTTTTCCATAATTATAAAAGGCCGAGATAATGACAGTAATTCAGTTTGTTACTGTTCATGTGGCCGGGCAATCGATACTGCTGCAGCATTTCACGCATCATCTCCTACATTCACTATTTTCTTTTGAAATATCTGCAAGAGTCTGCATAGGGCCTATATCTATGTACTCAGGAATGAAATAGGACTTATCAAGAGATAGATACTCACATAAAAGGAATTGCAATAAAAGCAACAACAACCAAAAAAAATTTTAGACACTGCAAGATAAATAAATGAAAACATGACAGAAGGAAATAACAGTACAGGATAAATCATTTCCAGTTTTTGAAATCTATAAATGTGAGATTTTTACAGCAATTACAATAGCTGATTATTGTTAAATATAAAAATGTGAGAGTATTATTTGTTACTATACACATAAATTTTATATCTATATTTATATATTCTAATTCCTGTATTTCTCTATATCAAAATATATCCCAAAGTATATACAGTTTTTCATGAAAATTTAAATTTAGAAAAGACATATTGCAATGAATTTCAAGTAGCTATACTCCATAAGCATAACTTTACCTATATAATACCTAGTGATACACAAGTACTCAGTAGTTCTTTATTGAATGAATGAGTGAATGATGAATAAATACCAAGGTACAGAGTCCTGGATTTTTTTTTTAAACAATGTTTACTAAAAACAACTAATTAACTGTGCTATACAGACCCAATGTAGATTCTCACTGGTTCCTTTCACCCACAATGAGATGCAGAAATTTCCCAAGACATCTCTTAATTGAACATCAATGGTTGTAAAGAGGGGTGAGGCTGGGAGGGTGAAACATTTAGCAAGTCAATTTTATAACATCTGTTTCCTGTAGCAGTGATTAGCTCACCAGCAAATCTGCTTTGTGTCTGTTGTTTCATATTTTTAATTTAATGATTTGGAAGGAAAACAAATTTAGCACATGATACTTTTTACATATACTGTAAACACCAGTGAAGAATCAAAAGTGAAAATAATAGGCAAATATCAACAGACAACAGAGATTCTCCCTCAACTGAATTGTGGTTGAGGAGGGGAATCCAAAAAGACAAAGTGAATGAGAAAACACACACACACACACACACACACTCACAATGGGAAAAGTAAAACTAGACATAAGTATTTATATAGTCATGTAATAAATGTTTTTTTCCTAGTAGTGGTCATGGCTTACAGAGGTATTCTCCATAATTTAATTCACTATACTATTACAAAATTAAGAATATGTCTATAAATATCTAATTGATAAGAGAAGAACAATATTTTTGCAGAGTACATGTACCCATAATTGACCAAGCTGAATTTTTCTCAAATGTAGCTAAGAAAATATGTTTCAATCATGTGCAAGCTTTTTATCTTCAGATATTTATTAAAAAGTCAAAGTTATTTATCAAAGCTTCTTAGATTCTCTGCACTAGTAGAAAAATGGACTATTACTATTTATTTTAACCATGGCCTCAAATAATTTCCCTAGTGCTTACTCATTCAAGGAAAACGTGTTCTTGTGACCCTTGCTTTAGAAAATTAAAGTGACTAATTGGAGGAATTATTATATAATTGAAAGCCATGGCATGTGTATTGGCAGGCTAACAACAGATAATTTTACCCTTCACCTACACCTCACAAACTCTCTAATGAACATTACCATCAAATGAGTTAAATAACAATGATACAGGGTTTGATATGATGCTCAATAATGGCACTAAGCACTTTCCAATATAGAAGACAAAATTCACAAGGGGATAATATGATTACAATGAACTAATGGCTGAGTTTCTGGCTTTATCCTTGCTCTAGTGAAAATTTTATACAGAAAAAGAGGACTCAATGTCTTCACTTTTATGTAGTCATCAGCAGGTTAAACACACAGGAGAACCTGGTGAAATGTTTTACCAGGATGGCTCTAGCCTCCAATTGAACATTAATCAAGAATATGGATCTGTGAGAGTCTGCTTTTCTACTCCTGCTTTTTGTTGTGGAACAAATAAGATTACTGGCACCATGGACCAAGCTTGCCTTTTACCTCTTCATTTATGATTACTCTTTATATTTTTCTTGCTTCTGTTATTACATATTAACATATTATTTCCTTTTCTTGCTTCTGTTATTACATATTAACATATTATTTCACTATTAGGAAAGCAAGACTGGGCATTGACATACCAAGACCAGTGCTCATAGTTAGATAGCTTAATGAATTAATATTCACAATCAAGTGTAAAGAAAGCAGAAGGGCCCTGGCTGGTTGCTCAGTGTTTAGAGTATAGGTCCTTGGACTGCAGGATTGCAGGTTCCATTCCAATCAAGGGCACATTCCTTGGTTGCATGTTCGATCCCTGGCCCTGGTCGGAGGTGATCAATCCATGTATCTCTCTCACACTGATGTGTGTTTGTGTGTCTCCCCCTCCCTTCTACTCTAAAAATCAATGGAAAAAAATATCCTCAGGTGGGGATTAACAAAAGAAAGCAGAAGAGATCAGGATCATTCTTAGACATGGGGAGGTGGCCGGTTAGAAGGTGTGGCCCCAGAATGGGCTTTGCATGGGCTTCAGTCTGGGACTGGCCTTAGTGTATTCCCACAAGTAGCTCCAATGCCACAGCCAGAAGCAGAGCTGTAGCCTGAAGGGCCTGTCAGGATGAATCTTGCCAAGAATTGAACTATAAAGGACATTTCTGGGTTAATAGCAGTGACAATTGATTAGAATTGCATAATGTACTAGGCATCTCAGATTCATTAAATCAGTAAATCCTAGCTACAATTGTATAAAGTAGATACTATTTTTATCCTTTGTAGGTTAGCAAACAGCCTCAGAGAGGTTAAGCTACTTGATTAAAACCACACAAATTGTAAGTGGCATGAGCAACCAAAGAGATCTCCTATTCTTCAGGTATATAAAAGAGTATCAAAAGCTAAAATAATACCAATAAAATAATACCTAAGAAGATTTAGGAAGGCAACCTCAGGAGTGCGAGTCCTGCTTGTGACCAAGTTATTCTTTTATTTTTAATACTTCCAACATTCCCAGTATAAGAATCAGCCACTGCCCTAGCTGGTCTGGCTCAGTGGATAGAGTGTGGGCCTGCGGACTGAAGGGTCCCAGGTTCGATTCCAGTCAAGAGCACATGCCCGGGTTGCAGGCTCAATCACCAGTAGGAGCATGCAGGAGGCAGCCAATAGATGATTCTCTCTCATCATTAATGTTTCTATCTCTCTCTCCCTATCCCTTCCTCTCTGAAATCAATAAAAATGTACTACTACTACTAATAATAATCAGCCACTGAGGTGGATTTGGTCCTTGCCCAAGCAAAAGCAATCTTCCCATTTAATAAAAGGGATAAAACACATTCTCTGGCACTATCCACACCCACTCTAAGGGTCAGAAAGTCAAATTCACTCTTCTCAGAAATGAAAAGGTACTAGATGCAGTCTGGTATTTCAGCAAGAATGGAAAAGAAAGAGATTTACCTGGAATGAATGACAATGGGAAATATATGTAATATGGAGCTGCTGTATGGCCACTCTTGGGGAAACAGCTATAGGGATTTTATAATAATAACAATAAAAATAATAACAGCAGCAACAGCAACTACTACACATGCTAATATTTACAGGATGCTTACCAAGTGCCAGGCATTGCTCTAGAGATTTAAATGAATTAACTCATTTAATCTTCCTAACAACTCTATAGGTGTCAGTAAATATTAGCCCGATTTCTCAATCTAGAAAACTGTGACAAAAAGAAACAGCTAGAAAATGATTGGAGCAGGATTAACACTCAGTCTACCTTGATTTTAAGTATATGTTCCAATTCCAAAGACAATGCCCATATAGCAATCCCTCTTCCATAAGTGATATTTTGGGGTACAGAACATAGAGGTTTGATCCTTAATAGTCTCTTCCTGCCATCATCATTGTAAACGGTTTGAAACCAAATGAACTTCTTAGTTTCTAGTGAGTGAATATAGTGTGTTATTTAAGGTTACTGATAATAATCATTTTAACTATTACTTGTATAGGCTCATCAAAAAGTGCAATGTCTAAATGTGTACATATCAAGCAAAAGGGGAATACTTTAAAAAGAGAAGAATCTAAGCTCTGACCAGGTGTCTCAGTTGGTTGGAGTGTCATCCCATATACCAAAAGGTTGCAGGTTCAATTCCCGGTCAGGGTACATACCTAGGATGCGGGTTTGATTCCTGGTCGGGGCATGTACAAGAGGCAACTGATCGATGTTTCTCTCTCTCTCTCTCTCTCTCTCTCTCTCTCTCTCTCTCACTCTCTCTCTCTCATCAATAAAAAACATGTCCTCTGATGATGATTTTAAAAAAGGAAAAGAATCTAGGATTAAGAGATACATAAGAGAAATGCAGCTAACAACAAAGAAAAATAGGGGGAAAAACACAACAAAATTCCTAAGACAGCATTTAGAACTCTTATCATTCAAAGCCACCATAAGGAAGCATTCACATTTCTCCCAGAAGGCTTTAATTGCTCCAACTTCATTATGCTTAACATTTTTCTAACTTAGATCACAGCTATGAATCTTGCCATGGATCCTGGCTCAATATCTTCACAGTAGTTCACTGCTAGTCAGTTTTGAACCTGCTTTCTGATTGCCTACACCCATTTCCAAGTTGAAATCAATGAAACCTATTAGCATGTTCCCTACTTGGCACTTTAATTTTGGATAGCAATGTATTATTAATGTAATCATTCCAGCAAGCCTGGTTCAGCACAGAAGAAAAATTGAAACATTCACAATAGAGAACGTTAATAAGAATACTTATTAAACTGTATTGAAATTTAAATAATTGAATGCATTTGTAATAAAAAAAATTAAATTGAAATGGATCACACCAAAGTAGAGGGACATCAATGAAGAACAGTGATCCTTTATACCCTTAAAAGACAAAACAGAATTGCAACCATGTACTGCTACATTCATGACATGTAACCAAGATCATTTATTTCCCCATCTGAGGATGAATGCTCCTTTTTAAATGTTTTCGCTATGCTGGGCATTTTCTATGAATAAAGCAATCTCCTTTTCCAAGTCAGGTGATGATGGTGCAGTATCACCAGTGTTTTTACTACAAACACATATGAATTGCTAGGTGCCAGGTATCAATTTTTATTTGAGAGCAGGGTTCAAAATGAATGCTATCCACTCAAGAGACTCTAAAGAGTAAGGAAGGTACTGAGGCATTGCTAAAGAAAGGGAAATTTTAATATAACAGGAATTAACCATTAAAGAAGACATGTGGTTGATTTGCTATTTAGTTTTTCTCACCAAGAACCTTCTACTATTTGAAGATTTGAATGTTCACTTTCCTTAGTGCTTACCTTAATAAATGATATGACAACCTGATCAACATAGTTAAAAGAAATTTACTAATTTCCAGCATGTATTATGTTGTTTAAACAAATTCGCTTTCTATACTCTAGGCACTTGCAGTCCAAAATAGTCATGAGAACAGACATCACAGAAGAATAGCAATAAAGGAGTTGTAAAATTAAAATTTTCTAGAAGCTATATATCCAAAAAGTAAAAAGAAACAAATAAAGTTATATTTTATTTTACTGATGTATCCAAAACAATTTTTCAGCACACAGCACTAGACACATTTCAAGTGCTAAGTAGCCATATGTGGCAGAGGCTACTGTATGGTATACTGCAGAGTTAGGGGTAGGTGGAGACTTGAGAATGGGTATATTACACAGAAAGTATAAAGGAAGAAGAAGGGGCTAAAAACAGGACCCCGGCTAATGCCAATAGAGATGTTGGGAAATCAGCTTACAACTGAGAGGAGGAGACACTTTCAAAAATCCACAGAAAAATAGGAACCAAACAAAAGAGATATTTGTGGGGAAAGAGGTGACTAAACAGTGTTACGTTCAAGAAGTCCAGTTAGGTAAAACTTAAAATCCTATAGTTACTGATAATTTCAGCAACATTTCAGTAGTTTATGGCAATAGAAATTGTGGCAGATTCATATCTTGTGGGACCTAAAAATTAACCAATTTTAGGATCCCCTTTAACAAAACAACAACAAAAATATGTTTACAAAGTTATACATCCAGCCCCCTATGAACACCTAGAAAAAGATTCAGGTAAATGAGGGGTCCTGAAGTTTCAGCGTCAGTAGCTTCATGGAAAATCTGCTTTCAAACAGTGTACAATTTCACTGGAAGGTAAGGATATGGACTTTTTTTTTTTTTTTTTTTTTTTTTTAGAAATGTTTGAAAAAGATGGAAGAAAAAGAACTGCAAAGGCACATTCAGATTAAGACGAAGATCTGGGTAGAGTACCAAGCTACATAAAATTTAGCATGCGTGATAAGGTAAAGGAGTAGGAATGCCATAGAGGCAAGGATAGTGCTAAAGATGTAGCTTCATGTCATTGAAAGGCAGTCCACGCTAGAACATCTGCAGTCTGGACCCCCTAAGGCAGTGGTTCTCAACCTTCCTAATGCCGCGACCCTTTAATACAGTTCCTCATGTTGTGGTGACCCCCAATTTCATTGTTATAAATTGAACATAATTAAAGCATAGTGATTAATTACAAAAACAATATGTAATTATATATGTGTTTTTCCGATGGTCTTAGGCGACCCCTGTGAAAGGGTCGTTCGATCCCCAAAGGGGTCGCGACCCACAGGTTGAGAACCGCTGCTCTAAGGGATATTCAAAACATGAAAGAATTCTATGAAGAGCTAGCTCCTCTTTCCAAGTAATTCAGATTATGAAAAAAAGATGTCTTCAATTTTCTTTCGATTTCTTGAACTGTCTAATTTTTTAGTGTCCCATTTAAAGGGGATTAAGGAAATGACAGATAGCTAAGATTCTGTCAGCTTGGAGCCCATATAACTTTTCTACCATCCTTTTGCTGTTACTTAACTTTCAGAGTTCCTAAAATAAAATGATAGAAAATCTTCACTGCTCCTGAGACAGTAAATAAGAGATTACATCATGTATCTCCTCTGTGATATTTATTTTCAGAATAAAACTATGCATCATAATTTTGCATAATTTAGACATCCAGCCAAGCTTAGGCATCTACAAATTTCTGAGTAAAGCTTTTGGGGACTCACATGATAAAATGAATGAAAAATTAAAAATGAAGATTCTCTGCAGTTTCAGAAATAGAGCTTTAACTTAGAGTGGTCCTCTGCCATATAAGACCACGTGGCTACCTACATAAAAATCCTATCACTATGACTACCCAACTCAAACTCTCCATAATGCCTTTGGAATTCTTATGGTATACTCTTTCCTCCAGCCTATTTTTTTCTCCCCAAAAATAAACTGTTAAAGCTACACTTCACAGTAACTATTTCTATATCATAATAGAAAAGGAAATTATCAGATTGTCCTTTGATGAACTAGACAACACAGAATGAACACACTCTACAAGGCACCCTCGGTTAAAATGGAATGGCTATGGAATGCTAGGAAAATGCAACAGTATTTTTTTATTGATTTTAGGGAGAAAGGGAGGGAAACAGAGAGAGAGAGAGATAGAAACAATGTGAGAGAGAAGCATGGATCAGTTGCCTCCCATATGCTTCCCAACTGGGAATCAAACCCACAACTTGGGCATGTGCCCTGTCTGGGAATCAAACTGACAACCTATCAGTGCATGAGAAGGCACTCAACCAACTGAGCCACACTGGCTGGGGCTCACAGTATTTAAACAACCCAAATGAGAAGGTTAAAAGAATATTGCGAAGCATTTTAGAATGCCTGTATGATTATACACTAATAAACTAATTTGTACCTCAACCACTAGGAGGTAGGAATCATTTTTCTTATTTTATAAATGATGAAATGGTGGTTCAGAGGAGTAAATGACTTGCCTTCGTTTTAGAATGAGGAGAAGATTTCTCATATCACAGCTGATGATCTTCTATAGAATCACAGATTTTAATTAGTCAAAAGTGATCCAGAGCAATAGACTAAATAACTTGCTGGCTCACTTTTTCATTCATTCATTTATCTGCCAGGTAGCATGCACCACATTCCAATGAAGAGGCTAGATCTATTTTTACAAAAAGGCTCTCTCAGTGCACAGGACAATTTAGCCACTGACACACAAAGTGATTCTGATTAATGGAAAGAGTGATCACCCCTAAGAGTAGGCAACTGCCTCATTTAAAAAAAAAAGGAAAAAAGAAAATTAAATGACTGCACCATATTTATTTATTTTTATCTTATTCACTATGTGCATTTTCCAGTTTGCCAGTTTTCTCACTCTCCCTTTTAAAACATTCCGGCATTTGGTCTTCAGAATTTCAGAAATCCCAAGAGAATAATTAATGGGATAGGATCCTTAACATACTCATATACATTTTTAATGTAACATTGAGGGAACAGTAAAATTATTATAGCCCCACCAGTTGTGACATATAATACCTATGTAAGCTTAACCAAGAAAAACATATCAAAGTCAGTGCATTGGATAAATTATAGTATTCAGTCATCAGAGAAGGCCCCAGATCAAAGCAAAATTACTGGTAATTCCATTATCTTGTGCTTTTCAAAGTAAAATTTGAAATAAGGCTTAAAGAACAGTTGGTGCAAGGCAAGGGAACTACCACTCTTATCCAAATACCAAACACACCTGAGAACATTTAAAAGTAAAATGACATTTCTCTAATGAACTGTGCATGAACATCAATAGAAAGGCCTCTCTCCCTGGGTCTATTTCATATGTGTCTATGGCCAGCTGGTATTTGTGGGGTTGTAACTGTTAAATACCTGTAACGCTTGCCCTTTCACCCCCCGCCCCCCCAGCCAGCGGTATGCTGAGGGGCTCTCCTTCCGCACAGCTGCCCTGTCTGTGCCAGTGAGTCCTAAATTCAGCGTCAGTGAGGAACGTTTCCCCTCAAGTTCTCTTTTTAAATTTATTTATTTATTACTTACTTGCTTATTTATTTATTTTTAAATCCTCACCCAAGGATATTTTTCAATTAATTTTCTTCAGAGAGAGTGGAGGAGAAGGAAAGGGGCAGGGGAGAAACATCAATGTGAGAGAGAGACATCGATTGGTTGCCTCTCCCACATGCCCAACTGGGGCCAGGGATCAAGCCTGAAACCCAGGTGCACGCCCTTGACCAGGAACCTAACCTGTGACTCTTTGGTCCTTGGGCTGATGCTCTAGCCACTGAGCCAGACCGGCCAGGGACACATCAAGTTCTTTAGTTGTCTGCTCATTCATGGAAAGGAAGATTGACCAAAAACAGTATGGGAGCCATGAAGGACTCCCAGGTAAAAGATCAGTGCTTTTCCTGGTTGGTTTGCTTTTCAGTACTATCCAATACATTGCCTTCTCTCATGGTGAGAATAGGGCTCAGAATACAATAGCATTTTTAAGACAGTATCTTGAGCCCTGCTCTCAACAATTTGGGGTCAACACTTAATATGATCTCCAATATAGACATCACCTAGACCTAGACTTTATCCTCAAAATGGCTATTTTGTTATATTAAGTAAATGGACATTAAGTCACACTGCTCCCTAGGATTCGTTTTCTAACAGGGGTTCAATTTACCATGACAAAATAACCTGTTGAAATATTATTTATTTTCTCTTACAATTTCTTAATTGGGAGATTTGGACTGGACCACTAAAAGTGATTTTGAGAAGGCCTGAGGCAGGGAAGGAAGAGTTCCTTGGACTAGAAAGGGGACACAGGTGTGGGGACTGGCACCTTGCTCTGCATCGGGCAGGTGGCAGAGCCAAGCAGGGGAACAGCTGTGTGGGAGACAAAGGGGGAGGAGGTAGCCTAGCTACCATGGCTCCTGGACTCAGCTTTGCTTAAGACGCCTCAGCCCAAATGACAGCATGGAAATAATGGAGTGAGGACCCAAGGAAACATCTGTTCTGAAAATGAGGGTGTCGCTTATAGTCCTCATCACTACACCGATAATCAATGACAGGAGGGCCACACCAATGTCTTAATGGGTTGCATACACTGGTTCCTCTCTGCTCAACCATGGAGGAACAGCACATAAACTTTTAACTTGAGCTTGAAATTCCCACCATGCCATTGGGCTCTGAAAATTGGAATTGTTAGTTACAACATAAAGAAATGCAGTATTGTCCATACACTGAAGTTTATGAATGATGATTCAGAATAGCTACCTACTTTGATATTTTTCTGAGAGTCTGTCAAAATCAAACACTTGTCATGGCAATCCATCTCACCATTCTAGCTTCACGAAAGATTAAGGCACCTGATGATTTTGTAGGTCAACTAAAGGTACATTTTTCACTTCATATTATCATTCAAGTACAGTCACCACTTTTGGACACTACTATTTATATATGACACAAATATGACAAGTGTCTTGATCCTGAGATTTGAGGAATTTCTGACAAAATATATTACCTTTGGTTTGGTTATATGTGAAGATGACAAGTAAATTCTTCCTAAAGCCCTTGACTAAACCAAATTTAAAGTTATAATAACAAAAAAGAAACATCCAGCCAATTAGACATTACTACAAGCCTTAAAAAGTAAAGGAGCATCCTGCTGTATAAATAATTGATATACATAAGCAAAAAAAAATTGTCAGCAGACAGGAAACAATTGCTTCATAACATGCCTTCATAACAATTACCATTTGCACAGTCGGCAGAAGGTAAGAACATGGAAGTAGGTTTGTTGGGGGAAAAAGAACCGCCTTCACAGTCTCTGTTATTCAACATAACTCAGAAAGGAATTAGACACGATCATAGTACACCATACTGCCAAGCATCAAGTATTCTTAATTATTCATATAGAAGTAAAGCTCAGTCACATATTCCAGAGGAAAATGCCCCTGGGCCTGAAACACATAGCTAGCTACAAAGACTTCAGAATCAAAGGGCCTGTGTTTTAATCCTAGCTTTACCACTTAGCAGCTCTGCCAGCTTTGCCAATTAGTAGGGATCTTTCTGGACCTCAATTTCTGCATCAATAAAATTGGGACAACGACAATTTCTACATTTTAAGATTATTTTGAGGCTGACATGAGAAAATGTAGGTAAAGCACCGTTCTGAGGCATAGCACCTGGCCAACAGACCTCAAATACATTAGAGTGTTATTGTGATTGAGATGTGATTATTATTACTCATACATAGCTGTAAATGAAACCGTAAGATGGTCTTGTTTTCTTGGTTTTATTCAACAATAAATTCAACAAATATTTTTTAAAAAACACCTAATTATTTATTTATGTGCATATATGGGATACAGCACAAAATAGAAAGGCAAGCTCCGCCCTTCTTCTGGATTTTCATTCATTCTACTGGTAGGATGGAACACCACACACAATAGACAGACAAAGGAACAGTGATAGTGTTATGCTAAAACTGCTGAAATGACAGTGACAGGGATTACTGCTGTAGCTTGGGGCCAGCTGAGGAGTCTCTGAAAAGTAAATATTTGAGCTGATTTCCAAACGACAGAAAGGCGTGGGCCTAGAGCAAATCTGGGCCAAGAGCTTCTGGGGAAGAGTATTAAGTTCAGAGGCAGAAAGGAGCCTCGGGGGCCACTGGAATCATTTTTTCTGCTGGAATGATAATAACAGGAGAGAAGGTATCAATAGAAACTGTTTTTGCTAACATGAGCATGAATCTTCAGGGAGAGGTTTCTGCTTCTTATTGCTGTGTATGCAGAGCCAGAAGCCTCAGTCTAGACTAGAACTACATCAAGGAGCACAATCATGCTTTACTGCAGTGGAGTGAGCAACATGGGCCAAGGTGGTTATTCCATCTCAAACCTCCTCAACAATCTCACCTCACCAATGGTTATGTTGTTGTTTTTCCTCACCGTGGGCATGAACCTACGGCATTTAAGTTAGCAAATTGGTGAACTGGGACTTTATCCTCCAAAAATAATGGGGAAGAATCTACTAAGGTTTCCCCAAAGTTGATTGTTAGTTGTGGTGAAGAAGACTTTTGAGGTCAACAGCAGAAGTCAACCTGTTTAATTATTTGCAGGGTCATTCTCTATCCAGACATTGATGTTTTGTTTGTTTGTTTTAAAGAAGGACGAATAAAAATTGATTCTACTCTATCCTTTGCTCAATTTTAACCCCCACAGATTGGTTTTTACTCAAGACTATGGACCTGAACACCAGGTGCTAATCATTAAGGGGTCACAATGAGCTACTGATAAACTTACAGGCATTTATTTCCCAGAGTGACTGCCAAAAGCTAGAACTATTAGTTGCATCACCTCTAGAGTCATCAGGCCTTGTATCCTTAAATCTGCATCTCATCAGTGTCTCAAAGGAAGAAAGTAATATTCTCTTTGGCCAACTGCAAATTAGAATCAACTGGAAATCCTTATGCTGGGAAGAACTGTGTAACACACAGAAAGTCACATAAGAGCATCATATTGCTTCTAAGACAACAAAATTGAGCATCATATATGCTATGGAGAAACTTCCTTTACTATTGATTTTCTTATCCTTTTTGCTTCTATAATTGTTTACTGAAAGGACTTTAAAGAAGAATAAGGCAGAATCATTTTGTAGAAAATATAGACTGACAGACTTGCAAGATTACTGGCCTTTTTTAGTGGGGTTTTGTTTTGATCTGTTTTTGCTTTTGTTTTTCCTTTCTACAGCTTCTCTCCATATTGTTTCTGCCCTGGTTTCCCCAAATTAAGATAGTGACTGGCCCACTCACCATATTCTAGTGTTACTTTTTAATACTGTTTCAACCTGCTGTATGAAGCCAGATATTCAATATATCATCCCTTCTTCTGACTTTTCTCTTAAAACCAGCAATTTCAGTATCATTATTATTATGGTTCTGAATGTCTAAGAACAGCTTAGGTGGAGAAAATGAACACTTAGTACATAAAATATTAAGTTAAAGAGCAGCTTTAGCGCTGAAAATGTACCACTAAACAATGAGCCAAGTAGAGTTAAAGTGAATATTTGAGAGCACTGGTTTTTGCAAATAAATTGGGGGAGGGGTCATGTAGATATAGGAAATGATTAATTATCAGAGGGTTTCTGATTAAATGGTGTTTTGTTTCAAATTACTCCAATTGCATACAAACATACATTTTACTGTGTGATTATACAGAACCAGACAACACATTGATTTCATTATGGTTGCATGTTTGTACACAAAGCAAGTTAAATTACATCTTCCAGGGTCCATTTCAAGGCCTAGAAACGACTAGATGCTGTTGTAGTGACAACAGCACACAAATCATTTAGAGTTTTATAAATAGAAGGTATCATTTCCTCTCTTTTTTTAACAACTGAAATTGAGAAATTGATCCGCAATAGAGTATTAAAAGTGTGGATTTCGACTGAGTTCTTCCAGATATTAAGGTGACCTTACAAAAATCAACCCCTGGGCAAATATACTTTTGGTACAAGAATGATCCATTGGGTCTCAGCCTTAGAACAAATACTCATGTAAATGACAATTATGTACATCCCACCTGACAACAGCCACATCGAGGAAAAAAGAGTCACTGCTCAAAATCCCTCACGGTTGCCCAACTTCCCAGGAATCCAGGACTTAAAAAGGACATTCCTTCTCCAAGGTAAGAAAAAAAAAAGGCAATGTGCTTACTACACAAATGAAATAGAGGTTAGATTTAAAACAAAACTGTGTATATATATATATATCCCCATACATAGTTTTAAATCTCAGGTAAAAATAAAGCCCTGAAATATCAAAAATAAAAGACATAAGTCACTCTTCTAAGAAAATATTTAGTGGGAAAATATATTTCTCATATAAATTATTGATTTAGATATACTATTGTGATGGCTAATTTCAAATGTCAACTTGATGGGCCATGGGTACAGATATTTGGTCAAACATCATACTGGGTACTCCTACTAGGGTGTTCTTGGGTAAGGTTAACATAGGAAGACTAACATTAGAGTAAATTAACATATTAATCATTAGAGTAAGGCAGATTGGCCTACTAACATGAGTGGGCCTCATCCAATCAATTCAAGTCCTGAACGTCCCGCAGGTAAGATAATTCTCCAACCAGCTACCTTGAACTTCATCTACAACATGGACTTTTAATGCCTGGCAGCCTTTGAACTGAAACATTATCTCTCCCTGGGTCTTCACACCACCAGCCCACTATGAAGATTTTGGACTTACCAGCCTCAATAATCATATGAGCCAATTCCTTATAATAAATTTATAAATTTAGTAAGTCCTCACTTAATGTTGTTGACAGGTGCTGTAATTTTAAGCAAAATGACATATAATGAAACCACTTTTACTACAGGCTAATTGACATAAACAAAAGATAAGTTCCTATGGCATCTCCTCAATGTTATAACAAAGTAACATTAAATGAACAATGTTATTTGAGGACCTTCTATATCCTAACTAAATTAATTAATCCTAATTATATGCAATACATACATACACACACACACACCACCATACTAGTGGTCCTGTGCATGAAATTCATGCACAGTAAAAGCGAATTAACTAGAGGAAATATTTTAATAATGCTATTTGCCCTTTCTCTATAATAGAAGTAACAGAGATGAAAGAAAATTAGTAAAATGTATATGAAAATCTTCCTCCTGTCAGAGTTTGAGGCACACTGCGGGACCCAGAGTCAAGCCCCTGCCCACCCACGCACTCCTTGAAATTGAGTGAAACCCAGACCCAGCCAGCCCCACCCCTGTCAAGCCCCGCCAGGCAGGGGGCGCAGCCTCAGGTCCCCCGTCAAGCCCCTCTGGGTGGGGGGCACAGCCTCAGGTCCCATGTCAAGCCCCACCAGGCAGGGGGCGCAGCCTCAGGTCCCCTGGCGCAGCCTCAGGTCCCCCGTCATGCCCCTCTGGGTGGGGGGCACAGCCTCAGGTCCCATGTCAAGCCCCACCAGGCAGGGGGCGCAGCCTCAGGTCCCCTGGCGCACCCTCAGGTCCCCCGGCACGGGCTGGGGTGCGCGCCTTGATGTCCCCCATCAAGCCCTGCTGGGTGGGGGCCGCAGCCTGAGGTCCCCCCTGCCTGGCCTGGCACTACGCAGCCTCAGGTCCCTGCTGATCACTTGTTATGGCTCATTACAGGAACCCTGCCTCCGCTGTGGGCGCAGCCATCTTGTGACGGCATTAGGGTGTGAGGGTCAATTTGCATATCACCACTTTATTATATAGGACATATATAGATAGATATAGATATAGATATATATGTACTGTTTTTCTAGAGAACCTGAATATAACTGTGATAGTAATATTAATAGCTCATACTTATTTAGCACATATTTAATGAAAAATGGTATTATATACAAAATCTCATTTAATCCTTTACACATTCCCACTAGGTTAGTACTGTTATTCTTACTTTCCAGTTAAGGAATCTTTTCTGTTTGTGTTTTCTTAATACATTTTTATTTATTTTAGAGAGAGAGGAAGGGAGAGGGATAGAGAGATAGAAACATTGATAAGAGAAACATCATTGATTGGCTGCCTCCTGCACACCCCCTATTGGGGATTGAGCCCACAACCCTGGTATGTGCCCTGACTGGGAATCGAACCAGTGACTTCTTGGATCATGGGTCGATGCTCAACCACTGAGCCACACCAGCTGGGCAGGAAGATGTTTTAAAGATGTTTATAAAACATTTTATTGGCATATAGTTTCCATTTGAGGAATCTGAGAATTAAATTTTCTGTGTTTTTTCTTGGTGCCCTCACCTACAAAACGGAAACTAAAATACCTGCAGGATAGGATTGGGAATGCTAAATGACAGGATATTTGTTAAAATTTACAATACTACCTCACACACAGAAGCGCTCTGTCTGCTCAAATAATTAACAGTAGCATCGGTTGTAGTACATTAACTAATATCACAAAGCTATTATGTAGTAAAACTGAAGTTTGAACCCCGTCTCAAAATAGTCCAGCTCCTAACCACTCTTCTACTCCTCCACTCATTATAAACAAGGGAGACATGGTGTAGGAAGAGCTCGCCAAGGAAGTATTTGCAGAAGTTTCTCACATATGACAGGAGAATGATGGCCCATGATTAATTGTGGCGATGGTATAAAAAGAAGAAGCTAATTTCTGAGGTGAGCAAAGCTAAGGTTATTTAGGGCTTGAGAGACCATAACCAGCTCCCTGGATTGCACCTGAGAGCAAACTGTCAGCCAGAGCCCAGCGAGTGAAGAGGTTTGGTACAATGTGCTCCCTGCGGTCCACTCACTTAGCACGTTGTACCACCAGAGCCTGTTCTATTTGCTTAGTTTAGAAGTCAATAAAACTGCACAGAGCTGTTAAGCACACATAACACACAAAAATACAACAGTCGAGAAAAAAGTAAACGAAAGAAAAATAACATTGCCTTTCTTTCTGAATCCTCAAGTTCCAGCCAAAGTCCAGAAAGGTTCCACCGACCAAAATATGCCCTTGACTCTTACTGGATAGAAAAATTTCATGCTGATGAACACATCCCTTTAAGACAATCTTAGCTGCCCATAGTTGGGCTAAAGCAGCTCCTACATGCGGTCACTAAGTACAGCTGAATAAAGAGCTACTTAGAAACCATGGATAGAAAAATTACAATACTTGAACTTCCACTTAAGCCCTTTTTAGGAGTTCTTAAGACAGATTATATGAAAGAATATGCCCTAGAGGGAAATCCATTCAATTTATAATGTGCGGTTAGTCCTATTACCACGGATCCCAATACAAGAACACCCACCAGGCACACTGAAGTTTCGCTTTCTAGATTTAGAGCTCATAAAAATTACGAGGATGCTAAAGGGTAAAGAGGGTTAAATATATGGTGACAAAGTAAGATTTGACTTCAGGTGGTAAACACACATGCAGTATACAGATGATGTATCATAGATTTGTACACTTGAAATTTACATAATTTTATTAACCAATGTCACCGCAATAAATTTAATTAAAAAATAGAGGAGAAACCTTAAGGCTTACACCCAACTCTTGTGACTCTTCCTCCCAGAGCAGAAGTCCTGAAACAGGGGGTAGTACTAACAAAAGCATGTGTCCCTAAGAGGTGGCATCATTAACATAACCTCAGTACCCAAATCTAAGTCCCTCACATAATACTCCATCAATATATTACAGACGCTTCTGATGATATGCAAGAGAAGCACTTTCTAAGACTCAAAGGTAAACTAGCCAATAACTAGTTTCATAATCTTAAGTGATTGCCTGGGTCAAACTGTATAGGAGTAGAGGTTTAATTCCATTATGACACATTCTAATGCTACTATTTCTCAGTGTTTAGAAAGGAATGTCCTACTTAAGCTGTTACTGTCCTAGTTGTTTTATATGTTCTTATGGTTTGGAGTATGCAAATTATTAAATTGCCTTGAGCTTAACGGAGTTGTAATGCATCTGATAATCCCTCGGGTTTAAAAGCACTAAGAACACTCAGCCACTTTGTTTATTAGCTTGGGTAATCCAAAACTCCCTTCATGGAACAAATTAACAATATAGAGAATAAAAAAATAACAAAAATAATGCTAAAGAAACAGTGGATGTCAAACTGATATGGTCAATTGCCTTAGTGTAAGAGTGAAATACCTCTACTTGGTGAAATAGAGATAACTACTGTGAAGCAGTAGTCTCCTGAGAAATAATTAATAAAAGTGTATCATATAGTTAACATATATACATATACATATATATATGTAATATATATAGACATACTAGAAAAATATTTAGGTTAACAAGTCTCAAAGTTAAACATGAAACTTAAAATATGATCTATTTAAACCTACAATTAAATTAAAAAGGAGTTAATGAGAAATCAATATATATCGTTAGAAAAAAACCTTTAAGTTCCTTTAGTTTCCAAGAGAAAAACAACTCCAACAATTTCAGGATGCCTGTTTGGAGGCAGCCCCTGTTGTTGCCTTCTTTCCTCCCATTCTCCCAGCTGCCCAATACCAGAAAAAATTGAAAAAACAAATGTGAGGAAAATAACAACATTCATAAAACCAGACTAAATGCAATGAAAACATTATTTCAAGCTAATCATGAATATGTGGTAGTTATTAATGAAATCTGTTGCAATAGAATTACGAGTTTTTCCTACCATTTGCTGGGCACATTGAAGACTACAATTTTCAGGTTCTTTTTGCATCTGTACAGGAATATATGACTGAATTCCAGCCAATAGAACATTGGGTCAAGGCAATTATATCATGTCTAGACTTGGACCCTGGAACTGTCTGCTTGATCCTACATACTCTCTTGTCACTCATTGGCCAGCTGGATGGGAAACACAGTTTGGAGGCTCTAGGGCACAGGCAGAACCACAACAGGGAAGGATTCTGAATCCTTGCATCACAACCTGAAGGAGAAAACCCCACGTGAGCCTCTTGCCCTGCGGTCATCACTAACTACCTCTGCTAGCATAGCTGTTAATGTTCCAAATGTTTTTAAGATTCCCGAACTCTATCAAAATGTAGAACGGGCCCTGACTTGTTTGGCTCAGTGGATGGAGCGTCAGCCTATGGACTGAAGGGTCCCGGGTTCGATTCCGGTCAAGGGCATGTACCTTGGTTGTGGGCACATCCCCAGTGGGGGGTGTGCAGGAGGCAGCTAATCAATGTTTCTCTCTCATTGATGTTTCTAACTTTCTATCCCTCTCCCTTCCTCTCTGTAAAAAATCAATAAAATATTTAAAAAAAATGTAGAACGGGTGTGATATCATATTCCTAAACTGAAAGCTAATATTCATCAAGCACTATACAGTGTGCCAGACACTTCCTAAGGGCTTCCTACATGTTAGGTCACACAGTTCTCACGAGAGTCCTCAGAGTTTTATTATCCCTCTGAGGAAGCTCGAGCTAGGAGATGTGCAGTAAACTTACAAGGTTACACACCCAGAAGAGGCAGAGCTTGGTTGGATCCCACTCCAGAGCCCACAGAACAAAACTTCATGGAGCTAGTAGTACTCAGTACAACCCAGGCACAGCACTAGGTGACTGACTTGGAGTAGTTTATCACCAAGTGGGGAAATGATTGAAAGCAAACATTTTTAGAATCTTTGCTACCCTAATAAATGTCCTCATAATGCACTACCCTTAATAAAAAGACTAAAAGTAAAAGTGAAATAAAAAGAATTTCCAGGTCAATTTGGAATGGCAGTGTCATGTGAACACTCACTATTCTTCATTTGATTGAACAGATCCATCTCATAGGCATCTCCTGAGGCCTTCCCCACCCTGAATTCCTTGAGGATCATCTGACCCCATCTCCTATACCTTGGCCCTCTGAAGGACTTCTCTATTAAGCCTTCTAAGCAGCCTGGAGTTTGGTTATAAATTAAATCACCTCTTGATTGATTGTTGCCTGCCCATTTGGTGGACTGCTGCTAATTTCAAGGTGCATTTTCCCAGATGCTTTAAAAATCTTTTCACCCACATTACATGATGCTTCCTTTGCTAATAATACCATCCTGCATTTTACCTGGTGTCTTTCAATGGATCTCCTTTCCTGGTCCATTAAGCTACAGCCAACTGTGGTGAGCCACGTCTGACGCAGGAGGGGTAACTGCCCGAGGGCTTGACACTAATATCCTTTCTGAACACTGACTTTTAAATATACTAAAGAATGAGTTCACTTAATGAATATTTATTAAATAATGGATATGTCCCCCGAGATTGTGCTAGAAAAGTGCAAGAATAGAAAGATAAACAAAAACAAATACATCCCCAGCATTTGTTAAGCAATGAATGGATACTAATGAAACAACTCTAGTAGATGCGAACTAAAATTGTGATAAGTGCTATGAAGCAGAACATAACACCTCAGAAATATAAGATAGAGTACAACAGGATAACGAGAGTAGGAGAGGAGAGAGATAATGATGGATAAATAGAAATTAATTTGGCTGAGACTGATGGGAAAAGCATTTTATATTGAGGTCCTAGCTGGCCAAGAGAGAGGATGGTGATCAGAAGGGGATTTAAGAATGCAAACAGTGAAGGGAAGGCTAGGACAAGATAAATCTGGCAAGGTGGGCAAAGGCCAGATTACATAGGGACTTGTAGGTTCTAAATATGTGTTTTAACACAGGTTTTAAGCAACCTGACACCTGCTTCTAGACATACTACCATTAGACCCCATAGCTCACAGAAAACTGCAGAAATCCATATAAAATGAAGTTACCTTTATTACCTGGGGCTTCCTAGAGGCTTAGCTGACTTGTTATTTATGCACTCCCTGTGGGCTGTTTGCCCTACAACAGGAGCCATCGATTCAGAAAAGGTGTTCTGAAATTTATCCCTGACTTTAATGCAGCTGAAGTGATCAATGACACCACCTAGGCCCTGGGAGGCATACAGTCTCAGCTCACTAGTCAAAGCTGTTATGCATGAGAGAGGTGCCTCAGACTAATCACCAACACATCCTGCTGGGTCTGGATTAATACTTTTCCCCAAATGGAAAGGTCAACACAGAAACGTAAGGAGAAAGCCACCAGGTTTTCTAAGATTGGCCCTGATGTTTTATGGGATTTGTTCAGTTATCTAGGTGTGGGATCCTGGAGGGCCTGGTTGGTCCCCTGGGGTATGAGGTTGGCCTCATCATGCTGCTTGGAATCCTGTGAATAGTAATCTTAATTAAATACTGTAGGAGACAAATTAACAGATTTGATGCAGCTTCTGTCCGCCAAATTAATTAGACTAGCCCATGGCATGCCATACACATGGGAAAATTCTCCAGAGGCCAAGATGGAGTGGAAATGAGGGATAGATATTATTGGGAGGCAGTTTTCCACGGGTCCGTCACGTTTCCACATCTTATACCAAAGGCACTAACATTTTTTCAAGGATGTTTGTGTAGAAAATGGCCTTGGAAGATAGAAACAATATCTCTCCATGGAGCAAAGGTTTGCTTATTGCCCAGTATAATAAAAATAATGACTCTAAGGCAGAGGAGTCAGGCTGGTTTGCTGAGAGGACATTATAAAAAATAATCCAGTTTCCCTAATCTTGGTCAGGGTGTGACTTTTCTGTAGTGCAACCGGGTGCATGTGCCGGCACCGCCTGGGCCTCTCTGCTTTGCCCTGTGGGAACAGGGGCTGAGGAAACTAGTTAAAATGCTAATACTCTTCTGACACTGTTGTGTCTGACTCAGGATTCTCATGTCTTGCCAGCAAACGTGAATTGTGGCAGGCCTAGCTTGACAATTAGGATAAAATCTCAGACTGTTCACATTTCTTGACAATCATAACCCTCTGGGGTTAACATTTTCCAGATGAAATTCTGCCAAGTTAAGTGTGGTGTCTTCATCTACTCATTTAATCTTCTGATCCATCAAGCTCTAGATCTAAATGTGATACATGTAGGTATGATGTGTGGGGGATCCATGCTGCTGGGGTTGATCTCGAATTTTCTTGTCCAGACA